>NW_023425403.1:21572245-22172245 GCF_014108415.1 Molossus molossus
CTGGACCGCAGGCCGACGCTCTAACTACTGAGCCAAACCGGCCAGGGCGCAAAACTAATTTTAAAAGGTGATTTTTATTAATGTATTTTTCTTGGTAAAGCATCCCTTAATATTTTATACTTTAGCTCTCCTCCTCTTTTTCTGATCTAAATATACTTTCAGGTTAATTCACTAAACTATTCTAAACTAATTTTGTTACTTTTTTGATGGTGGGGGCTAGGCAGGGTGGCCTTTTAAAAAGCCAAGCTGTACTGACTTTTCCAGGTTCATGAATATTAATAATGTGTTACCATGCCTCTGTATGCGAAAATATTGTTGTGGTGATGGTACAAAAAAAGTCATTTTATAATTTTATGCAGACCTGAGATCGCAGAAAATGGGAAAATGACATTTGGAGGAGCATAATATCTAAATGTTACTATTGCACACTTCTTACTAAGAATAAGAATTTCTCTTCTTCTGATGATAATGTTGCCGGTTGCAGGAGTGTTTCCCTTTTTAATTTGTACTTTATTTCTTATAGCTATTTTGTTCTTTGTAATACAGTTATAAAAGAAAGGAAGCAAGCTGGTTTTTTGAATAAAATAGTTGGAATTGTGTAGGGCAGAGTAGTTACTCAGCTTGCCTCAATCTTTTGATGAAAATTTCAATTTAGAATAAAAAGACTTGGACTCTTGCCTTCTAAGAGACTCTGTGTGTCCAGGCTATCATTCTTAAGAAATGGATTGAACCTTCTTAGTAGCATCTCATAAAAAATTTAGTTAGCTATAAATGTTTAAGGCTGTTGCAGCTGAAATCATTTGCCTTGTGGGAAAAATGAGGCTGGTTCTTTTTAAGTGTTTTGTTTTCTCTTCCTTCTATTCTTTTATATATTAGGCAACATAAAGCTTCTACATAACTATGCCACCAAGGTGTTTAGATGAACATATCACACCCACACACAGGACTAGTGAGAAGTGAGGAAGTGATTGAGATGCCTGGTTTTTATGTATGTCTTAGAGTTATTTTTTATTTTATCATTTTTCTTTACTTTGTAATGCTAATTTTAATTTTATCTGTAGCAGACAGTATCTTGCTTTTACTTTCTAAAGGGATTCATTAAGTAAGACTTTTGTTTTCTTGTATTATAAGTAATTAGAGAAATATCTTGGTTGATACTCAGGTCAGAGCTTAAAAATAGAGTTCAGTGATGTTCTCTTTAATTTGTACTGTTTTTACATAGGAAAAAATAGTAGGCTAGGCAGAAGAGACATGCTTAATCCAACTGCCAGAAACTTCTTTCATCACTAGCAAAAAACTGCCAAGGTTGTCAATTTGCAAATAACTCCTCTTTCTCTAGGCAGGTAACTTGGAAGTGTGTGTGTGTGTGTGTAAGATGTGTGTGTGTGTGTGTGTGTGTGTGTAAGATGTGTGTGTGTGTGTGTGTGTGTGTGTGTGTGTGTGTGTAAGAGTGAGGGAGGGTGGGAGAGAGAAAGAGAGAACCTTGAAGTTAGCAATGATAAGAGGGAGCATAGTAGACGAGATCAGAGGCCTGGAAACCGGTTAGAAACCTATCACGGAAGTTCAGTTGCCGGATACCGACTGGGACGACAGCAATGGCAGTGGGTGGATGAGAAACGGTCAGATTCCAGGTGGGTGAGGAATGTGAGGAAAAGCGAGGTGTCATGGGTGACTTCAAGGATTTTGTCTTGGGCACCTGGAAGACTAGTCTTTTCTTTCACAACTCTTTCCCTGGCCTATTTTTCTCTGACCGTACTGTCTTTTCTAGTTTGTGTAGGGCACAGTAAGCAGGCTCCCACCTCACGATCTTTGCACGTCTCTTCCTAGGCCTGGAAGGTTCTTGTCTCAGAGGTCCACTTGGGCCTCCTCATTCCATCAGAACTCTGTCTGGATATCACGTTCTTGGAGAGGCCATCCGACCATACCTGGAATCACCTGCCCCACTTCCCACCACCACCTTCTGCTTGTGCTCACTGTCCCCTCTCCTTGCCTTTTAAAAAGACTTGAACAACGTTTCTCTCTGTATATAAGTCATGTCTTCTGTGTACTTAATATTGTCTGGATTCCCCTCCTAGACTGTGAGATACTTTTGGTTTTATTTGTTGCTACGCCTTCAACACGTGAAAGACTTCTTAGCACTGAATGAAAATACTTTGGGAAGTCAGGAATGAATTCACAAATGAGGCACAAAAACTATAAGTCATAAATAAAAAAGGGATTCATTTGAATGTATAAAGTTTATTGACTATTTTTTCCATGTAATAAAGCAGGCCACAGGAAGAGGAGGAGAACTATGAAGCGTATTTAACCTACAAGAATTATTGTCCAGAACATATAAGAAACCTTTAAATATCAATAATAAAATAATAAATAGCATGGTAGCAAAATAAAACAATTACAGCAGACATTATTCAGAAATGTATCCTAGTGGCCAATAAACATAAGAAGATGTTCAACACTAGTAATCAGGAAAATAATAAAACCTTACTAAGATATTATTTCTTAATATTAGTCAAAATCTAAAAATTATGACAATAATAAATTTTAGACACAATGAGAAACAACACTGCTTTGGGAATATACAATCACTTTGGGAATAATTTAGCATTAGCTATAAAATTGAAAGATATACAGGTTTATAGATTAGCAATACCAATCCTATATACATATACTGTAGAGAAACTCCTGTGCATGCACCCAGGACACACGATCAAGAATGATTGTAATGGCAAAAAAACACAAACAAAAAAAAACGAATAAAGAAACTCAGACCTATTCACTAAATGTAGGTGAGATAGGTAAATAGATAGAAATAGAAACAGATAGATAGGAGTTTTATATATAGCTGTTAAACTAAGTGAAGTGCATTAATATTCATCAATAAGGCCCTGACTATTGTGGTTCAGTGGTTAGAGCATCAGCCTGGGGAGCAAAGGGTCATGGGTTTGATTCCCAGTCAAGGGTACATATCTGGGTTGCAGGTTCCATCCCTGACCCTGGCTGTGGTGTGTGCAGGAGGCAGCCAATTGGTGTGTCTCTCTCACATCGATGTTTCTCCCCCCACTCCGTTCCACTCTCTCTAAAAATCAATGGAAAAAATACCCTCGGGTGAGGATTTTTTAAAAATTCATCAATAAGGATGAATTTCAAAACCAAAATGCTCAGGGTAGAAAAGCAGGCAGCAGAAAAATTATTCCATTTATATAAGGTCAAAATATGTCATATTGGAATGCACTTATATTTGGTGAAACTTTAGAGACTATCAGGAGAATAGTGAAAACATTCAGAACAACGGTCACCAACAGAAGGGGGGGGTGGATGTGACTGGGAAAGATCATGCCAGAAATCTTCAAATATACATTTATTGTTTCATTTTTTAGTCTGAGTGATGGTAAAAACACATTTGATGATGGCATAAACATGATTGTTCTCTTAGTTACATATCCAGTTTAATATGTTATTTTGTAAGCATGATATTACATTTAAAATAAATAGATAAAAAGAGGAAAGTGGGACCGGTGTGGACCCAGGAAGAGCAGACAACTCTTTTGAGGAATTTGCTATAAAAAATACTACCTCCATGGAAAATGTTGTCTGACCTATTAACGTCGTTAGGTTCCCCTCCTCCTTCCACAACACCATAGGCCTTCCCCTATTTTGCATTGTATTAGTTAAGTCAGTGCTAGCTACTGGAATAGATACTGCCCCTTCTCCAGCTTGGTAGATGAGAACAATAGATGTGGGATGCTCAAGTAAGGTATCCTGGATCTTTGCATCTGGTGGTTCTCTTAACCTCACCAGGTGGCCGAAGGTCTCTGTGAGAGGAGAAAGGCTATAGAACATTGCTCATATGGAAGGTTTTCATGGTCAACACCCATACTTCCACCTAAGTGCCACTGACCAACACTCAGTATCCTTCTTAACTGGTAATGAGTCTGGCAAGTGTTAGATAGCTGTGTGTTCAAAATAAAAAGAGGTAGGTTTTATATAGCTAGCCAGTCAGTCGCTGCTGCATTATATTCATCTAGTTAAATCATCTGTTTACTTCTTCCTCCTGCATATAGAACCCACTCACCAAGGGAGACACTCCAAAGTCCCATCACTACATTGAACGCAAAGAACAGTATCTCCAGGTAATATCTCGTCCTCCCCATTAGTATTGGGTGTAACTTCTGGTAGTCTTGCAACCTCTGCTTTAAAAAGATTAGTTGTCTCCCTCCCACATCTTCTCTTACTCCAATATGTTGTAGGAAAAAGAAGGATAGGATGACTGCAATAAACATGCCCATTGGAAAAGGGAAGAGTGGGAGACACTTGGTATCCATTGGTGCATGGCGAGAATAGTATCCTGCTGAAGGGTGGGGGTCTCTTTCAATATTCATTTTGGTTCTACTCTCTGTATCCCTAGTGCACAGAATTGTGGTGACTATTGTCTGATTGGACTATGTCACAGAGTTAAATGAGTTAATGTATGCACTGTACAAAGTAAGAGCTACATAATTGTTAGTTGTTTATTATTATTATTATTTTACAATAAACTTAAGTGCCAAGTTTCTTTGGGTTTGGCTGAAATTATATAGACAGTGTTAAGTCTAGTTATTATTGTGATTACAAGCTTTAAGTGGTAGTTTTGTCTATCATTTGATATATATGTTTGTGTGTGTGTGTGTGTTTGCGTGCATGGAAATATTATTGCCTAATAAATACATTTTATTGTAAACAATAATTTATAAGGTAAATATGGGGGAATTTAAGAGGTCTGTAGCTTGAACATGTTGGGACGTCTTGCATTAAAGCTCCAGCAGACACAGAAATCTATAGTTTTTCATCATCCAAAAATGATAAGATAAGCACTGAGAATTATTCTTTTTCAAATAATTCTCACCCAAGGATATTTTTCCATTTATCTTCAGATAAAGTGGGAGGGAGGGGGGAAGGGAGGGAGGGAGAGAGGGAGGGAGGGAGGGAGGGAGAGAGAGAGAGAGAGAGAGAGAGAGAAAGAAACAACATGAGAGAGACACATCAATTAGTTGCCTCCCACACAACCCGGATCAAGGCTAGGGGGCAGAACTACAACCAAGGTATGTGCCCTTGATTGGAATTGAACTGGAGACTGTTTGGTCTGCAGGCCAATGCTCTAACTGCTGAGCCAAACCAGGGCAAGAATTATTCTTTATGTGACTTCTAAACTTTAAGCTTTCATATGAACATCATAGTTTTGTAAAATGGGTGCTTCACCTTGGAAAAAGCTTTGTTTTAGAGCTGAGGAATAAGAGTAAAGAAAACTGCTACCTTCATAGCATTAAACTCATGTTTTTATTATGTGCACATGCAAATTAAGCAGAAGAGACAGCTTACAGTTTAGAAATTGTTAAAAGATTTTGCCAAGATTCCTTTAAGCTTTGGCTGTTCTTGTTAGTAATCCCAGTTATTCATAGTGTGGGATAATACCCCTGTGCAGGTATTAGCAAAGGTTCTATAATGGCCTTCTGAGCCTCTGTCCCGAGCTCCATCCCACATATAAAGAATGTGCAGCCAGCCCTGTATTGCTTGTCCTGACCTTGTTCTAGAATTAGTGAAGAGATCTTCAATGTACAGTTCAATGTCTACGGTTAGAAATAAGAAACAATTGAATGTCTTTTCTTTGCAAAACACCAGGCCAGTCAATTTCATAAGAATTTTGTGGAATTTATTTCTCCCTCTAAAATATCCTGGCCACCTTCTCAATCTCTTGGCTTCCCCTGGGTTCTCTGCCCTCACTAGTGTGGTGGGGCACAATGGCATTGCCCTGCATCCAACCAGATCACAGAGGTTTACTGTCAGCTTGTTCCTTTTGGCTCAGTTTTCTAGGGATTTATCCCTGTTTCTATTGTCCCCGGAGATGGGCTCACCATGAAGTTAATGGTAAGTTTAAGCTTCCAAGCCTATGGATTTTGAATATTGTATAAGGTGGTCCTCACTTTGCATGGCGCTGTGTTAACCAAAACTCATACATATTGAACTGTGTCCTTGCTTTGCACAGCTGTGTTATTCTACACTGATTATCTGTCATAGTCATTTTTGGTATTTTCCTTGTAAAAAAAAAAGACAAGACTTCTGGTCAAGATGGCGGGTAGGTAAACTCAGTATCGCATCCTCCCACAACCACATCAAAGTTACAACTAAACTACAGAACAACCATCATTCAAAACCACCTAAAATCAAGCTGAATGAAGTCCTACAACTACGGAATTAAAGCAGCAGCCACATCCAGACTGGTAGGAAAGGCGGAAGCAGACGGGCTGGTCCCACACCCACGTGTGGCGGATAAAAATCAGGAGGACACCTCAGCTGGGAAGGTCCTCTCTGAGGACTAAGGGGTCCCTGTCCCACATCAGACGCCCTGCTCAGGGTTCCAGTGCCAGGAAGAGAATCCCCATAATCTCTGGCTGGAAAAACCAGCGGGAACTGAGGCTCAAGGAGGCTGGAGCCCCAGGCAGCTCCTTAAAGGGCCCGCGCACAGACTTATCGAACTCACTCCCTCTCAGCTTGGAGGGGAAGCGGCTCGAGGGGCACCAGAGACATACAGGGAAGAACTGAGCTGTTTGGCACTGGAGCGAGGGCTGGAGAGGGGGCTTTCTCCAGGACACACGTGCTGTCAGAGGCCTTTGTTCCTTTGGTGAGCCCTTCCCTGGGGCGGCAGACAGAAGCCATATCTGGGTCTCCAGCAACCTGGCTCACACTGATAGCCCCACCCTGGTGATTCCCTGAGGCCTTGCCCCACCCAACTTTCAGGCCACCCAAGCTATTGCCAGTTGTTTAACCATAGAATTGGCTTGTCTTGGATCCTGCTTCAGGTTTTCCTAAATTCTTTCAAACAAGCAGCATCTGGTCTCAGCTAGCCCCATACCTCTCCTTAAGTAATATGCAGAAACAAACACAGGGAGGCAGCCAAAATGAGGAGACAAATAAACAGGTCCCAAATAAAAGAACAGAACAAAACCCCAAGAAAAGAACTAAGCGAAATGGAGATAAGCAACCTAACAGATGCTGAGTTCAAAATACTGCTTATAAGGATGCTCAGTGAACTTAGTGAGAACCTCAGCAAACTTAGTGAGGGCCTCAAGAGCATAAAAAAGGACCAGTCAGAAATGATGGATGCACAGTCAGAAATGAAGGAGGCATTAACTGAAATAAAGAATAATTTACCCAGATTCAATGGTAGAGTATGTAAATCCAAGAAGCAAACTATTGATTTGGAATATAAGGAAGCAAACAATGCCCAATCAGAACAGCAAAAAGAAAAAAGAATGCAAAAAAATGAGGATATTGTAAGGAGCCTCTGGCACAACTTCAAGCATGCCAACATTCGCATATGGGGGTGCCAGAAGGAGAAGAGAGAGAACAAGAAATCGAAAACCTCTTTGAAACAATAATGGCAGAAACCTTCCCTAACTTGGTGAAGGAAACAGACATACAAGTCCAGGTATCACAGACAGTCCCAAACAAGATGAACCCCAAGAGGCCCACACCAAGACACATCATCATCAAAATGCAAAAGGTTCAAGACAAAGAGAGAATCTTAAAAGCAGCAAGAGAAAGGCAGTTAGTTACCTACAAGGGAGTTTCCATAAGACTGTCAGCTGATTTCTCAAAGGAAACTTTGCAGGCCAGAAGGGAGTGGCAAGAAATATTCAGAGTGATGAAAAGCAAGAACCTACAACCAAGATTACTCTATCCTGCAAAGCTGTCATTTAGAATTGATGGCCATATAAAGAGTTTCCAGACAAGAAAAAGTTAAAGGAGTTCATCACCACCAAACGATTATTATATGAAATAATGAAGAGTCTTTTTGAAGAAAAATATAAAATATATGAACAA
This sequence comes from Molossus molossus, assembly GCF_014108415.1. Taxonomy (NCBI): domain Eukaryota; kingdom Metazoa; phylum Chordata; class Mammalia; order Chiroptera; family Molossidae; genus Molossus; species Molossus molossus. The sequence goes on from NW_023425403.1 coordinate 21,580,106, forward strand.
AGAGAATGGCAATGAATATCTATCGACAATGGAATCTACAAACAAAATGAACAGTCAGAACAGAAACATTCTCATAGATACAGAGAACATTTTGTTGGTTGCCAGATGGGAGGGGCTTTGGGGGAATGGGTGAAAAAGGTGAAGGGATTAAGAAGTACAAATTCATTGCTAGACTGAGGAACCTCAAAGGGAAAGGGGTTGGGGGGGTGGAAAGAAATAACCCAAAGAACTTATATGCATAACCAATGGGCATAGACAATAGTGTGGGAAAAGGTGGGAGGGGGGCGGGAGTGGGGAGGAGGGGGTCAATGGGGGAAAAATGAGGAACGTCTGTAATACGTTCAACAATAAAGTTTTGTTTTTTTTTAAAAAGACAAAACCAAAAAATACTGAACTGAGCTGTTTTTTTTTTTTAATCCTCACCCGAGGACATTTTTCCATCTTTTGTACAGACAGAGTGGGAGGGAGAGAGAGGAAGAGAGAGAGAGAGAGACATCGACGTGAAAGGGACACATTGAGTGGCTGCCACCCACCCGCACGACCAACCAGGGCCCGGGACAAACTGCAACCGAGGTACATGCCCTTAGTGGGACCCGAACCCGGGTCTCTCCAGACTGCAGGCCGACGCTCTAACCACTGAGCCAAACTGGCCAGGGCTGAGCTGTTTTTATTCATTGAGTAAGTAGTGTTCTAAACCAAGTTTGCTTTCTGGCTTTATGACATCATGGCTTACCAACTGTTCTTTGAAATTTTCTAAGTTCTAAAAAAATGCAAACCTAAAACAACATATTACCTGAAATATAAATTGGGTGTTTTATAGTCAGAATGATAAGGAAAGGACGGATTATGGCATAACTAACTTAGTTCTTGATGAATTGAATAAATGTTAGCAGAGTTACTATTTATCATACTTTTCCAGAAATCAGGGCAACGATGATAAAGAAAACTTCCCCTACAAATATAGTGAAGAGAAAGGAGGAGCTGAAAACACATCCTTTTGTGTGATGACTTTAGAGATGTTTGAAAGCTGCCGAGCAGCTGGGAGCTGAGCAAGGCTTGAAGGATGAATAGAAGACTGGACACGCTTTTCCCCCAAACACAAGGAACATTCTGAGCCAATGTATTTGATTTGAAGAAGTCCAATGAGTTCAAAGTACTTTATGTACTTAACATGCTGAAGGGCAGGATGTAGGAGGGATGGTGGCAGGGTGTGAAATTCAGTGTTCAGATGTGGGTGATGTGATTTGCAAATTTAATTACAAAGCTATAGAAACCATTATGTTGGACAAGTTAAAGTGATAGTAGGACTTAGAGGAGACATCCCACTATTTCCTGTGCTGAGTCTGAGTAGCACAGACTACTTTATCCAAAAAACGTGAGGCTGTTTAATGTGATGGAAACATTATAGTCTTGAACATGAGACAAATCCAGGCTCTGTGATGAGACTTACCTCCCATGCTTGCTGTATGCATAGATTTATGCATATATTTTTACCTAGCATATGGTAGGTTTTTAGTAAAAGGTATTATTATTATCATTATTATTACCAGATAAAGGGAAAGAAGTCAAAAGAAAAGAGAAGGATATTAAACCATCATGGGAGGTACAGGTTATTTGAAAGGTAAATTTTCATTAGCTGACATATAGCATCAGGAGATTACAAGAGACAACCAGCGTGGAGAGAGGACCACGGAAGGACACTGTGTGCTGCCTCTCGGGACAATAATCCTTTTGGTTGAAATTCTGTATTCTGTGTACTTTGACAAATCAGTGTAAATTTGGTTAAATCCTACAGGAGATTTTTTTCTCCCTAAAGTAACTCTTTTTAGTTGGCACAAAGCTAAATGTGTAGGAGGAAAAGAGGAGAAGGGAAAATGCAGTTCTTTTTTGGTTTAGGGAGAACAAAAACAGCCCTAGGAAAATGTTTAAGTGCCTGTCCACCAAGTAGACCAACCAGTGTGAACTTTTGTGGGAAAACACTGAAGTGGCTGAAGAGGCTTCCGCATACCTGCTGTGTACATCACCGTGTTTGTTTTTTCAACGGGATATGTGAGCAACCCAGTTTTCTTTCTTCTTCCTTTTTTTTTTATTAATTGATTTTAGAGAGAGGGAGAGAGAGATAGAAACATCGATGAGGGAACATTGACTGACAGCCTCCTGCATGCCCCCCACTGGGGATCGGGCCCACAACCTGGGCATGTGCCCTGACTGGGAATCGAACTGGCAACCTCTTGGTGTGTGGGTTGACGCTCAACCACTGAGCCATGCTGGCCGGACTCTACTGGTACTTATTTTCTTATTAATTTAACACCTACTGGTACTTATTTTCACTGCTGATTAGGTGTACATTTCCTACCAAGATGTACATGAAATATTTTAGCATTTTAAAAAATGTATCTTTATTGTTGAAAGTATTACAGATGTCCCCACTTTTCCCCCCATTAACCCCACCTCCCCACTTCCACCCCCTCCACCCAGGCCTTCACCACACTGTTATCTGTGTCCATGGGTTATGTGCATATGCACATTAGTTCTTTGGCTAATTTCCTCTCCAGTTTTCTTAGTAAAATTTATTAAAAATGAATGAATGGGATGGATTGGCCAAGCAGACAAAAACATTCAAAATTAGGGGGATTATTCATGCATTCAGTTCTTATTTAGTGTCTGCCACATGCAAGACACTGTGCTAGGTGCTAAAAGGGATGCAGAGTAGTTAGAGGCATTCCCTACCTTTGGTTGATCAGTAGATACACATTGCAAATGCTGTCTCTTGTAGAACAGGTAGGATTGATGAAGTCAGTGTTGTCAAATGCTGTGGGATTTCAGACAAGAACTTTTGGGCTTGTATCCCAGCTGTGCTCACTGACAACACTCTTGTCAGATAAGTGAGTGATCACAGTCTCATGGACTGCCAAATTTGGAGATGGAAACTTTTTCATTTTTTTTCCTCCTCCACCAATATTTCTGAAGGGTACCTGTCCTGTGTAACGTGGGCGCACAGTCTCCTTTCCTCTTATGCCCTTCCCATGAATATATTTTATTTTCCTCAGAATTTTAGGCACTTCTGCCAGATAGAGGTACCTAAGTAGTCACAAAAATATTTTTCTTCTTGCTTCCCCTTTTTTGGGGGATTATCTTGGTGATGTCAGTTACCTTAATTAGGGTTCCTTTTCATAAACTGTAAACTGGATTAGTACAGACTTCACTGGAATATCTAGTTGTTTTGTTTAAAAGGAATTTAGGAATATACTTGTTTCAAAACCACACGTACTCTTAAAATGAAGTCTGGGTCTTTAGGGTTGAAATACGTCCCAGGCTTCTCAGCTGCAGATATATCATTACATGACTATAGATACTTTCTTAGTCCAAAGGATGACTGACTTCTTGGGGTAATCAAGACGAAGGTTACACAGTCTTCTTTTGTTAAATGTATTGTCTTGACATTAATTCCATGTACCAGCAATCTTTTGCAAAGTCAATCTTCACCCTATTTTTGTTGTTGTTTGCCAAACCTTGTATAAAATAGGCTATCATTCTACCATGTTTAACACTATTGTAAGAAATTATATTACTTTCCTATTCTGTTCTTTTTCTTGGTTAACATTCTTTCCATACTAAAATAGCTGCTCCAACTTTGTTATTTTCTCAACTTTATAATAATAACAACAAATATTTTTATAGTGCTTAGTACATGTCAGGTACTGTTCTAAACACTTTCTGCGATTAACTCTTTCAATGCTCACAACTGCTTTATGGGTATTACCACTTGTTCCCATTTCACAGATGAGGACTTTGAGGCTTAGAGACATTAGGTACCTGGTTTAGGTCACACAGTAAGTGGTGGAACCAAGTCTGAACCCATCCAGGTATTTCCTCTCTGAAATCTGTGCTTTTTACTGTTTCACCTATTTCCTCCTCAAGTTGGCTTCTAGTTCCTTGTTCTGAATTTGGAATGAGCATAACCATACAAGCAAACAAAAAAATTTTTTTTAACTTGTAACATTGTAACTGACCTTGAGCAGTAACATTTTTAGCCCAAGACCTAGATCCTAGAAACAAGATCATATGGAAAGAAAATAGAATAAAGGCTGTTTTATCTTACGCAGAACCAGCCCAAGGCCAACTTGTGTAATAGGGAAAGTATATCTTTGGCATCTTTTCACCTTTCTTTCTCTCTTACTTTTTAGCACTCTTTTTCACTTTTATGCTGTTTTTTTTTTTTTTGCTCCACTTTCAGTAACTCTAACCTAATTCTTAAGACAGTCTCAAGCTCTTAGTGCAGCGCACCTCAAGTTCATGTTCGGTGGGAAGCAGTCTACCCTCCTTCTGACCCTGTAATTTCTCTTAGAATTCACCCTAAAATAAAATTCTGAAATGCAAAGATTTTTTTCATAAAGATATTAATCATAGCTTTCATTTCAATCATGAAAAATGGGAAACTGCCCAAATGTATATGAGATAAATGCTTAAGGAAGTTGTGGTAAATGCACTCAATGCAGCATTTACCTGAATGTCATGCCGCCACATGACACATAAACACTACATAGATGAGCTTTCAGTGGGCTTACTCCTTGGGACATTAGATTCTCCACTTCACTTCCTGGAAGCTAGGGTGGATGGCTCCATCTCTCACCACCACCTTCACCAGGAGAAGCCACTTGCTTTCCTGAAAGATAATTTACAGCCACAGTGTAGAAGGAGGGCCTGGTTACATTGATTTCAAATAGAGTTTCCCAGGAGATGAATTTCCATCTCCTGAACATCAGCTGGTTACAGGAAGAGGAGAAAGGGTCTAATTGGTAGGCTTTGGAGGTCATTTTCTAATTCAATTTCTAGTGTCCCCTGGATCAACCTCATATATGAGTTGCTTCCACACAGTGCAGTGCTAACAGAGAGGGTTATGCAAGGAGCACCACGCTGCCAATGGGATTGTTCTTTTTCCATCACCGGGTACCACATATGCTTGGGAATGTTTCTGTGTGACAGATATGCAGATGCGTAATTGAATGTTTAAATCTAACGTCAAACACCGTTGTATGTACCCACGCTCTTTATTATTCTATCAAGGATGGTGATGTGTAAAAAGCAGGTGAAATATAAGAAGTAAGTGATTAGAAAATAAATTGTAAACCTCAAGTACACTTAAAAATAGAAGTGAAAACTAGGCCCCTTGAAGGCTGATGCTGCCATCACCTGTAAGTGAACTAAGAATTTTGTTTTTCTTATCAGTAATGAGCTCCTGTATAGATCAGGCCTTATTGCCACAAACTACAAATGATTATCTAAATTCTTATGCTCAAATGAATGTTACTGCAGTAAATGAACATGGCCTAATATTGTGTGTTTTGATCATGCAGCGATATTTACAGAAAGGGGATCTGACCTCTCCTAGCTTTCTTTTAGTCTAGGGGTACTTCCTGCTCTCTCCCTCCTGTGCTCCTTTGTGCTTACATAACTTGGAGTAATTTGAAAATATGAACCTTACATTGTTAGAATATATGTGTTCTACTAGAAACCAGCGTAATAATCCAGAAGTGGAATTCATGGAAAAATTATGGCCTCCCAATTACTAATCGAATTATTTTTCTGTAGAGATGGAAAGGAAGGACCATTCTCTTTTTATTTCAACTTCCAAAAAGTATAGTTTACAGCAGCAATGATCTAGGTCCTACACAATGAGGACATGGGGGTTTTGAGAGAGGAAAAAATGAAATCTGTTGTATGCTTACTATAGACATTTTCAAAACAATTTATTTTAATCATCTTTATACCCGCTGAGCCAGTGGGTTCTCTATAAATGTTGCATTTGAAAAAAACTGAAATTTTTAAAATTTTAAGTGATTTAGCCATAAAACCTAGGTGGAGGGTAGAGGGGTGGAGGAAGTTTTCATTAAGTAAATGACCACTGGGTTACTAATGAAAAGATGACTATGAGTTACCTGAGTAAAGAGGGGGAGGGAACAACATTTGCAAAGAATTTGCAGTGGGCTGGTATTTAAAAATAAGAAAAATGTGGCTAAAGGACAGTGTGTGGGACAGTACCCAAAAGCTGAGACTGAGGATGTGAGGAGGGGCTAGACCAGATAGTGCCTTTCTAACTTTTTAAGAACTTAGATTCATCCTAAAAGCAATGGGAAAGCCCTTGAGAAGCTTTAATTGTGGATTTTAATATGAATAGATGTGCTCTTTCTTTATTTTTTAATATAGATTTTTATTGATTTTTTTTAGAGAGAGGGGGAAGGAGGGAGAGAAAAATCAATCGGCTGCCTCCTGCACGCCCCCTACTGGGGATCAAGCCTACAACCCAGGCGTGTGCCCTGACTGGGAATAGAACTGAAGCCTCTCTATCCATGAGGCGACGCTCAATCCACTGAGCCACATCGGTCGGGCCAGATGTGCTTTTTCAATACAATATCATAGTTGTAGTGGGAGTACCTGTTGACACAGACAAGACTGTCAGTTCAGTAATCTGGGTGAAATGCAATGGAATTTGAGATGAGTTGTGGAAGAGATGGAGACATGTAGACAGTATAGGAATGAGAGATAGAAATCAATAATATAATTTCTTGACGGGAGGATATGAGGAGGTGGGGAAGAGAAAGTTGTTTAAGGTGACATAGAGCTCTGCATGACATAATAAGAAGGTAGAGCCATTTATGGAGATAGATAACATCAAAAAGAACCTGACATTAAAATCTGGATCATTTGTCCTGGCCAGTTTTGCTCAGCGGTTAGAGCGTCGGCCTGCGGTCCAGAGAGACCCGGGTTCAGTTCCCGCTAAGGGCGCGTGCCTTGGTTGCAGTTTGTCCCCGGCCCTGGCTGGTTGTGCGAGTGGCAGCCACTCGATGTGTCCCTTTCAAGTTGATGTTTCTATCTCTCTCTCCCTCCCGCTCTATCTGAAAAAATGTCCTCGGGTGAGGGTAAAAAAAAAAAAAAAAGAAAAAAATCTGGATCATTTGTTTATTTTTATTAGCACTGGATAGGAGTATGGATCACATCTTAGACCTGTTGTATTTCCCACGCCTGTGTAATGTATAAAAAGAAATGTGGAAAGGCAGTGATTCTGGACTCTAAAAGAGAAATGTTGGTTTATAAATTTGGGGATGGGCCTGGTGAGATCACCTAGGGTGAAGAACTGGACAGTTGACGGCTACATTAAGAAGAGTGAACCTGCCGGGAGAAACAGAAAGAGAACCAGACAGGAGGGAAATTAGAAGATACTGGTTTTTAGAAGGCAAGAGCATTGATGTTTCAAAATGAGAAAGGGGGTAAGTCATATCAAATGCTGTAAGAGATCATCAAAGATGAGGAGAAAACATTTTTTACTGTTTTTTAGTGATGTGAGGTTATAGGTGGTCCTAGAAAGAATCAATTCAGAGGTAGAGGCAAGAAGAAAAGGGGTTGAAGAATAAAGGTTGATTGAGAATATAGAGAAATGCAGACAGCATTTTTAGCTATGAATGGGAGGAGGGAAAGGGGGAGAGAGCGAGAGAATGTAAGGTGATCAGGGCTGGAGGAGAGTTAAATGAAGGAAGGGAAGAATAGAAGAATGTTCTATTCAGAGAGAACAAATGAAAGGGCTCTGAGAATGCTTAGGATGCTTGAAGACGAGCAAGAAGGACAGAATGGCTGGAGCAGAGTGAGCTGTTTATTTAACATCTACTATATGCCAGGCAGTTGTAGTCTAGGTTACAGAGGTCGATTCCTTGAACATGGACAGGAGAGAAGTGGTTAGACTTGAGATATAATTTGCTGATGGATTAAATGCATGAGAGGAAGAGATGAGTCAGGGGTGATTTCAAGATTTTTGGCTTGAACAGTAAGGTGGTGGGATGGGGCTTGAGAGCAGTAGACAAGGAGCAGACTTGAAGAGGGGGAGTAGCAAGAATTCAGTTCTGGAGTTGTTAAGGGAATGATAATATTTATTTATAGGGTTCTTATGGGAACAAATGAAGTAATGAATGTTAAGGACATTGCAAAGAACAGTATATACTTATCAAGTGCTTGTTGTTATTATTATTATAGACAATACTGAAAAGCATTATCCTGATTTGGTGGGTACATAACTGTGTTTTATTCTTGGCTTTGCCACTAACTTGCTCTGTGACTTCGAGCAATTTATTTATTCAATCTCAGTCTTGTCTGAAATTTTCCAAGGTGAGTATGAGATGAGGAATTGACTAGAAGATCTATAAGATCCCAATCAGTTATAACAACATAGGATTCTATGAAATGACTGGTTAGTAATATTGCAACGCTTTTTTTTTTTACTTTATTGATAATGACATTTTCCTTTTAAAAAGAAGCTACTTTCAAAGCAGACTTAGTTTATTTTTTTACAAGCATTGTGAATTATTTGGCTGTTATAAGGCATTAATTTAAAATATTTGAAGAAAATTAGCAAAAATGATCTCTCCTTGTAAAATCAGTCATTATTTAAAAAATAAAAAATAAAAACCTTCCGAGAGGTGAGGAAACACATCAATTATCCCCTTCCCCAATATGTACTCAGCTATTTTGAATTCAAATCTTTGGTCTCCATTGTAAGATTTTAGAAAATTAGACACAAACTTGGAGGACTGACGAGAGGAGAGCCTAGGGAGTTTGAGATTTAATTACTTCTTTTAAAAAGTAAACTTAAGTCAATTAAGGAGCCATGATTTGTCTTCTATTATCAAATTAACTGAATCATGCAATAAAATATCAGTGAAGACTGAAATGCTCACTTGGACAGGCACAGCCGTATTAATTATTTATAGTGCTAAATCTATCCAAACAATCACTCCTATAGATATAATAAGATGGAAAAAACTCAAAACTGTTCTACCTCTACTTTTCCTGGCCCATCAGGAATTAAAAAACAAAACAAAACATTTTGCTCTTGTTACCTTCCTGTCTCAAGGTTTCATCTGAAGATCGATGCAGCAGTATCAACACCTATTAGTGATCCTTAGGATATAAATGATTAGTACACTGACTGCTTCTGGTGAGCACGTATGAATGATGTGGCATGTGGAGTGCACTTGTTCCAAAGAGTTAGCACTGAAACACATCCCTCTGCTGCGGTGAGGGGCCTGCTACCGAGTGCTGGAAGGTGCTGAGGATGGTGTGGCGTCACGGTGGCATGCTGTGGACACATGGATGTGTTCTCACTCCCGGTCTCTGGGAAGATGATCTTTATACTCTAATCCATTCCTTCCAAGTGGCGAGGCCACTCCACACACAGGATGTCAGTGGCCTCTAACAAGGACTACAGTTGAAGGGCCGAGTGCAGTGTCTCTTATCTATTCAGATGGAGAAATGAAGGCACAATGTACTTACAGAAGTAGCCCTTGTAGTGTAAAGTTGCCTAGTGGATCTAGCTGTCTTTACTGAATACCTGCTGTATATAGACATGGAGTGGGGCTGATTGGGTTCCCCTCATCCACCTACACAGGTATTTCGGTGGGAGGCAAGGGTCCTTACTGGAGCATCAGCTCTCACCGTGAATCCAGCAGGCACTTCCAGGTCTGTAGTTCTGTTGTTAAGCGCTGCCTTGTTTTCCTCATTACCTGTAACGATTTTCCTGGCTCCTGCCCTGGACAGGTCAGGACTCCTGTGAGCATTCTGCCAACAAATGGCAGGTTACTAGCTCACTTCCTCTAGAGTCTTGGCAGGGAGGACTGACCTGCGTGGCCTCATCTGAAGCATAGATTATCTTTCTTGCATCTGACTTTTCTAAAGATATCTATAGCTGCGATCCCTGTCTTGATATCCCAACATATCACTTGCTGCTAATCACCCTCAACTAGCCCTCTAGGAGAGTATTTTATAGTTGAGAAACTGAACGATGAAAGAGTAGCTTACTTGCTCAAGGTCATGTAGCTGGTTTTTGAGCGGGAATTCTGATCCACATTCTGTTTACTGTTCTGTGCAGTGTTCGTCCCATTACACTTGCCTCATTCTGAATTCCAGCTGCTCTTGTTTGAATGACTAGCAAGTGTTCAAATTTCACTCACATGTTATACTCTCAGAGCAAGTGAATAATATGATCTTGAACTTCTCTATTTTTAGTTTGTGCTTTACTTAACCTTGCCTCAGGCTTAATGAAATCTTGCTCTGCTTCCTAGGGGTTTGTGTATAATTAGCCAATATACCCGCCTGTTTTAAAGGTGTCTAGATACCATATCTAGGGGGTGGGGTTCCACTGCACTGCAGCAGTGAGTATTGTCTTTCTCCAAGGGGTGACTGCTGTTCTGAGAGAGGGAATTCTTACCCCACCACACCAACCCTAGTCCTGCAATATGAGGAGATAGCCATATGATCTTCTCAATTCCTGAAGCATTTGTTCCAGAAGAAATGGTTATTTCATGGTGGCACAGCATGTTTTCATAGGCTCAAGACTGCACGCGGTGGTTCAGAAGGCTAAAGGAGAAGAAAGGCCTGTGAGGACACAGCCAGCTCCAGGGGAGAGCTTAAATGATCTATCTCACCACTTTATTTGTAAATAGTCCTTCGTTTGGATAGCTAGGAATCAAAATTCCTGCAAACCATGTTTTATGTTGCACAATTTGCAAGATCCTTGCAGGCATAATATCTTCGTCTCCCCACCTCCCACGGGGTTCGCCAGATTGAGATGAGGCAACTGAAGCCTCACATTTTGTATGGAGTGTCAGTCCTTTATAGCATTTATTCATTACAAACATACTATACAGATTGTCCTCGAAAAATATAGTTGTCTCTGAAGATTCACACATAACACCTCAGTAGTTATTTATACATCTTTGTGAAATTGATTATGAAATTCTTCTCAGGTAGAAAGCTGGTGTGTTAATGGTGAACAGGAGGAGACAGAGAAAGGTAGATGTTGGCTGAAAGAGGAGGGGAGGTTGAAGCAACCTCCTGGGCACAGCTGTTTTCCCAAACAGATCCTGTTGACTGAGGAGAGCCAGCAGTGTTTATGGTGGACCCTGGCTGCCTAGTGTGGAGAGCTTAGCGATACAAGTGTGGGGAGGGGTAGTTAACTCCTTAAGGACAAACTTCCAAACTGAAATGAAAGAATCCTTAAAGTATCTCTACATCTGGGACCCTCCAGATTAACTTTATGGTCTATTTTATTTCCTCTTTGTATCTGTTAGAAACAAACAGGGTATTAATAAAAAATGTTACTGCTTCAAAAAGTAATAAAGCCCATTACCTGTTTGACTTGTGCCCATATAAGCACAAGAGTTTAGGAAGGAAGAACTGGCATGCTTAATAGATTTGACGAGCCCACCGAGCCTGGCTTTGGCTTCTTTCCTTTGGCTCTCCTTAAAGTATCATCGACTTCCATCTCAGTGTCTTAGCAGTCATCTTCTCTAAGCCATCACTGAGGTTTCAGAGGGCCAGGGTCTCAGCAATGCATTTGCTGAACCCTTGTGTGCGGGGGGGCAGGCATAGTCTAATGTGTGACCACCATTAAATGTCACCATTCTCTCGAATTTTCAAAGTTATAAAGCAATATTTGAAGTTTCGCAGCACTTTTTTTTTTTTTTTAATGAGAAAAGGAGTGAATAAAGACATGTGTCTGGGATGTAACATACTTTGAGATGTTTTCGATTTGGTAACATTTCCAGGCTATCTCAATACTGGAAATTTGTTCTCACTTTTCTTCCATGCTTTCCGCTTGTTTTACTACTTCCTACCGAAAAGTAGGTAATTTGTATAAATAATAAATATTGATAAATAATACCTATAATATAATGAATATCCCATGCATTTTCCTCTACATACAAAATTTATAAATGTAACTGATATCTTCTTCTGTTGTGCTTTACATATAAAAAGACTAAAATGTTTGGTTAAGGAAAAAATGTTTAGATTATATGGAACTAAAGTCTTGGCACCGTTTTATTTATTTAATATATGTATGTATGCATTCATGTGTGTGGGTATGCATTTATTTATGGGAATATAAAGTGAGCATGTAGCCACGGTATATCATTGTTTTATGGAAAAATCCCATTATAAGCTACTGACAAACATTTTAGATGATAATCTATCTTAAACTGGGAAATTATAGAACATTAGAGAATATCTATACAGTAAATAACAAATCATTTGTAAGAGATCATGAACTTTCTACGGCATAGGCTGGTTGGAAGAGGTTTTGCTAAGTAGACAAATGTGTCATTCCCCAAATAGGAACAGTTTTCTTTCTTTATTTCTAATTTGTATGCCTTTCATTTCCTTTTTCTTGCCTTATTACACAGTATTCCAGCACTATATTAAATAAGAGCAGTAAGAGCAGACACATTTGCTTTGTTACTAACCTTCAGGGGAAGCCATTCACTCTTGCATGTTAGGTATGCTAACCATGAGTTTTTTTATGGATGCTCTTTATTGAGTTGAGAGAATTTCCTTTTATTCCTATTTTCCTGAGCATTTCTATCAAGAATGAATGTTGAATTTTGTCAAATACTTTTCATCATCCTATGTCGTTTTTTGAACTTGAAAACTCTTTCATTCCCGAAAATTCTTTCATTCCCTTGTAACCTAGTGTTTTCTAATCTCTCTTTGTTCCTCTTTGTGCTTTGCCAGAGGGGTTCACGTTGATTTTTTTGACCATGTTGAGAACAGAGAAAAGTAAAACTTTCATTAACATGGAAGAGAAACAAAAGCTTGGGTTTGTTCTTATAAGGCCATGATATTGCTCCTGGTTCTATTTTCTCCATAATGAGTGGGATCATATTCCCTTTGAGTCTCAGTTTCTTCATTTACAAATTGGGGGAAATTACAGTAGCTACCTTATATATTTACAGTAATGATCAGGTGATTTGATAGATATAGGAACTACTTTGTCAATATAATTGATTTATAAATGCGAAATACGTAATTAATGTTAGATTATCTTCCCCAGTACTTGATAGTCTGTGTTTGTCATTTGTTGCTTTGCCATAGTAAGTCATTTGGCAGAGAGGATAAAACAAGTTCCCCTACAGAATCCAGCAACATCAGAACACATTAACCCCATTTTCTTCGTTCGAGAATAGGCAAGAGGCAATTATACAACTAGCAGGCCCAAGGAAAAAAATGAAATTGATTACAGTACCAGTATTGCTAAGGAAGCTTTTATGGAGACTCTGAGGCATTTTCTGGGCCTTGATAAACTAGTATTTAGGTGGGAGGAGAGAAGGTAGAAGACAGTTCTACCTACTGTTAAAGAATATTCCCTCAGCTGTATCCTGAGATATCATAGATATGTTTCTTCACCCCACTTTACTAGACTGTTTCAGAAAGACTAAAATGATAAGTGCTTTGGAAATAGAAAAGTGTGTGTGTTTAGAGGAGGGGCTTATGAGATACTGAGGAGCCAAAGATTTATAGAGAGAATTGGGACCTACTCAGAACCTTTTTTAAGGGAAGGGCAACCAGCCTCTGTGCAGTCCTAAGACATCCCAGTAAATTTATGAAACGCAGATAAAGTCTTTGGTAGACTAAGTCAAAGAATGATGATGCATGCTCAGATTTTCCAGGACATGATTTCTGCTCAAAAGAGTCCAATTCAGTATAGGATCATGTCTTCATTTTTAATTCAGAAAACATGGACACTATACCTTTATGTTTAATGATTTTTCTACCTTGAATAATACTCTAGACTCCCTCTAGCTGAGTTTTTTCTGTTCATTAAATAGTTCAAATAAGTTCTTATTTGAAAGGAGGATTATTGGTCACTAGCTTACCAGTTGGAGTAGAACATTGCTTCTCAAAGGCAGGTGTTTACCTACCTTTGTCAAAAGCATCTCTTGGCCCTCGATGGTCATCTGATATCCAGCAGAACATACCTAACCTTCCGGAAAGCTTTCCCTGTTACTGTCATGAATCAAGGACTGTTCTATAAATGTTTTCAAATACATTAGATTTGTTTCCTAGTGGGAGAAAGCAGCAGGTTATTCCTCTTATTTCAGGGACTTCCTATAAGTTGATCTTATTTTCAAGATGACAAAAAAAAAGAGAAATTCTCAGAGGCCTTCAAAGCCGTCATAGCAGGCTTTGCGGTCTGACTTAGAGACCAGGGACAGACTGTTGATCAAAATCAGTTGATTTCTTTTACTAGAACAAACACTTTGCCTGTTGATTGACTTATTACAATTTGTGGCAGAGCTGTTAGTTATCAAGTACCCATTCTGAGTAAACCAGAATCCTATGCTCTTGCTCTGTGGAAAGTACAGCTTTTCTGTGCTTTTCTTAATGCACCAAGTGTTACCTCTATGTTGACTTATGTTCTTGGTTTAACAAGAAGACATTGTTTTGTGTAACAGAAAACATTTAACATACCCACTTTGGATACATTATATTTCATATATTGAATATATAAAAATTCATTTATATATTGCCACTTAGCAGAATGAAACTGCACACATATATATATTTTATGTTTGTGCAGCTTCATCCTGGTAAGTGGCAATATATGAAAGAATACTTACAACTCAAAAAAAAGCCTTAATTAATCTTAATAAGTAAATGATATAAGCTTAAATACAAATCATTGTACTTAGACTTTTTTATATTTGTCTGACATGGACCAAATTTTCCAATTTTTAGCAAAACAAAATGAAACAAAAATAAAACAAAACACAGCAAAATGAAAATTTCTTGTATTGAAGTTATGGCAGGGATGGAGTAAATTTTCCTGAAATATATTTCCACCAGATATTTAAAGCATCAGAAGAGGAGAAAGGAGTTACTTCTATACCCCATCTGACATCTTCACCTCAATAAACTGTTGGGAAATTTTGCCCTTGAATTATGTATCTTGCAAAATAATTCACTATAATAATTACTTTAGGCAGCTAACTTTCTCCATGCAGAAGATAATAATTCAGCTTATTTATAATCTTGAAAGAACCATATTTATAATCTTGCTTAGAGTGAAACAGACCAACAGTTTGCACACAGTTTATAATGATTTTGTTTATCCAACTCTTCAAATGAATAGAAAAATATCCACCTGATCTTGAGTTGCTGCGGTGATTGACTGAATTACTTTATTGGTTAAGCTCTCTGGAAGGTGCTTGGAACATTATTTTAATGCCACTGAATGGGAACCTTCTGTAGTTGTGATTTGCTGAACATTGTTTAAATGGCCATGAAGAGTGGATCCACTAGTGCTCAGTTCTCTGGGAGTAGTTCACTCTTTTGAAAAATCTGATTCAAGACACATTAACCATAGATTCTCATATTATGCTTTCTGATGGGAGTCCTTTAGGGTTAGTCTTATTCTTCTCACATAGAGCCTTGATGTCTAGTCTGGTGCTAAGCGATAGTGAACTTGTATACTTCTGTAGAATCAGCTCCCTTTGTGAGCACAGATAGTATCTCAGCAAAGAGAAAGACACTGACTGGCATACGGAGACTCAACATTTATTGAATTTCCTGAAATGAACATTAGTATCCATAGTCTCTCTGTTCCACTTCCTCTGGACATCAACCATCTTCAATAACTTCAAATGGAGAACTTTGGGTTAATGTCTAACCATAACATGTTTCACAGTTGGACTAGCGGGAAGGCAGATGTAATTGCTTGAGATTTTTAAACTTCATATTATAAAATATTTTAAATATGTCAAAACTTCAGAGAGCAAGTACTCATCACTCTTTAACAATTTTTGATACTTTTATCAATTTCATTTCATCTTCTCTCCCATTTAGAATATTATTTTGCTAAAATATTTAAAATATTTTTTCTTTGTTGATTTTAGAGAGAGAGGAAAGGAAAGGTAGAGAGGGATAGAAACATTGATGAGAGAGAACATCAACTGGCCACCTCCTGCATGCCCCCACTGGGGATTGGGCCCACAACCTGAGCATGTGCCCTGGCCTGGAATCAACCTCGTGGTACATGGGTCGATGCTCAACCACTGAGCCACACTAGCCAGACTATTTTGCTAAAATATCTTAAAGTAAATCCCAGATACCATGTTATTTCACCTATGAATATTTCAGTATTTTACATGAGTTCTTAAATTATTAGTCTTTTAGTTTGAGGGTTCTTTTAGTGTCTTTACCCTCTGAGGAAGCTCATCTCTTGTTATGGGTACTATATCTCCCTACATTCTTCTTAAAGAAATACATCTTAGATGACTTTCCACAACAGCAATTGTCTCTCTGGTCTGGATTGACCATTCATAAAACCATAGTAGTTTAGTTTTAAAATATATTTCAGCCAAATCTGCCAATTTAATAAGAGAGAGAATTGAGGTGCAGAGAGGTGTAATGTCTTTGCCCAATAAGTTAGGACTGGCAGAGCCAAGGGATTGAACCAAGAGTCCTGTATCTCAGTGTTTACCTCTTGTACTGTGCTGTCTATCTACAGCATGAAGGGGTTTGACAGCAAACGAATTGCTCTGCTCCAGTTTGAGGAAGGCGGTCTTAAAATAAACTGTTACCCTGTTGTGGCCCTTTATGGCTTTCCCGTGTGTGTAGGTTAGCAGACTGGCTTAGTAAGTTGATAGCTTTGATCAGGTAAACAGAATAACACTGTAAAGATGATAAAGAAATAGGTGTAGAGAATGTGAATTCTATTAGAGAAAGAAGTATGATGGGTCTAGGGAGATGAGCATTGGGAATGGGAGAAAAGGGACAAATGAGTAGCAGTATTTAAGTGACGTTGGGTTCCAGAAAGAGAGTGTATCAATGACGTACTTTAAACCTCTCAGTTGTCTTTGTGATCAGCATCTTCAAAATAAATTGTGGTTTAAAGGTTGGACTAGCTTCAGAGAGATCTTTAAAGAGAGCTACATAGTAGAATGTAATAATTTTGGGGGTGTTGAACAAGTGTTTTCATGTGGAATGGCTTTCTTTGCTGGTTCAGTGACTGGTGGGTGTGAGGGGAGAGATAGGGGCAGTTTTTCATCTGGTTAATCCCCCCTCTGGAGCAGATCTGATCCAGGGGCAGGCTTTGGAGGCAGGCGGAGTATTGTGTGTGGATCAGCTATAGAAGGGCTTGCCAGGGACAACACACGCCTACACATCAGATCACATTTATTCATACTGAGTTTCTGACACTCACATTAGTTTTTCTTCAAGAGAGAGTTTTTTCTGTTTTGCAATTTAAAATAATTCAATGAGAGGACTTCCGGTCAAGATGGTGGGCAGGTAAATGCGGTATCGGGTCCTCCCACAACCACATCAAAGTCACAACTAAACTACAGAACAACCGCTTTCAAAACTGCCTGAAACCAAGCTGAATGGAAGTCCTACAACTATGAAATTCAAGAAGCAGCCACATCGAGACTGGTAGGAGGGGTGAAAGCACAACAGGCAGGTCCCACACTCACGTGTGGTGGATAAAAATCAGGAGGGACACCTTGGCTGGGAAGGTCCTCTCTGAGGACTGAGGGGTCCCCGTCCCACACCAGATGCCCCGCTCAGGATTCCAGTGCCAGGAAGAGAATCCCCATAACTTCTGGCTGGAAAAACCAGCAGGAACTGAGGCTGAGGGAGGCTGAGGCAGCTAGAGCCCTAGGCAGCTCCTCTTAAAGGGCCTGCACATGGACTTACTCAGACTCGCATTCTTCAGGCTCCAGCGTGGGGGAAGCAGCTTGAAAGGCATCAGAGCCCTGGCTGGTTTGGCTCAGTGGTTGGAGCATCGGCCTGTGGACCAGACTGTCCTGGGTTCGGTTCCTGCTAGGGGCACATACCAAAAAAAAAAAGAAAGGCATCAGAGACATATGGGGAAGAACTGAGTTTTTGGCATTGGAGCGGGGGCTGGAGAGGGGACTTTCTCCTGGACAGAACTGCTGTCAGAGGCCTCTGTTCCTTTGGTGAGCCCTTCCCTGCCGCCATAGCTGGGTCTCCAGCAACTTGGCTCACACTGTTTGCCCTGCCCTGGTGATTCCCTGAGGCCTTGCCCCACCCAAATTTCAGGCCCACCCAAGCTGTTTCCAGTTACCATAGAATTGGCCTGTCTTGGATCCTGCTTCAGGTTTTCCTAAATTCTTTCAAACAAGCAGCATCTGGTCTCAGAGAGCCCCATACCTCTTGTTAAGTAATACACAGAAACAAACACAGGGAGGCAGCCAAAATGAGGAGACAAAGAAACAGGTCCCAAATGAAAGAACACAACAAAACTCCAGGAAAAGAACTAAGGGCAATGGAGATAACCAACCTAACAGATGCAGAGTTCAAAATACTGCTTATAAGGATACTCAATGAACTTAGTGAGAACCTCAGTGAACTTAGTGAAGGCCTCAAGAGCATAAAAAAGGATTTATCAAAAATGAAGGATGCACAGTCAGAAATGAAGGAGGCACTAACTGAAAAAAAGAATAATTTACACAGATTCAATAGTAGAATAGGTAAAGCCAAGAAGCAAAGCATCAATTTGGAATATAAGGAAACAAAAAACACCCAATCAGAACAGCAAAAAGAAAACAGAAAACAGAATCCAAAAAAATGAGGATAGTGTAAGGAGCCTCGGGGACAATTTCAAGTGTGCCAACATTCGCATCTTGGGGGTGCCAGAAGGAGAAGAGAGCGAACAAGAAATCGAAAACCTATTTGAAACAATAATGGCAGAAAACTTTCCTAACTTGGTGAAGGAAACAGACATACAAGTCCAGGAAGCACAGAGAGTCCCAAATAAGATGAACCCCAAGAGGCCCACACCAAAACACATCATCATCAAAATGCAAAAGGTTCAAGACCAAAAGAGAATCTTAAAAGCAGCAAGAGAAAATCAGTTAGTTACCTACAAGGGAGTTCCCATAAGACTGTCAGCTGATTTTTCAAAATAAACTTTGCAGGCCAGAAGGGAGTGGCAAGAAATATTCAGTGATAAAAAGCAAGAATCTACAACAAAGATTACTCTGTTCTGCAAAGCTGTTATTTCGAAACGATGGACATATAAAGAGTTCCCAGACAATGAAAAGCTAAAGGAGTTCATCACCACCATACCATTATTATATGAAATGTTGATGGGTCTT
The DNA here is from genome assembly GCF_014108415.1 of Molossus molossus. NCBI lineage: Eukaryota > Metazoa > Chordata > Mammalia > Chiroptera > Molossidae > Molossus > Molossus molossus. The sequence continues at coordinate 21,599,050 of NW_023425403.1, forward strand.
CTTGAAGAAAAGATAAAAAATATGAACAAAAAAAATGGCAATGAATACATATCTATCGACAATTGAATCTACAAACAAAATGAACAAGCAGAATAGAAACATTTTCACAGTTAAAGAGAACATTTTGTTGGTTGCCAGATGGGATGGGGGTTGGGGGAATAGGTGAAAAAGGTGAAGGGATTAAGAAGTACAAATTGATTGTTAGACTGACAAATCTCAAAGGGAAGGGGTTTTGGGGGGGGGAATAAACCAAAGAACTTATATGTATATATGCGTTACCAATGGACACAGACAACAGTGTGGGGAAAGGCAGGAGGAGGGCAGGAATGAGGAGGAGGAGGTCAATAGGGGAAAAATGAGGACCATCTGTAATACATTCAACAATAAAGATAAGTAAAAAAATGAAATAGTAAAATAATTAAATGACTGTATTCATTCTGCCAAGTGCCTAGTGGCTTCTATCATTGCTGATAGCCAAATTATTTCTTCAAGGGTGTGCTGTCGTCAGGTGAAAACAATGCTTTTTCGCTTTGGCTACACATTAGAATGTCTTGGGGAGCTTCTAAGTATGCTGGTATTGAGGGCTGGTACTTTTAAAATAACACCCCTTTCTAGGCATGATTATTACTGGCTTACACTCATCAGGTGAACTGTTGACAGTGGACTTTATATCCAGGGGGTCAGGCTGGGAACCCTGAACTATCTGGTTGAGGGACTCTATATTGCCTTATGAGTCTCATTCTTCATAACAGAAAGTGAACAGCTGCATCCATGAAACATACCTGCCAGACAAATAGCACCTGAAATTAACTGGGCTTCCAGTGGTTTTCAGGAAATACTGAGAAGAGAGAAACACTTTAAACAACATTACAGAAAATAATCTGACATGTCAGAATGTGGGTCACTGCACAGGAAATATGCCCTGGTTTATCCATCAAATCATAACACAGGGCACTGAAAAGAAGAGACTATTGTAGAATAAAGGAGTTAAGTAATCTAACAATCAAAAGTAACATAAAAACCTTTTTTTGGATATTTGAAACAAGCTAAATTAAAAAAATAATTTTAAAACAATGTGGGAGTATTTGAATAAGGAGTGGCTATTCATCATATTGAGGAGCTTTAAAACATTTGTTAAGTTTTAAATATTATTATGACTGGTGATTATAATAAAAAGTCAGAATTTTATACAAAAGGACTTATGAATGAAATAACATGATGTGTGGGATTTTATTTAAAATACTCAAGCCCAAAAACAAAATCAGGGGCCTTGATAAAACAAGAATGTCAAATTTGATGATTTTGGAAAGTGTGATGAGGTCATATTCTGTATAGGTTCAAAAGTTTCCAAAATACAACCTTAGTAAAAAAAAAAAAATAAGCTAGAGTCCAACGAAATTTGAATTTCTGGGGACTGGAACCCAGGCATTAGTTTCTGTTTTTTGGTTTTGTTTTGTTTAAGCTCGCCAGGTATTTCTCTTATGCAGTCAAGGTTGAGACCTAATGGTAACTGTTTCTTGAGTGAAATAATTGAGATCTAGGACAAAACAATTTTTTTTTTTTATCCTCACATGAGGACATTTTTTTATTTTTTGTTCAGATAAAGTAGGAGGGAGAGATAGAGAGAGACACATTGATGTGAAAGAGACACATCGAGTGGCTGCCACCCATGCAACCCAACCAGGGCCGGGGACAAACTGCAACCGAGGTACGCGCCCTCAGCGTGAACTGAACCTGGGTCTCTCTGGACTGCAGGCCGATGCTCTAACTGCTGAGCCAAACTCGCCAAGGCCAAAACAATTTTTTAAATAAGACTATAAAGTTCAGAAATGTTTCTAGTTTTTTTTCAAGATTATAAATATCAGTACATTTTGTGAAACTGAATTGTGTACTCTCAAGGGAGTCTTTGTTAAGGTACACCTTGAGATTTTATATATATTATACATATGTGTAAATCAGAGTTGCATTACAGTTTATATACATAAAATCAGAAGTAGTTATATTTCATTAAAATTGAAGTTATATAATTAATTATACATATTAATTAATATAATCAAATATGCATATGTGTGCATATATATGTATATGTAGATATGTATATATATTGCTGTTATAATATATAATACATAATATTTGATATATAATACACAGTATTTAATATATAATATATACATTATATTTATAAAATAATGCATCATAAAACCTTCAGAAGGAAAGGAGAATGTTTTGACCTTTTTTGTGTGTGTATGTGTGACAGTTTTAAGTTACTAGTTTTTGACAACAGTACTTTTTAATGGAAACAACTTGACTAAAAGTCTGTCACAGAATTTTGAGATCCATTAAAACAAGGTATAATAAAAGAAGCAGCAGCATACAGTATGATATATTTCATATAATACTTTATTATATAACACTTCAATATATAATACAATAAACAGTATATTTTAATAACAACAGCTGTAAGACCTGAATTTTTGCATGATCTCAATTTCAAATGTTCTATTCTATTATTATGGTACATGCCCAGTTGTTTGTTCAGAAGAAACTTGTCACTGTAATTAATACTTATTTACAGAACTTTTCTCTTTCTAGTATGGGTGCCATGCCAATTACATAGGGTCTCCTTACAAGGATGGTTTCTTCCACATTTATTCAGAAGTTTCTGGTGTTATGTGCAAAACATTGGAATGTGTTTGAGTTGATGATCATTTGTTCTTGTATCACCATTTTTTGGTATGGTGTCAGGCATTTTGTCTAGTTTTTAGAATCTGGTTTTTAATTTTAAAAAGCGGAAAACATATACTCAAATTGGAGAGTAAATGGGAAGAGACATATGAGAAATTTAGATTTAGAGAGAAACTTAATGTATAACTGAATGGAAGGAACCCTAGAGTATATCTAGTCAAGACTCCGGTAAGGCTGAGTCCAGTTTGTGATGACACTGGAACAAGGAAATGAACCTGAGCTCTCCCATGGCTAAGGGTTCGCAGCAGGCAAGGATGCCTATCCCAATGTCGGAAAGCTCTGGCTGAAGCTGGTCACTTGTTTTATGAACCATGTGGTCACCTAGTCTGAATTGCTAGAAGGCCACTTTTCAAGAGGGCATGGGTTCCAGGCTGGTGTCACAGCTTGTCTACTTTCTTTGGCTTGTCAGCTGTTAGTACCATGGCTGCCCATTTTTTCATTGGAGTCAGAAAAAAAGAAGGCAGCATTAGACGGGGTCCAGAGTAAAAGGCTAGGGAATGGGAAATCGAAGGCAGTGGATGGGCCACAAGAGCATATTTAAGGATTAGGGAAGGGAGGTGTCAATGTTGAAGACGAGTGTCCCTTGAAGTAGGGGTGTGTAGAGATGGGAGTCTCCTCCTTTGTAAATTACCTACTAAGGGCACCAAAGGTAAAATCATTTATAATAGGCTTCTTCTGTGACCAGAAGGTCGAGAATAGGAATCACCACTGTGAATAAAGTTTGGAGGCATCGATGTTTTATGGATATGTAGAAAGGAAAACAAAAAAATAGACCAAGGACAACTCTACTGAAAAATTTATAAAGTACTCAGGATCATTGTAACTTCTCTTTAGTGAGAAGCCGCAGGTCCTTAGAGGAAAAGCTCTGGTGTGTTTATTTCCAGGGCACCAAAGCTCCAGAGATGTGCCTTCGTCAGACATTCTCAGGAGCAATGGGAGAGAGAATCCCCAAGACACAGGTATTGGCATCTGTTGAGAGGAAGTCAGTCTGTATTCTAGAGTCTTAAGGATAAAAATAAAGTGGACCATGTGAAATCACCTTGGGAATAGAGAATAGCCCTTGAGGCTTGGCACATGGGTTGGGGTTACCTAGGTCAAGTTCCTGCACTCCAAAGGGACATTGTGTTGCTCTAACGTGATTCCTCTGTGTGCCTTGAGTTTGAACCGCACACAGAAAAAAATATTTTTTAAAGCTAAAACAACTCTAAATGGGAAATTATTTGTAGTTAGAAGTCTAGTACAAACCCCAATTCAAAATATTTGTAGCAGAAATATTCTTCCTGTTTTGTTACTTATTTTGAGAAAAGTCAAATTTCTGCAACTTTTTATGACTTGATATTAGAGTGGCCTGAAATAAGGGGGTCTATTAAGTTATATGTTTTTAAGAACTTAAAAAAATAATTTTAGACTCAGGAGCTATGTTACAGAGTGTTCCCATGTACCCTTTACCCATCTTCCATCAATGAAACCTTACGTAACCATACTACAATGATCAAAACCAGAAAATTAGCACTGACAAACTACTATTAACTAAACTAGAGATGCTATTCAGTTTTCACTAGTTTTTACATTTACTCTTTTTTGGGGGGAGGTGAGTATTATAATTTTATCACATGTGTAAAATCTATCACCACCCCCACCACATTCAAGATACAGAACTCTTGCCCTGGCCGGTTTGGCTCAGCGGTTGGAGCATCAGCCTGCAGACCAGAGAGTCCTGGGTTCGGTTCTCGCTAGGGGTACATACCAAAATAAATAAAAATAAAAAAAAGATACAGAACCAATCATGACAAAGAAGCCCCTCAGCTACTCCTTTATAACCACATCCTCCCCACAACTCTACTGCCTGCCAGCTGCTAATCTCCATCATTATACATTTGCCATTTCATGAAGGTTATGTAAGTAGAATGATAAGTGTGCAACTTTTCAGGATTGGCTTTTTTTTCACTCAGCAGACATCCTGAGATCCATCCAAGTTGTGTTTCAGGGTTGAGTAGTATTTTGTTGTATCCACTCATTTCTTGAAGGACATTGGTTTTTATTTTTTTCTCCCAATTTTTAGCTATTCCTAAGGTTACTTTTTTCACTAACTAAATGAATCCTGACAGTACATCTATGTCTTATAGAACTTGACTCTATGTAGGATGAGTTACAAGAAGGATAAAGAGCACATTGCCAGTTTTCCAAAGATCACCAGGATGATTAGTGTTTAGCTGAGTAAAATATTACATCAATTTATTTTTGTATATGTAAGAATATGCTAAGAATTACAGGAAAATAGGCAACAGCCCTGGCCGGTTTGGCTCAGCGGTTAGAGCGTCGGCCTGCGGTCCTGAGAGACCCGGGTTCGGTTCCCGCTAAGGGCGCGTACCTCGGTTGCAGTTTGTCCCCGGCCCTGGTGGGTTGTGCGGGTGGCAGCCACTCGATGTGTCCCTTTCACATCGATGTTTCTCTCTCTCTCTCTGTTCCTCTCTCTCCCTCCCACTCTACCTGAACAAAGAATGGAAAAATGTCCTCCGGTGAGGATAAAAAAGAAAAAAAAAAGAAAATAGGCAACAATCATTATAAAAAATGAGGAATTCCCAGGTTCTAAAAAACTTATGTATTTCCTCAAAGAAGTTTCCATGGCTACAGTTTCTTATCTTTTTCGAGGTGGAACCTAAGAGAAGATCTGAAATCACTTGCTACTCACGTAGGCTTTCTTCTACACTTGGCCTCCCTCCACCACGGTCCTCCCTCAGCACACTGGACAGAGAGGTGCAGGCCCAGCGCAGAAGTAGGTGTCAACGCGGTGTTAATTCCAGTGCGTGTGTGTTCCAGAAGTAACTCCGCTTTTATAGGGGTATTTACACTGGATGGTAACCATCTCAAACCTGTCCAACATAGTTACCCCAAAGCAGTTATTCATGATTATACCCATGGTTTCCAGGGCATTATTATTTTATAATTTCCTGAGTAGCTAGAGTTGTCATCTCATTTGTGAGTGTTGCTACACACAATTCACTACATTCGAGTTATTTTATTTTTAACACCAGGGGGAAACAATACAGAGTATTATACATTGTATATATAGTAAACACATTATGATATGTTATATAATATATAACAGACACTGTATTATAACAACAGCTGTAAGTCCTAAATTTTTGCATGATCTCAATTTTAAATGTTCCATTCTATTCTAATACATGGCCCAGTTTTGGGTTCGAAAAAGCTTATTGTAGTTATTACTTATTTCCAGACAAGTTTTTTCTAAAGATTCAGTTGTTTCTCTTCATGTGTTTGTACATACACAGTTGTGCTTCTGTTGTGTGTGTGTCTGTTGGTTCACCCTGCCCCCCCCACAAAAAGTCATCTCCACTATTTCTTCATCATCGAGACCCTTTTTCTTCCTAGTCACGACCCTACATAGTGAAGACTTGAGCTACGGAATTTGACCCATCAAAGGGACAGACATATGACTGATCAACTTTGGGGCTAGGTTTCACGTGGGTTTGAGGAGTTAATCCAGGCTTATTTTCCCTAAGTTATTTCCAACCATTACTGCATCTGTTAATAGTACCTCTTATTTTATAGAAAAAATTTCAAGGAATAAAATTGTTTTGGGTTTTCTGACCCTCTGGAACACAAGGTGTCAGGTTGGAGGGTAGGTTGGTCTGATTGAGCAAGCCCTGGTCTGGAGGTGAGGAGATCTGGGGTTCAGTACTGGATTTGCCTCTGACACCCTACATGGTCATGGGGTGCTTTCAGCTTCCTCGTTAGCAAAATCTGGTGGAGGCAAAAGCCTATGTGGCTGATTGGTTGTTGTGATAAAAAAGGGGGATCTTATAAAAAAACTTGAGACAGTATGTGGGATCACACCCTTGTCCATTGCAGGAATGTCAACGAACTACATTAGGTTTATAGCACAAAACTGTAAGTCTGATGACACTGTTCAACCACATATTTATTTTCAACCTCTCCAAAATTTTATCTTTTAATAAGAAAATAGAGAGTACCAGTAGCACTTGGGTACTTCAAAGCAAGTTTGAGGGAAGGAATTGATTTATTGCATGATATGTCCATTCATGAATGTCTGACTTTAGGCTGAGCAGACTGTGGGGAATTCTACTATAATGCAGAAATGTGGGAAACCTATGATGCTTTAAAAGTTTAGAATTTCATAACAGATTTGTAGCAAAATGAAAGTGCTCTGAAGCGGGCTGATGGGTGGCTAAAAGGAAAGTGAGCTCTTTCATCCTTCAGACAGGTTAAGGTGACGCTGTCAGCGAGGCTCAGTGTTCACTGCTGTCCTGAGACTGGGTCACCTGCTGGACACACTGTCATGTGGGTGACACCATCACATATAAGTCATGGCTGTGACAGACGGAAGGTGTCCCATTAGTCTTGGTTTCAACATTCCCCAAAGTCTGTTTACAAAGGATTCTCATAAAAGAATTCCTGTAGGACCACCCTGATTCCATACCAGGAAGAACACCTTGAAAACATGTCACGAGTGCACTTACAAGCCTAGCCCAAGCTGCCATTATCTCTCATTCAAACTGCTCCATTGGCCCCCTAATTAGCCCCTGCACTGACTCTTGCTCCCTGGTAGTCAGGTCCCCACAGAGCAGTCAAAATTATCTAGAAATATAGTCCTTTTGAGAATATAATTCCCAGTGCAAAACCCTTCAGTGTTTCTCTGTTACAATCAAATGCAGCGCAAATGCCTTGCCGTGCCTACCAGAACTAGGTGTGCTCGGCCTGTCAGTCTCTTCAACCTCGTCTCCTACCACTGGCCCTTTGCTTACTTCACTGTAACACACTGGGTTTCTTGAATTTTTTTTTTTTTTTTTGATCCTCACTTGAGGACTTTTTGTTGTTGTTGTTGCATTTATCTTCAGATAGAGTGGGAGGGAGAAAAGGAGGAAGAGAGAGAGAGAAACATCAATGTGAGAGAGACACATCAAGTGGTTGCCACCCATGCGACCCCAACCGGGGCTGGGGACAAACTGCAACCGAGGTACATGCCCTTAGTGGGAACTGAACCTGGGACTCTCTGCTCTGCAGGCTGATGCTCTAACGGCTGAGCCAAACCGACCAGGGCGTATTTATTTTTTATGCCTCAGGACTTTTGCACTTTCTGTCACCTCTGTTGTATATTTATCTTCCTCCCCCAGATCTTTGCCTGACTGGCTCACCTCATTTAAGTGTCTCCTCTAATGCCATCTTCCCAGAGAGGCCCCTGGTCCCTCACCATCTTGTCACTCTCTGTCCCCCAATCATGCCTCATTTTTTCTCTTCACCTGAGATCATATTACATTTCTTGGTTTGTTTTCTGTCTTTCTTTCTAGACTGTAAACTCCCTGAGATCAAGGACATTGTCTTTTTCTTGCTGTATACCCATGCCTATATCAATATCTAGCATTGAGTAGGTTTTGGATGAGTATTTGTTGAATGAATAGACACAGAAAAGGGTTGTAGTAAGGGTCAAATATGCCTGATATTAAATCAAAACCTTATCAGTGGCCAATCATTGGAATTCGAAGCACTTCTCTTCAACTTGGTAGGCATTAGTTTGCATGTTTTAAAATGTGTCTGATGCGCCCTGGCCAGTTTGGCTCAGCGGTTAGAGCGTCGGCCTGTGTCAGAGAGGCCTGGGTTCAGTTCCCGCTAGGGGCATGTACCTCGGTTACAGTTTGTCCCCGGTCCCAGTTGGGGTCGTGTGGGTGGCAACCAGTCGATGTGTCTCTCTCACATCGATGTTTCTCTCTCTTTCTCTTCCTTTCTCTCTCCCTTCTGCTCTATCTGAAGATCAATGCAAAAATGTCCTCAGGTGAGGATAAAAAAAAAATTAATTAATTAAAAAAGAAATATGCCTGATGCTCCCTTCTTCATAGGTTGCCAGGAGAAAGTATAAATGAAGTCATGGCTGGCAAAGCCTGTCAGAGTGGGCGATCCACAAACGTTCCCTTGTTTGGCATCCATGCAGATGTTTGTGGGACTGAATGTAGCTCAGGGTGCTGTGTTTTCCCTTTTTTTGGTGACAGGATGATGTGGGACTCAAGGGGCTGGTTGAAGCCCTCAGAAGGTGGGAGGCCATGCGTATGAGAACCACTGGGCATTGTCCATGCAAAATGAAAAATAGATAAATGGCCGGCTGGTGTTGCTCAGTGGTTGAGCATTGACCCAGGCACCAAAAGGTTGCTGGTTCGATTCCCAGTCAGGGCACAGGCCCAGGTTGTGGGCCCGATCCCCAGTGGGGGGCATGCAGGAGGCAACCAGTCGATGTTCTCTCTCATCTGTATCTCTATCTCTCTCTCCCTCTCCCTTCCTCCCTCGCTAAAAATAAATAAATAATTAAATAATTTTTTTTACAAAAGAAAAATAGATAAATGGAAAAACAGATGTCCTTGTGGCTCCTAATTCCCTGCTGGGTATCTTATCTGCAGTCTGAGGAGGCTCTCGTGGGTTTCTCGTGGGATGTCATGCAGGGTACCAAGTATGTCCTATGTGCATTTGGGTGCCCAGGCCTTTGTGCTGGAAAGGATGGGAAAAAACACTAACTCCCTCCCTGAGAGAGCATTAGACCATGGGAAGAAATGGAGAAAGTGTCTCCCTCACACTCATGTTCTGTCAGGCTTGTTTTCAAAGTCCAGGTTCCATTGCCCCCCCCTTTATTTCTTTTGTTTTCTGTGAAGGCAGTGCTCAAGGTTTGTCTATGGGATGTCTGGTCTCAGACAAAGTAATCAGAGCTACAGCAAGACGGAGAACAGCATATGTATAACAGCACTCATTAAGGTAATGTAAGCACTTGCATAATACTTATGAGGCACTGGGACTCTTTCAGGAACTTCCATCTACTAATTCATTGTCTCCACAGCAACTCTGTTAGGGAAATTGCTATTATTAGCCCCCCTTACGTGGGAGGAAACCCTGAGGCCCAGGGAGTCAATATTCAAGGTCATAGAGTTAGGCAGGGCAGAACGGAGCCCCAAGCTCAGGCAGTCGGGGTCCCAGGCTCCTGTGCCATGCGGTGGTGGGGGTGGCGGGTGGCATACCATCCCTCTTGTCCCCAAACATCCTAGATCTCTTGCTCCCTATAATGGCTGAAATGCCAGGAGAAAGAATCATGTAGGTCTCCGTCACATGAGTGTCGCAAACACGGCATTGGTTAAAACTTTATCAGAAGCAACCGCGTTGGAAATCAGAACATCTGAAACATGAGCACTTGGTGGTTTACAAAGCGCTTTATTTATTCCTGTTCCCAGAAATCTTTCACTCTCCTGTCCGGTGCTACACTGAGCCTTTGCCCTGCGCCTCCGCATGTGTGCTGTGGCACAGCCTCCTGCCTTCCAGGAAATCCTGCTGGCTCTGTGAAGTCAGCCAGCCTCTCTGGTCACCACCAGCACACTGTTCATTATACACACCGTGCGTGGAAGGGTTTTCATGAGTTAATGTTTGCTCTTGTTCTCATCTGCATTTATCTTCTTTTCCTCAAGTGAATTGCAGGCCATGTGGGACATGGAGCGGATCTGTTTTTCCTTTTATTACTCCGTCCTCAGTTCCTACTGTAGATCTTGACATCTAGTCAATGCTAAATAATCGCTGTGAAGCTGAATGATCAGCCCAAGGTCTAGAGACATCCTTAGTTGCCTTGCTCATTGTTTTTGTAAAGATAGGGATACTAGGAGTAGTAGCAACTAATATTTGCAGAGTTTATTAGCAGCCTGGGTCAGGGCTTTACAAATAGTAACAAATTGAATCCTCTCAACAACCCCGAGCATTACTCCTATGAACTTCATTTGGCACCGGGAGACTATATTGGGCAGTCACGGTGCAGAGGGCCTAGTTCATTACTCTAAAAACAGCCAGTGTGCAGGAGGGGTTGCATTGCTTTGCTTCGGAAGAGTTGTGGCTGAGGAAACTGGTTGCAGCTCCGTGGATTGGAGGTCGACTTATATAACTGAAGAGTTCTTCTTTTTAGATTTATCAGTATCTTATTCCACTTATTTTCTTTACACCCCCAAAGAAGGCAACCTCCATTGGAAAGTGGGGGCTGTTTCTTGTTGATACTCTGATGGAACATTTTAACACACTGGGGAACTCCACTGTGGACTGTTTGGTTTGCTCTCTGATCTTGGACAATTATTAAGGATCTCTGCATCTGACTTTGCCCATCTCTTGCGTAGGGTTCATTATAACCACCCCTCATGGTTGTGGGGTATGTTAAATGAGATACTGTGGGTACCAAGGGTCTGGTGGTGACAGTACCTTGGGGTGCTCACTCAATAAACTGTGGCTGCAACTGGGTACTGGCATTACCTTAAAATCCGAAATAAGCCATAGGTTTGAGATGAGAGTCAGACTCCTTGAGCTGTAAAGCTACAAGGGCAGCTGTACCCTGTGCCACACAGCTTTGGCAATGCTTGTTCAAAGACAGCCCAGAAAGGTTAAAAAACAAAAACAAAAACAAAAAACAGTCTGGAAAGACTGGCGTTTTGTACATTGTTGTAAGACATTTATAGTTATTGAGCCAAAATTTCTACCATAATCAGAAAAGCAGTTGCTTTTAAACTTCTGATCCAATTGAGTAATTATGGGTGAGTTAAAATGCAGGCAGTTGGACTTGGATTTGGAGGACAAAGTCAGAGTCTGTCCTGCAGAGAAGGGAGCAGGAGAGGAGGCAGTGGAAATGTCACTGACAAGGAGCCAGGGGGCCTGAGTTCCTGGCCTGGATTTTGCATGAGGAAGCTGTAATAGTCTTCAGGCAAATTATTGAACGTCTCAGTTTCCTAGTCTGTAAAATGAGAGGCTGTGTTTGTGAATGGATCTTTCAGCATACATAAGATTCTACCAAGCAGATAACTGAAATTTATTCATGGTCATTAGGAAACAAAGTATTCTTGCTAATGCAATACTCTTTCTTTTAAAAAAATGATTTTAGAGAGAAAGGAAGGGGGGAGAGAGAGAGAAACATTGACGTGAGAAAGAAACATCAGTTGGTTGCCTCCTGTGTGTGCCCCCATAGGGGATTGAGCTTACAACCTTTTCGTGTACTGGACAAAGCTCCAACCAAATGAGCCTCCCACCAGGGAGGTGCAATGCTCTTCTTTGGAGTGGATTACCGATACGAACAACCAGAACCCAAGAAAATACATCAGTGCCAGAGTGATTAAGCCGAACTAGATATATTCTAGGAATCTTGTGATCCTAGGGTCCTTGCTATATCCTGGGAAGGCATACCTAGCTACTACAAGAGTTTTCTGATGATGAGGCATTATAATCAGAGGATTACCTGGGATTCATCGATGGGATTTGAAAATGGTAATGATGTTATATGGATGTCCTGTAATGCACTTCATGTACTGACAAATCCTGATAAATAATTTATTGTTCACAGAACCCTTTGAACCTGTTTGCAAACAGAAGTACCGATCTGGGTTAGCTAGCCATTGACTTCTTGGCACTTTGTTCCCTCCTGTCATTTCAGCTGCAGGTGTGAAGCCACGTTTTGTGCCGATTGTCTTTATAAAAGTTATGACGTTTTACAAAGTCAAGTTTTGAGTGGTGTCATTTTCCACTCTCTATCACCAACTGCCTGCGAAATTAAGATAGGTCAAGTATGAATAGATGGATTGGGTGGGTCCTCAGAATCATTCACATAAGGGCGCCTCCTGTGGTACAATAGACACGTTCCTGAGAGTTGTGAAAATTAAATTCTTAAAAATCAAATCCAATTTTTCCAGTGACTTGCATTAGAATCTCAGAGATGCTTTATCTTCATTTCTGATTGATTTCCAATTAGCCGTGGTTCCTGCCATTTTAAGTCTAGATTTCAGAGTTCCCTCCCTGCCCCCAAGTAGCTAATATGTAAACAAATTGGAGCAAATCACTGGACCTTTATACTGTACCTTGTACACAGTCCTGGTATGTGGGTGGGTGGGAAAAAGCAAGCGGTGCTGGAGATGGAGGACTTGGTTCAGGTGATTTCTCTGTCAGCATGGAGTTGGGTATCTTTGAGAAGGTCTTGTTGCCTCCTTCAGTGACTGTTAATGATGCCCTCCATGGGTTCTACTGGGTTCCAGTATTCTACAGATAATTGAGTGGAAAAGGGAAACTTTCTGTAAATAATAATCCCTTCATTTTTCATTTTATAAATAAAATTTCTTAAAGTGGATTATACATTTCTATAAGTGAATAACGACCTTTATTCATTATTCTTGTTTTTTATTTAGCTTTTTTTTTTTTTTTTTGCTTGTACATTCCATTTTGCCTGGATTAAATTGGGAATCCTTGGGAGGCTTATTCAGCATAGACAGATTTATTCACTCTTTATTCTGGATGAAGAAGAGGAAATATTTTAAGATAGAGCTGACATGGAACATTAATTTGATTGAAGCTTTTCTGTGTGGGGAGTGATTGTAGCGTCTTCATTGCCAATATGGAGAGAGATTAGTATGGATTAGATTATCCCATTTATAAAGGTTGTACAAATTGATAGCTGTTATTTGAAGGCTGGGCTGATCTTTACAGTTACTGGCATGACTTCTTAAGCAAATATAGTCATGCTTTCTTTCATGTGGTTTACATGTGGCCATCAGAGGAGCACATATCCCTTGTTACCCAAACCTTGTGTCTCCCAACGGGATCTTGGCGGAGACTCAAAAACACAAGATGTGTATGTGTAATATTACGGAGATGGCACTGGTCATCTCGGCATGCTGTCTGCAGAGACAGCAGCACTCATTGGCCAAAGGCAGAAGGGTTCCTGAAACAGATGTTCAGACAAGATGGCTAGAATACTGTCAAAATGTGGTCTAGAATAATTATGAACATAATCCTGAAAAGGTAGCCAAGATATGGTTCTGAATTATAGCCAGTCATGGGATTATTATTTAAGTCCAGTTCAGTGTGTTTCCTGCCAAGTATGTGCCAGACCCTCTGAAACAAATCTGGTTTTTGCCAGAAGTACTTAGCAACTATATTTTAAGCCTACTTTTTTTTTTTTTTTTTTTTTAAGAATAAATTGCTTTCTGATGGGAGTACATTATATTTCAAGCAGCCTCTGAAACCCTCTCTTTTCTAGGAGAGACTTTTCCTGACTGAGTGGAAGAGAGAGGGCAGTCTTCTCCACTGAGCCCATCTGGTCTTGTCCTACCAAGGACCTCTCTCCTAATGTATTTATAGTTGGTGCCTGTGCTCAGTGAGGAAATGGTGGAGAGCATTCATCAGATTCTCAAAGGGACAGTAACTCAGACAAAGGCAATGACCATTGTTTGTGGATGATGATGTTCAACAAAAGAAACTTTATGTATCGATCTACAGTACAGCATCCACACATTGTTATAATGGTGACAAAACCAACACATGTTTACAAATCCTTTGTGAGATTGTGTTTTTACTGCAACAGTATTTTACTAAACAAATAACAAACTTTTTAAGTTAACGTTTAGCAGAGATGATATTTTCCTGGGGAAATATTAGGAGAACACATTTGCAAAATGCTTGGAACCCCACAATCCCAAGACAATGTTTGTTTTCCCCTAGCTGCTGGAAACGGACCTCAGCTGGAAACATTGGCTAGAAAGGACTATTTGGAAACTCTGAGGCCCTCTACAAATGCTATAGCAGTAGCTCACTTGTACCTCTAATCTGAGGCCAAAATACCCTCTAAGGGGCACTGGTATAGACAAGTTGTTTTCAGGCACAAAGAAAACAACAGCCCATGAAGAGCTGCATAGCTTTTCAGTCAGGCAACTTACCCCCGGGTGCATTTTTCTCAGCCAAGGAGTGTGGGCAATTTAGTTTCAAAAGTAATAATCTGAAAGAACAAGAGGAGACATTTGGAAGGACTGAAATGTTTATTATTAAATGGCTCTACTAAATAGACATCGACTGCAGGGCTTGGTCCCATGTGTTAAATTGTAGACCCCCTCGCATTGTTATGGCATCATTGTCATCGTAATTGCTAATAATGCTCCTCATAATCATAGTGGATAACATTTATTCAGTGCTTAATCCATGCCAGCCAATAAGCTCAGCATCTTCCCTATATTTTTTGCATGAGAAATACTAACAAAACTCATTTGAAGTAGGTGCTATAATTATTTTTGTTTCACAGATAAAGAAACTGATGCATAGATGTGTGATTTATGCTGTTCAAAGCAGTACAATTACTGAGTGGTAGAACTTGGATTCATTTCTAGGTATTCTGATTCCAGTGCTCATGCCGTTGACTCATAACCACAGCACACTGACTGCTGGGGACCTTGGGACATCTATTTAGAATACTATGTTTTAAGGTTTTTGTGTGTGTTTTTTTTTTGGTTTTATTTACCCTGAGGGCTAAAGAAATAAAGAATTCTATAAACGTACGATCAGAAAATTAACTGTTCTAAAAGATTTTTCAGGAGAAACACTAAATACTCTTTGTTAAGGAAATCATGGTAAAATTTATACTCCTATGAACTAATAGCTTCAGCATTCACATTTCATGGTAGTGTGGATTTTGTCTGGTTCTGTGCATGGGAAACAGCTTGGTGTGCAAAAATGGACTTGGGTAAGGATAAATGCTATTGTTTTTTAAATGGACTATTAACAGAATGTCAACACTATTATGTATGGATTAGACAGGGCCTTTAGTTGCAAGTAGCAGAATATGCACACACCTGTTTAATTAGGAAAAAAAAGAGTATGATAACAGATATTAATAAAATTCCAGAATCTCTGGGAGGAGCTGCACAGCCCCACCCCAGGACTTCTCTCTGAGCACATGGCTCTCAGAGCCTGTGATGTTCGGGGTCAGCCTCCTGAACCCCAGGAACCAGATGCCTCTCCAACTGTGGAAAGTGGTTCTCCCTGGCTTTCAAAACTGGATCACAATGTGGGAATGTTCCAACATATAGAAAGATGTTCAAAGATGATGGGCAGTCACTACAAAGAAGCCCCAAGTTTGTATAAGTAAGGTAAATGTTGCAAAATAACTTTCTTTTTATTGTACTTCTTCTTCATTTTTTTCTTCCTTTAAGTGCTAAATCCTTATAGAGAACAGAGACTCTGTTCATGTAGTCCCCAAAATAGCACTCTGTTAAGAAGGCTTATCATGGACGTTCTGAGTCTGATGAAAAAGATGAAGTTTGTGTTAAAAAGTTTGTGGTGAATTTGGGGCTGAGCATTTTTAACTTGGGAGAGACGGTAGGACCTTCAAGTGGACATACAATGGGCAAATGGAGAGAAGGGCTTGCAGCTCAGAAGTACCCTCAGGGCACTGGGTTTGGGTGTTGGAGCTGCCCACCAAGGATTGACAACTGAAGCACTGGCCAGAGAATGGATGTATTTTCTGAGCAAGAGATGTCAACAAATAGAATAGAAGACTGATTATGGAATTGTGAAGACCCCATACCCCATACCCTTGCCCAAGTCCAGGTTCAGAAAAGAAAGGCAAACCTATGAAGGAGCTGGAGAAGGGCAGTTGTCAGAAGACAAATATATTATTATGGTGTCACAGCGATTAAAGGAGGCAATACATATGTCGGAACTGATAGCTTTTACTGCCTCTTCATTAAGATATAATTTCCAAAATATAAAACAGAATGTGAAAGAGATCTAAAATATTTGAGATGTGTCTTATATTTTTCAAAACTTAAAAACACCCTATTATTTTATTTAAATCATAAAATTAAAAATTACTTTTCATGTGTGGTTAAAATATTTTTTTTTAAATTATATTTTAATCTAACTTAACCATAAGATAAAATTTAATTTGCGTGTAGTCAATCACGTATTTGGAGCAATGACCATAAGAATTGTATTTTGAGAAAGAATATTGTGTGGTGCACATAGTGTGGGCATGGCCATCTCTGTGTAGTTTTTTGCTTGGCCACAAACTGTGAGACCTGGTCAGGACACCTCATCTCTCACTCAAAACATCATTTGGGACTAGATAATGGAGTTAATGTTTTGGATGGGAAGAAATAACACTTCACAGTTTATTACTATGAAACATATGTTTACAGTTTCTTACATTTCTGCATATTGTGAGAAATCAGAAGGCTTCCTTTATTAAAAAACATTGACTTAAAAAGCCTACTGTATACTAAGAAATATTTATGAAATTTGAAGGCTTGGGATTGACGTGGCAGAAGGGAGACAAAATGAGTAAGGCGACCTCCTTACATTGGAAAGGGAATTAAGTTTTGTTTTTACTGGAGATACAGACAAGGAAAGGCGTACGCTCCACACCACGGATATCTGGGTGAGGCCCAGGCTGGATGAAAGGAGGACGGGGGTCATGGCAGCTTCTGTTGCAGAAGTAAGAAAAAAAACCCAATTGTGATGGGAACGTTTTTTCTGTCATACCAGAAAAGAAGTCCACTGCGTTTCCTGAAGACGGCTTTTATCGCCCTTATTTTAATGCCAGCTAAACCTTAAAATGTTCCTTATCTTTGTCCTAGTGACGTTCTCATCCCTCTGCTACAGACATTGTTGGATTGGATCGACTTTTCATGTACCGCGTATCTAGTGTCAGATTTCTGTTGTCCTTTAATTAATTGCTTATCTAATCCCCAAATCGTGTTGTTTGGTCTAAGGGAAGAGGAGTACACAAAGAACCATCTATAGATAAATGAAACACGAAGAATAAAACCAGAACATTGCAATGTTTGTTTTAAAAATTCTAATATTGTTAACATTGTCATAAACTTATTTTCCGAAGTGGAGGATAGTCAAGTTAGACTGGCGCATGTCTGGCAGATGCGCTTCTGCTACATGTGTACCTCTCTTGTTGGGGCAGCCATCTGTCTTTTTTTTTGGTAATTCAGAATCTTTTATTATTTAAAATTTTTTATTTTAAATTGTTCAGTGACAATTCAGTATTATATGAATTTCATTTATTTGTTTTTAACAACATCTTTGTCTTGACTAAAATATAAATTTCTTGTGTTTACAGCAGAGCTATTGGTTGAATGAGTCTTTTCCAGTAATAAAATTAGCAACAATATCAACAATAGCCAGCATTTATTGCGTCCTGACCATGTGTCAGGCATTATTCAATCACTTCACAATTATTAACTCATGTAATTCTCACCATGGATATGCTACGTAGAAACATCATAGATACTCCTGCTTTGCGTATGAGGAAAGCGAGAGACAGAGATTTTAAGGAACTTAGGCACATGTGCACAGCTTGTGACAGACTCAGATTTTGAATCCAGATAATTAGATCTGAGCTCTTAACTTTTATTCTAGATTACCTGTTAAGGATAGTTGCTAAGCAAGTCAAATTTTCTTAGAGCATATTTTAAATTAATTAATTAATTAATCTTTGCTATTCCTCACCAGAGGATATTTTTTTCCCATTGGTTTTTAGATAAAGTGGAAAGGAGAGAGGGGGGTGGAAGGGGAGCAGAGAGAGAGAGAGAGAGAGAGAGAGAGACATCACTGTGAGAGAGACACATTGGTTGCTTCCTACATGGCCCTGATGGGGACAGGGATTGAACCTGCAACCCAGGTACTTGCCCTTGGCCAGAAGTTGAACCTGTGACCCTTTGGTCTGCGGGCCGACACTCTAACCACTAAGCCGAATCGACCAGGGCTTAGAAAGGAAGAAAAGAAAGAAAGGAAAAGACACACATTATCCTACCTCTGGAAAAGACTCTGTGAACATTTGAGCTACGTGAATTCAGGCTCCCCCTTCCCCTTTAACCCATGCAAAAATTTTAGATTATATAATAATGTTATTTTTAATAGTTTTTAAGTTAATATGTTTTGAGAGGTTTTCCATTGTATGATTTTAGTATGATTTTTAATGGCTACATTAAGATGTGGATGTTTCATATTTTGATGCACCCCTACTGTTGAATATTAGATTATTTTCTACCTTTTGCTTTTAGAAAGTAGAGTTTTTAATAAAATCATAACTAGTATGCAATAGTATTAAATATGTATACTTATTAAAAATAAAATTCCAATTCTAATTGATTGATTTCTGTTTTCTCTTTCGGACTTGTTTGTTTTACTTTAGTCACATCTGCTCATATGCTCCTTAAAACTATCATTGAGATTTAGGAAGGTGGACAAAAAGAGAATCTTTCAGTTGGAGGTTCCACTCATTATTTTGAGTCAGATTCAATGGATGATTCACCTTTGAAAAATTCTTCAAGTGGCTCAGCTGATGCCAAAAGGCCTCATCACGTGACATGGATCTAGTTATCTAAGAACATGCTGGGGATACTATTTTGTGTTGTGCTAAGATTTGGATCCACAGTGTTTTCACTAAGAAATGCTATCCTTCCCCCCTCCCCCCATTGTTATTGTCTTTGTTGATAGACTCTCTATATAATTTTTTCACTTTTAAGGTTTACTTTCAATATTATTTTGTGTTGGTCCAGGCATGCAGCATGGTGGTTAGACAATCATATACTTTACAGAGTGCTCCACCTGCTGTTCCCGGACCCCGTCAGGCACCATGCACGGTTATTACAAGCATTAGTGACCATGTTGAGAAATGCTGTTCTGGAGCAGAATCTTTTCCCATGTTTTCATGACAGATGTGTTATCTTTGTTAAAACCTGATACCACAGAACTTTTATTTTTTAGTTTATCAGTACTACTCCCCCTACCCAGTTATTCTGAGTCCCTCCACAGTGATGAATATTGTTCTTGATGATGAATGAATTACAGTGTTATTTTCATGAATGTCTTTAGTGGAAGATTAGAATTGTGTGAAATAGAGTTCTAGTTAAGAACATGCATTTTGGAGTCACATGGACCTGAAATACTGGCTCGGAGCTGCTGTTTTCAAGTTCTGTAGTTTGGTACAAGTTAATTAACCTCTCCAGGCTCAGTTTCTTACCTGTAAATGGGACTGTTAAGTCATATATAGTATCTGAGTTCTAACAAGCTTTCTGTTAATATTAGTTTCTATTATCATCATTATTAAGGGCATTTCACTCTTCTAATAAATATGGGAATATTTGTTTTTATATGCAGAATCTAAATAACTCTCTCAGAACAGTTGCTAATTAATCAAAATATAGGACTTATTGACAGGGAGTTGATGATAGGATACTTACTATATGCAGAATTATGATAAATCATCTGGAGTTTGTGGCCACAATAAAAACAGCAAAATAATGAAATTCCTTTGTTTCTTTCATGTATTATAAATATTTATTTTATAACTGTTTAGCTTGTCCAGCATTTTTCAAGAACACTTTATATTGTTTATTTTATGTGTGATTAATGCAGGTATAGAACCTACTGCTGACAATTAACTTTGTTAATTTTGACAATAATTATAAGCTCACAGGGCATCAAAGGCATATTTCCATGTACCATTTCAGAGATTCCTCTGAGGAAACAGTCTGCCCAATGCTAACATCATGATTTGATTCCAGAATTATTTTCCCTATTGATCTGAAATGAAACTTTTATATCTCTGGTTTTTTTTTTTTTTTTTGTACAGATAGAGTGGGAGGGAGAGAGAGGAAGGAGAGAGAGAGAGAAACATCGACGTGAAGGGACACATCGAGTGGCTGCCACCCGCACGACCAACCAGGGCCGGGGACAAACTGCAACCGAAGTACGTGCCCTTAGCGGGAACTGAACCCGGGTCTCTCCGGACCGCAGGCCGACGCTCTAACCGCTGAGCCAAACTGGCCAGGGCTATATCTCCGGTTTTGACACAGCAACAAAAGTATCGTTCCTCCTCCCTGGCCTGACCCCAGTCCTGTCACGCTGATTTTTTTCTGTAGTACCTTATTAATAGTTGGGCTAGTTCCTAGGAGGACATTTTTAGGGATCCATATGTGAAGACAAAGCTGTCAACACCTTATTAGGGTAAAAGAGAGCTATTGCCCACCTTTGTTTAGTGGATCTAAACAAAGCTTATAGGAGTAAGAGCTCAGACTATTGGGAAAAGCACGCATAGAGTCATAGGTATTTTTGGTAATGGAGAGGAGAAAAACAATGTATCATCTTTCTGGAACCATTGTTTCTTAGCACTTACCAACACTGTAGACAGAGTATAATTAAATGATATTTGAAAGAAGAAACCCACTTAAAAAAGCTATTATAATTTAACAAAAGTGAAATGAAACAATGACAGATTTGGGGAATTCTTTCAGAATAGGAACACTCAAAGGTCATTTCTTTTAAGCCTGAGTCTTGCTAACCCTGTTTCTTATGAGAAGTCAGATCCCATGCCTCCCAGGAGGAGCGCTGGTCCAGAAGTCAAGTGGTGTGCATTGTCTCGGGCCCAGTCTCAGCTGCTTTTATGCTTTTTACTTTTAGCAAAACAAAACCGTATAATCTCTCGATCTTCAGTTTCTTATCTATAAAATGGAGAATTTGTACTGGGTGGTCTTAAAGGCAGTTCGATGGTAGTAGAACCTGCAAATGGAAATCTCCCTTCAACTATGTTATGCAGGTTGCTCTCAGTTGTGGACTGAAAGCTGAGGATGGTAGAATATATTAAAACTGTGAGAAGCTTTCTGTGGAGATGTATTTGTGAAACAGTCTGATCTTATGTTTTTTTTTTTTGTTTTGTTTTGTTTTTTATCCTCACCCGAAGAAATTCTTCGGTATTTTGTTCAGATAGAGTGGGAGGGAGAGAGAGAGAGAAACATCGACGTGAAAGGGACACATGGAGTGGTCGCCACCCACACGACCCAACCAGGGCCGGGGACAAACTGCAACCAAGGTACGTGCCCTTAGCGGGAACCGAACCCAGGTCTCCGGACTGCAGGCCGACGCTCTAACCGCTGAGCCAAACTGGCCAGGGCTGTTGAGTAGTACTCTTACAGCTGATACATATTTTTTATAATGTGCACACAGTTGTGTCATTTTGGATGGCTATGCTTAGGTTAATGTCCTCAGAAATGATCTCTACATTACCATCAAGAAGTTGTACATTTGAGCCCAGCTGGTGTGACTCAGTGGTTAAGCACTAACCCATGCACCAAGAGGTCACTGGTTCAATTCCCGGTCAGGGCATATGCCCAGGCTGTGGGCCAAATCCCTAGTGGGGGGTATGTAGGAGGCGGCCAATCAGTGTTCTCTCTCATTGATGTTTCTATCTCTCCCTTTCCTTTCTTTTCCCTCTAAAATCAATAAAGAAAAACAAAAATTTTTTTAAAAAAAGTGGTACATTTGAAACCTATCCTGTACCATCTTGAGTTAAAAAAATAAAATTCTTGTATTCCATTACTTTGAAATAAACAAGTTTAAATAAACGTACTATCTTCTCAAATCCCCAGTCATATTTCCATGTGCAGTGATTCTAAGCATTCCTGTAAGTAAACAACAGTATCCCGCAGGACCATTGTAGGAAATAATCTTCTTTGAGAGTCCTCGAGGTTTTTGGTGCAATTTTTGGTGCAGCTTAGGGTGCTATTCCAAAGATCCACTGTGGTATTAGGATGCAATGAAGAGATACTTCAATGTGTAAGATTAGTTGTCACTATCAAATACATACCTTTTGAATCTGTTCAGGAATGTGCGAAGATACGATGCGAATAACACTACGTTAGTTATTTTTTTAACTTTCAAAACTAATTCAATGGAAATATTTTTAATGCCATTTTTACAAATGACAAAACGAAGTGCAAAGAAGTTAACTTGACCAAAGGTAAGTACAGACTTACTGCATGTTATTGTGCTCTGCTTTATTACACTCATGGATAGTCCTCTTTTAAAAATAAATTGAAGGTTTGTGGTGACCTAGTGTGGAGCAAGCCTATTGGCGCCATTTTTCCAATAGGCTCAGATGATGTTTAGCACTTTTTTTAAGCCATAAAGTACTTTTTTTAAAAAAAAATTCTTTTTATTAATTTGTTTTTGTTACAGATGTTTCTCCTTTTCCCCCCATTGACACCCTCCTCCCCATCTCCCCTGACCTATCCCCAGCTTTGTTGTCTATGTTCGTTGGTTATGCATACATGCATATAAGTTCTGTGGTTTATCTCTCCCTCCCCCCAATATCCCCTCTTTGGAGGTTTGTCAGTCTGTACTCTACCTCTGTGTCTCTGGGTCAGTTTTGTTCATCAGTTTGTTTAGTTCATTATGTTCCACAAATAAGTGAGATCATGTGATATTTGCCTTTCTCTGCTTGGCTTGTTTTCCTTAGCATAGTACCCTCCAGGTCCCTCCATGTCATCTCAAAGGATAAGAGATCTTTCTTTCTTAACAACTGCATAGTATTCCATTGTGTATATGTACCACAGCTTTTTTATTCACTCATCTACTGATGGATACTTGGGTTGTTTTCAGATCTTAGCTATTGTAAATAGTGCTGCTATGAACATAGGGGTACATATATTCTTTCTGATTGGTGTTTCAGGTTTCTTCGAGTATATTCCTAGACATGGGATCACTGGGTCAAATGGCAGTTCAATTTTTAACTTTTTGAAGTAATACCATAGTGTTTTCCATAGTGGCTGCACCAGTCTGCATTCCCACCAGCAGTGTACTAGAGTCCCCTTTTCTCCACACCCTCGCCAACACTTGTTGCTTGATGATTTATTGATGGCAGCCATTCTGACAGGTGTGAAGTACCATAAAGTACTTTTTAATGAATGGATACATTTATAAAGATAATAAAGGTAATATTGCACACTTAATAGTAAACATAAATTTTATATGCACTGGAAAACCAAAAAATCCATGTGAACTCTATTGCAATATTTGCTTTATTGAGGGAATCTGAGCCAAACCCGTAATCTCTCTAAGGTGTGCCTGTATGTGAAGGGGCATGATTTTAGCTCTAGAACAAATAATCTTTCTTACACTACATTGCTTTGCTGTAACAATGAAATATGGAGATTTCTAAAATGTGGACCATGACTGTCCAGAAAACACTATATTCTGTGATTTTTAAATGAAACCACCACCCATCAAAACTCAGATATTTTAAATTTTTCATACTTTTCTCCTGTGAGCTCACTGGCCTGGAATCCAGAATGCTTGGTTCTCAGTCTGCCATATTCACATCTCTGGGTCTTAGGTTCTTCAACTCTTAGCATAAAAGAGTCTTTATAGAAAATGTGAAAATTGCCATCGTCCTTTCCTAGCTCATATTCTTCATGCAGTTGTAGGGCATTTCCAGGTGCTTCATAAAGTGTTTCGTAGTGAACTT
This sequence comes from Molossus molossus, assembly GCF_014108415.1. NCBI lineage: Eukaryota > Metazoa > Chordata > Mammalia > Chiroptera > Molossidae > Molossus > Molossus molossus. The sequence continues at coordinate 21,622,910 of NW_023425403.1, forward strand.
TATGGCCCTTCACATTGGAGAAATAAGTAGTCACCAGGTTCTTAAGTCTGTAACATGAAGTATAAATGCAGGTGGAAACCAGAAGTTCTGTTTTCTTTTGGTTGAAGCAGCTGTTTCTGGCCATCACCCCAGCTTGTTTGGGGTTAGTCACAGAGCAGGAGACTGTGCAGGCCAGACTGGCAGTGGGTCATCCTGGGTAAGCACAGGACCAGTCGTTGGTATATGCTGCCACATTAAATGTTATCCAGTGGCCCAGAGCAGCTGGGGGAGTGGATGATTAGGGGGGCCAAGGCAGTATTCGTCATAGAATGATAAATATGAAAGTGATTATTAGAAAGCAAGTGGAACTCCCTCACTTTATAGCTGGGGCTCAAGAAAGGAAGGAAAGTTGTCCAAGCTTGTAACTTTAGTGTGAATGTTTAGGATGGGATTCAGGTCTCCTGACTGCTTATCTAACTCTCCACTTATAGTTATTTGTGATAATGTCACAGGATTTACCTTCTTTTTTTCCATTGCTACGATGGTTCTGGATTGTAATCCTATAAGAATAGTGTCACTTAGTGAATTTGTGTTCATCACATGTCATATACAACCTGAAGTGCCTCTGCTGTGTTTTTTATCAAATCAACATAAAGCACTTGGAAACTGGACTCAAGATTAGACTCAAGAATCAACAGTGACATATTAAGATCATTTTATACTATAGTATCATTATGTTTTAAGGAGTTAAATAATTACTGCTTAAGGATGCATACCTAGCAACCACATACAGGTAAAAGACGATAAACCAAAAGATAACGGTAAATGGCTGCCTTTTGGATTCCACAGGCTTGTGTTAGGTAGGTCTGATTTAGCATAGTTATGATGCAATAAAGGAAGTACACAATCTACCAATAAACATGTCACTAATTGTAAGTTGGGAAACTTGCATGCAAATATGAAAGGATAATGTGCTCAATGAACAAGAAATCAAAAGGAATCTTCAAGAATCAAAAGAAAGAACGTAGGGACCCTAAAAGTATTCACGTGTAAAGAAATTAATCAAAGACAAGAAAGCATTAAGACTAGTGATGGAGGAAAGTTACTGGTTTATCAGTAGATTTAGGTTTGCAGTTTGGAAATCACTTTCTAAACTTAATAAAAACTTGGTGTCGCTAATCATAATCTGGGTATTCAGAATATCTATCCAATTTTATGCAAATCAGTTAACCTCTCTGAACATCAAATTTCTCATCTGTGAAGGAGTTGGACTAGAATATATTTCTTGGCTTAAATAACCACTGTTGGATAAAGAATCTTATAATTAGTATCTGCAGCTCTGTCAGGAAAAAAAGCAATTTTTTAAATAACTTCAGTGAGTAATTTTGTTTCTTGGAGTTATGTGATAGTCATGCTTTTTTCAGTCATTCAAAGATACTTCCCATTGTTTAAGATTATAAATATCGAGGGCTAGGCCACACAATGGAAATCTGCTTACAAAATCTATCGGTAAAGGTGAAGAGGCCCAGAATAACAAAGCAACTTGCCTAACTTGTTAATGACAGAACCCCAAGGAGGAGGAGATCCTCAAGATTCTCAGCACGGAGTCCTTTCCTCCTGTAGGAAAGAGGGTGAACACTGTTTTCCTTCTATTGCCAACTCAGATTCATCGTTAGGGTCTGGCTGTTGAGAAATACTGGGAAGCTGAGACCCGCAATGACAGGAAAGACTAGTGTTATTGGTTAGTGCTGTCTGTTTCGTGGACAGCATGGGGTAGAGCACATATGTTTGTCCCCTTTTCTCGAGGCTATTCTTTATACCCTTTCCTTGAGGTTAGACTTTCAGTATTTCTTCTGCTTTGCTTAAAACTAATCACTCACAATATTACTTAATGTTGTCACAGGTATTCTCATCTAGGAGAAATATTGTGTCTCAGTGGATCAAACTTAGATTTTATCATTAAGAAACATGTAATTCTCAGTATTTGGACCCCAGTTTGAATCCCATTGTTTTTTTAAATTTGTATTCATTGGTTTGAGAGAGAGAGAGAGAAACACTGATTTTGTTGTTCCACTTATTTATTCATTCATTGGTTGATTCTTGTATGTGCCCTGACTGGGGATCGAATCCCCTACCTTGGTGTATCGGGATGGTGCTCTAACCAACTGAGCAACCCAGCCAGGGCCAAATCGTTCAGTTTTTTAAAGTTGTGTTTTATTTATAATGTTCAACATTTTGGGTTTCTGCATCAGGTCATGTGGCCTCTCTGACTAGGTTCTCACAGCTGCCAGGGTAGGACCACAGTTTTGAGCACAGGATGGCTCTAGTTTTGCCCCTCATGGGATTATGGAATGCAGTAGGAGAGGAAAGGCAGATGTCCTGTCTTTTGTGGTTCTAACTGCTTAAATCCAATTCCTGGCAGCCTCTTTTATACTCTGATAGGGGCTTTCCGACGTATGATGAGGAAAAGCTTTCTCCCACTGCTGACATGTTCTAGCGCCTTGAGCTGCTCGGAGGAGGACGAAAGAAGCGTACTCTAACCACCTGCAGCCATGTCGGCCCCTGCCCTGCCCTTCCCAGAGCCGTGCAGGATTTGGGAGTAAAACTGGTGGATGATTTGGAACTGGTTGTATGTTTGTTTGTTTTTTTCCTATTTATTCAGGTCTTTGTGTTCATCATCTGGGTGTGTGTGTGTGTGTGTGTGTGTTTGAGAGAAATGTACATTGCTCTTTTAAGAAACTGGCATTTAAATTCTGAAACCTAGAACATATTCATTAAATGCATAAAATGTTCTGTCTTTTTAGAAGTGTTCAAATACAACTCAGATTTGAGTTCAACTGGAATAGAATGCCTGTTTCTGGAAGTAAGTTTCTAGTCCAAATTTTCTGTTTTACTGATGAGGACATTGAAGCCCAGGGCCTAGGAGGGTTAAGTGATTTGTTCAATGTCCAAAGAAATGGAATAGGAAAAATAATCTGGAACTTGCCAATTTTTTTCCTAGTGCATTTATCTCACACTATACTGCCTCCACCGGTTTTAGAATTTGGTTTGTTTTTAAACTGCTTAGTTATATTTTAAAAACATTTTGATTCCTAGATTAGTAAAAATATAATACTGATGTTCATTTTGGGGTTTAGCAAGTCAGTAATGTTCCAAATTTTTGAAAAAAATTTACTTTAAACCACTAATGGGCATTAAATCTCTCTGTGGTCTCTGGACTTACCTCTTGGCTTTGAAGATTATACTGTCCCCAGCTCCCTCTCAGTTTCCGCATTATTCTCAGCCTTTGGGGAGTTTGGAACTTGCCAAACATTCGTGGTGAGGCTGTTACAACTTCCAGCCTAGTCTGAAACCTAGACTGGGAAGTCACCTTCACACGGACTTCTGGTTTCACAGAAAGCAGGTGTTACAAGTGAAGAACTCCTTAATGTATGGCAAGGAGATGTTAAACAGCTCTGCTCATGTTTCAGATTCTCATTCCCCTTCTAATTTACAGGCTTCTGTTCACAGATAGTTTGAGAACCTATATATATATATATTAAACCTAAATAGTCAATGAATAGCCTATAACTAATTGTATTTGTATTAGAAAGGCATGTGTTAACAAGCAATACCGCTAACTGGTACTCACAGGGGAGTACTCTAGCTATTATAATGAGGCTCTTGGCAACAAACATACTCAAGTTCTGTTTCTTAAAATGTAAGGATTAGGTGTTCTTGAGGTAGAAAAGAAAAACAAACGATTCTTTGCAGATGGAGGGGAAGTGCAGTGGCTGCACTAGGGGAGTTGCTTTTATGGAAATTTGGATGTATACTGCACAATTTAGTGCTTAAACAAGAGCAGAGGGTGTGCAGGACGGTTGTTTAAATGCTGGATTAGAAACACCAGATGGAATTGATTCCCAGTGAAATAGAAAACCTGCTAAATTGAAAAGGGGCCTCACTCAGAAACACTTAATTTTCTAAAATGAGTACCCCAAACCCTTAATAACTGTTTTTTAAAACACTGCATAATTTTATGTAAGATACATTTTTTATTGTTGACAGAATTACAGATGTCCCCCATTTCCTCACCCTTTGCCCCCCTCCACTCAACCCCACCCCCCAAATTGACAGCATATCTGAATTTGATAAGGCTAAGCACATAATGTGAATTTCCCTTGGAAAACTTCAGCAATTACTGAGATTATTAAAGTTGAGAATCTATTGCAAGTAATCGAAGTGAACTATCCCAAAGCATTTCATGGGAACATTTACCCAAGAAGTAGACGTAAAAAACAAAACAACAGAACAAGTATGTATCCACGATCCCTCTATTTCATGTGACACAATCTGTGGGATGAGAAGACTAAGATTATGTTGTATGTGCACATTTTTTAGGTAATGCTTTTTTGTTTTTAACCTTTTCACCCTCTGTCTAGGTATAACTTTTATTATTTTTCAGTATCACCTTTTAACAGCATCTTTTTTTCTTGTTCCTTCTTCCCTTTCTTCCTTCCTTCCCTCCCTCTCTTTTGCTTCACCTCCTTTTTCTTTCTTTAATGGGAATCTCTTCTTTTGACCCTATATTTTCCTCAGGATGTCAGTTGTTTTAATATTTCTCTGGTTCTTCATAATACAGTCTTTGGAGATTTAAAAACACAACATAAATAGAATCTTTGGTCATTTCTCAGCAAAAAGGTATGTTTTGCATTACTTTCCTCATAGGATTATTTATGGGTAAATATTTCCAGATGCCTCAAATCTCTTTGTTATATTTACTATCAAAACAACAGTTCTGGCAGGCCGGTGTGGCTCAGTGGTTGAGTATCAACCCATGCACCAAGAGGTCGCTGGTTCGATTCCCAGTCAGGACACATGCCCAGATTGTGGGCCCAATCCCCAGTGGGGGGCATGTAGGAGGCAGCCAATCAATATTCTCTCTCATTGATGTTTCTGTCTCTCTCTCCCTCTTGCCTTCTCTCTCTCTAAAATCAATAAAGGAAAACAAAAAATTAAAAAAAAATAGTTCTTTTTTCTCTACAGTAACACAATTAAGTTCTGGGTAGATCCCATTCATAGTACTGTGCAACAGACATTTCATAAACCAAAGATGACTTACTCCAATTCAGTTTAATGCAATAAGCAGTTATTGAGCACTTACTATGGCCAGGATGCTGTTGGCTATTGTGAGTGATACATGATTACTCTGATCAAGGAATTTGCAATTTAAAATAGGAGAAACTATGCAAATAAATATTTGACCCTAAGATGACTGCTACAGTATAGAAATAAGCAAAGATTTAGAAAATCAATAGACAAGTAAAAAAAAAGAAAAAAGAAAAAAAGAATAATCAAGATGAGGATCTTATTTGTCAGTGTTTTACTTTAGTCCCGTAGTTTTGAGACATATCACCTACTGTCTTTTTAGAATCCTTGTTACTTTATAATCACTATTATTACTTTATAGTAATAATAACCAATAATCATAGCCATGGGTAGATTGTTCTACTTGGTGAATACTTATAGAGAGGTAACCTGCTTCTGGTAGAGTCTTTTGCAGAAAGAGATTTATTGATTTGAATCTATAACACTAAATTAGGGATTGATGTTTTATTCTAGTTTTCCAATAGACACTTTATTGTATGCTGCTGGTAAATCCCTTGCTCTGGATCAGGGGGAGCGAGCCCTCTTAGGGTGGGCTGTCACATAGCAAGAGATAAGACTTCCTGGGTCAGTTTTCTAAAGTGACATGTTTATTCCCTGAAAAGGACAGAATTTTAACAAACAGGCCAGGCATCTCTGTGTACATAATTTCTTTCATGTGTGCCAGGGTGGGGATGTATTTGAGGAGTCTTTTATGTTTATATGGTGAATGAATCTGGTATAAGAGTGAAAGAACCCTTTAATAACATCATTTCGGTTGGAAACCACAGACAACTAAAATAGGTCTGGAACTTTAGGGAATGTGCCTCAGTGGCGCTATCCGTGGTGCTGAATCCCTTCTCCCTATATTGCCTGTTAAGTCTGTGAAACAAACCTTTAGACATTTTTAAATCTATGTATGTTTCTGATACTTATTCTTGCTATATTATTGGTTATATGTAACATCCCATCTATTGTTTTGTATCCTTCATTCACCCAACAAGTATTTAGGTATAACTACTGTGTTGGGTACTTTTCTAGTAGAGTGCTCAATTCATTATTACAAAATGCTAACTATTATTATTATTTATGCTTTTCTTTGTGTGTGAAATTTGAGTTAAAGGAACAAATTTTGTGACAAAAATAACTTAGAGATTCTGGGTTTTCGAATGTTGTTTGAAGAACATGTTTTCTGGTCTCAAGGTTGATTCTCAATGAGAAATCAAAACTTGAAAGTAAGGAGTTTTGAATGATAAACTCCCTTTCTAGAGATATTTACCTTTGGTCATGGGTCAAATTCAGTTATTCCTATGGATTTTATTTTCAACTTGTTACAGTATTGATATTGATAGGCATTTGTTTAGTCACCATAGGTTGTGAGAATCTGTGGATCTTTTTTTTTTATCCTCACCTGAGGACATTTTTCATTTTTTATTCAGATAGGGTGGAAGGGAGGGAAGGAGGGAGGGAGGGGGAGAGAGAGAGAGAAATCGATGTGAAAGGAATACATCGAGTGGCTGCCACCAGCACGACCCAACCAGGGCTGGGAACAACCTGCAACCGAAGTACGTGCCCCTAGCGGGAACCGAACCTGGGTCTCTCTGGACCGCAGGTCGAGGCTCTAACTGCTGAGCCAAACCGGCCAGGGCAAATCTGTGTTTCTTATCAGAGACCTAAAGAAACCTACTTGTTACCCAGATCTGAAGTTTGTTTCAAAATCTATTTGCTGATTTCACCCAAGTTACATGACTTAGTTATAATGTAGTCTGTTACTTTATTACATTGTCCCCAGACTGGATTTTATGATTAATTTCTTCTTTGACTTATTCAGATAAAAATATGTTAAACAAACAGAGAAACTTGACCATTACCCAGTGGTTGAAGGATTTTTTATTATTTTCTTCCATTTGTTTAGTAATCAGTGCCACTGGCTGTTTTTAAAATTATTAGTTCAAATAGTTTTATTTGCTTAAGAGTACGGTGTATGAATGATTTGAGTTATATAAACATGATTTGACTTAATCTTCTAATTCTACAGTGTAGTGTTATTACTTGCATTCTACATGTGAGAAAGCAGATGTTTGGGGCAGTTAAATAACTTTCTAATGACCATAGAATTAAGAGACAGGATTGAGGATTCAGACCCAGGTCTCTCTAACATTAGAGTTCCTGCTTTTTTTTAGAGTTCCTGCTTTTAATCAGTCTTCTGCTTGCTTTAATATTCTTTTACTTGTCACATAAAGTGCCATATCAGAATGTAGAAAGGGTTATTAACTTAAAAAATAGGAAATATTTTGAGGCTTTTAGGGAAATACAAAAAAATATAGAATAAAAAACTGATTATGATTTTATTTGGCAGTATTACGATGATGGCCTAAAATAATGAAGCAGTTTCTGAAAGTACCTAATTTACTCTCTTGAAATATATTTGGTTTGGTACATACTCTCTTTTGTAATTCTTGGTCCTGGTGGGATTTATTTGTGTCTGTGTGCTTGCAATATTAAAAAATTCAGTGATTATTAACAAATATTGGAAGTATTCAGAGAAAAATCCAAGTCAGATAAGTTTTTGTTTATATTTAAACTCTTGAGGGAAATTTGTATAGAAAATGTGATTATAATACAAATCGAAGAAAGCCAAGCTGAAAACAAAATTAGATGACCTGCATATTGAAGATTAGCTTTAGGTGAGACTTGACAAATGTCCAAGAAAACATTTTTTTCAACCTTACTTAGAACTAGAATAGACTTTTTTGACATTATATGCAAACATATGTCCATTATTTCTTTTCAGAAATTCAAAGTAAATTTTTCTTGTTAAAAATATGATTGTTGCCTTGGCTGGTTTGGCTCAGTGGTTAGAGTGTCGACCTGTGGTCCAGAGAGACCCCGGTTCAGTTCCGCTAAGGGCGCCTACATGGGTTACAGTTTGTCCCCGGCCCTGGTTGGTTGTGCGGGTGGCAGCCACTTGATGTGTCCCTTTCACGTCGATGTTTCTCTCTCTCTCTCTCTTCCTCCCACTCTATCTGAACAAAAAATGGAAAAAAATGTCCTTGGGTGAGGATAAAAAAAAAAAATGATTGTTATACACAGGTACCCACCTGAAGGGCTGGCGCACTAAATTGCAGCTATAGCTACTCACCTTGGACTCCGACTGAGGGAGGAGGTTCTGGACTGGAGCTGCAGGAGGATAGTCAGGGGTTCAGGGCACTGGGGAGAGAGCTGGGAGGGAGCCATCCGGAGTGCTATATTGAGTCATTCCCCCACACTACAGAAACTGTTTTTCTCAGGCGGTCTTTTCCCATCAGAGAAGCTTTAACCCAGGGGGGAAGCAACTGCTCCTCCCTTTGGAATTCCACCCTGCCAGGCCTGGAAAAGTGCAGCCTGAGGCTCATTAACTGTGAGAGACTACCAAGCAGCCAGTAGGTAGAGAGGAGTCTCGGAAGCCTTTGAACCTTGGACCTGGCTCTCAGTTGTTGGGTTTCATAAATCTGGGGTCTGAGCTGTGAAGGCTGAGGCCTGGGTCCCTGTGCTGAGACATTAACCCATACTGCAGAAACCATAAAAAAATATGTGATTGTTATAGACTCTATGAGGATATTTATAAATTAAAAAGTAATATTCTTTGCAATATTTATAATCCCAACCAGCTAGAATGTTTCATTGTCCTTCACTCACACACACACACATACACACACACACACACACACACACAAATTAACATAATTTTGTGTTCTAACATAATGATAATATTGTTTATTTTGCATTTATATGATTTCCAGTGAGATACAATGTACTTTATTAGCCATTTGTATCTATTTTTATTTGTCTCTATGTATAGTATATATTATATAATATTATATATTTAGTAATATATAATAATATCTAATACTATATATATATATATAATACTTTGTTGGTTTTAGAAAAAGATGCATTACATTCTTTTTTTTTTAATTTTTTTTATCCTTACCTGAGGACATTTTTCGATATTTTGTTCAGATAGAGTGGGAGGGAGGGAGAGAGAGAGAGAGAGAGAAACATCGATGTGAAAGGGACACATCCAGTGGTCGCCACCCACACGACCCAACCAGGGCTGGGGACAAACTGCAACCGAGGTACGTGCCCTTAGCGGGAACCAAACCCGGGTCTCTCCAGACCGCAGGCTGACGCTCTAACCGCTGAGCCAAACCGGCCCGGGCGCATTACATTCTTTAATACCACCATAATTTACCCATCTTCTTGGGGAACTTCTATGCAAATATTAAAATCTGATTTATTAGGACTAATTAAGGTAAAGGTCTATATGAACAGGAAAATATTGAAAAAAAATTTTTGTATTGTACATAGCAACTGGAGGTACTTTTCCAGCAGCAGTTTGAAGTTATGCTGAACCTATGCTAATGAATAAATGTAATTAACGTGGAAACATCATCATCTATTTGCCTGTAATGTCTTAAAATCTTTAGAATAATCTCTTAATAATTTAATTATGTTTCCTATTTTCCTCCTTTAATTTGCCTAACAAGATTTTTCTTTATGTTTTTTAAAGATCAGCTTCAGCTTAATCCAGATAGCCCTATTAAATCACCATATCAAAAAAAAGCAATGAGTATTCTTTAGACCTTTTATTTTCATAGGGATTATTTTAAGGTCTACTGGTAGGAATTAGAAAGTAGAGCAGGTGAGAGTGGGACAAGGGTGGGGGTGACCTCTGGTGCAAGAGCCCAGAAGCAAACACATAGTACTTTTGCTCTGGCCCGGTGATACCAGGTTATCCTACATTTCTAAATCTCAAATACCTTTGGAATTATATTCAACTGCAGCCGTAAATTTTAAATGCTTTACTCTTTTGAAGCATGCCTTTTAGTGACATTTATCTCAGTTAATTTGAGGAAATATCTATTAGAATGATCTTCACTGAATGAGAAAAATATCCTGATGGCAATTACCTTCTTGGAATGCATATGTTGTCTGGTAACTCAAAGTGCTTTTTGCGTTGATAAGTATGTATGTCTAAGTGTACTGATAAATTGAAATGGCTTGCAAAGCACAATAGGCTTTAGTTAACCTGATTTTTAATGATGGTTTTTTTCACTATAAAACTTCTTATTCCTGGAAGTTTGGGAAAAGGAAAATATAAAATTTAAAGGAACTACCACTACCTAGATAAAACCAGGGTTAACATTCCTTTAGTCTCCTTTCTGTCTAAATTTTTGTTTAGCTATTTATTAGCAAAATTGGAATCACACAGTGCATATTGGTTTATAACCAGCTATACTGTCCAACACTTGACGACATTACTTTAGAAAAACCTTAGCCAGTTTAATAGATAAAACATACATTGTTTAACTCTTTCTATTCTTAAGTTGAAATTACTAGTGAGGTTGATATTGTTTTTTGTTGCCCATTTGTCTTTGTTTTATTCTATTGTAAATTGTCTGACTCTAGCTTTTAGTACATAATAAAAATGATTGAGTCATTTGTTTTTCTTTCTTTACCATATCAGGTATTTTTCTCACTCATAATTTTAACATGTAGTTTCTCACTTTTAAATGCAGATTTTTGTTTGTTTATTTGTTTAGACAAGCTATAAAGGAATTGCATGATTTTATGGCTAGAACACAAACAATAGTCAGGATATCAGAATCACTTGTTCAGCTCTGACTTTGAGCTTTTGATTATATTTCTTAAAGTCTCTATACCTACCTTTGGTTTCCTTATATAGAGACAGAATCTTTATTACCAATCTAACGTGGAATTGTAAGAACTGATGAAACATTTTGTAAAATATTTTGAGCTCAATTGAAACAATCGAAAGTTATCAATTGTTTCAGCAGTTCCTTGCATGCTTAATAATGTTGCCATTATTGCACTAAAAGGCTCATCTTCCACACAGAGGCTCAACTTTCACATAGATTAGATTTGCTGGGGGGAATCTACAGAACCCATTATCTTGGGACAGACATGGTCTTTGAGCAATCCTGACATAATGGGCCTGTCCCATGAACCATTCTCTGTAAAACTATCTTCCAGCAAAGATCCTGTATCTAAATTGATCACTTGTATGAATCAATTGCCATTATTTTTACCACTTTGTTGAAAATAAATACCAACAGGAATTTATTCTCCAAATTCATAGCATATTGGAGTCCTTCTCCACTAATATTCTTCAAATGTGTATAACGCTCTCACTCTTAATCAAGGATTATACCCCATCTCCTTTTTAGAAAACATTTTAGAGAATCATGTCTTCACAGATAATACAAGCAATTTACCTTCATTTTACATTTTTCTTCCGACTTTATTTCACACTGCAATTCTCTACAAATATAAATAAGAATTTATTTCTCCGCAAAAATGAATGTTGCTCATAGTGGAAGAAATATGCTATTAAAAATACCTTCTACTCCATGTTCTAATCCCTTGTACATATATGCATGTTCTGGGAGTTACATTTGCTCACAAAGTTAAGAAATTGAAAGTCATGAATTGAAATGTTTATTTAAAATCTTTTTTTTTTTTAAATAGTAGAATCTCCCGAAGAAGGCATAGGGAAAGCTGGTTTTCACAACATGTTATTTACATGCTGATATTTCTGATGCTTCTTAGTTCTCTCCTCTGAAAAAAGTCACTCTTAATCTATCTATAAACACTGTAATTGTAAAATTACATCCTCCTGCTTACATTTTCAGTGCTTGTGTTGCACTCATTTAGAGACAAAGAGAAACCAGCAACCTGTAAACCCAGGAACAAGAAGAGCATATGTCTCTAGGAATATAGCATCTGAGTGACTAAAGAAAACTGGTTGGTTGTGGGACCCCTCCAAATGCAGGGTACAACATGGATCTGTTGTGCTTGAGTAAATGTTGGATTTTGTACAGGGTTGGGGAAATCAATACCAGCTAACAGCACACGCCTCACCAGAGAAGCAGTTCCAGCTCTCACATTAGGAGTGAGCTGATTAAATGTTTAACCAAATATAGCAGACTGATTTTTAAATTGATAATTTAGTATGGTCCATAAATGATGTTACACATATCCAAATGGCCCTGGGCAGAAATAAGGTTCCCCACCCCTGCTGTACCTTGTCAAAGATGTTTTGCTCTCATGTTCAGATTTTAAATAAAAGGAAGTAAACCATAAATGGCCTTTTTGATGTTTGGGGTCCATTGTAGGAAGTCACGGAGGACTGTGTTGCTGTTTGTGGGAATCATAGCATAGAAGAGTTTCCTTGGGTTAGCATTCTGGTATTCACATATCACCTATATGCTAATTTGAGAGTGTGAACAAGTGTCACGAATCATGATTCAGAATGATAGATGGTATACTGACTTTTTCGTTTTCTTTTCTTTTCTTTTTTTTATTGCATTTAGTCTGATCTAGTGAGAGAAATATTGTGAAAATAAACCAGGGGCCAGAATAGATGAACCCAGTTTTCTCCAGATGTCAAGATATTTAAAAAGTCTTTGTTCAATGTACTTGCAGTTATAACCTTTCCACAGATTCAAGAGGTGTCAGGGCTGGGCAAGGGTTTAGAATTCATTAGTTAACTCTCTAATTTTATGGGTGAAAAACTTGAAGACTAGACAGTAGAATAATTGCTCAAAGCCACACAGATGGAAAACTGGTCATAGAACTCGTCTTCTATTTACCCTCCTACTCAGTTTTGCTAGAAGTTTATCCTAATTTGGGTAAACTTAGACATTACACTAGATAACTTTTTGATTTACCAAATTCATTAGCACATCCTATTGACTTCATTTCCAACATGAATCTGTATCTATTTATGTCTCTCCATCCACCCTGTTACCCACCAAAATCTTATATTATAAACATTGAAACAGTCTAACTGATCTTTCTGCTTCTAAACTTAGTGCTACTCATTTCATAGCAATAGAAGAAGCAAAATGGTATTTTTAAAAATATTAATTTGATCATGGTTCTTCTATACTTACAATCCTATCCTAGGATAGCTTTCATTTCACTTAGAATTAATCCCAAATTTCTTTCCACAACCTAATGGATGAGTCTACATGATCTGTCTTTCTCTGGAATCTCATCTCCTACCTCTGACCCTTGTGTGCTATGCTGCAGCCACTTTGGCTTAATTTTTTTTCTCTCAAACTGAAGACACATTTCCACCTCAGGGCCTTGCCATTTGCTCATTTCTTTGTCTGAAACTCCCAGGTGTGCACATCTTTCAACCTTAATGGCCTTCTGCTGAGAGGTTCCCAGCCTTGCCCTCTCCCCCAATTCCTTCCATTATGCTATTTGTTTTCATGGCACGAACTCCAATTTAATTACCTCTTTATCTGTTGTCTTTCCCCAGCTAGATTGCAAGCCCCATGAGGGTAGAGGTCTCGATGTCCTGTTCACAGCAGTATTCCAGTAGCCAGCAGAGGATCTGTGGGTAGTAGTCAATCCATGTGTATTTATTGAATGAATAAATAACCCAGTTCAGTAATATTGCACTACTTGGAGAGTTTTGTACAAACCTCAAATATGCTCTCAAATATTTCCACCTGCCTAGTGCAACCTTTGCTTTCTTGGCCATATGAGATAACATTTAATTGGCATCCTTTGTAGTTTTTACTCTCATTCATGACTGTTAATACTCGAAAGGGGTAGGCATGTCTGCTGTCCATCACAAAAACTCTCCTCAGATTCGGTCAATGCCCTTCTCATGCCTCCTGTTCTGCTCAGAACGCCTCCTACTGTAGAAAATAGGGAGCCAAAGAAACAGAGAACCTATGATATATATCAGAACCTATTATAGATCTCTATCTAAAAGAGACTTTGTTTTTAGGAATTGGCTCATATGATGTTGGAACTGGCATGTCAGAAATCTGTAGGGCAGGCCTGCAACCTTAAAACTCATCTAGAAGTTGATGTTGCTGTCTTGAGGCAGATTTTTTTCCTGGAAAACCTTAGATTTTTCTCATAAGGACTTCCGACTGATTAGATGAGGCCCACCCACCCTATCACGGGCAGTCTCTTTTACTTAAGGTCATTGATGGTAGATGTTAACCATGTCTACAAAATATGTTCACAGATTAGTGTCTGATTAAAAAACTGGGTGCTATAGCCCAGCCTGGTTGACATAGAAAACTATAAATTTGTAGATTTGGAAATGGGAAATACTTCTCCTGAGACCCATTGTTATTGCTGAAACTGCTATTTCTGAGTGACACTGAAAAGGACAGTTTTTGGTTTGTTTTGTGGCAGAATTCAAGCTTAACTTGTCAGAAAGAATGGAATGTCATACTTTTGATTCTGACTTTTTGTGCAAAATCGTTTTATTCTCACCAAAAGGCTTTGAAAGAAATGTTGTCAATCTACTTGCATTTTTATGTATTGGTGACATTTAAGGTATAGAGTACATCTGGATTTATTTCTCTGTAATAAAAATTAAGTCTGATCAAAGTGCATAAAATTGAATTGAATAGTTTCTTATCTGTGCTTTAAATTACTTGTAATATTTTAGAATATCATAATATTTAGTCATTTAGGAATAGAAAAAATTACAAAAACTATATTCATGACATTAGAGATTTTAATTGTTTTTCATAATACATTTTACTTCTCATGAGCTTTATATACATAATTATTGTCATTGTAATATCATTATTTGTTGTATTTTGTTCAAGATTATGTCTTTTTTATAAGCAGAAAACTTTCTTATTTTTCCTTTTAAGAAATGAGTGCTATTTCTAGGCCCAGTGTATAATAAGTAATTATGGCTCCACTAGCATTTCTGTACAATATTGTTAAAGAACCTGGCTGGAAAATAAGTTTTTTTTTTTTCAATTGATTTTAGAGAGGAAGGGAGAAAGAGAGAAGGGGAGAGAGAGATAGAGAGAGAAACATTGATTTGTTATTCCACTTATTTATGCATTCATTGGTTGTTTCTTATATGTGCCCTGACCGGGGATTGAACCCACAACCTTGGCATATCGAGATGATGCTCTAATCAACTGAGCTATGGACTGACACACCTCAGAGGGAAAGGGGGCGGTGGGGGGCAGGAGGAGATAAGCCAAAGAACTTATATGCATATATGCATAACCAGTGGACACAGACAAAGGTGTGGTGGGAGCAGGTGTCGGGGTGGGGAGGAGAGTGTCAATGGAGGTAAAAAAAGGGACATCTGTAATACTTTGAACAATAAAGATAAAAAAAAGAATCTAGCTGGAAACATGGAAATGAAATATACATAATCACTTTACATGCTAATGCCTGTCATTCATTCCCAATGTTGCCTTCTAAGAAGACATAGGACCAGAGTTAATTTTAAAACATACTTGAGGGTAAATGATAACATAGAAAGTTTAGCTGGAACAAATCATATGTGATCCTTATTAACTTGAAGTAATTTATATTCAACAAATTGCCAAATCTTGGTTATAATAATCAAAACAGAGAGATTCATGTTAATGATTTAGAGATAGGCCATATCTGCTATCAACTGGAAAATTCTGAATTGTTAAGTGTCTTAAATTTACTTGTTACTTAATTATAAATATAATTTCTATAGCAAGTGATTTGCATGAATGTTGAAAAATTAGGTTATAAATGAAAACTGCTACCAAGCTAAATGAATTGTTGTCATACAGTGTCCATTTAGAAACTAGTATTCTTACCTCTAGCATCATTTACAAATTAATTATGTTGCAGGTATATTGATGTTCCACAATTTGTTCACATTCCCATCAATATGGAGTTCATCCCATAATGATGTAAAATAAAAAAATTGTAGAACAATTACTTCTGCTTCAGAGAATATAGATTACCTATCTTCTAGTAAGATTCCGTCATTTATTTAGATATCTGCATTTCTTGCATTGATTTAAAAATTACCCAACCTGAATCCTCTCATCTTTGCTAATTCCTGGGGAAAAAAAGCTCCTTTAATTTTAATCAAAATGAACATTGATCATCAATAATATTGTAAAACATAATAATTAACCTATTGTCTTGATTGTGAGAGACATTAATAAAGGACTTTATTTGAATTCAATATAGTAAATTAAGTGGTAAATGGAAGCTATATCCGTGTGATCTTATTTTGTGATGAGTCCAACACATTAATGTGCAAGTAAAGATATCTGTAATCAGCCCTGGCTGTTTTGGCTCAGGGGTTGGAGCATTGGCCTGTGGACTAATGAATCATGGGTTCGATTCTGGTCAAAGGCACATACCTTGGTTGTGGTTTGTCCCCAGCCCTGGTGGGGTCTTGTGGGAGGCAGCCAGTTGATGTGTCTCTTTCAAGCCTTTTCTTTCTCTTTCTCTCTCTCTCCCTCCCTCCCTTCCTCCCACTCTATCTGAGATAAATGGAAAAATATCCTCAGTTGAGGATTAAAAAAAAAACTTATCTGTAATCAGTTTAACAGCTTTCTGAATTTACACACTGAGTTTTGTTTCTTTGTAAACAACTTAGTAATTTACAGAGACTTGAGTACAAGGGTTGGCAATGGTTGTATAAAACTTCCTCTACATCATATGCAGAACACAACTTATTCAAAGAAATCTATCACAAGCAAAGGGGAAATACTTTGTCAAACTCCCTTGTTATCATCATTCAGTTGCCTTAAATGCCAACCTCATCCTGAGTGGACACTTTATCTTGGCTTCCCTCAGGAAACAGAAGACCAGGGGGCCTGGAAGTACTATTAGCTGTCTCTTAATTTCCTTCCAACCTGGCAAAAATATTTTGCATTGGTCTGTGCTCTTCTGTTGGTTGCCCTCTCAACTTCACTGCGCGGCTTGAGGGCTTGAGCATGTCGAGGTTTAACTATTGAATGTGACCCTTTCATGAATATCAGGAGATTGTTTCAGTGATGGTGATGGTTTTTGTTTTAAAATCACGTTTTGTTGTAATTTCTTTTTACCCATTCCTAGATGGCAAGTATAAGGAGGGCAGAGCCTAAGGCTAAACTCTTGTCCATTGTTTTATATTCTTAAACTCTCACAGTGCTTGATTCAGAAAAAGTGCTCAATAAATATTCATGGAGGAAAGGAAGGAAAGAAAGGGAAGAGGGAGAAAGAGAAAGAAAAAGACCTAAATATTCATACTCTTAAGCCATGAAAATAGCTGTGGTTTTAAATGGTAAAGAGTAAGCTCCTCTTTTCAGAGTTTGTGAACCAGTTAGCTCATTTTTCTAAGTAAGTGAAGAAGGAAGTTTTAGTACATGAAAACTTGAATGGAGGTTTGAGATCATTTAAACTGCTAATTTTTATAAACAGTAAGATAGAGGCCAAGACTGGCTTTCACAGTGCTGGATTGAATGAGAGGTAATAATCCAAACCCATGTTTCCTGATTCCCATCCTTGCATGCGAGTGTTCTTTCTTTTATATTTTGTAAGAGTAATGCACACTTATTATAGAATATTTTTTAAAAATATAGATAAGAAAAAACAAGAGACAGAAAAAGAAAAAAATAATCTCACCATGTAGAAGTAAATAATTTATATTTACATTTAGTTTTTGCTGTTGATTTGGTAAAATGCAGGGAAAAAGTCAAGTATCAAAGAAGTATATAGGGAGAAATTAAAAAAGATTTTCATTATGTTCTTCCTCAATTATATTTCTGTCTGTTTACAGTTTGGATATATACCGTCACATAAAAATGCCCAAACCTGCAAAGAATTTTTATAAACATTTCTTGAAGTTTGAGCCAAACTGATGACAGTGCCAGGAAGCAAGATGGCAAGGGCCCTGGAGAATGGCAGTCTGCAGGTTCTTTTATGCGTTTTGAATTGAGAGGGGAAAGTAAGGATGATTACATGAAGGTGGGGATTTGATTACAGGATAGTTAACACGATTATGTGTTCCCTTGAGGGTGGTTAACTTCAGAGGGGTCTGAAAAAGATGATTACTCCGGCATTTCAAAGGTGTGGTAACCTAGATGCCCAAGAAAATGGACAGGGCTTGCTTAAGGCAAAGATAAACCTTTTAATAAAGAAATTATATGTCTGGGGCATAACTATTCACTATGACCTGCCCAGTTAGGAATTTATGATCAGACCACTCTGTGAGGTTACTTTTGGTTAGATTTATTACAGCACCCCCTTTTCTCTTTAAAGCAAACATTATTTAGGAATTTTTAAAAATTTCTAATGTCCTGATTTACTTTTGCTATCAGATTAACAAAGTTCTAGTTCATTATTATCAGAATATATATTTATATTGAAATACATGTATATTTATATATTATTTTTTCTGATGATAATGGCACACTTGCTTTGTGTCAGTTCATGTTGGTAACATATTTTCTTAGCTATTAATTTTACATTTTGTCTTACTTTCAGTTTTCTGCATGCAAACAGTATGTAGCTTTCTTCCTATCACTCAGTTTTAGAATTCAAAAATGATTAACTTTTAAGATATAACAAATTTAATAGATTATTTAGCCCATTCACATTTGTTGTATTTAATGACGTTTATATTTTTTCCTCCTGGTTTATTTATTTATTTTTACTTTTACTGCTTTTTCCCCATGTGTTTTATATGACTTTTTTTTTTTTTTCTTTACTGTTTGAGGTTCTTTGTGTTGCTCCTCTAATGAACTTTAAAATTTACTTCTTATTATTTTAGTAGTTACCCTTAAAATTTTGAGAAGCAGATGTAAACATATTTTATATCAATGTCTAAACTTAGTTAATTAAAAGTTTATCAATACTAATACCTTCCCTTGAACAAAACTTCACCCTTAATATACTTTCCCTTTCTACATCATCTACTTTTACATAATCTGATAGTAGGTCTATATTTTATTTTTAAACTTTGCAACAGTTCTTCTGTTGCCTGTTTGTTTTCTGATGTTTCATGTTGTGCATGTCTTAATCTTTCTTGGATTATATTTTGTTTTGTTTTGTTTTATTGATTCAGTAATTTATTTCAGGACATTCCTATAGACGAAATATAAGCATTTTTCTACGTCAGCCTCCCCTGTAGTTAAATGAGCCTTATACTAAATTTTGGTCGGTAGAGTGAGACAAAAACCATACATAACACTTCTAGGCCTTGCTCCTAAAATACTCCCCAGGGAGGAGGTGGAGGAGAGACAGTATGCCTTCTCTGTGTTCTCTTCGCTTGATTTCTGGCAGGATGTAAAGAACCCAGTGGAAGACGATGAGTCATAGGTGTTGGCAGAGCTGATAGAAGTAGAATGCTGGATCCCTGAATGACTGTGGACAAAGTCTCCCTTTCCATGTCACCTCCCAGCAACCTCCCACAGACTGTGATATATGTGAAAAACTTCACTAAGCCATTAATAACTTCATGTTATGTGATTCAGCAATTAGCCGATTCTGATTAATAGGTTTGCTTGCTTCACTGTCGTGCTGTTATTCTTCCTCAAGTATTTGTTGATCCTTGGTTTTCTGTGTATAGTTATCGTTAAGGGTCTAAATAACAATTTGCTTTTTATTCTTTGAAGATTACTACTTATGCCTCTGCCTCTTGTGGTTGAAGGGGATTTCTGGGTTTGGGGGACCCTAAATGCTCTACTTTTCTTACTCCAGTGTTTTGTTTTATTTTTTAGAATTTTCTAGAGTCAGAACTCCCCACCCACCACCTCTACCTTTAACTTTACTATCATGATTTCAACTGCCTACTGAGGACCTTCAGCTTAGACTAATAGACATTCCCATTATGATAGACCCCCAAGGTGAACTCCTACCACAGGGCAGGAGATGAGGGTGCCATCCACCATGTTGCTCATGCCAACCTCAGATTCATCCTCATCTCCTCCCTTTCTTTTTCATTCTGCACCCAATGCAGGAGCAAGTCATGCCCTCAGCACCTTGACCTTCACACACCTCTCACCACTCCCCAGTCACATCCCTCATCCAGGTCACCATCATCTTTCTACTGCAGTAGTCTCCAGTTTGGTGTCCCTTCTTCCATTCTTTCCTCCCTGTGTTTATTATCTACTCAGTAGCCTCAAAAATTTTTTAAAACATAAATCATGTTACTTCCTGCAAAAAAACCCCACCAAAAACAAAAACAAAAAACAGAACTAAATTTAAAACTTCCCAACAGCTTTCCAGTAAACTGACAACAACAAAATGCAAAGTTCTTAGCATGAGCAGAATGGCCCTGCATTGTCGAGTTCTTGCTTACTTCTCTGACTTTGTCATCTCTACCATCTCTATCATGGTTCACTGATTTCCACTCCTACTGGCCTTCTTGCTGTTTTTGGAAGTGATTTACTGTCTCAGGCCCTTACCCTTTGTTTCCTCAGCCTCAGACTATTTCCCTAGATATCACTGTAGTTAGGTCTCATACCAAATGTACCTCCCCAGAAAAGAATTACTTCTTATCTACTTACTGTCCACTGTCACTCTTTATTTCCCTCCCACAGCTTGCTTATTTATTTATTTATTTATTTATTTATTTATTTATTTTTATCCTCACCCGAGGACATTTTTCCATTTTTGTTCAGGTAGAGTGGGAGGGAGGGAGAGGAACCGAGAGAGAGAGAGAAACATCGATGTGAAAGGAACACATCGAGTGGCTGCCACCCGCACAACCAACCAGGGCCGGGGACAAACTGCAACCTATTCATTTGTTTTTCATGGCACAGAACATTGATTACCTGGTGTGATCGATACAGCTTTATTTCCTTGTTTTTGTTCTTTCTCACCAGAATGGAAACATCAGAGTAGGGGCTTGACCACTTCTTCACCAGGGTGTCCCCCTAGGTGCTGAGTCCTATCTGGGTTCAGAGGGAAATTTTATTGCATGGGCAGTATTTAAAAGGACTGCATGAAGGCTTTCTTCCCTGTAAATGCTGGCATCAGGTCATTCTTTTCTTTATTTTTTCTCTGTTGTCTTTGTAGAGGTTCTGAATATCTTAAGTTCTATGATGCCTCTTTCTCTAGTCTGGCTAAGAGCCTTCCTGAGGCAGATGGTTAACTTTATTTAGAAAGTGGGTTTCAGGACTTTATTCTAGTGATAAACAATGTGGCTGCTAGTCACAGAATAAACAAAGGCATCGGAAAAGGCAGCACACTACCCCAGCTGTTCACACTGTGCTCCTTTCATAATTAGCCTGGTGACTGCTCCTTGACTCTGTGTGTTGGTTGAGTCTGAGTATAGGGTGTCTCTTGTAGAGCTTTATCTGGAGTTTCGTTAGATAACTGACCTTACTTGTAATGCTTTATCCTACATAAATTTGGGCTTTCATATTTCCCCTACTTCTATTTCTCCATCAGTTAATCCTATCTACTGTAAAGCCCCTCCACCCAAGTTTCTTATCTACTGACAATAAATTTCCCCCAGTGATGATATGAACTTATTATAAAATATGGTTTTTCCAAATGTCATTGAGATTTGGGTATAGGAAGGGGGATAGGCGTGTGTGCTTAGTCCACACTTAAATTCTGGCTCTTCTGGTTCTACTGCATGCTGTCTGAACAATCCTTTGTTGTGCTTTTATAGTTTAGTAAATGTAGCTAGAGATCTATCTTTTAATCACAAGTTTTATTTTATAGTATTGTTTTATTTTCTTATAGTTCAGATAGAATATAAAAACTGTGGACTATGCCCCTGATTAGAACATTATGAAAATCATTGGAATGGGGTTAAGAGTGGGAATGTTTTCAAGGAGAGACTTTTGCAATTTGACAAAAGAAATGTGTGGATGTTCTTAGTATTGAGATGGCATACTTATTATTTAGACTGATTTCCTTTTTTTTTTTTTTTTCTCTGCATTGAATTAAGCAACTTAAACTGTGAGATATTTGCAAGATCTCATATCTCTTTATCCCTACAGCTATTTCTTTAAGCTCTGGTCATTTCAGCTATTTTGTAATCTAAGATTGCTTCATGACTTCCTTGATAAAAATAGAATATGTGGGGGCTTAGAGTATCACATATACCTCATATATAACAGCTGTGAAATTTCAGGTTCCATAATGGATTATAGGATATTTTTGAACCTTGGTAGAATGTAGGATTAGTTGCTTAACTATGGAGTACTAAATATTGCAAATGTTTAAGAAGCTTAATTTTGGGATTGATGAGCAAAGCAAAAATGAAGACATTTTGAGAAGTTAGTGAATACAAAGGTCACCTGGAAGACTTTAACAAAAATTGCTGAGCCCACCCCTAGACTTTCTGATTTACTAAGTCTTGTTAGGTCCTACGAATTTCTACTGTTGAAATGTCCCCAGGTGATGCTGATGTTGCTGTTCCAGGGAGTACACTTAGATGAACTACTGGATGAGAGTAACCTTCCATAGGAATTTCTAGGGACAGCTTAGTGATCACTTCTTGCTCTGAAGCTTGATCATCTAATTTATGGAATTTCCAATCTATTTTATTATTTCATTTCACCCTCTCTCATCCTCTTCCTCCCTCTATTCCCCGTTCCCTCTCTTGTCATCCTGATGTCTTGCCTCTTGAGCACTGCACTACTTTATTTTTTAAAAATTAAAATTTTTTTCAAGTACACTTTAAACTCAACAGTATTCTGCATTAGTTTCTGATGCACAGCAAAGTAGGCAGAAAATCAGACACTCCACAGAATGGTTCGTCCACTGTCCCAAGAACCCATCTGGCCCCTTCTCCCCCTCCCATCTGACAAATGTCAGTCTGTTCTCTGTATCTATGAGTCTCTTTCTATTTTGTTTATTTTTTCCATTGACTGACTTATTTAACTTAGCATAATATCCTTTAAGTCCATCCATGCTGTTGCAAAAGGTGAAATTTAATTTTTTTTTTACAGCTGAGTAGTATTCCATATATGAATACTACTAGTAGTAGATCCATATATGAATCACAGCTTTTTTACCTACTCAACCAGCAAGTGTTGGTGAAGATGCAGAGAAAAGGGAACCCTTGTGCACTGTTGGTGGGAAGGTAGATTGGTGTAACCATTATGGAAAGCCATGTGAAGGCTCCCTCAAAAATTAAAAATGGAATTGCCTCATGACTCAGCAATTTCACTTCTGGGAATATATCCAAAGAAATCCAAAACACTCACTCAAAGAATATATGTATCTCTATGTTCATTGCAGCATTATTTACAATAGCCTAGATTTGGAAGCAGCCGAAATGCCCATCAGTAGATGAATGAATAAAAAAGCCATGGTATAGCCCAGGCTGGTGTGGCTTAGTTGGTTGAGAATTGTCCCATGCACCCAGAGGTCTCGGGGTCAATTCCTGCTTGGGGCACATGCCAGGTTGCAAGTTCGATCTCCAGTAGGGGGCCTACAGGAGGCAGCTGGTTAATATTTCTCTTTCTCTCCCTCTCCCTTCCTCTTTCACTAAAATCCATAAAAATATATATTTTTTAAAAGCTGTGATACATTTACACAATGGAATACTACTCAGCTGTAAAAGAAAAAAGAAAAAAAAAGAAGGAAATCTTACCTTTTGTAGCAGCATGAATGGATCTAGAGTATTTTACTAAATGAAATAAGCCAGTCAGAGAAAGACAAGTACCATATGATTTCACCTATTTGTAGAATCTCATGAACAAAACAAACTAACATGCATAATATAAACAGACTCAGAGATACAGAAAACAGGTTGACAGCTGCCACAGAGGAGGGGGTGTTGCAGGGCTGGTGAAAACATGAAATATTAAGCAAAAATAAAATAATCTCATACACACAGGCAACAACATAGTGATTACTAGAAGGAAAGAGGTGTAGGGGAAGGTAAAAGAGAGTAAATGGGGGCATAAATGGTGATAGAAGATGTGACTTGGGGTGGCGAACACACAATACAATATACTGATGATATAGTATAGAATTGTACACCTGAAACCTGTATAATTTTATTAACCAATGTCATCCCAATAAATTCAATAAAAAATAAAATGTTATTTTTTGAAAAAAATAAAAAATACAAGGTGTAAAATTGAACTGTCCTTGTTAGAAAAACATGCTGTACGAGCTACTATTTAGAATGTTTTATCTTCTGGAATGATATACCTTTAATAACTCTTGCATAAAGTTTCTACCAAGCAGATAGAGCTTCCCCAAGACCGAAAGAACTTGGCAAATGTTGCTGAGCAAAAATGACAATAATGAAATGGTGTGAGAGGGATTCTGCTTTAGGGGCATTTAAGAATGTTCTCTCTAACATTTCAGTACTTCCCCCTGGGGAATGTGACTTTTTTCCCTCTGTGTCATTTTCTGAAGTCTTGGAAAGGCCTATAGTGGAGTGCTGGGACTTGGCCTAGACTTCAGATGGAGAGTCAGTCAGTGGGTGATGGACCAGCGGCGTTCCACTGAGGTGACCAGTTGTGGAGGACTAGAGGTGCTCTGCTACACACTCTTGGTTTTCTTTGGCTTATGGAATCAAGCACATTGTTAGGGTCACGAAACTGCCTCTCATATATCATTCATTACACATGGAAACTTGGGAATGTGAGAGAATTTGCATTCCAATGGAGGGCGGAACATGTAATTATATATATTAGAAAATCTTATATTTACTTTTTTTCCCCTTAAAAATAATTCAATGTATGATGTATTAGAGCCAGGAATATCCCCCTTTCCAGTTATTTCTTCATTCTATGTTTAAACTTACTCAGCACTGAGGCATGTGTCGAGAAAAAAAAAAAAAGAAACTATTTTCCTATTATAAACTAAAACACAATGCACCCTGCAAAACAAAAGTCGTTCCTTTAATTTACATTGTATGTAAATGTTTCAAATTTGTGTAAGCTCATTTACTTTAAAATCAGGCTCATCATCTGAAATTCCTTTGTGAGATATTAGAGTGAAAACAAATTATAAATCTTATTCTTGCATGCATACTCCTCAGAGAACCACTCTTATGCGTAAATAATACTTTTTTAACATCTTCAGTCAATTTCAGGAGTCCTTCTTTCTTCAACACATTAGAAATAGTTTTTGATGGAGAGAGAATTGATCTTATTGAAAAATCACTGATTTTGCTTTTGTGCCTATACATAAGTAATTGTCACAGATGCTATTAGAGAGATATTCATCAAGCCTATTTAAAAAAAGCATAAGGTCAACTTGTAGGAATTTTTGACATTTTCCCATGACATTGAGGAAGAAGAGTCAATGTTGGCTCCGTGATTCACTAATTAGTACATATTTATAGCCAGGCGCTGGGTCAAGTTAAACTGGAATTTTTTTTTGGGGGGGGTGCATGATTTAATATTGATTCATCTGGATTTGTCTGGATTCATATTAAAACACTTCTTATAGTTTAAGCCTTCTTCTTTCAAATAGATTTAATGGTGCTGTGTACATACTGTGTGAGGAAAACTAACATTTTATCTGCTATTGTATAGTCGGTACGATGTTTAAATTTTTTCAAGAATTCTTTGCTGGTTAAAATTCAAAGTAGAATCTATCAGATATTTCTGAACAACACGTACATTTTTTAAGAAGACAATTGAACTTCTAGACTAAGTTTACTATAGGAATTCAATGGTATAGCTTGGCCTCTACCTCCAGTTTTGGATACGTGTTTTTATATTTTAATTTAAAATATTATATGTTTTAAGATAACTTCCACTTTGCATTTATTACTGACCACGCCCTCTTAATGAAAGCAATTTCTTTTCTCAAACTTTAGTAGATTGTTCGTATTTTCAACTCCCTACACAGTTGTTAGATCCTGAATTTGGTGGAATTCAAGGTAATAGGATAACTGTCTGAGTTATAAATGAGAAACCTCACCTTATTTAATGGCCACTTTCCCTTCTATTTGATTTCAAGTCAGAATAGTTGTTTTTGAAAAAAACGAAAATATAATAAGTGATCAGAGCAACTTTGCGTCTTCTAGAAAAGGGACAACTCAGCCTAGCCTCACATGATCTGACATGTCCCAATTGGCCTCTTAACTGTTGACACGAGGAAGGGTTCATATCACAGGATTCTTATTTAATAATCAAACACACAGGTAAAACTCCAAGATCATGTTGAATTTTCACAGTTCCACTTGTTTTGTCACTTCAAATTTCTATCTCTATGCCCCTCTGAACCAGTTCTTCACAGTGTGTCCAACAAACTATGTGTCCAAGATAACAAGTAAGGAAGGGAGGGAAGCCTTTAGGTGATGCTTCCTTTGTGTGATGAACAGTGTTAATTTTATATATGTGGGCATATGCTATTAGGAAAATATGCAGGCTCTGGATCAGAGAGCTGATTGATTAGTACTCACAGACCGTCGTCGTCCTAGTTCCCCAAGAACCAGTCCCCATGGGGCGATGCAGTGAGGGCCAGATACCCACCACATGAGAGGAACCCTGAAAATTTGAAAGTTGGAGCTTATGTAGGGCAGCTGGCACAACTGCTCTCCTTCCCTCCAGAAGAGAAAGGCCTTTATTCTGGAATGTAAGCAAATTGCTCTGGGGGAGCGTGGCAAGATGAAATTGGGTTTTATTCCATGAGCAAATGGTTCCAGAGGCGGTACATCGCTAAATCTCTCCAGAGCCATTTACTTTCTCTAACTTCCAAGGCAGATTTACTATTCATTTATCCTTTAACCAAGATTGACAGAACTTTTTGCTAAGAAGAATGGTCTCTCAACAAATGATACTTGGTACAGTATTATGTAGGGTTGTAGAAATTTTTGGTAGGGTTTGAACTCATGCCATTAAATTATGAGCATTAGAACTTATCTAAACCAATTAGCAAGGGAAAATTCATGCATGTTGTCAGAATAGAATTTTGTAGGTTAATGATTGGACACAAGACGTGTGTATCTCAAGTCATTTGGGGATTTTATGCTTTGTGTAATTTATCTTACCAAGTAGATTCTAATTTATATCATCTGCGTATACAAGTAGTCATTAAGGCCTTCTAAAAGCAAAATCAAGCTCAGTGTGAGACAAGAGTGGTACATGGTGGTATAACAGATATTTAAGTGTCTCATTCTAGTGTGATTGGATTTATACCTTTGTAGTATGCTTGTGGTTCTCAAGTCACTAATGTTTTAGTGATCAGGTGAAAGGTTCCTGGTGCAATTGCATGCCAAAGCTAACTCTCTACTTCCAGTCTCTGGAATAGGAGCCAGATCGTCATCATGCCATGGTTCTTAGAAGCATCATGACTATTAGTAATCCCAAAGTAATTCCACTATGACTGACTCAATATATATGTGTTTTTTGCTATCTTATTTCTAAAGACCATCAAAAGACCATTCGAAAAGCATTTGTAGACACATACCAGTTTTGTGGGAGCACGTTTGGACCCTGAGTTCCTTTGGACAGTTCTTTATGCCCAGAGTGGCTTCACTTCTTTAATACATGTCTGCTTTTCTACTCACAGGAAAACGCAACGTTTGTCAGGTTTTTCAGGGAGAGCGTGAGTCACTGAGTTGGATATACTTGGAGAAAGAAAAGAAAACAAAGGATTTGTGGTGTTCCACAGCCGGAATCCAGATACTCTCATTTCATTTTTATGTATTAGAGAGAAACCAAGGAAGCATGAATTCTCACTTTTCTTAAAGTTTTTATAGTGTCAAAAAGACGTTTGCAAAGGTGGGGGAGGGGTTGCAGGAATCATCTGAAGCGCATGAAAAATTAGAAACCTGGCTTATGTGTGCTCCCTTGTTTCATAGTTTGAGCTGCCTTTTTGTATTTATTTCAAATTAAAAATTTCCTCCTACTTTTCTTTTATAAATATACCATGTGTATTTGTCTTTGACTAAGCTGAAACTCTATTTCCACTGACTAATAGAGGGGAATTTTCATTAGATTTCATGAAACTTGGGGCATAATGTATTCTTTTAAGTTTCTGATTGGACATATTAAACAAAGCTTGAACTAGGTCGTGCTCATCTGAAATATTTCTGAGTTACTTCCTTTTGTAATAGAGTATTGTACTGAACATTTACCTGAACTCTGATTACCATGGATACAATATAAGTGACTAGAACTCCCTCTTACAACTACAAGTATAGAAGACAGGGTAAGTATCACAGTCAATTTGATTCTTTTTATGTGGATGCTCAAATAATTTTTTTATATAACCAAAAAGTTCATATTTTCATGAGTTTTTTTTTTTATCCTCACCCGAGGACATTTTTTCCATTTTTTTGTTCAGATAGAGTGGGAGGGAAGGAGAGAAAGACAGAGAAAGAGAGAGAAAGATCAATGTGAAAGGGACACATCGAGTGGCTGCCACATACATGACCCAACCTGGGCCGGGGACAAACTGCAACCGAGGTATGTGTCCTTAGCCAGAACTGAACCCGGGTCTCTCTGGACCGCAGGCCGATGCTCTAACCGCTAAGCCAAACCGGCCAGGGCTCATGAGTTTTTTTGAGAGATGGTTACACTGACACACACATGTTGTAACTTAGAGGCTACTCAGGGAAGGTATCCCCAGTTCCACACCTGCTTTCCTCTTTTATGATCATCATCTGTGTGCAGAGTCAAACTGGAAGGATCCTGGGAAGGAAGGGAAGTTGTATGAACCCATCAACTCAAACTTGCTAATGAGATTAACTTATTAGTATATGAAAGGAAGTCTGGATGCAGAGGACATATGAAATTTGGGAACATAAAGTATTTTTAAGGGAGAAAAAGACCTTGGGACCCAACCTGCAGCTGTAAGGCCCTAGACCTTCAAGGTGGGCTGAATGTAGCTTTACATGAATATGGCCTAGAAATAGGCCCACAGTCTTAGAGAATGAAACATATGGATAAGCTAAGGGTAAAGTGTTAGAATATCAATTGATCAATTTATTATTTCCATTAATTTTTGTGTTGGAGGCCATCACAATTATTCAGATCAAAATAGAGAAGATTGGTTTCTGGCAACAGCATTTTTGGGATCACTTGGTGAACGATCTCCTTGAATTCTTTGTGGTACAATTTTGTTTCTAATTTTGATTCTATTTATTTCCAGGTAGAGCTCTTTGGAGAGGATGTTAACACATCACTGTCTCAGGAAACTGTTATAGACCCCTTACTTTAGAATAGCTAAACCTTATTGAGCTTTAATAAAGTCAGATATTATGCTGAGCTTCTATAAGCATTGCTTCACTGGCTCTTTGTAAGAAGACTAGTGGAATAAGTATCCCATTTTACAGATGAGGAATCTAAGAGAGGTTAAGAAACTTGCCCAAGGTCACATAGGTTAGTGATATTGACAGGACTTGAACTCATATCTGCCTGAACGCAGAGCCCATATTCTCCTTAAGTATGTGTCAGTTTTGATAGGCTAGGTAATGCCGTGGTAACAAATGTCCTCCACATATCAGCAGCTTACACAAATAAAGATTTCTTGGAATCTTTTGTGGGTCACCTGTAGCTTTTTTCCCCCATGAACTGCACTCTGAGATCCAGTCTGATGTAGAAGCCACTATCTTAAACGTGGCTGGTCTTTTGTCAGAGGGAGAAACAATCACTGTGAGTCTCCTGAAGCACCTATCCACCAGGGACATGTGACTTCTGCTCACCTTCCCTTGATCTAAATAGGTCCAGTGGAAAAATCTGACATCTATGGGTTGAGGAAATAGAATTCTTCCCCAAGTAGGTGGGTTTTTGTGAACAGTAATAGCACAGCAGCCTCTGTGCCTCCCAGTCATCTTAGAGGTTTCTGAAAGGCAAAGTTTTTTAGTTCATTTTATGTCATAGGTTGACATTTGAAGCAAAAGGCAGGCCCTGGTTTCACGGAGATGAAATAATAATTTAACATGGGTGCCAGAAACGCACTCAGAGTTCTTGAATTCTTTTTTTCTATGCTTTTATTCCGGAAGCCTAGATTTCAGTTTTATATGCAGACATGTGAGAAGAAGGTATCTTGTTTTGCAAACAGAAAGCATCTCAGGAGACAAATAACAAAGACATGAGAAATTTATGAAGTTTATTTTTAGTAGCAATCTCAGGCAAGGCCTTACTGTCAATATTTTCGTTGGTACCCAAGAAGCTAACAGAGGGGGCCATGTTTTATGAATTAATGTGGCTACAAATATTAACCCTGACATTTTCAAGTGAACAGTTGCGGAAAAGATACAGAAACAAATAATATAGAGGAGTCCATGACGACCAGGAGAGATGGAGCCTTTTCTAACAGTTATGAGGAAGGATATTTTCATGGTAGTTTTGTTTATATTTGCTCAAATGCTTGTTCTTACTTTTTTCTAGCCCTAGCACCAAGTGACTGATTGCTTCCTCCAAAACAATGTCAGCAGGATAAGGATGTATTGGCAGGGCCTCATCAGTAACCCCATACTGATCCTTGACCTAATTAACAGTCTGCTATAGGCATCTTTCAGTTTGCTGCCAATGCCACCTCCAAATCAAGAAAAAAATTTTTATAGAAAATATAAAGTTGCCCCACCCAATTTATTATAGACCCAATTTTCTTACAATAAAATTGTATAACCTGTAGTTGGCTGTAAACCTGAATATCACATTGTTTTATTTTGAGGAGCTTTTATTGGAACAGTGGTTTTTTGTTTTTTAAACTAATTTCACCACTGTACGTCTTGTGGCATATTTAACATCTGGTCAGTTCAGTAATTAGCAATGTGTTGATATCGAAAAAATTTAGAGCCCTGGCCGGTTTGGCTCAGCGGTTAGAGCGTCGGCCTGCGGTCCGGAGAGACCTGGGTTCGGTTCCCGCTAAGGGCACGTACCTCGGTTGCAGTTTGTCCCCGGCCCTGGTCGGTCATGTGGGTGGCAACCACTCGATGTGTCGCTTTCACGTCGATGTTTCTCTCTCTCTCTCTCTCCCTCCCACTCTATCTGAACAAAATATCGAAAAATGTCCTCGGGGTGAGGATTAAAAAAAAAAAAAAATTTAGAGCAGATTTTGACATGTGCCTTTGGACTTAAGGAAACATCTTTGTCTTTATATAAATAAATAAAATGTAAGTAAACAAATACAAGTGTCATAATGCTTTGAAAACTTGAGCATACTGACCAAATATGCTTTCTATAGATGCAAAGAAAAATAATTTCTATGCCCTGGCCGGTTTGGCTCAGCGGTTAGAGCGTCAGCCTGTGGTCCTGAGAGAGCCGGGTTCGGTTCCCGCTAAGGGCACGTACCTCGGTTGCAGTTTGTCCCCGGCCCTGGTCGGTTGTGCGGGTGGCAGCCACTCGATGTGTTCCTTTCACGTCGATGTTTCTCTCTCTCTCTCTGTTCCTCTCTCTCCCTCCCACTCTACCTGAACAAAAAATGGAAAAATGTCCTTGGGTGAGGATAAAAAATAATAATAATAATAATAATTTCTGGTTATTGTAGTCTTGGCTAGGAGTTTTCACTTACGTTGGCTTAGATTTAATGTTCATGGAAATTTTCATGTGGTGGCTATCATTATCCCAATTTTTAAATGGGGAACACAGGCCCTCCAAATTGACTGTGTGGACTGTCAGCTTTTAGCAGTCTCTTCTTCTATCTCTGGGCCTAGAAATGGGGCAGAAACTTCTCTGAATTCCTGAAGGGGCTTGTAAGGCAAAATAAATACATTGAAAGTAAACTTTATCATTTCTAGATGGCTTTTCCGGAGCAGAGGTGGAGTGGTTCTTTGTACAAGTTGCTGATACACTCTCCTCAAGGGCCCCTGCCTCTAGGTAGGCGTAATCAACGAATCCTGGTGGTTTAAAACAGACCCTTTGGATATTTATTTAAAAGATGATTAATGCATCTGTTTCTGCAGATATGTGTGAAGCTAAATTGCTTTATTAACAACATAATTAATGAAGGGAAGTTATTTTCAGTAAGGGGCGAGGAAAGTATAGACCAGCTAAATAACTAGCCTTAGGCTATTGTCAGGCTGGTAATTAGTTTCAGTGCACACACCCTGTGTGAACATCAATGAGACTGATTTTTAAAAGGCCCCCTTCTATCTCACATGCATATTTTTTACTAAAGGGTCACAGAAGAAAAATGAACACTGAACACATGAAAGGAAAAAATGACCTTTATTTATACTGTATATTTTATGATATGTGTTTGTATTAAAACATAGCCATGTAGATAAAAATAATTTGATTTAAAATTAATATCCAGGGTGCAAACTGTTAATGTATACAAGTTATTTTCTCTCCATGTTTCCCACGTATGTTCTTCTAGATACTACTGTAAGGGAGATGGAAATAAATTTAAGAACAGGGAAGGGAGAGTAGCTGAGCAGGGGAATTAAAAAAATATCTAACACTATTAACACATCTCTCCTCCCAACAACCTGAGGTCAGGGCTATTGTTATCCCTATCTTCTGGATCATGAGACTGAGGCACAGTCACTTGTCCAAGATACTGAAGATACAGGAAAAAACTCTCACAAATAAGAGAGACCAGAAAAGACAGACACCCCCCCCACACACACACACACATACACACACAAGTGAGGTGGGAGGGGGGTGAGGAGAAGTCAATTTATATCATCCATTTTTGAAATTAACTTACTCTGTAGCTATCGCCCACACATTGAGAGGCACCCTCTGTGACATAGTCATAGAACGCTGGTCATCCTCACAATTCCAAACTCTGTCTTTCTTGGAAATAGAATTCTCCTTTTAAGCTGTACACATTGCCCGCTGAGATAAAAAGCTACATTGTCGATTCTTATAGCTCGGTGAAACCATGAGACTCAGTTCAATGAGCTCAGGGTAGGTTATCTCTACGGGACTTGTGGGCAGTCTCCCTGAGAGCTGGGAGGGGTGCCTTTCCTCCTTTCCTCCTCTGGCCCACATCTGGTTATTGCATTCATCTGGGTGGAGCTTCAGTCGCTGTTTTGGGCCACAAGGTGACCTCAAGGGTGGGAGCCAGTGCTTGGTTGTGAGGTGGGAAGACAGAAGAGGCTTGGGGCCCTGATGACCTGCTGGTCCCATTTCAGCCTTTGATCACCTCTTCCTGGACTTATTTCATATGAGAGAGAGATGCCCTTTTATCAGTTAGAGATTTTTTTTTAGACTATATGATGCTAAACCTAATTCTAACTTATATACCCTCTTAATAAGGTAATTCTAGAAAGCCGCTGGTAGGAAAATGGTTCACCAGCTGCAGCAGACAGTGGCCTAAA
Organism: Molossus molossus; assembly: GCF_014108415.1. Classification (NCBI taxonomy): domain Eukaryota; kingdom Metazoa; phylum Chordata; class Mammalia; order Chiroptera; family Molossidae; genus Molossus; species Molossus molossus. Next base: position 21,655,989 of record NW_023425403.1, read on the forward strand.
AGCAGCTAAAACTGAGCTAAGGGCCCACAAAAGCTGTTGGCCTGTGGATTCGCAGGCTCTTTGCAAGACTCATGTTTTAGTTCTTCTGGGTCAGAGTATCACATGAGAAAGTGGAAATTTACATTTTTGTGTGTGTAACTAATTGCTTTTGTGCTTTAAATATCTTGCTAATAAACAAATGATTGCTTTTATACTGTAAATATCCATGGTATACTGCAGTTACAGTGTTGTCAGCATTACAGGTATTGTACATGACAATAAGTAGCGATGTGTAGGGTATTTTACCGTGATATTTGGGCATTCCTCGTTCTCACTGCCACAATTATGCAAGCTAGTTGTCATGGGAGAGTAATGGCCGTTTGAGTAAGACTTTCCATATGGTCTTGCACAGTCACCAGGAGGAAGGGAGCCTTTAATTATCTTATTTTCATGAGGTGGTCTTTCTCTTTACAAAATAATGTGAAGTTTGGTACGAATTTTCATGCATGAATAATGGTGAGACTTTTGAATGATCACTTGGACAAGATAAACAGCAGCATGGGTAAAACTCGTACATGAAAGGCTGTAGCGAGATTTTTAGGTGATGATTAAGAAATTGTGCTTCCAGGCCAGCTGTCATAAAAACATCATTTCTCTTTGGTAACACTTGGGGAGACTTCCTAGGCAGGTTTCACTCAACAGAAAGATAAATTATTTCTGCTTTCATTTTTTTTGTCTTGTATGTCTCTCCTTTCTTTTTCATTTTCTTTGATTGTTTGTTTTGATAGGGTGGGTTTTGTTGCTTCATTGAACAAATTGTGTATCCGTTCCTAAAGAAACCGTGTGTTTGTGGTGAGCTGTATAGAAATCTTTCTGAAAAAACTGGTCTGCATTTTAGCATCCTAAGGACCTAGACTTATATCCATAGGCTCTGGCCAGAAAATTAGCCTTAGTGTAGGGTTTAAAGAGATTAGGTGATGTCCTAAAGGAATTTGTCTGAGGGCAGCAGAAAACTTAATTTTAGAAATGGAAGAATATACAATAGAATAAGCATAGATTTAAGCCCATGAAAGCTGTTCTGCCAAACGCATTATCAGAGTGAGTGTGAGGCTGGGGACGGTCCAAGTTTCTGTGAGTTCGCAGATATTTTGGAAGACTCCTACAGGTCCTTCTGATACGATTCCAGTTTAAAAACACATTATATATGATGTGCATTTATGACACTACATACCACACATGTTTGTTCTATGGAGTTCTCATGGTGAAAACTACTCTGGTCAATAACTGATGATGAGTTTTGATTTTGGCAAAACAGCCACTGCTCTTTGCTGCTGTGTTACCTGTTTCAATATAATTCCTGTTCTTTGATGACAACTGACCAAGCTGGCGCCTAAGAAAGTAACTATAGTTGATTTAGTTACATTAAAGGGTCAAAATTATAGCTGTACGGAGCTAAGGTCATGACAGAACCAAAGAGCTCTGGGCACAAATCTTCCTTTCATGCTTGGCTGGGTCCAATAATCCCCCAAGGCGCAGGTCTCTGATTGCGTTTCCAGATGGTTTCCTCTGGTGTAAACACCTCCCCCCCACCCCCTCACCCCCCGGGCTCTGTCCAACAGCATCAGCTGCCCTGGCAGAAAGCAAAACAGCAGGTCAGGGTAGCACTGGGAATTACACAGTGGGTGGCACCTGTTGCCAGAGCTTGACCTCCCCCCCGCCCCTCAACTTATTCTCCTATGCTATTTGTAACTTATTCCTTTGGCTTTATATCTGGAGGTCAACTTTCTAGTTTCTTAGTATTAAGCCAGGTTCACAACATTCCTCCCCTCATGCACATATTCTTAGAACCAGGACCTCGGTTTTCTGGCAGTCTTGCATATGAATTCTAATATCCACCAGTCAGGAGAATGTGTTTGTTTACTTATTCATGTATTTGACAAATGCCTGTGGACCATCAGTCATTTAGTCAACATTTATTGAATGTCTAAGTAGCAGATACTGGAGCAATTACAATGGTGAATGAAAAGCGACGGGGCCTCTCTGAAGATATTTTCTTTCTTTTCCATGCATGCTAGTCTATGTTTTCTAGGTAAAACCTCTTGCCTCAGGAATCAATGAGAAGCTCACCTCCTTCTCTGAGGAGTTCTCTGATTAACTCCTCTCAGTTCTGAGCAGGCTGCCTTTCTAAAGTTCTCTTAATATATAAATTTGTAGTTCCTTGTAGCCTTGTTCATCTGTATTTTTTCCAGGTAGAGGTTTTGAATTTCTCATGGTCTTTTGTTTTCACTCAATTGGAAACACTCAAGAGATATTATAATATTTCTGGCTTATTTATTTATTTATTTATTTATTTATTTATTTATTTAAATTTATTGAGGTCCTGGCTGGGTAGCTCAGATGGTTATTGTCCCAGTATGTCAAGGTTGCAGGTTTTTTTTTTATTGATTTTAGAGAGAGAGGAAGGGAGAGGGAGAGATAGAAACATCGACAAAAGAGAACATCGATTGGCCACCTCCTGCATGACCCCACTGGGGACTTGTCCCACAACCTGGGCATGTGCCCTGACTGGGAATCAAACCAGCGACCTCTTGGTGCATGGGTCGATGCTCAACCACTGAGCCACACCAGCCGGGCAACGTTGAGGGTTTGATCCTGGCAGAGCACATACAAGAATCAACCAGTGAATGCATAAATAAGTGGAACAACAAATTGATGTTTCTCTCTCTGAAAATCAATCAATAAGAAGTTTTCAAAAAGATTGTTTCTAAAATAAATACATACACTTATTGAGGTGACATTGGTTAATAACATGAGTATCAAGTGTACAATTCTATAATACATCAACTCTGTATTGCATTGTCTAGTCTATATTGCAAAGTCTAGTCTCCCTCTGTCATCATATATTTGACCCCCTTTACATTCTTCATCCTCCCTGCACATTTCTCCCTCCGATAACCACCATACTGCCATCTATGAATTTGTTTTGTTTTTTCACTTGTTGCTTTCAAATGAATGAAATTACACCGATCTTGTCATTTTCCAACTGACTTATTTAGCTTATCATGGTACTGTTAAGATCTATCCATATTGTCATAAATGGCAGTATTTGATATTTCTTATGACTGAGTAGTATTCCATTTGTATATAGACATCTTGTTTATCCAGTCATCCACTGAAAGACATTTAGGTTTTTTCTATGTCTTGGCCACCATGAAAAATGCTGCAATGAACGTAGAGGTATGTATATTTTGACAAATAATATTTTTCAATTTTTGAGGGATAGATACCTGGAAGAGGGATTGCTGGGTCCTATGGTAGCTTTATTCTTAATTTCTGATGAACCTATACTATTTCCTTAGAGGCTGTACCAGTTTACATTCCCACAGAGAGGGAATGAGGGTTTCTTCTTCTCTACACCTTCCCCAACACTTGTTACTTCTTGTCTTATTAATAATGACTATTCCAACAGTTAGGAAGTGGTATCTCATTGTGGATTTGATTCAGATTTTCCTTTAGATAGTGAAGTTAAGCATCTTTTCATATATCGGTTTGCCATTTGTATGTCTTCTTGGGAGAAGTGTCTGTTCAAGTACTCTGACCCCCCCCTTTTTTTTTTCTTTTTTGTTCAGATAGAGCGGGAGGGAGAGAGAGGAAGGGAGAGCGAGAAACATCGATGCGAAAGGGACACACAGAGTGGCCACCACCCGCACAACCCAACAGGGGCTGGGGACAAACTGCAACCGAAGCATGCGCCCCCAGCGGGAACTGAACGCGGGTCTCCGAACCGCAGGCCGACACTCCAACCACTGAGCCAAACTAGCCAGGGCTCTGACCATTTTTTTTATCCTCACCCGAGGATATTTTTCGATATTTTGTTCAGATAGAGTGGGAGGGAGGGAGGGAGGGAGGGGGAGAGAGAGAGAGAGAGAGAGAGAGAGAGAGAGAGAGAGAGAGAAACATCTATGCGAAAGGGACACATCGAGTGGTCGCCACCCACACGACCCAACCAGGGCCGGGGACAAACTGCAACCGAGGCACATGCCCTTAGCGGGAACCGAACCCAGGTCTCTCCAGACCGCAGGCCAATGCTCTAACCGCTGAGCCAAACCGGCCAGGGCGGGCTCTGACCATTTTTTAATTGGATTGTTTTTGGTTGTTGTTGAGGTGTATGGGTTTTTTATATATTTTTTATATTAGCTTAATATTGGAGGTATTGTTTGCAAATATCTTCTCCTATTCAGTTGTTTGACACCTTAATTTTTGCTTTTCACCTCCACTTATATATTGCTAGACACTTAATTTGTGTTCAATAAACTTGATGAATTCATTCATTCAACAATTTTTTTTTGCACCTGTTGTACTCCAGGCTAAAAATGGATAGCATTATCATAGCAACTGGACATTACGTAGCAATGAAGAATAGCAGACTGACCGATCATATCTGTGACATACTGTGGGTAAAATTTATAATTTTTATTAAAAATTTCATTTATTACCTAATGTCTCATGGCTCCAACTTAATTTCTAAACTTGAATATTTCCATAATTGTTTATTGGTTGGGACAATGTCCTGTGAGGCTTTCTGAAGGACATTTGATAAAATGGGAAACCACTGTGCTCCTAGAATCCTGAGTGGCTTCACTCCCTGAATGAATGATTGCTGAGTGCAGTGGGACATGGCTTCACAGCCAGTGGAGTGCCCTTGCACAGTTGCATGCTGTTTGCAGGTGCCTGCTCCACCTAGAACGGGCTCTTTTTGTTTTATGGATATTGGCCAGACTGGCAGGGGACTAGGCAAGAGGAGAGTTGGCCACAAGAGGCAGTGGGGGCAGCATGAGTTGAGGCACTTGAGCCATTTGTGACTATCATACTCTAGTCTGAATGAATATCTTCTGTTCTACAAAGTGGATCAAATCCTGTTGCATACTTCCATTTCACACTAGACACCAGGGTAATATGTTTGGGCACCATTCCCTCCAAATCTGATAAATGTAAACTTCTCTTCCTTGCTAGTTTATCCTTTCTTAGGATTTTCCACCTCAAGGAAAGTAATGTGACAGCCGGTCTTTGCCAGTCACAAGCCACCTTTACCTGAGACTATGATCATATCGGTCTTTTTCAGGATATGATGAACGATAGTAATAAATACATAAACAAATCTAAAAGTACAGTTAATAGGACAGAGAAGAAAAAGATTGCTTGGCATGTCCCTATTTAGTCATTTGAAAAAGTTTATTTTTCTACCTATTTGGTCTTTTGCAAACATTTTATACTAGATCCTAAGATCAGCTGCAACACTTTAAATGGAAGATTACAGAAAAACATCATAGCTTAACCAATGAAGATGATTAGATGCTGGAGGCAGAGCAACCTTCTGGGGAGGTTGTAACTGGACCATAATCTGCTTCCACTTACTCCATTTTACCTACTTCCTTGGCTTTGGCTCTGTTCTCAGCAGGTGGTGTCTGCATGGTCCCAGCGTGGCCATTATGGTTGCATTCCTTATTGAAATCCAAGAGGGAAGAACATATTTATTCCTCTAATATTTGAACAAAATTCTGGGCTTCAGTCTGATTAGGGTATTTTAGGTCATACATCCATCACTGAACTGATCACTGCAGTGGTGGTGGATGCATGGTGGTTGGTTTCAGCCTAAGTATCAGACTCTCACCCACGACAGCCCTGAGTGTTACAGCTGGAACTTGAGACAGGTTTCCCTAAGACATGGATGGAGAAGTGGATGCGTAAGTGATATTTGGGTATCTTTACCAAGAGAAGGGGAACTGAATACAAGACAATAACAAACTATCAACTGTGCTATACAAGGACTCACTTAAAAAATAAGTCTGGTTTACCTGGATGGAGTGGCTCAGTTGGTTGACTGTCTTTCTGTGCACCAAAGAATTGCTGGTTCGATTCCAGGTCATAGCACATACTTGGGTTGCAGGTTCGATCCCCTGTTGGGAAGTATATGGAAGGCAACCAATCAATGTTTCTCTCTCACACTGATGTTTCTCTCTGTCTCTCTCTCTTTCCCTCCCTCTCTTTAAGCATGTCCTTGAGTGAAGATTAAAAACTAGAGTCTATAGTTTGCACATTATTCTCAAAGACTTTGAGGTTTTGGGGGAAATTATGGAGCACATGGCTTTGTGCTATATTCAGAATGGCATAGAGCTTCAAACAGTTTTTAAGACAGATGTAGAACAATTTTAAGATTTCTGAGAAGTAATTGATTTATCATTATAACAGTCATAACATGTGAAACCTTGCTGGCTAATGACAAGAAGAAACATCTGGAACTAGCGACAGGGTTAATTTTGGGCATTCTCTCTCTGTGGAAAGGACCAGTTCTTCTGAGATTGATGTCGGCAATTTGGAATCTTTTCCAGGTGGGAAGGAGGACTCAGAATAGAAGCTGAGATGGCCTCTCCTCCCATAAGGAAGCTCCAGCTTTATCACAGCTTCCTATGGCTGTGTCATTTTGAGATCTGTATACAAACTCTGCTTTAGTAATGGATCCACTCAGAGGCCACCTGTACACACCTGGTGTTACCTAGGCTGTGGCTCTGTCCTGACTATTTTCAGGCAATATAATTTACAAAGGATGACAGTGATGACTGTATTTTTAATCTGTTGTTATTCTCTTTCAAGACACCTTCTTCTTCTCAACATATCTCTACACACCTGCCTGTGATACATCTTTAAAGACAGCCCTAGTTGAAATATTCTTCTCTTACAAGCCAAGGTCTCCCCGTCAGGAAAACAGTTTTATGTTGAGATGCATCTTCAGATGTGACTTACTGAATATACAGTTGGAGGTGTAGGGCTTATTATCAGTGAAATTTTGCTCTGAATTTAAAATTAAGTTGGGGCAGGAGTTAGAAACTAGCCATGAAATGCTCCAGATTTTATTCATGATGACAGAGAAAGGCTGCCATTTCATGGTTTTGATTAGATCCTCCCTCATCCCTCTCATGCATACACTCTGGTACCTTATATTTTTTTTCAATAATATTCTTCTAGTTCTTCCCAGAGCAGAAGTTCTAGCAGAGGTGTTAGAGATGCCTCTGAGTGGGCTCTCATGACTGCAATGAAATCTTGGCCTTGCTCCACAGGTCATCAATCCAGCTGTAGTTTTCTATTTTATATATAACTTTTTATTAGAATTGCAAACAGTCCAAATTACACGATAGTTTCTTATGCACTTTATCTGAGAATCAGTTTACCTTTTGCAGATGTTTCAGTGAGACTTCATTGCGAAAGAGTATTCTTGAAAACCTAGAACCTGGGAGCTTTATCTGTCTGGGAAGAAGCACAAGGCACGGGAGTCAGCTTTACAAAGCTGTGGCATACCAGCCTTCTCTAAAGAAGGTTAAAAACCACCTGGAAACCCCAGTGTAATTTATGCCCCCGCCCCGAGCCTCTTATCTTTAGAAGCAGATAGTTTAGTGATGGCCAAGTGGGGAAACTCTTGAAAGGAACTTCGCTATGAAAAGTTCATGGTGGAGAGGGCTGAGAGATTAGGCAAAGGGAGAGGGAGGAAATGTTTTATATTCAGTTAAATTAAAATCTTAGATACTAGCTTACACACAGGCACTTCTGACCTTCATATTCAACAGCTATGTGTACTTGTCTCAGAAAAGCATATGGCTCCCTGCCCATTTTATGAATATCCCTCTGGAAGCAACTGATGCCTAACACTCAGGAGTACTCTGGTGACGCCCTAACTGTGGATGTGGAGAGTTTGTAGCCTGGAGTGATTATAGTTTCCAAAAATAACATCTCTGACAAATTAGTTTTCAACATTGATGCAGATAGGCCCACAGAACTCTAAATCCCTTTGGGGAATTATATCACCGGCCACAGTGTCTGGTACCTTGAGCACCAGTGATCACTCAATAGATCTTTATTAAAATGAAAATTAAAAGGAAAGAACTACCCAGAAACTGTTGGCTTGGGCATGTCCCCTGATGTTTGAGTTCTTCAGTGTCTGTCCTCGACACAGCAAAAACCCTTGTGTCATTTTTTAAATTTTATTTTCTTGGTCATCTGGTTCCTGAACTGTGCCCCGTGATCACCTGTGAATATATGGAATTTCATAAAATCCCATTCCTTATTCCATAGCAGGTACAAGCGGGTTAACTCTATGAGGAAACTAACCCAAATTTTAATGAAGTTTCTCTATGCTTCAAAGCAAAGAGTTTCCCAATAGTGAAGAATTTAGACATTTTGGCAAGTCAGTAGGGGAGATATTTTCAACCAGCATGACTCTATTTGGCTCGAGTAAAAGTAAGCCCTCCTGGGCTGGTTTGCAGGTGGGTTCTTGAAATCTGGACATATTTCAAACACTGTTGCCTGTTCTTAATAAGTGCAATGAAGTGAGATGCCATGATCAGGCATGATTTAAACCTGCCCTAACATTAATTTTACTCATGAGCTGTTGGCCAATGTTTGTTGTCTGCCATCTCCTGCTGAAGGTTGCCAGTTAGTTAAACATTGGCCAACCATATGACACCAAGTCCACACCATTAATCTGATTTGATAGAAACATTCATTTTTATAAGGAATTGGAAAAGGAAACACACACACACACACACACACACACACACATTTTATTTTTTAAATAAACAGGATAAAAAACCAGTCTTCTTGCCTAAAGCAATTAATGTGTGGAAAATACTTCATATATTATACACGTATATATTAGCAACCAAAATTGGTTAATATCCCTAATAGGTCCTATTGTTTGGTGGTTTGATGACTTTTTTTTTTCCTCTTGTCCCTACCCATTGCCATTGCTCTTGTTTGTACCAGATTTATTGCAGGAACATGCTGTATACCGAGGTTCATGTCACTATACATTTAATCTCTTAGCACCTGTCTAACTTTCCTATTTGCATAGAAAATCACCAGCAATTTAAGGCAACACAGAGTGTGTTTTCTACCTTGTAAATGTTCTGAAGTTAATACATAGTAATAACACACTCTCAATACTAGTTAGATTAATGCCATAAGGATCACACAACCATTTATATAAAACATATATTATGGAGTTTTTGTAGTACCATTTAATGAGTACTTACTGTATGCCAGTGTACTAAAACCTTTATATGCATTTCTCTTTTACTTTCCACAAATATGTGAGGTAGAAACTGTTAACACATTTTATAAAATAAGACTCCTGGTACATAACTTGCCAAGTCACGTAGCTAATAAATAGTAGAGTCCGAATTTTAATACAGGGCTGCTTAACCCCACAGTTCACTGCTAATTATTATTGCTTAAGTAAAATAGCATGTGCTCTCTAGAATCTCATCATTTAGAAAAGAACACCCTTTTGATGATTGGTTAGCCTGTTAGCTGGTTTGAGATGTGCAGTTTGAGAATGTGCTAGACTAATAATCATGTTTAGCCACATTATATCTGGTAAGCTACAATGAAATAGGAAATGGCTACAGTGTAGAAGGTGTTTAATATCTCAGTGATGATAATGATAGATAATAATGTGATTTCACAGCTTGGGTTATCAGACCCAGGTGAGTGGATAAGTGGATTCAGATTCATCAGAATCACTAGGCCTGGCTTGTGGTCTTCCCTCCACAAACCCCTTAGGCTGTGCATTGCCCTCTAATAGCATATTTACCCCATTATAATTGCCCTTGAATTCCATTTCAACCACATTTACTGGTATAAATATGTCCGAGGAAGAGGGCAGATGCCCTTCCCTTCTCAGTTAATTCTCTTTTTGTATCAAATAATATTATATTTTAAAGTATTATCTTAATTTATAGTCCGGAACAGCATTGTCTAATAGAAATGTCTTTGATGATGGGAATTTTTATTTCCATCATATTTCTATGTCTGCACTCTCCAGTGGTAGCCACTAGCCACATGTGGTTACTGAGTACTTGAATGTGGTCTGCACATCAGAGGAACAGGCTTCTTTAGTTTTAATTTTAACTAATTTAAATTTAAATAGCCACACAGCTAGTGACAACGCTGTTAGACAGCAGAAGGCTAGAATATTAGCACTGAATGGGACCTTAGAGATTATCAAGTGAAACACATTCATTTTATTTTAGAGGAATCTAGAACAGCATGAAAAGCAGTAAACTTAAGCCTGGAAAACTCGTCTCTCAACTTCTAGTCCACTGTTTCCCCCACTGAGACTTAAAAACATTTTTTTTTTTTTTTGCATTTATCTTCAGATAGAGTGGGAGGGAGAGTGGGAGGAAGAGAGAGAAACATGGACATGAGAGAGACACACTGACTGGTTGCCATCCACATGACCCCTTGGGGCCAGGGACAAACTGCAACCGAGGTACATGCTCTTAGCAGGAATTGAACCTGGGACTCTCTGGTCCGCGGGCTGATGCTCTAACTGCTGAGCCAAAGCGGCCAGAGCTAAAACCAATTTTTTGATGTTTTCTTGAAATTTCATATTTTAATTTAAGATTATTTTGGTAGACCTTGCTTATATTTACCAAAATATTTGTGACAGAAAATACATTTTGAATTGAAATATGACTTATTTTGTCATATTTATTTTAAATTTAAAATAGGCATTAACATGTTTACACATACGGTCATGTATTAACATGTTTACACATACACTAGGGTCACAGGGTTTAAAATTAAGTTTTCTTTCTATCCCTATCTATTAGCCATTGATTTCCTTCTCCAAGGGGAATGGTTGTGGTCTCTTTGGGTATATTTTCAGACCTTCAGATATTCTATGTGTATACAAATATTCACTGTTCGCGCCTCTTTTTAAACAAATGGCAGCATATCATGCGTACTTTGCTCTGCACATTTTTTTCCTTCACTAAACAGTTTATCTTTGGAGATCTTTAGAGATGAGTACATATAGTTTACTCTTAAGCAATACAAGTGCATTGTACATAACCTTAGTTTATTTAATTAATCCTCTATTGATGAATATTTACTTTCGTTCCAATGTTTTCTCTTAAAAGCAGTGTTGCAGTGAATATTCTTGCATATTTACAATTTCCATGTGTGCACCTATCTATAGACTAATCCAAAAAGGAAAGAAAGCACTAGGTCAAAAGGTATGTGTGCATTTCTAATTTTGATAAATAGTATCAATTGCTGTCCATAGTGTCCACCTGCTATTATATTCTCACCAGCGATCTATAATCTTTTCGCTGTCATCAATCCAATGTGCTATTTAGTGGGTTGATCTTTACCATTATAGTAAGTAAAAAAAAAAATCTCAATGTAGTTTTAATTTACGTTTTCTTATTGTGAATGTTACTTTCTTTGGTATTCATGAGCCATATATGTTTTATTTTTGTGTGAAATATGTTTGTGTACTTTGCCCCTTTTCATCAGTATTTTTTGTTTTTGATTTATGGGAGCTTTTACATATTAGGTGAAAATGTGATGTATATCACAAAAAATGCAAATATTTTCTTCAGTTTGTTGTTTGTCTTTTTCGTTTCCCTTTGGTAGTGTTTACCATAGAGAAATTATAAATTCTTTTTTTTTTTTTTATCCTCATCGGAGGACATTTTTCCATTTTTTGTTCGGATTGAGTGGGAGAGAGAGAGGAAGAGAGAGTGAGAGAAACATCGACGTGAAAGGGACACATCGAGTGGCTGCCACCCGCACGACCAACCAGGGCCGAGGACAAACTGCAACCGAGGTACGTGCCCTTAGCGAGAACCAAACCCGGGTTTCTATGGACCGCAGGCTGATGCTCTAACTGCTGAGCCAAACCAGCCAGGGCAAGAAATTATAAATTCTTATGTAAATAATTGTGTCAAGATTTTCTTTTATAGCTTCTGGTTTTGAGTTGTAATTAGAAAGAAACTCCTTGTTTGGGGAGTATACAATAATTATTGTAATTTATCCTAAACATGTAAAGTATGACTTAAATAGTTTTTGTCTTCTAAATGACAATCTAGTTGTCACAATATCATTGATTAAGTAATCCATCTTTTCTCCAGTTATTTGAGACTACCCTGATCACATATCAAATCCTAATTCATATTTGAATCTATATCTTACTTGTAGTCTGTTCCATGTAATAGTTTTGTTCTTGCCAGTACCTCTTGTTTTAATTATTTTATATTTAAGGTATAGGACTATTCTCCCTTCATTACATTTCTCTTTCAGACTATTCCTCACCATTCTTATTTGTTTATTTTTTCTTATGAAATTTAGACTGAGCCTGTCTATTTCCCCAAAAAAATTCTGTTGACATTTTTATTGGGATCATGTTAAATTTAAAAACGATTTAGAGATATCTAAATGGTGCCGAGAATTTCTATCTGGAAAAATGGTATGCCTTTCCATTTGTTTAAGTATTCTTTCAGGTCCTTTGGCAGTGTTCTAAGGTTTTCTTCCAATAGTTCTGATACGTTTATCGTGTAGTTTATTCCCATATTATTCTTATGTGTTTGAATAGTCTTTGGCCCGGCCAGTGTGGCTCAGTGGATTGAGCGTCCTTCCATGGACTGAGAGGTCCCAGTTCTATTTCCAGTCAGGGCACAGGCCCAGGTTTTGGGCTTGACCTCCGGGGGGGGGGGGGGGGGAGGCATGCAGGAGGTAGTGATCCATGTTCTCTCTCTCTCTCTTCCTCTCTTTCTAAAAAAAGAAAATAAATAGAGTCTTTGCTTGTATATATGGAAGATACTGACTTGTATATATTAACTCTGGACCTTACTGAATTATCTTAATTTTGAAATATTTTGGTGATTGATTCTCTTGTTTTGCACAGACCCAAGTATAAATCTATAAATGGTATTAATTTTATCTCTTTTCAATTTGTATGCCATTATTTTCTCTCTGCCTAATTGTAAATTCACTATTTTTTCCAGAACTAGGTAAGCTGTGGTAAAAATAATAAAATAAAAATTTAAAAATTGGGCAATCTTTTGTTCCTTATTTCAGTTGGAAAAAATCCAGACTTTCCCTTTAAAACATAAGTCTGGATTTTAGATTGAGATAGAGCTATTTGATTAGGTCTTTTTTTTTTTAATTTTTTTACATCAAGAATCAATTTGAGTTATATCAAATACTGTTTCAAAATCTTCGGTAATGATTTTATGATCTCCAAAGAAGTTCTTGACATCATAAGTTAAATTATTTTATTTAAATCCTAAGTTTCAAAAGCCTTATTGTTTTTAAGTTTTATTCATTCTCTGCCCATCCTTGTTCACTGCTCTTTCCCAGTTCTTTCCCATGCAAGTACCCCAGTGGTCCCTGCTGTGCATTCAGTGATAATTACTTCTTTTCCCTGTGTCACGACAAATGTGCACATCAAAAGAGCAAAGTGTCAAATGATAATAGCTGGAAATTCAGCCACAAAGCAATGAATTTCCCCCCCCCCCCTGTATTGCCATTTGTGTATATGTTTGTGCTTCTTTTTTCAAAGGAATGCGTCATTATTCTTCATATTATGTAGTTGTGTTACTGTGGAATTCTCTAGTGATGAAAAAGAAGAATAATGTCTAGCCATATAATATTACTAAACCTTCTGGGATACAAATCAAGAACATCCTTTTCTGTGCCCAAACTTGAAAAGCCTTTCCCCTCCACACTTTCTTATTTTTGTCACAAAGTAGTCCACTCTTTCTTTTCTACTGTTTACGTACAAATTACATTTTATATTTCAATCACAAAATAAAAACAGAAAATGTATTTGAGGAAAGGCAAAAATGCCAGTGTCTAAATCATGGGAATGCTTAGTGAAACACATTCAGCTTCTTCTTAGCTCTGCCTGCGGCTAGCCATTTTCACTTGTGCTCGGGTGACTCAGGAGTCAAGCAGGGGTGGCTGAGCATTTCCTGGGAAGGGAATTCCTTGCAGGGATGAGGCTGTGGCCGTCTGGAGATGCAGTCAGGAAGATAAGGAACCAGATATTGGTCTCCAGATTGGGGAAAATTCCCAAGGCCAATATGAAGAATGGTTTAGATTCTAGAATAACAGAACTGTTTTGGACAGGGGCCCCCTTAAACCAAATGTTCTGAGTGTCCCTGCAAGCAAAGCAAATGAGCATGTAGAAAAGGACAAATGACTGTACAAATGGAGTAGGAATAATAAACAATTAAAAAAAAATACGTGGCCTAAATTTAGTATCAAGGTGACGGGCAAAATGGCTTACTCCAATTTGTGATGGCCCTGTTGCAAATGCAATGTCGAGACAGCCAGTAAATTGTAGTCACAGATCACAGCATATACATCAATGAAGATGGTCCAGGTGCAGGCTATTTAAATAAGATAAATAATCTGTGAAGAAGGAAAAGGTCAAATGTGATATTTTTTCCTTCTTTGTCTGAATAAAATGGAAACATTAAAATTCCTTCCAAGGAAAGAAACAACAGCACATTAAATAATATAGTTCCTTCCTACCCAGCCAAGACTGACTGCATTCCACCTGAGCCCTACCTTGGTCTCTTTTGTCTTTATCCAAGTATAATTTGGTGACTTTGTACCAAATAGGAAATCTTACTCTGACCTCACACCATTTAGTCATGGTTGGAGCTTGATCTTCTGACCTGATGGCATAGAAAATTGTTTTCTCCAGCTCTCAGATGGTAAAGCGTAAGTATTCTCTCTCTCTCTCTCTCTCGGAAACATTTTCACTGATCCATTTTTCTTACTCTTTAGGCTGGTTACATATTTATTGCCAGTGGGTATACTTCATTTAATGTCTGTGGGACACCTTACAAGTGTGTATCACTGTGTAGAATGCAAACAAAGAGAGACAAAAAAGAATGCCACTGTGCAGAGCCATTGTCCAGAGGCATTCTTTCCATACATGTCTAAGTTAGATGTATCCTTTATTCTTACAGTTAGTTTGGTTTAGCATTTATTGCTTTCTTCATTCATTCATATTGGCATGTATATTCAACTTACATTCTGGAATGCCTACTATGTACCAGGCACTGTGCTAGGTTACGGGGATTCAAAGACAAATTAAATTCTCTTCTTTCAAGGAGTTGTCTGGTTATTAGATTTACAATAAAGTTTTCAAGATGGTATAATGTGCCTGCCTAGGATGTAGTTGGATCTCAAAAGAAGGAATGTTCAATTCTATTGCCGAAGAAGTGATGACTAAACAGAGTTTTGAAAGGCGAATAGCTTATTTACTAGGAAGGCAGGAATAGGAGGCATTCTGGGAGACACAGAAGATGCTTAAAAGACCATGGTACTTTGAGGGAACTTCTGTAATTTGGGGTGAGGTGGGTTTTGCAAGAGCCCGGGCTGGAGAGGTATCGAGCGAGCATTTGATGATAGACGATCTTGCATACCATTCTAAAGAATTTGGACTTTAACCTGCAGATACTGAGGAGCCAAGCAAACAATCTGTACCACAGCAAGATTTTTCTGGAAAAAATATGGAATATGGAATATGAGGTGGAGGCAAGGAGCTCAATAAATTGGTTATTTTAAGGGTACAATCTGAAGATGGAAGGCAAAAACAAAATCCAAACCTGGAGAGTAGACCTGAAAAGAGAGCCATCCTATTATATTTAATCACTTATGGTTTGGGTAACAGTTAAGGAAAAATGGACCTTCAATAATAGTAAATTTACAATAGCTAAGATCTGGAAACAACCCAAGTGTCCATCAGTAGATGAGTGGATTAAAAAGCTGGGGTACATGTACACAACGGAATACTATGCAGCTGTAAGAAAGAAAGATCTCTTATCCTTTGAGATGGCATGAAAGGACCTGCAGAATATTATGCTTAGTGAAACAAGTCAAGCAGAGAAAGACAAATATCACATGATCTCACTTATTTGTGGAATATAATGAATTAAACAAACTGCTGAACAAAATTGACCCAGAGACATAGAGGTGGGGTACAGACTGACAAGCCTCAGAAGAGGAGGGGGGGAGGGGAGATAAACCACAAAACTTGCATGTATATGACCAATGAACATAGACAACAAAGGTCGGGATGGGGCGGGGGGAAGGGGAGGAGGGTATCAATGGGGGAAAAATGAGAAACATCTGTAACAAAAACAAATTAATAAATAAAAAATAAATTAATTAAAAAATAGAATTAAAAAAAAAAGATGCTAGCCATCCATACCTTTAATTTCAAGTGTAAGAGGATTATTTTCTTTCACCAAGTATATCAACCCTGATTTTAAAAATTTATACTAAGCCTGGCCAGTGTGGTTCAGTGGTTGAGCGTTGACCCATGCACCAAGAGGTCACTGGTTTGATTCCTGGTCAGGGCACATGCCTGGGTTGTGGACAAAACCCCCACTGGGGGGCATGCTGGAGGCTGCCAATTGATGTTCTCATTCATCGATATTTCTATCTCTTGCTCCCTCTCCCTTCCTCTCTCTCTGGAAAAAAAAAAAAAAAAAATCAAGAAAGAAAAAAATTTATATTAATACCAAATTGCAAATAATTCAAGGGATCATGATCTTCCTCACTCACTTTACATTTGGAAGATTTAGAGAGTAGCCTACACACCCAGATAACATCAGGGCTCCAAAGGACTTCAGAGATCGTCTTCAGTGATTTTCAAGACAAGTTCACTCTCCAAGTCTTCTAGGGCAAGCTCCTCTGATAGCTCCAATGTGTATAAGAGGCAGAGGTGGACCACGGGCCATGCCCTCCTCCCACTCCTCCTTTTCCCACACCTGCTCTGAATTTCAGTTACGTTTAAAAATGTAATTTTGTCAAACTTCCTCATTTCATAGTGTGGAGACTGAGGTTCACATATTGTGAGTGATTGACTTACCAAAGAACACATGATTAACTGGTAGAAGAAAGGTTCCCAGATCCCCTGGGATTTGGATAAAAGCTCTTATCAGTTTTGGTTAACCTGATTTTTATTTGGCTTCTTAATAAAGATTATTGGCTCATAAAATCACTTGGGCATGACCAGTTATTTATACATTTACTTATACCTGTCATATTTAATTTATGTAAATTTTCTGTAGTCAAGCTTGTTTAAAGTCATATGCTCATTACTTACTGTTACTATTGCTAAGTGCTTATTTTCTCTATACCTACGGATCTAAATTAATATGCAACAAACTGATTTGATGGGTTTAAATCAGTTGCACCCAATGCTGTCATTTATTTCCATTTCTAAATCCTTCTATTTTAGTTGTAAGAGGCTTAATTTAATGGAAATTAAACTTAAAAAAAAAATCTTTATTGTTGAATGTAGAATGTATTACAGATGTTCCACATTTTTCCCCCATTGACCCCCTCCTCCCCACTCCCGCCCCCCCTCCCCCCTTTTCCCACACTATTGTCTGTGTCCATTGGTTATGCATATAAGTTCTTTGTTTATTTCTTCCCACCCTCCCAACCCCTTTCCCTTTGAGGTTTGTTAATCTAGCAATGAATTTGTACTTCTTAATCCCTTCACCTTTTTCACCCATTCCCCCAACCCCCCTCCCAACTGGCAACCAACAAAATGTTCTCTGTGTCTATGAGAATGTTTCTGATCTACCTGTTCATTTTGTTTGTAGATTCCATTGTTGATAGATATGTATTCATTGCCATTTTGTTTGTTCATATATTTTATCTTTTTCTTTAAAAAGACCCTTCATCATTTCATATAATAACGGTTTGGTGGTGATGTACTCCTTTAACTTTTTCTTGTCTGGGAAACTCTTTCTATGGCCATCGATTCTAAATGACAGCTTTGCAGGATAGAGTAATCTTGGTTGTAGGTTCTTGCTTTTCATCACTCTAAATATTTCTTGCACTCCCTTCTGGCCTGCAAAGTTTCTTTTGAGAAATCAGCTGACAGCCTAATGGGAACTCCCTTGTAGGTAACTAGCTGCCTTTCTCTTGCTGCTTTTAAGATTCTCTCTTTTTCTTGAACCTTTTGCATTTTGATGATGATGTGTCTTGGTGTGGGCCTCTTGGGGTTCATCTTGTTTGGGACTCTCTGTGCTTCCTGGACTTGTATGTCTCTTTCCTTCACCAAGTTAGGAGAGTTTTCTGCCATTTGTTTCAAACAGGTTTTCGATTTCTTGTTCTCTCTCTTCTCCTTCTGGCACCCCCAAGATGCGAATGCTGGCACGCTTGAAGTTGTCCCAGAGGCTCCTTACACTATCCTCATTTTTTTTTAATTCTTTTTTCTTTTTGCTGTTCTGATTGGGTGTTTTTTGCTTCCTTATATTCCAAATCGATGGTTTGCTTCTTGGATTTATGTACTCTAGTATTTAAGCTGTGTAAATTATTCTTTGTTTCAGTTAATGCCTCCTTCAATTCTGACTGGTCCTTTTTTATGCTCTTGAGGCCCTAAGTTCACTGAGGTTCTCACTAAGTTCATTGAGTATCCTTATAAGCAGTATTTTGAACTCAGCATCTGTTAGGTTGCTTATCTCCATTTCGTTTAGTTCTTTTCTTGGGGTTTTTTTCTGTTCTTTCATTTGGGACCTGTTTCTTTGTCTCCTCATTTTGGCTGCCTCCCTGTGTTTGTTTCTGTGTATTACTTAACAGCGATATGGGGCTAGCTGGGACCAGATGCTGCTCGTTTGAAAGAATTTAGGAAAAACCTGAAGCAGGATCCAAGACAGGTCAATCCTTATGGTTAAGCAAGTGGCAACAGCTTGGGTGGGACCTGAAAGTGGGGCGGGGCGGGGCCTCAGGGAGTCACCAGGGCGGGGCTACCAGTGTGAGCCAGGTTGCTGGAGTTCCAGATATGGCTTCTGTCTACCGCCCCCGGGAAGGGCTCACCAAAGGAACAAAGGCCTCTGATAGCACATTTATCCCGGAGAAAGCCCCCTCTCCAGCCCTCGCTCCAGTGCCAAACAGCTCAGTTCTTCCCTGTATGTCTCTGGCGCCCCTCGAGCTGCCTCCCCTCCAAGCTTAGAGGAAGAGAGTCCGATAAATCCGTGCGCGGGCCCTTTAAGGAGCTGCCTGGGGCTCCAGCTGCATCAGCTTCCCTGAGCCTCAGTTCCCGCTGTTTTTTCCAGCCAGAGGTTATGGGGATTCTCTTCCTGGCACTGGAACCCTGAGGGGGGCATCTGGTGTGGGACGGGGACCCCTCAGTTCTCAGAAAGAACCTTCCCAGCCGAGGTATCCTCCTTATTTTTATCCGCCACACGTGGGTGTGGGACCAGCCTGTCTCACCACCGTCCCTCAAGCCTCCGCACCTCCTACAGTCTGGATGTGGCTGCTGCTTTAATTCCGTAGTTGTAGGGCTTCCATTCAGGTTGATTTCAGGCGGTTTTGAATAATGGTTGTTCTGTAGTTTAGTTGTAACATTGATGTGGTTGTGGGAGGATGCAATACCGCGTTTACCTACGCAGTCATCTTGACCGGAAGTCTCAAAATTAAACTTTATATACCACAAGACTATGGGTTGATAAGCTCTTCCAAGTCTCATTGACCATTGGATTCTACCTACACCCTACCCCACCCCAGCCCTTCTTGTACTTGATGCTAGCACCTATTGCCCTAAGTGATACTTTCTAGTTTGTTGTCTTCCTCAGATAGACTGAGTGCTTCTTGAGGTCAGGAAATGAAACATAACTTTGTATCTATGGCATTTAGCTCAATCCCTGATAGGTTGTAAAAACTTAATAGAAATTCGCTTAATTAATAACTAGGTGTAATATAGACAATGTTAAGCTTTTGATCTTGTCAATAGGACACAATGCATGGGTACATTTTATTTTGTTTGGCTCCTTTTTATGCCTTGTGTGGGAGAGCTTTAACTGGTAGTGGACCCTCAGTCACCTTAGGTGACAGACCCACCACACTGTAGATTTCAAAGGATGTTCCAGATAATGAGAAGTGGCTTCAAGACAGAAAATTGTGTCTTAAACTAATCTACTGTAAACCATGAATATTACCATAGAGAGGTAACAAACTATAAGTTGTTGTTTTTCTAAATAAGCATTCAGAAATAGAGTTTGAACACAGCAGGACACCTCTGTTCTTGCTGCCATTAAAATAAACTCTATTATATTGGGTTTCAGCAAACCTTGCAGCCGGCATCTGTCTCATTAGTTTTCAGATACGGGAACAATGTGGCATGATTACTCACCAGCAACAGAGGTAGCAGTTTAATAAATCTTCTGTCACGGTGGCTGGAAGGGACAGGGTTGTGTTCTCACTGATGTCGGTGCTTTTCTCAAAATTCACCTTTGCAGTGGGTGGTTTGCTTTTTTAGCTCCAGGTGAGCACAGAAATATCTACTGTCATTAAATGTTATATGGCTTAACATTACTCAAATTTTCAGACAATCGGATGAGAAATTAGTTATTTTTTCTTACTCTAATGGTGGCCTACTTCTTCTAGAAGGCTGTCTCTTTCAAAGAGGGAAATTGGACAAACTCTGTTACTTATAAAGGTCCCTCTGACTGTGTTTTCTGCTGATGTGGCTGCTTAATCCTCTGTTCGATTTAATCCTATCACGTTGGATGGAGGCCGTGAACAACAGTTTCATTAATGTGATTTTGATCCAAATTGCTAATAACCTGATTGTGTATAGGATACTAGTTAGGGAAACCAGTTTAAACCTTTTATTACTGATCTCCAGTCACTTTGTCTCTTCCCCTTCTATGGATGATACTCTTATGATCTATATAGTTTAAGTTTTTATTACGAAAGGAAACCTCTATAGTCACTTGGTGTGTGTTTGAACAGTGTTATCAGGGAAAAGGTTTTGTTTTTGGTTTGAAACTTCTCATAGGTCATTGTCAATGTGGTAAATGCACTCTCTTATTGATTAATCCGACACTAGAGCTTCAATATCATTTACAGAAATAATAAATGTCAGTAATAGCTAATGTTTAGAGTACTCATCTGCCAGACACTGTTCAGAGTTGTGTACACACACACACTCATTTAATCCTCTGAACAACTATATGAGGTTAATATTATTATTACAGATGAGGCCACTTAGGCACAAAAAGATGGTCACTTGCTCAATGTTATGGAGTTGGGAAGTTGTAGCCAGGTCCTAACCCAGGCAGGCTGGCTGCAGACGTCAGGCTCTGCTCCCCTGTAGCATGCTGCCCATGGTGGAATGGGAGGTGGATGCTGAGCTGGCTCGCATGGTCCTGTTTTCACACCTGCCCATCTGGAAGCCAGGGCATCATGCTAACGGGTCAGTCAGCAGTCTCGTTGGTGTAGACTGTCCTCTGACCACCTCTCAGGCAGGCGGTGGGCAGCTTTTGAGATATCTGATGTCTCTTACTGGTTGGTTGAGAAGATAACAGATTCTTCTCCCCATCTGGTCCCTTTATTAGATAACTTTTATCTATATAAGCTCCTGAAACTTACGTGTTAGACAATGAAGATAGGATTTTTCTGCAAAAAAATGGAGGAACTCATTGTATTTAGCATGGAAAGTGTCTCTGAAGGGGGCTGGCTTCAGGAACTAAATTTCCCAGGTGATGTTACTTTGCATCCTTCATCAATGCTTTTCTGCCACTCCTTTGAGCTTCAGTTCACTCATCTTTAAATGGAGATGATAAAACCTACCTCCAAGACGTTATAGTAAGTATTAAATGACATAACGTTTTTTTAAAAGTACTTCTGTAAGCTTGGTGAGTGTATTTTTCCTTTCCCTTTCCCATAAAGGAATTTTTCTGAAAAAAAAAATGACAGTGAGTTTTGGGGATCCTAGAACAAGTTAACAAGAATAGTGCTTCTGTGGATTCTCCCCTTACCTCTTTTCCCCAAAAAGTCTTCTCTTCAGGGGCCACTTTTATTTTAGACTTGTGTAAAGTACACACCCTGTTAGGAAAAATCCTCCCATAAAGAGGTTTTTTTTTTTAATCTCTTTTCCCCCCATTAACTTATTTCCCTTGAGTGTCATTAAAATGGATTCTCTTTACATATTCGGTTACTTTTTACACGAGGGGTGTTTTAGTAATTATCACTACAGATGGGTTTGCCCTAACTGTTCTAGACTTCAGTGGTTCTTCGCCCTGAAATTTAAGACTAGGTTTTTGAAAGCAGTTACAACCTGGTTTTGAAGGAAAAAAGAAAATGCGTTATTTGAATACTCTACATCCACAGAGATGAATAAAAATCATGGATTTAGGAGATTGGTATCTTTTTCTTTTGCCAAGAAAGACATTTTGCTCCCAATTAGAACATTAGAATCTCTTCAATTATAACCTAACCCAGTATTGGGAGGGGGGTAATCATGGCAAGTTGCCATAGGTTGCATTTTAATTAATGCATTTGAAATCTGCAGATCCTTACTGAACCTTATATTGATGAAGCAAGGAAAAAAAGATTTGACTCTACTTTACTTTTTTTTTTCCTTATTTTACTGTCAGATTTCTATTCTCAGAAAGGATTTTATATGCAACCATATCCATTTAACTTATTATGGGTTTATAAGACCTCATTGTACCATGTTGTCTATAAAGAAGAGTTTAAAATCAATGTTGGATCTCTTTCCAATGAGGTTTTTTTACGTATCAAAATGGCTCTATTATACTGTACTGACATCCATGGTACAGAGTCCCACAGCGATCCTCATGGCAAGGCCTTAAATGTAAGCTCTGAGTCCCAGGCACGTGTATCAGGCTGAGCAACCTCTCCAGCCAAGAGTTTTTGAACTGCCCACAAGGCCTTCTCATCCATCTCTAGCTAATAATAGACAAGATATTCTAGAGCAGGTCAATTCTAAAGTTACCTTATAACTTGGTTTCAGTATACAGTAATACAAATTGAGCAGAAGAAGTCAGTAAAGAGGCTGTTTGGTTCCTTGGGTATTGTACATCCTGAAGCATAAATGACAAAATGATGAATTTTCTTTAAACCTGTGTTCAGGTGAGGCAACGTCAGACAGCTTATTATTAGCACTATTCTTAATATTTTTATGTTGATTCATTACTATCACTCTTCTTGGTATTTATATATGTTGTGCTGGTGGAAGTTTATATTAAACACCTTGTAATTTGAACATTCAACAAATACTCATTAATACCTAATGTGTGCAAAACACTGACAGGTGTTTCTTTAGGCTCCAACGAGGACTCAGATTGCAGTTTTGGACTGAAGGGACTTAGAGAATAATAGAAAAATCTTGTTTATAAATAACTGTAATGTAAGGTAGAATGGAATATGTCCCAAGGGGGATGCATATAATGCTGTAGCAGTTCTGAGGAAATTAACTCTTGTCTTTTTCTTTATTTCCTCTTTTCCTCTTCCTTAAAATAATGAAGTCAAGGACAACAAAAATTACACACCAGTGGCGTTTGATTCGATGGAAAAATAAGGACTATTAAACAATGAGTCTGAGCACTGGTGAGGCGGAGGGAGGCGCCTCCATGTCTTCGTTTGGTGGACAGTTACTGACTGTGCAGTATCAAGCAGTGCTGGGTGTGCGGCATTTGTTTCAAGAAGTTCACAAACTCATAAGAAAGGAGAATCACTGTGTTTCACAAATACTTGCTGAATGAATGAAGTCATTAAATTTTATTTCTTCACATGAATCCTAGATAAACTGTACTACTTAAAGGAAAACACATGGAATCTGTGGTTTTGAAAGGGCCCAAATGATCACATTAATGGATCTTCCCTTCACTTGTTGTTTTTGGGCATATGTATATGATTTTTACTTGTCCTTATTAAACTGCATCTTGTTGCTTTCACACTACCTTTCTAGATTTCCAAGATGACTTTTAAATGATCCCAGCCAGCATACTAAATATTCTCTCCAGTGTGGGACACGCTACATTTTCTACAGAGCCCCAAACAGAGCTTCTCTTCCCACAAGCTGACAATCGCCAACGAATCAACATGCTTTCATTTATTCAACAGATATTTACTGAGCAAATAACCATAACTGCTATCATTTTCAGAGTTTTAGGATGAGCCATGCAAGGTGTGAGACCCCAGTCACACAGTGATGACTACAACACACAGGGAGTCATGGGGTTTATGGTCTACAAATAAGGGGTGTGTGTAATTCAAGCAGCTAAAGGCAACTAACTGTTCTGCTGTTCAGCAATAAAAGGAATGTCTTCGTCAAACTGATCAGAACTTCTCCAGCCTGTCTTTTCTCATGCTTCTCCTTGGAATAAACTCTCTTTTATTATGCCTGGCTATCAAGATTTTAAATATTGAAAGGAGACCCCCTAAATGTTACTAGTACCAAAAAGTCCGGTCTCTGCCCATGAAATCCTTTAAACATGTAACACCATGTAAGTTGTGCTCATCACTCACTGATTTCTATGTCATTGTGTGAACCTGTCCTATTCCCCTAAAAATTCATACTTTCCTTCAAACACTGTTGAGGCCTTTAACATCTTTGTACTCACCTACAACATTGAATATAATGCCCTATTTAGAGAGAGTAACTATAGACCTTACCCGAATAACAAAGACATTTGGGAAGAGTAAATAAAGGGCCTGCATTCTGTGGTAACTGCTTGGGATCCCCAGGTCTGAGAGTGACACGGGGTCTTTCAAATACCTTCACTGTGGACACAGAAAACTCCCAGGAGCTTTTTTGAAGATTTAACTCATAGACAATTTTATGCTTTGGGTACACCATAGAATACACAGAAATGCTCTATTATAAATGTGAATGGGGGGGGGGGCTCTCTGCTCAGAAATTTATGAAATTGTCAGATCTGAATAATAAACGATAAGATATTTCTCATCAATTTACATACACTGATTTGTAGCATTCTGAAAAATCACACTTCAGAATCTGAAATACCAATAAGGCTTTTAAAGGATTCAAAGGTGCATACCTAGGTGACTGCCCCTCAAACCCCAGCAGGTTTTCTGGATTGCATGAGGGTACCTACTACTGCTTTTTCCCTCCTGAAGGGGAAGGCGATGTACTGGCCAACAGTTCCACTCCGTGAAGATAGTGGATCTATCATAATTCCGATGAGGGATAGATCACTCTCATCATCTACTTAGGCTTGTTACAGTTTGAACCATGCGACGTGGCTCCCGTTGCAGACACACCTCCTGTAAGAGAGAGAGAGAGTGAAACATAGATTGGCTGCCTCCTACATGCCCTCTACCTGGGATCGAGCCTGCAACCTGGACATGTGCCCTGGCCAGGAGTCAAACGGGCAATAGGAAACTTTCTGAGCATGGGACGATGCCCAATCAACTGATCCATACTGGCCAGAGCCAGGGGCATCATCTTTTTTTTTTTTCTTTTTTGATTTTTAGAGAGAGAGAGAGAAACATCAATGAGAGAGAACATTGCTTGGCCACCTCCTACATGCCCCCCACTGGGGATTTGGCCCACAACCTGGGCATGTGCCCTGTCCGGGAATCAAACTGGCAACTTTTTGATGCATGGGTCGACGCTCAACCACTGAGCCACACCAGTCGGGCAGGGGCATTGTCTTTTAGTGTGACTGATACATAAACCTTTTCTTTTAAAACTGGCTCAGTAGAGATGGGAGAGAGGAAACTCAGGTAATAATCTGAGTGCCCATTTCATGCCAGGCAGAATGCTATATGCTTTAGATACATCCTTTCATTTAGCCCGCAGGCTTCGTGTTACACCTGATGAACACATATTGAGAGGAGTTAGCCATTTGTCCAAGATGCATAGCTAGTAAGTGACAGAACTGGGACTCAAATGCAGGGTTTCAATCCTTAAATAGGCCCTCACTTCTGTATGGCATAACTGCGTACCTGAACGTTTATCAAATACATTTATGTAAATGGATTTATAAAAATGTCAAAATATCATGAGGAGAGAGTATCAACACTGTTGTTTTTAGGAGAGAAGAATTAACTAATTTCAAACAGCCTATGTTAACTTCACCTGACGTTGCCCTGATAAAACCCTGTCACTCTTGGTCACCATGATGGAGCGACGACTGCCCACTAGACAAATAGCAAATCGTATTTTATTTGTTCCTCCCATGTCTTCCTAGACAGCCACAGTGGGTCTCTTGGTCCTCCTAAGATTTCACCCCAAGGAGAGATTGAACACTGCATTGTTCCTGAGAGTGTCCTGTGCTGACCCATCCTTGACCAGTCCATCACGGTGACAGTGGGTGTTGGCTCCCTCCCCCTCGCCTGTGCTTCTATGAATGTCTCACTGAAGCAGAGGAATGTGAGTTTCTTGTTTAATAACAGTTCACTGTGTTTCCCTGCAGATAATGGCAGCTGTGTCATCTGTCTCCGGGTCCGTAATGTACTTCTCTATGGCAGATTTCTGTTTGGAATTTCTTATCTCTGAGAAACCTGGCAGAGTGAAATTTTGGTTGAATGTGTTTCCTAAAAAAGATGAGAAAATAATAAAGTGTAATGAAGCTAAGATAATCTAATAGAAATCTGAGTACAGAATGATTCAAAATGTCTGTGCTCCTCATGATTTTTTTATTTTTTGTCCAAATAGGTATCTTTAGCCTTATTTCCTCACATCCACTGAGCTGGGTTTTCCCCACTGCTGATCTCTTTTTCTTACCTGTTTCCCCTGTCCACTGGGGCAAACCAGAAGAAAACCAGAGCCAGACACTAACAAAAGTGGTAAAAATAGATTTTATTCAGGATTATTGCAATGGGGCAAGACAGACCTCAGTATAAAATTGGGCTCGATTCTGCACACAGCATGGACGAGTGGGGATTTATGGCCAGGTAGTAGGGACAGTCAGTAGGTGGGACATTATTGAGAGGTGGCATCAGGGGTGAGGGAGGATTCTGGTTAAACAAATCTAAGAGGATATTTGCCCAAGGCAAGCCAAGGAGATCGGATACAAAGGATGGCGGGTGGGGTGAGGAATTTGATTAGACATAGAGGATGCAAACTTCTCTTTAAATTGATTTAGCAAAATTCCTGCTACAACTGTAGGATGTAGGCCAGACAAGGATGGACACCAAGTTCAAGGTCTAGAGGGCTTTGTGGAGCCTGACTGAAGTTTGGTCAGGGAGGGAGTCTTGTCACTAATCACTTGCTTTCTGGCCTCTCTTCCCTCCCTTCTTAGCCAGGACTCCACAAGCATTTATTTCAGTGTTTCCTCCTTGATTGTTGCTGGGCCCATAGCCTGGCTTAAGTGTCCTAATTACTTCCCTTTCCTCCCCAGTCATCAATCTTCCTCCCAGCTTCCTTGCTAAAAGTTTTTAAGGAGAGTCTGTACTTTTTGTCACCCTTTCCCTTTTCCTTACTCTCTTTTTTAACCACATATGGCTTGACATCTGCCCATTCTACTCAACTCCAATTGCCTTCTCGGGGACCAGCATGCAGCTCCCAGTCACAGAATCTGATTGTGACTTCTTACTTTCCATAGCATTTGCTTTTGCGGACACTCCTTCCTTCAGGCTTCTCCTCCTGGCTCTAGGGTACGCTACAAACTTGGTAGTGTTATTTTCAGGGCTACAGACTATATGAATACAACTTGAATGTTTCAAAAATGAAATGATTGCCAGTCTCAGAGAGAGGCAGGCCAGAGAATGTCGGCTCAAGTTCTCAGAATGAGTAAGCTTGGTGCTTCAGTTGAATATTATGTTGACAAAGGAGAAAGGACATGCCAAAGCCTTCAATCTATACTGTGAATTAAAAGGACATTTTCTCTTTTTTTTAACCTATTAAAGGATTTTAGTGAATGTGTAAAGGTGTCTTGGTAGCGGCCTTAGTAGCAGAAGGAAATATTTAAGTGTCTGTCTTTGGGGAAATGGTTTCCTATTGTCTGTAGTTATTATAAGTGAAAATTGTACATCATTTCATAAAAGGATTGGGTTAGTATTCTATGATGCTGTCTTGGTGAAAGACAGTGTACTGTGAACTGTTTGAAATGTATTTAAATTTTTTTCAGTTGTATCCTTTCTATTCTGTAATCAGAAGTGTCAAGTTTAGAAATATATTGAAAGACATGTGCTTTATTATTAACATTGTTTTATTTGACAAGCAAATTGTAAAAATGCAAAGGCAGGCTGATATTAATGGTAATAAAGGTATCAGATGAATTGTGTGCCTGCTACTCAAGCACCACAAGTCTATGAAGCTATGAAACCAAAAGCAACCAGCTACACTAGCATTCATTTCATTACATTATTGTTATAGCTCCTGGGTCCATCATCATTTTGTTCTCTTTTCTCAGCAGAGTCTGGGGGAAACCCATTTTTTGTGAAGGCTTTTATTTCCATCATAGTGCAATCCACATCAAATGATTGCTTGTCATACTGAAACTAATTTACAAAGCATTGGTCTCTTGGAAGGGGCATATAATTAACAAAGAAAATATTAAAGATATTTGGCAACTGAACCATAATAGGAACCATAATGGTGTCTTATTATAAGTTATTTTTTATTTGCTTTATTACAAATGGTTTACATATAACTATCAACGAATACAACAACTGCTGTCGTACAAAGTGAGAAATAATGTTGAGATGGTGAGAGACCTGAGCTGGACAAAAAATGCATTTGCTAACCCACTGTACATTCTATTGCTAAGCCAAAATGGTTCCCTGTGATAGTCTGAACTTCTTGGGTTCTTGTTTGCTCTTTCAGCAAATGAAGATGCTTCTTATCTTTAATCTGACCTTTCGTAATATCACCTTAGCTCTTCAAAGTCAGATGGAACCTGGAAATTCTAACTTGAGCTCCATTGCACGTTTTTTCCCCTTGTCCATTTCCTCCATGATGAATGGTTATGGGTCTAAATTTAGACAGTAGACCAGCTTAGTTTTTTCCTAGATCAATAGTTGGAAACAGAAATAGCACCCCCTCTAGCAAAACTGTGCCTAGCAAAGCAAGGAAGCCAGTTGCCTCCCAGGGTTATTTGTAAGATGTGGATAGCTATGTCCTGTCAGGGAAATAAATAGAACAGAGTGGACTCCAATTTGCTCACAATGGAAGAAACATTGCATGAGAGGATGCTGTGATACAGAGGGCTGTGAAGAGGAGGGAGCAGAGTCAAAGGCATTCCCCGGTTGGCTTTGTGACATAGCTCAAAATAGGTGCTATGACGATTGATCAATTTTAAATTCTGTAAATCTGCTGGAACAATGTCAGGGTTCAGGTTAAAGTCAAAGATGTGTGCTGCAATGCTTCTCTGTTAACACTCATAATGCTGAAGACATCGTAAGAACAAATTAGAGTAGGAGAACACTTCTGTGCAGCGAAAGCGTCCTCAGGAGCAGAATTAGATTGAGAAGAGGTTGTGTGGTGAGCATTTAGTAGTAAATCATTGCTGTGAATGATTACTGTGAATCAGCTTTCAACCCTACTCCATGTGTCATTTAGCCAGGCCACATGTGCCTATTACTTTTTAGCATGGAAAGCAATTGCTGTATGTTCAGTAGTTACTGAATTGTGGCTAACAGGTATGCTGCACAATAATAACAATGATGACAGTAATTATGTTTTCAGCTTTAACTTTCTTTCCAGAAGTAAGGGCAAAGAGGAATATGCACAATGATGCTTTGGTGTATTTAAATGATGTAAAAGAGCAGTCTAGGTAATTTAGAGCAAAGATCACTTTCAATAGCCAAAGTCCTATTTCTTTTTTCCCCTCCTTTATTCAGACAATTGCCTCAGAGTTCCCTTTTACCCCACCTCCATTAACCCAATGAGATCTCCACTCACTTCAATGGTTACATTCCTGCATATTTGTGATGGCTTCTCCAAAGGTTTAAAAATGCTTTCACATATTGAATTACTTGACCTTCATAACAACTGTTTTGAATAGGTTGGAGAGAAACATTGTTTCCTGTTTTCCCTTTAAAAGCTGAGATTCAGAGGGTTTAGGTACCTGTTTCTATACCACAAAAAGAAAGGAATTTGTTGAATTTTCTTCTTAAAAGGCTGGGAACCCTAGTGATCTTAAAACAACCATTCTAATGTAGTGTTACATATGTGTCCTTATCAATATTATTGTGTTGGAAAACATATTGTGTTTGAAGGTCCAGGGAGGGAAGAGAAAGACACAGATTAACAAAGTGAGGGCTGTGCTACCGAAAGAACATAAAATCATGCATCACTTAGGGTCTAGCACATTTTTCTCCTTCTTAGCCCAATACCTCAATGTTGAGTAGATTCCAGTGTCCATTTTGAAGGAAGACTAGTGTTGTCCTATTCAGATAAAGTGTCCTGTTGGTGTGACACAGATGGGTTTGCATAATTAATATCATGCCCTCATTATGCTGACAAAAGGATGTATATATTTTTATAGTGGAAGCAGTGTTCAAATTTGATTATTAGCTTTTTTAATGGAAAAAAAAGTTTATCTCTAGCTAGAACCCAAACTAACTGTATATAGTGTAAAAAAGGAGAAGAAGAAACAAAAATCTAGACTACAAAAGAACAAAATTTTCTTCTGATTTTTCTCAGGAAAATTTGCTTTCCCATAGTGGCTGTAGCAACTTTTCAGCTGCTGCGATGCAGTCAGCTAGAATTAGTCTTTCATGAATCTGCAGATGTGAGAGCAGACAGAAGACACCGGCAAAGCCTCGCTTTCAGAGAAAGCTGAAATGTGAAATTGGAGACCCAAAGGCTTCTTTACTCTCTCTTACCTTGATGGACAAAAGCATTTTCCAAATTATGCTTGCAAAAAGCCCTATACCCATGATGACCTGTTGTGAGTATATAACATGAACTGGAACTTCTTCTTGTTCTGCTATTAAACTGGTAATCATTTCATATGCTAGATGTCACCTTCCAGATTTCTTGAAGAAAAATTTGGCAATTCACCCTGCCATTTGAAGAAGAAAAATCAGGTACCTCTTGGTTTGGGAGGATGTGCGCTAGGATGACAGCAATCTGTTATCATGCTTGGCATTTCCCAGGCCGAGCAGAGTCCACATGATCAGCATGCGTAATGTCCTGCCGCCGGACTTGTGTTTCAGTTCTTGCTTGGATTTGGGATGTAAACAACCTTAATGTTGTGCTTGGAGGGATAGCAACCCTTAAAAATGTTTTTAAAACATGGATTTGAAAAGGCAAACATATGTTCTGATTTACAACTGGTAGAAGATATTTCTTTATTCTCATGAGACACTTCTGAGAATTAACCATAAGCGGTCACTTGTATGTGTAGAGAGAACAGTTGTGAGTGAAGGATAAGGAAATATTTTCATTTAGTTATATACACATTTATTCCTAAGCCAGGTAAAATTTCCCATAGTTTCTTTCAGACTACAAAGTATTTGTAAAACTTAGGTTTGGTAATTATTGCTGCAAATACAGGGAAATTATGAAAATATTCAATCTGATAGTGCGGTGGGTGACATTCTGTATAGATTGATACTAGACTGTGACAGAATCTTTAACATTCAGCCTTTATTTTTTGGTATTTGTACTTTTTCTTGTAAACTATTTGCTGTCAGACAAAAAGCCATTGGTTTTGAACTTAATTTGATTTAGGCAACTAAATGATATACCTTAACACATGCTTTTGCCCTACCATGACTTTTTAATGCCTTTTCTATTTAATTTGGTTTTGGAAATTGATTTGCCCTTTAAAAATAATATCAGCATTTTTACTTGCTTTTTGTCTGTGCAGTAACTGAATTTGCTGCCTAAGAGAATGACTTCAAATATGCAACCTTTATAAGTATTTGAAAACTTCTGTGCATCAGCTAGAAACAGCAACTCTGGTAATAATGCGCATGTGGCCTTGAGGTAGGCTGAAGGAGAAGAGTCCACTGAAGGACAACCTTGTCACCTAGATTTTTCAGGTGCGGTTGGGGACTAGGACCACATGCTTCCCCTGGAGCCGTAGTGGCTGTAGAGTTGTCAGTTCCATCAGCAGGGTTGCGCCTTTGTGCCGCCTTCTGCCACCTGCCTGTTTATCTCCTCCCAGGTGGCTGTTACCAGCTCCAGCCATGGTGGTGAGGGTAGAAGTCAGGGGTGT
The DNA here is from genome assembly GCF_014108415.1 of Molossus molossus. Lineage (NCBI taxonomy): Eukaryota > Metazoa > Chordata > Mammalia > Chiroptera > Molossidae > Molossus > Molossus molossus. The sequence goes on from NW_023425403.1 coordinate 21,687,728, forward strand.
GGGTTTATAAGTAGGACTCCAGCATGCATTAGTCTCATCCATCTCATCATTGGCTCTCGTTCTGTCAATATGCTGACAAGCCCATTTATACCGCTCGTTGTCCCTGGTCCATAAAACAACGGCAAGTACACTGAAATGGGCACTCAGATTAATAACTTGAAGCAGATATATGACAATCCTGATTTCTTGGAAACTGAAAATGCTGAACATTCTCAGAGCTATGCCATTAATTATTTGAACAATATTGGCAGGTATTGGTCCCTGCCTTCAATTTGCAGCTATAGAATGGGGCCAGAAATCTTCCAAGTTTCTCTGAAAGTAGCAGTAAGGTTTATTGGATGAAGGGGAAGAATCATCACAATCATCTAAAAAAAAATGTGGTGTTTAGTGTCATTTGCCAAGGTACGTATCTCATTGAGTGCCATGGCTCCTACCAGCCCTGGCCTTTGAGCATCACTGCATCGGTATTCGAGTATTAATGACAGCATGTCATAGCTTCAGATCCTTCAGGTGCTTCAGGCTGCTAAAAAAGCTTAGAGCCAAGAGACAATTAAACACACCTGGGTGCTTATCCTGTAGGATGAACCACTTGCATCCAGTTCTGGGTAACTACTGGTACCACTTGGAAAATATCACGTTTTTTACCTCCTTGCCTGCGTACAAGCTGTCAGAAAGGCCCGCCCCCTTTTCTTATCTGATTAACCGAACATTCAGGTCTTGTGTCCCATCTTCTGGAAAGCCTTCTAGACATTTATCTCCCTCCTCTCTACCATGATTTCTCCTGCAGGAAAGGTTGGATGTGGGCTGGATTCCCCTCATAGCTTTATAAATGTGCCCATGTCAGAGTCACCAGCAAGCTGTATTCTAATAAACTTGTCTGAATTTGTCATTGGACTGTAAATATCTTTAGGGCAGTCCCTTCACCTTTTATCTCTGTATTCTGAGTTTTCAGCATATGTCGAATGAATGTATTCTAAATGTAAGCATAGTTTACACCTGGTTATGTGAACATGGGCATAACTCATTATTTAATTAGCCATGATGGTGGAAGATATTATCTTGCCGAAACCTTCAGTCTACGATTAAGGAAACTGAAGACCTGAGTGCACGTTCATTCATGTTCATTCATTGTTCATCTGTTGTCCTGAGTTCATTCATGTAACACATTGCCTTGGACATTCCCGTGCATGGGCCCTGCGCCAGCCCCGGGGCATACAATGCTGAGTAAAACCGCAAGGCCCGGCCCTGCTTTCTCACGCTTACAGCTCAGTGCAGCGGAGAAACTGTAATGCAGCAGTGATGTGGGACGTACGTATTCACCGCTGTGCTAAATAGGAATGTCAGAGCCAGTTGACACGGGGATCTGGCCTACTTGGAGGAGTCAGGACGCCCTTCCGTGAAGAAGAGGTGTTTGCCCTGCCATCTGAGGAGCAGCGGAAGTCCGCAGGCACCGTGCCGGGGAGGAGGTTGCTAGTCCAGGGTGTAGGTGCGGGCTTGATGCAGGAGGGCCCGCGACATATTCAAGACATTGAAAGGAGGCAAGTGCAGGCTCAGAAGAATGAGTAAATCAAGGGGAGAGGGGCACAGGATGAGAATGGGAGGTGGCCAGGGGGGCCTGTGTTGGTGGGACCTGTGCTATTTAAAAGACTTAAATTGCTAAGGAAGAGCACTGAGATGTTTGGATCCACGGGGAGGTGGTCTGATGACACGAGCATTTTGAAGAAATCTCTGCTGCACTGTGGAGAAGTGATCAGAGGATCCAGTGAACGAGGGATGGGCCAACTGTGAAGAAATGTACACACATGTCTGCAAGAGAGAAGATCAAAGACAAATCTGCCTTTTCCAGCTTTCTCACCCATGCTGTGCTCACCTGCACCTTAGCAAGCCGGGCCTTGATCTACCCATACTTCTTGTGAGTTCTGCTTTAGGTTTTCTCATTCCTGGCTATGTGGACAGACGCTGATAGATCCTCCTTTCCTGTGGCCAAGGAGTTTTCAGTTTTCTGAGATCCCAGTCCCTTTTGGCACCACTGCTGGCCTCCAGAAGTCTGTGACATCGTCCATGGTGCATGTGGACACCACGTGGACAGGTGGCAGGCCTTGTTATAAGAAGCATAAGGAGACTCGGGAGTGACTGGATTTGAATGAGCAGTTGAGGCCGTTGCTTAATCTGAGAGTCAGCGAGGGCAGCACCGCAGGAGGTGACCCCTCATGGGGAAGACGTAACACCTCTCCTCTGGGCAGCTCTGAAGTGAACAGGTGCTGTTCAGCTACACTAGCTGGGCTCCCCCAGGAAGCCCGCCCCTGACCAGGGAGGTCCAGCTGTCAGAACAAGCATGCTCTGCAGTGCAGAGGATTTACCAACTATAAGAAACTAGGAAAAAATACGTGTTTAAAATTACAGCTGAAGAATAATACTAATAGCAAAATATATATTTCTTGGGGAAAGAAATTTACTTTTGATGACTATTTATATTTTGGGACTCATTTCTGATGCTAAGTGGTGATGGGGCTGTCCTCCTCCCTCTGGTCCCCAGAGAGGCTCGTCAGAAGGGACAGATTTGGCCTCAAACCTCCTCTGTGGCTCTCGTCTTAGCCTTTCTTCTTCTCAAAGACTCCTGCCTTTTGACTCTTTTTCTCTAAAACCAACCTCCTTCCTCTCCCACAGCCACTGCTGTAGGTCACTCTACCCCAGAACCACAACTTGCAAGGTTTCCACAGAAATTGCTGTTCTGCACCTTCTTCAGGTTGTTGACAGCAGATGGGAGGAGATAGAGGCAAGATGTTACCCATCTGTGGGGACTACACTGACTCAGTCAATGTTATTGGAATTGAAAAACGAAGGAAATTATTTATTAAAGGTTAGGCAGCAAGAGAGAATGCCATGTTTAGACCCAGAAAGCAGGTCTTTACTGATGTTTTTACTATTAAATACTATTTAGGGAGGAAGAAAGGAATAGAGTTTGTTGGTTTTCATTGGTTTATTTGGGCAAAGAGAGAAAAACAAGAGTAAAGATGATTAGGGGTCAAAATGCTATTTCTTTCCCCATATTACAATGGAAATTGAGCATTCCCTTATAATATCTTACAAATTTAAGTTTATTCCAGAGTTTATTTTTGATATTTTATGAACATACTGTAATTTTCTGTATGATGTCAACACAATTCTTGGTTCTTGTTCTCTGCAACAGCTAAATATCTGGTGGCTTTGTTATCTCTAGATGGGAGCAAACTTCATGAAATATAGTGCTCTGTGCTTGCATAGCAAAGGAGCTGTTAAAATGTTAGTTCGTTCCATTTTTTAGTCGAAAGTGATTTTTAAAGTATAGGATAAGTGAATTTTATGTTTCATTTTAGTTTTTGAATTGTCTAGGTAATGCATTTTAGGTGGGCACCATTCCCAAACTTAGAGAAAAAAATCATTCAATCTTATAGTAATTTTAAGTTTCTAACAACAATTTTAGGATGTCAGGTGCTAGATGCCTAGTTTTACCTTGTTGTCTGAGCTCCATGTACGTGCAGTGCCAGTGTTCCGTGAATGGACCTGCTTTTTACCACTCCTTCTTTTTCTTCTTCGTTGGAAGCCAGTACTGAGAATAGCATCATTTAATAGGAAAGATGTTTCCTGCTTTGTTTCCTTTTATCCAACTCAGAAATGCCCAGGGGAAAAGATTGCTTCCTTTCTGAATGTGGTAAGCCACAAAATGGAAAATGTACATGCAAACATGTGTGCCTCTGTCCTATTGACCTTGGGAAGAGGTGACAAGAATGGGTGAATATACTGTTTAAATAATCTTCTTCCTCTTCTCCTTCTTCTCATTAGCAGCATCATTATCATCATTATTAAGTTGGCTTAAGGGTTTTACCTAACAAGTAACTTCCTTAATTTGTATATTTCAAAGTTGTTTTAATTTTTCCCTCCAAAATGCAATTTGTCCTGCTGAAATCCTTTGAGTAGCTTTGTGCTACTCTAGTTTTCATTTGGGTGATTCTGTATCTGTAACGAGTGATTTAATCTGTGATTTACTTATATCACATGAAACCAAGTGATACAAGAGGGCCCTATTGTATGATTCCATTGTACTTCTTTGTAAAATCAAAATTCTAATGGCTGTAATTTATATCTCTGAATTAGGAGTGTTCAGATTTCATCAAATATTAGACTGTCAGAAAATTATCCTTTATAAATGAGAAAGTAAAATTGGCACATTTTGCTGGTTTCAGCTCATTGGGGAATGACTAAGTGGCTTAAGAAGTATATTGACTATTCGAGGATGAATGCCACATTTTCAGTTCTAGTCCAGGAAATTAGGGAAGTTAAGGAATTAGGAGTTTGTGTATGTATTTAATAGCCATATATTGAAATATATGGCACTGAGGGTATCTTATAAAAGGTAATTTGATCAATTATATTGAATCACCTGCTCTTGATCTCTAAGTACATTTGGTTTTAAGATATGGTCTGTCGTTTGCTTGTGGTCTCATTCTTTCAAGGTCAAGATGGCAGTGCCCTGAGGATGGTTATTCTATTGTGTCACCTTTTTATGGGCCTGAGCAGTTAAAATCGAGTATCTCAGAAACACACACACACACACAGAATTTTTAACTTAACCTTAGAGTCTGAGTAGAGCTGTGATAAGAACCCAGGCACTCTCAGGACACCTGGTTTTATATCAAAGGTCAATAAAGAAGCATAAAGTCATCTGTTCATGGAAATGTCCCTAGGAAAATGAATAATGAAAATGCAGTGCAACCACCCCAAGTAGATATTTTTACCAAAACTGATCAATCATTTATTTGACCAGCTAAGGCAAGCAGGTCCAGCCCTGATTGGACATCAACTCACTGATCAATTCCCTCATGCCAGTGGGTCTCTGCTATCTATTATCAAGACCTGCGTTAGTCAGTGAATTGACTGTCTTGTTGCCACACACAAATGTACAGTCAGGCCAGTCCTCATCCAGTCTGTGTGAACTGTTTGTGACCCTGTCATTATGTATTTAACTTTTTAATCTTTCAAATTTATTCAATTCTTTTTAAGTTATTCTGAAGCTGCATCTCTTTCACCATCCTCACCTTCCACCACTCCAGCTAACCTTTAATAATCTCCTATCAGACACTGTTCTTTACCGCATTGAATCCTTGCACCTAATTCTATGACATAGGTATTGTTATCATTGACATTACATACATAAGGGAACCACGGCTTAGAAGGATTATATTAGTTGCTCAAGGTCACACAGGTAAAGGCAGAACCAACTCCAGTCCGGATGATTCCATAGTCTGCACTTAGCTGTGATAGATGTGTAATACCGCTAAAATGATAATCTCTAAAACAGGTATCAGTTCACAGGTATTTGTGAGTCCCTAAAGAGGGTGGGGAAACTTCTGCAAGTGAGAAAACTTGACTTTTTAATGTTATGTGGTGATTGCGGTGGAGCAGTTATCAACCCTAGTTAAATCAGCTCAAAGTAATGAGAGCAAACATGCATCTTTGATGATAATGCTCTGATGGAGGTTAATGGTCCATTAAGGACGGGTCAGTCTTAGATGTTAGAGGTTACCCTAAAGGCATATGCTTAGCGAAGTCTGCATTTTACACTCTAATCTTTTTTTTCTCAGACATAGATATCCTTCCCTGCCCAACAGCAAGCCAAGCCAAGGCTGATCAGTCCCTGGAGAATGTTGGTCCTGTGTAGACTTATGTCACAGACCTTAGCCCATGGTGCCCATTCAAGCTGTCAATAGTTCAGACACATAGACACCCATTACTAGGTTTGGAGCTTTCTCTGACATGGCCTATAAGTTCCTCGCTAGTGTGCCCCTCTGTGAACTGGGGGGGGGGGGGGGGGAGGGTGTAATTGTGAAGTATACATTGACACGTCATTCTGTCTAATCTTTTCTTTAAATTAGGACTTTACTCTTTGAACAACCTTTGGTTGAGGAAAGTCTGTTCCACATTAACCTCCTCCTTTGTTTTTGTCTTTTGAGATTATTTCTGCTCTGTGTTAAATTTGAATTTCAGGTGCATAAGAAACATCTACCTGAAACACCTATGATTTTCACCAAATTTGAAAACATCAATCTAAATTTTAAAGCCTGTATAAAGTGACAGGATTCTCAAATTGTCATAGCATGGTACCGAACCCATCAAGGAGGCATTGAGATCTAAGTACCTTTAAAGATGCATTGAGCATGTACATCTGCTGGAAAGCAGTATGATTAAAAGAGCAATGAGTGACCTTGTTGCATTCATATTACCTTATGGAATCTCCAAATTAGGATACATGTCTAGGTATCTCTATTAGCAATAATACAATCAAGAAAAATTAACCAGAGAGTTTCAATATTTAGCTGCTACAATTTTGTGAGAAAACAGTGGGTTGGCAAAGTAACTTGGGACCCCGGGAAATCTGTTGTACTGAGTTGAGGAGAAGGATAAATTATTCTTTAAGTTATTGAAAAAAGCATGGAATTATGTTGTTGTTGCCGGTCTCCCCATAGTTTCCATGAACAAAAGAGGACATTTAAGGATGAAAACTGAAGCCTGTTTGTGGAAGCAAGATAAGAGGACAAAGGTTTGGGAAGATCATGGTAAAGTGAAAAAAGTGGAATTTAGTCAGACGTTAAATTGAATCTAATTATATTCAGGGACAGGTTCAAGTAATCAGAAGGTAAGGAACCCAATTATGAGATAGTCATGATAACAGAGATTGCTCAATAAAAATACAAAAATGGAAAGATAAAAAAAGAATGCTTCTATATAAATCCTGGATGAGTTTGAAAATGAGTGTTTAAGATAAAAATTTAGAAGGAAAGATACCAAAATAAACTTGATGAGGTGTGTTGGTATTAAAGGAAAACGAAAGGCTCATTTTCTGGAATGAGTGAAGAAATAAAGAAATACCAGCTCTTTCTGTGATTTTAACCATTTTTTAAGTGCTTCAGGTTGGCAGGATTTTCATTATTGAAGAAGAGTTTTGTGAAAATGATATAAAACCAATTATATGTCTTGGGTCAGATTGTCCCTTTTCTTTCACTTCATTTCTTAAAAGTCATTATTCAGAGTCATATGCGAGTAAAACTTGACAATTATTTTTTATTTTATTTTTTTGGTTAAAGTTAGAGGCTTGTTTGTTGAAAAACTTTGTTGTGCGTTACCTGGCCTTCTTTCACTGAGAATTTTAGAGTCACCTCCTGGGCAAAGGGCTGGGCTGAAGTCTGTTCCTGCAGAAACAGGATTGGGCTTGGTGGTTAAATTCCACATCTCCTGTGTGATGTGCAATCCTGAGAGGAGGTTAAAGCTAAAGGCAGCTCTTTGTGCGAGGGTGATGGTTTAGGGATTCAGTCTTTAAGAAAGGAGTGTTTGTCGGTAACTGACGTTGGTTTTGTTCCTAGTGCCCTTAGCTCCGTGCTGTCCGGTTCCTTCCATTATGAATGCCAAAGGTGTGCGTCCCCCAGGAAGTTCTGGGGCCAGGGCTCAACCCCAGCCCTGCTGCTTTGTTGTTCTTGCTGTGAGAGACCCCAAGTGACGTCGCAAAGTCCAGTGCCCTTAGTCCAGCTCTCCAGGAAATTGCTTTCTGCCAGAGGAGCTATTTATATTGCATTAAACTTAGCCCAGTGCTCCCCAATTCCAGGGCTCCTCGTTTCCTGTGCACTGACACCTCCACGAGGGCACGGAGGGTGCCCAGGGTCAGCCTGGGATTGCCAGCCATTTGTTTCTTCTAATCCTGAAACTTTCACTAAGAAATTGCCGTTCTATGTAAAAGCAAAACAAAACAATAATTTAAAAACTCACAATAAAAAACAACTACTACCAAACAGAAACTCTTCTTAACTCTCTTTTTTTAAATTTGTACTCAAGAATATGTTTTTTACTGATTTTTAGAGAAAGAGAAAGGGGGAGAGTGAAGCAGTATGATTAGAAGAGCAACAAGTGGCCTTATTGAATTCAAATTACCTTACAGAATCTCCAAATCAGGAAAAATGTCCAGGTATCTCTATTAGCAAGAGAGAGAGAGAAAGAGAGAGAGAGAGAGAACATTGATCGAGTGCCTCCTGTAAATGACTGGGGATCGAACCTGCAACTTAAGTATGTGCCCTGACCAGGAATGGAACCCAGAACCTTTTGGTGTTCGGAACTACACTCCCAACAAACTGAGCACCCAGCCAGGGCTCTTCTTAACTCATAATAACTTCTCCCCTTTCCATCCACATCCAGTTTCTCCTTAAAAATAATTAAAAAAACAAAACAAAAACAAAACCCTGAAATAAATTCAATACGTATTCCTATTGGCCCAGGACACATAAGGATTAATAATTTTTTCCCTCTGTGAAAAATGAGTTGCTTTTACTGTGGACAACTTTGCTGGAAAGAACCTAATAAAAAGGGAGAGAAATGTGAACTCAAGAGGATAATGTGACTTTATTTTACTTGATCCTGTTTCGTGCAGTGTTACTGGGGGCAGCATTGCCCAGTCAAAGGTCATCATTGACCATTAGAGCCACTGGCACTCAGGGTCCAGCCGATGTCCTTGTTCCACCTTGACGTCAATGTTCCCAGCATTGTGGGTGCTCACTCAACAGCTCTGAGTGCTGACACTTGAAGAAATTCTTGGGTACAGTGGGAGCAGGGAATGAACTTTTAAATTACACGCCTGTTGTTTTCTATCGCCAGGAACTAAATTACTGGGGAATTAATTCACAAGGTTTATTATGCATTTTTCTATTTAAGAGAGGACTCTTTTTCCGACAACCCATTCACTTTTGTGTTTCAGCATTTTGTCTCCTCAATACTGAAATACCCTCTTTCTTGTTCAAATGACATCAGAACATTCAGTAGACTTAACACTCTGCAGAAGTCTGACAATTACTTCCTTACCGCAGATCTGTTTCAAGATTAGGTCCAGAATATGTAAGAGTTTTTCATGTTTCAGTCATTTTCCTGGTGATACCTGTTAGTTTTCAAGACTTCCCAGACAAAGAGTTACTATGACATATAAGAAAACACAAGTTATTTTGTTCCATTTGGTGAGAAGCAGTGAGACTAGAAGTAAAAAGCCATGAGCACTTCCTTAATAAACCATATTTTACCTTCACTCGAAAAATTAACCAGTAAGAGAGAGAGGCTGACAGTGGTCGGGAAGGCTTTGTGGATAAGTTCTATTTATTCGGTCTTTAGTATAAGGGTGAAATATTGAAACAGGAATACAATGTTCATACTGGTAATAACTAATTAATATCAAAGTATTTTGAATTTAACAGCACTATGTAAACATTGCTGTATTATTACTGGGTTATTATAATGAATAAAATTAACACCTCATTGGTTGTGCATTTGCAAGGATGAAAGTATTAAAGTGAGGTCATTCATTATTCCTCAAACCAAACCAGGCCTTTGAGTTCTCCTGCTTTCCTGTCATCAGGTAACAGCATATTTGGTTTTTATAAAAATATTATACCTAATTCTGAACTTCCAGAGCTGATCAAGCAAGAATATATTTTTAAATTAATTAGTTCATTCATTTTACTTTTCAGAACCAGAAACTTCAGGCTTCACATCGTAGGCATATTAAGGCCTAGCATGGACTACAGCTGTAGTTTATCTCAATTATGTATGCACTGTAAATATTTAGCTTAGAGGAAGGAAGGAAATTTTGGGAACTGCAAGGGTAGAATCATCTTGTTAAATTGAATTATGCCTGTGTTTTTGGCACGATTTTTATTTTATGAAAGAAACACAAACTTTCTCATGTTTTGTATTTCTATAAATCCAGGTGAACAAATATGTCCTTAGGTTCTAGTTCAGGGATTTAACTAGCATGATACTCATTTAACAAAGACATGTGATAAATAAGAGACCTAATAGTCAATTGTCATGTTCCTTCTTTATGTTAATACTGAAATTTAAAATGATAGATGCACTAGATTTTATCTGCATGCCTTGACTTTTAAGAAATCAAGAGATTAAAGGTATAGTGTTTCATAGCAGAAATGTCTTTTTATTGATTTTTCTAAAGTGTATTGGCAAGCAAGTGACTCACTGGGGAGCAAAGAGGGGAATCCTTTGTGGGTTGACAGGAATCAGTTGTCACTCGGAAACCCAGGGTTCCTTACACCTTTTTCTGTCTTTAAAGTCAGTGTTGCCCTTCTAAATCAATACCAAGCCAACAGCCAAAAAAATCAACACACACACACACAAGCAATAGGGTATCCCAGAGTTCTAATTCTTTTCATGGTTGCTAGTACAAAGAGGCTAACCAGTGGACACCTAAATGATGCCCTTGAGGAATGAAATGGAATTGGAAGCTCTCCTTTCCCCCTTTTTTGGAGAGCCTTGTGTGTGGGGAGCTTTCCTGTCTCTGGGAACCATGCCTTTGAAGCTCCCTTCTACCCATCCCCCACAGCTCTGTCAGTGATGAAATGTACAAAAGCAACACCTCTGTCAAGACTCATTGTGGGGTCTCTTTGCTTCAGCTGTGCCCACAATTTTAGTATACTCGTGAGTTTCCCAGGAAGACAACTCAGATAAATCGACAGTATTTAACATAATTTTATTCAGAAATGCTGAATATTCAACATTTCAGAAAATGACATGCCCAAAGGCAACACCACTTGTGATATTTGAGTTAAGAATACAAAACAGACTGTCAATCTACATGCAAATTGTAGCCTTGCATTGCCATGATCTACATGGGTGCAAGCATACAGGTACTTTCTCTCTCTCTCTCACTTTGGTGAGAACATGTAGGTTCTACTCTCTTAGCACATTTTGACTACATAAAGCAGTGTTATCAAATGTAGTCACTATTAGATTCCCAAAAGTTATTCATCTTATAATTGGAAATTTGTACCCTTTACCAAACCGTCCCCATTTTCCCCACCACCCAGGGCCTGACATCCATTTGTTTACTCTCTGTCCTATGAGTTCAATTTTTTTAGATTCCACATATGTGATACCATGCAGTATTTTCTTTCTCTCTCTGGCTTAGTTTACTTATCAAATGCCCTTCAGGTTCATTCATGTTGTTGAAAAGGAAGGGATTTTCTTCTTTTAAAAGGCTGAATAATATTCTGTTGTGATATATATACAATGTATCGTATTGTATACACATTTTTTTTTTTTTTTTTATCCTCACCTGAGGACATTTTTCTATTTTTTGTTCAGGTAGAGTGGGAAGGGGAGAGAGGAAGAGAGAGAGAAACATCGATGTGAAAGGGACACATCGAGTGGCTGCCACCCACACGACCAACCAGGGCCAGGGACAGACTGCAACCGAGGTACATGCCCCCAGCGGGAACCGAACCCGGGTCTCTCAGGACCGCAGGCCGACGCTCTAACCGCTGAACCAAACCGGCCAGGGCTATACACATTTTTTTATTCATTCATCTGCTGACAAACACTTAGGTTGTTTCCATATCGTGGCTATTGTGAATATATACATCTCTTTAAGATAATGATTTTGTTTACATACAAATATATTTGCTTTGTATATATATACTCAGAAGTGGGACTGCTGGATCATATGACAGTTCTATTTTTAATTTCTTTAGAATCCCCCCTACTGTTTTCTGTAGTGGCTGTACCAGTTTACAGTCCTACCAACAGTGTAAAGGATTTCCTTTTTCTCCACATCCTCGCCAGCATTTGTTATCTGTCTTTTTGATACTAAACATCCCAACATTTGTGAGGTAATATTTCATTGTGTTTTTATTTGCATTTCCCTGATGACTAGTGATCTTGAGTACCTTTTCATGTACTCACTGTGCACTTGTATGTCTTCTTTGGAAATATGTCTATTGAGGTCTTTTATCCAGTTTAAAATTGGGTTATTTTTATTTTTTGCTATGAGTTGTATGGATTTCTTGTATATTTTGGGTATTAACCCCTTTTCCGATATGTGGTTGGGAAATGTCTTCTCCCATTGCATAGGCTACCTTTTTGTTCATGGTTTCCTAGGCTGTGCAAAAGCTTTTTAGTTTGATGTAGTCCTATTTGTTTCTTTTTGCTTTTGCTGCCTGTGCTTTTGGTGCTTTTGGTGCTAGGTCCAAAAAGTCATTGCCAAGACCTATATCAAGGAGATTTTCCTCTATGTTTTCTTTGTTTTGTTTTTTTTATCCTCATCCGAGGACATTTCTGCATTTATTTTCAGATAGAGTGAGAGGGAGAGAGGGAGGAAGAGAGAGAAACATCGGTGTGAGAGAGACACATCGAGTGGATGCCACCCACACAACCCAAACCAGGGTCGGGGACAAACTGCAACCGAGGTACGTGCCCTTAGTAGGAACCGAACCCAGGACTCTGTGGTCCACGGGTCGGCACTCTAACCGCTGAGCCAAACCAGTCAAGGCTCCTCTGTGTTTTCTTCTTGGAGTTTTATGGTTTCAGGTCTTGTGTTCAAATCTTTAATCCATTCTGAGTTGACGTTTGTGTATGGTGCAACTGTTTTGTGACCTACATATGACATATCCTATAGTGTGTTTCATTACTATTTGAGAAGAGTGTGTATCCTGCTGCTGTTGGGTGGAATGTTTTGTAAGGTCCATTTTGTCTAAAGTTTAGTTTTTCCAGTTTAAGTCCAATGTTCCCTTATTGATTTTCTGTCTGAATGATCTATTTATTGTTGAACACATAGTACTGAAGTTCCTTATATCATTGTATTGCTGTTTACGTTTTTCTCCCGATTTGTTAATATTCACTTTAAATATGTAGGTGCTCCTATGTTGGAAGCATAAATATGTACAATTATTATATCCTCTTGATTACCTTTGTTATATCTTCTAATGTAGTTTTTCATGTGTTTATATATAAAGTACAAATAATTTTATTTTGAGTTAATATCTCTTAACATCTTTTTATATTATATCTATAGCATTATATTGATTTTTAAATGATTTGTATAGGTAGGTTCTATAACTATGCATTTTAATTCATAGGTTAGAAAACCTATTTTAACTTAAGTTATGAAAGTAACTTAAAAATCCCTATAAATAAAATGGGAGGTTGGGTCTGATAAGGCTAAGAAGACCTGAAGTAGAGATCAGTCTGCCTGTGGGAACTTACCACACCTTCTAGTACAATTAGAATCATGTGGCAGTGTATTAGTTTATCTATTCTTTTTGTTTTAATTTATCTGTATTGTTAAAAATATTACAGATATTCCCCTTATTTATCTATTCTTACACAACAATATTATCACAAACTTGGTAGCTTAAAACAGCGAACACATTTATCATCTCACAGTTTCTGTGGGTCAGGAACTTGGGCACTGCTTACCCGGATCCTTTGCAAGGCTACAATCAAGGTGTTGGCCGCGGCTTTGGTCTAATTTCTAAGTGCTTAATGAAGGACCTGCTTCCTGCCTCGTGTGTTGATTGTCAAAACTCAGTTCCTCAGTCTGTTGCTAATTGTTGGTTGAAGGGCCTTCCTCACTTTCCTACCATGTGGGCCTCTGCAACACGGCCATTTCTTCACTGGAGTCACCAAGAGAGACAGTCTACAAACAAGATAGACATTACAATCTTATGTAAAGTAATCATGAGCGTGACATCACATCTTCTTTCCTGTGTTCTACCGGTGAGAAGCAAGTTACAGATTCCACTCAAGGGGAGGGGATTGCATAGGGGTGTGGCTACTGGGACCCAAAGGTAATTGGGGGCATTTTAGAGTCTGCTTACCACAGCCAGCTTTCAGTGGCAGTGTTGGGGGTGGGGATGAATTCTTGGGATCAAAGTGGTGACTAGTGCATTTTATAGTATTTATTTTAATGAAGAGGGCCATTTTACTCAGAGAAGTGGGACACTAGATTACTAAAACAGGTTCTGTTCATTTAAGTCACTTAGACTACACATGGGCTAATTAAATGGGCATTTATCTGACTAGAAGTAGCTAATTTCTAAAGAGATAAAATGCAGTGATATGGAGATAGGTTGCCCACATTTCATCCAGGTGACCAAGTTTGTTCTCAGGTCATTCAGAGTTTGAACCAGGGTTAAATCTGGAAGAGGGAGAAAACATTCGGAGAGCCCAAATTATTCATTATGTATATTTTAATTAAGTAGCTGCTATGTGCTAGTCATTGTTTTAGAGGGAAGGAGGCAGTGTATTAGTTATAGCACGGTTTCCAGAATCTGCCCTCATGAAGTCTGTACAGTCGACACAAGACAGTATTTTTATCCTTGGGGGAAATCTTCCTTTAGGAAGGATAAAGCAATGTGTGTGGGAAGAATATGAACTTTGGAAGCATACATCCGTGGGTTAAAATTAAAATTCGATTATCAGTGAGTGATCTTGTTTTGAAAATGATACCTTCTGATCCTTTATTTTGCCTTGTGAAGAAATGAGTCTCATAAATATTTCACAGGATTTTTGTGAAGATTTTGTGAGATTCTGTACATAAAGCATCCAGTACACAGGGTGTTCTTACTGAATGTTAGATCCCTGCTTCCTGCCTCACTCGTCACTGAAGCAGACAGTTGCCAATTAGCTGTAAAGAAAGACTTCAATATGTAACCTCCTCCACAATATTAAACAATAGTAATAAATAACTATTTAAACAGTCACCTGGAACAAAATCTCTAGTTATGGACACTTTTTAAAACCAAGATCTCACATTATTCTCAGAGTTTCTTGTTTATTATTTTACGATGGCTACCACAGACTAATTACCTAATTATACAAAAGACATGAATAACTCAAAGGTGTATTTCTGCTTGACTGCATAAATAACATGCTCTTTGAAAATATATGAATACAGATATAAATCAATAGACTGGAACAGAGTCATTCATCTATTTTGAATTAATCTAGTTTATCAAGTCACAAAATTTATGTTGTTGTGGGAATAGGGGTGAAGAGTAGAGTCCCACAACCACTTGTCAACATGAAAATTAATTTATTCATTTTTTTCAACATTCATTCATTCAACAAACATATTAAAATTTCTATTCCAGGTTCAGAGTACTTGCAAAATAGTTATCTATTAGGTGTGTAATAAATGACAAAGCCAGATAATGAATTTATTTTGGTGAAGTTAAATTTTTCCACAGCTTCTTTGTATTGAATAATAAGCAGAGTAGCCCAATTTTGTAATTTTCTTCATTTATAATTTAGGCAGTAACTTACTTTGTTTTTGTTTTGTTTTTCTTTTCAGTAGCTATTAGGGAAAATGGGTTAATCTGAAATGAAATGTTCTCACATCCTGCTCTTCAGTTGCTTGAAGGGCATTAGAAACAGTTATTACTTAACATCTCTGTTGTTTTAAAATCCCCATGTTCAATGAGAACGTCCCTGGTACACATTCTGTGATATAAAAAGAATCATAGTCACCACAGGGAAAGTCTTCTTTATCTTTGTTTACATGTTTAAAACATTTTTTGACAGGATGGACATTTAATAGAATTCTGGTAATTGTGTGATTCTGTAATTTCTTTAGCTGGAACTTAGAATATTCTCCCACAGGAGTATTTAATATGTATACCTTGTTTCCCTCATCAGTTTGTGGCCCCCTGAGAGCAGGAGACCTGTTTCTGCATGCAACAGTTAATCAGTCAATTTTTTGATAGTTATTATTTAGATACTGAAAATAAATTGGCCCCCATCCATTTTCTGTTGTGTAATTTTTATATTCAAAAGATAGTGACACATTACCTTAGTTTTTGTTTCTTTGATATATTAGAAATGCTTTACTGCAGATGTCTAGGGCACCATAGTTGGCACAAATATTTATTTATTTTGAGGCCCTGTGTAAAATAAGCTTCAGTATTTTGATATACTTTGAGCCTTTGAGAGAGTAATTATACACCATGTAAACCAGAAATCAAAGAAATCATGGAAAACATCTTTAGGAATACTGTGGTAGTTATAGTTCTTGAAGTGTTCTAATCAGAGTCAACTATGCCGAAAATTATAGCTAAAAGCAGACTCCGGAGGGGTGAAGTTCATGTGGCAAAGCACCCTGCTGTCAGAGCAGGGGCGCCTCCTCTTTCAAGATTCAGCTCCAGCATCAATTCTCATAAAAAGTTTCTCCCACCTCTAGCTCAATGTGACCGCTCCTTCAGGTGATCAACCAGTTATCTGCAAAATGTATATAAAACCTACGCTCCTCAGATACACATAGCAAATGAAGGCATCTATACTTTTTTCATTATTTCCCAGTTTATGGAATAACACTTAAATCACTTTAATTTCTTATAAAATATGTGGATCAAGCAGTAAATTTACTCTGTATTGCATGCATTTGGAGTGATGCAATTGACATGTTTTCTTACATTGTCCTAGGAAAGTTAGTGATGGCGCTGAAGAGACCCAAGAAGAGTAGGGAGAACTAAAGTGTAGCAGGAGAGGCTGAAAGGGTACATACAGCACAGAGTGAAGGGGTTGATGAAGCAATGTGGAGGGCTCAGGCTCTGTGCAAATGCAACCAATATTTGGAGGATACAGAGTTTGTTTGTTTCAATGATCCAATCTCATGTAAATAAGGAACAAATAAAAAGAGATGATGTGTTTCCCTCTAGCATGTGTAGTCAGCTAGTGAATTTAATGCTACCAATAGATGCAGACTCATGCTGCACAGTATGGTTTTGATAAGGTCTGAGTAGTCATCAAATCAGAATTGGATATCTCATACTATAAAAGTATGCATTTTAAGAAAGTGACTTTAAGGTAATTGTCTCTTAAAATATTTTTAGATGTCTCAGAAGGGATAGTTGTGGGAGTAACAGTGCAGTAAATGAATACTGACTATAGAACAAGAAAGTGGAAAAACTCAGAAGTGTAAGGAGATAAAATCCTGTTATTTGTAAAATATATTTAGATATAGAGAAGGTCGTTGTGTGGAAAGCCTTTAGAACCCTTGTTGAAAGAAAAGGTGCCCACCACCCAATTCAAGTTCATTTGGGATTGATTTTGTTTTAAACAGAGTCGACTAATAAATTCCTGCGAAGAATTATTTCTGCAAATAAAATGACTCTGATTCATTTGAGAGAAAAGATGATGGCCATAGAGTCTGCTCTCTAAAATGGTACTTGCTTGCCCTGGCTGGTTTGGTTCAGTGGTTAGAACATTGGCCTGCGGTCCAGAGAGACCCAGGTTCGGTTCCCGCTAGGGACATGTACCTCGGTTGCAGTTTGTCCCCAGCCCTGGCTGGGTCGTGTGGGTGGCAGCCACTCGATGTGTCCCTTTCACGTCAATGTTTCTCTCTCTCTCTCCCTCTGTCTCCCTCTCTCTCCCTCCCACTCTATCTGAACAAAAAATGGAAAATTGTTCTTGGGTGAGTTTTTCTATCAACACCCATAGTCATATCATTCAGCAGATAAACTGATACATTTACTACGTCCCAGACCTTTGCCAGATCCTGGAAAAATAAAGAGTCTTTCTATGCAGTTGTTTTTCACAATTTAAATGCATTAGAATAAATATAGGCAGCATATTTTAAAAAACTATTTTCTTTATTGATTTTAGAGAAAGAGGCAGGGAGAGGGAGAGAGAGATAGAAATATCAGTGAGAGAGAACATCAATTGGCTGCCTCCTGCATGTCCCCCACTGGGGACTGGGCCCACAACCGGGGCATGTGCCCTCACCGGGAATCTAACCAGGGACCTCTTGGTGCATAGGTCAATGCTCAACCACTGAGCCACACTGGCCAGGTGGAAGCATATTTTACATATGCCACTGTGATACTCCATGTTCTTGACTATTTCAAGGTGAGAAAACAGGGTTAATTGATTAAAATTAGGGAGAAAGTCATACTCACCAAATAAGCAAGTTGAGCTTATGATGGAACATATGCCCGTAGGAAGTGTACATATATACAGAGAAATTTTACCCTTTATTGGAACACACAAGAAACAAAAACAGTTGTTTTGATTAGTAAATATGATTCTTGCTTGGGACATGAATAAGAATTAGTGAAGGTCTACATGCATGACAAAGAGGACACAATAGTAAAAGTATATTCCTCACTAAGGCAGGATATTAAAAATGTATCCCTCTCTTTATCAGTTCTGCATATCCAGAGTTAATTGGACAGCTGTGTTAACCTTAATTTAGCACCACTTGGTGACTACCAAATAGGATAGCGTGGGAGGATGTTTTAAAGTTTTGTTTTCTGGTAGAAGAAATATATTCTTCTTAAGAACAGTATGAAAATAGAAATATAGAAGGAAGTAAATAATCACTTATAATTCTGTCATCAGAGATCATCAACTTTGATGTTTTACTGTATTTCCTCCAGCTTTATTGTTTTGCCTAATTACATAATAGTTATCAGTCTCTTTATACAGGAATGGTATATGTATAATTATTTTACATCTTTGTGTGATAAAATAAATACCTGTTTAATTTTTGAGGAACTTATGATAAAAGTATAAAGAAGAGTGGATTTGATTTCTAGAAAACAGTGAAAGTAATTTGGAACTCCTTTTTGTTGTTGACACTCATACAGATGTCTCCCATTTTCCCCTCAGCCATCCCTCCCCCCTCCCACCTGCCCTGGCCTTTACCACACTGTTGTTTGTGTCTGTGGGCTATGCATATTTGTTTGTGGCTAATCCCCTCACCTTCTTCTGTCCAGTCCCCCTCATGCCCCTCCCCTCTGAGATCTGTCTGTTCCATATATCCAAGCCTCTGGTTCTATTTTGGAGCTACTTTTGATGACAAAGTAGGAAATCAAGCTTGGTAAAATGAGTTGGAAAAATAGTTCCAGCCATAAATGAATTAAACTCCTTAGTTTTTTTATTTTATTTAACAGTTTTTATTTTTAAAATTGATTTAGAGAGAGGAAGGGGAAGAGAGAAAGAGAGAGAGAGAAACATTGATGTGAGAGAGAAACATTGATTGGTAGCCTTCCACACTTGCTCTTATCTGGGATGGAACCCACAACCTGGGCATGTGTCGAATGTGCCACCTTTCTGGTGTACTGGATGACACTCCAGCCAACTGAGCCACCTGGCCAGAGTGAATTCAACTCCTTTGAATGTGTGTATTTCACAATTGACACTGAATTGTTTTTTTTTTAAGAGACATGGATTTTGAGTGAGAACAGCATTATTAAAATATAGTGGCATTTTTTTTTTTTTAATAGGCCTATCAATTATTTAAAAGTATACTCTGGACCACAGGTCTCTAAGCTTTGGAGAAACAACACAATGAGAAACCTATCGTCAAGTTTTTGGCTGCTCGTATCTGGAAGAGGACTGTTCCCAGTTAGCAGTACACTCAGGCTGCAGTTGATTTTCTTGTCATCAGATTCCATGGAGCTATTATCTTGGCCGAGTGTATGACAACCCCGGCTCCTGGCTTTAACATTCTCTCCAGTGGTTTTCTGGACAATGGTTTCCTTCTCTTCCTGTCATATAAATTGCTCAGGAGACATAGCCATGGGCTTTCTTGGGGTTAGATCAGCTTAGAAAAGCAAACTTAATCAGTGAACAGATTTTTTGGGGGTATATTTTTTCTGTAATATTGCAACTCCTGTTTGTTAGTTTTGTCCTGTTTTCTGTTATAGAAAGGGCTGAAAGTCAGCAAGCAGAGGAATGAGATAGCAGTTTTCTTGTGATGTAGCCCAACAATTTGTGAGATAAGATTAGTAATGACAACTATACCTGAGGGAAAAGGCAGCCTGATATACCACATTAAAATCATTTTAATTTTCAGGTGTCATCATTTGGATTTTATTCCCCGACTTTCTGACACAGATTTTGGGGTGGCATGAATATTTTTATAATGAAGATTGTTGAATTTTTAGATGAAAAATACTCTAGTCCTGAGATTGCCCCCTAACTACACTCAGAAAGGGTCACTCCATAGGTGTTGGTAATGAGGAGATAGAAATGGTTGAGAGGAAACAGAGAGATGTATAGAACTTGGAGCTGTCCCAGATGGAACTTTAGAATGATTCAAGTCTTTGAAAATATGATCTACGAAGAGAAGTTAAGGCTTGAGGGTCATTTTGCCTGAGGAAAGATGGCTGTGAGGGTCTTTAATGATGAGAGTCAAATACATGAGAGGTTATTATACAGAGGATTCTGACCAGCTGTTCTGCAACCCTATTGAGGATAGAAATAGATTTAAATTACAATGTATGAGATTTAGATTAGATAAAGGAAGTATGTTCTGATAGTAAGAGTTGTTCAATGTTAGAATATGCTTTTCATGAAGGTTATAAAATCTACTCAGCTGAAATTCTTTTAGTTATTTGCATTTAGATATTAAAGACCAATGAACACATATATATTACATATTTAATATTAATATATATGTTATTTATATAGTGTGTGTGTGAACTAACCTTTCTGTTATTTTGAGGAATCAAGGTCAATGCCTTTCAGATACTGTTCTAGATGGTTTTAAGAATGTGGATACTATTCTAAACTATTGAAGGATGACATCAATGAGTTTCACCCTTATGTCAATACAGAAAGCTGTTACAGTTTTGCAAAAGAAAAGATAAACCTTCTTTCTTTACTTCCTTAATTGGGAAAGCGAGGAGGTGTTTGTTGGTGGTACTGTTAATGGAAAAGAACGTCAGGCCTTGGTGTGTTTCTGGGAGAGCAGTGATGCGTTTCCCAGTACTGACCTATCAGCGTGCAGTTTTGAGGCTTTCTGAATTTTGAATGGCCTTCTTTTGTACAGGCCAGTATTTTTTTTTTTTCTTGAGTTTTTCTCCTTAAACATCTACCTTCCAAATATTTACAGCTTGCAAGTGGATACACCTTCCAAATCTGTTCTTTTCCCCATGAAAAGCAAAACAACCAGCAGCAATAATCTCTAATAAGATACATTTGATACGGAGTTATTAGATGCTCTAGGATCTTTTTGTGGTGGATTGTATATATCCCCATCATTAATAAATCTGTTATCAGCATTATATGTCTCTTTCCCTCTGTTGATAAGTATTTTTAGACTAACATATTCATACCTGCTTCTGATGAAAAGCATTAAAATATGAATAGAGTGTATGAGGACTCTCTGAAGCTCTGTATCACAAAGGAGACTCATAAATATTGGTTTATCTGAGTGAAATATTTTATTCTGCTTCGTCTTGTGTCACAGGGAATGCCTAGTCATGCTCTAAATCATTGTCATTACAAGGTGCTGGAATAAAATATTAGTGGTCAAAATATAAAGTCTCACTAAATATCTGTATTTTGTAATAGAAAATAGAACTGAAAAGGATCTGCAGGTGATTCAGACAATCATCTTGTTTTGAACATGAAGCCTAGGCCTAGAAAAATGATGTCATTTTCTAAGTGTTACCAATCCAGTGGTTTTTGTTAACATCATTCTAAATTGATTATTTAGAAATTTCTGTTCCTCCTGCATAGATGACTAGTCTTCTAAAATTATTTTGAATGTACATCTTTTTGTAATCAAACCTTGTGCATAGACATCTTAATTCGAAAACAAATGAGAAGATCTTTCAAGTTCAAGTTTGTGGACATAAAATGGAGTAGGTAGAGAGAACAGCACAGGTAAAAAGCAGGAACGCAGAAATTGAGGTTATTGGTCACAAGTCTGAAGAATAGCTCAAATTTATATTCCCCAATCCTTTGCATGTAACTAGTTGCAGCATTAACCTGCACTAGTAAGACAGTAGAAGTCTTCAAAGGAATTAAAACAACTGGAAGAGAGGGCTAAGGCTTTCCAGTGTGTGGGCTGGCGACTCAGAGTAGCACTGCATTCTAATTCTGGTAGTTGGAGAGGCTCTAGTTGGTCTCTGTGCTTCATGTGCAAAATCAAAGCACATTATAGCAAATGTCTCGGGAAACTGGATCAATTCATGCCAACAATCTGTATCAATCAATCAACCTCAGCATTTGTAAAAAGGACTCAGCAACAGAAACCAGCAGTATAAAGAAGGAAAAAAAAAGAGGAAGAAGAACAAAAGTCACTCCAAGAAAGGCTTTTTCAACCTCTGTACTCTCGTCCTTTTGGGCTGGATATTTTTTTGTTATGCAGCATGTCTTGTACATTGTAGGCTGTTTAGCAGCATCCCTGGCCTCTATCCAGTAGATTTCAGTTGCCAGTAACCCTTTTACTCTACTGAATGTGAATGACAATGTCTTGATACCTGGACAAAGATACTGACTGCCAAATCCACCAGAGGACAAAGTTAGCCTTGGTTGAGAAATATTACGTGAAAAGGAAACAAATGGTTTAGAGAAAAGATATTTTAAAGCTATCTATTTGTGTCCTCAGAGAGATAGAGCCATTATAATCTTTAAAGAAAGAGTTTTCTGATATGAAAAAATGGAGTAGTCAAGGTACAGAAATAATATATGGACTTTTAATGTATAATCACTAAAATTAAAAAAAATTCAAGGAAATCTCCCAGAAGAAAAAGAGATCTAAAATATGAGAAGAATAAAGAGACAGAATCGATTTACAAAACCCAAGTTTTAAAACCAGAAGAAACCTGGCCGTTCTGGCTCAAGTGGCGTGAGCGTCATCTCATGGACTGGGAGGTCACTGATTTGATTCCAGTCTGGGCACATGCCTGGTTGTGGGCTCGATCTCCAGTAGGGGGCGTGCAGGAGGCACCAATGGATGTTTCTCACATCCTTGTTTCTTTCTCCCTTTCTCTCTCTCTAAAAAATCAATAAAAACATATTCAAAACAAAACAAAACAAAAAAACCAGAGGGAAAGAACAACAAATGAAATGAAATAATTATAACATTTGCTAGAGTTGAAAAAAGACGTCTTCAGAATAAAAGGCCAAAATACTAATGAGAGCAATGAATTTTAAATTTACACCAGATTCATGCTAATGAAATTTTAGAACACCCAGACAAAAGAGAAGATTCAAAAGGTTTTGAAATAGAAAATATTTAATAAAAATATTTGGGAAATTGTGCATGTAGATAAAACTTTAAGGGTGAGACTGGGGTGGAGAGAGTCAATGGGGAAAAATGGGGGACATCTCTAATACTTCCAACCACAAAGATAAATTAAGGAAACATAAACAAATATTCTGTCATAAGGATGAGCACCATACTGAAGTTTTTCAATCACTATCTTAAAATGCCAGAAGATTAGGGGACCATGCCCTCAAAGTTCTGACAGGAGACAAACCTAATATTGTATTTAAATGCCCAGGAACACACTGACATTCTTTTCAGTCAACAGCAACAACAACAAAAACTTCCTCACTTCAGTTTGTATTACAGCAAGACAAATTACAAACCCATGGGCTATAATTGAAGTAGACATGCAAGGAAGAGCGTTTCCAGAATGGCAGGGGGTAGTAAGCAAGAGAGTGGCCCTGGCACTTTGGGACAGTTAATCAATGGTGTCATGAGGAAACTGGATGATGCATCATGGCATCAGTTGACAGTAACTGGGAGGGAGAGGGGGTGAAGAAAACTGGTTTCTTTGCCGTACATGGTGAGAAGTAAAGATACATCCTACAGATTTAGTAGTCTGTGAAATAAAGATGCGAGTGTGACTTCCAAAGTTTATAGATAACTAATAGAGCATCTCAAAAGGTAAAGCTAACAAAAATTGGGAGGAGGGAGAAATAAAGAGGCTACTTATAAGAAAGCCAATGACTATAAACTGGAATTGAAACATAAAAGTAAATAAAAGAAAGTCCAATGCCTCATCTTTGCTAACAAAGAGTCGATTAAAGGCTGCTTCAAATGTATAATAAACGAGAAATAGTGGTGAAAGCACACAGTGTAGATTTATGGGGGTTACTGTCAGATCATAAAATCAGAAGTGGTCCAAAGGGACTGTATTGGGATATAGTATTGGAGATGGCAGATAGGAAGAGACTTTATTTTGTCTTTTATATATTTCATTTTATGTGAATAAAAGAGGGTGGAGTGGGAACACGCATGGAAAATATAGGCTGAGGGCACACAGAATAACACTTGGATAACCCACCACTGGTTTGACTCCAACTCCTGGCGACCCTGTGAATGAGTGATGTCCACAATGTCCTGTCCTCAACAGCCCTGCTCAGCTCCTACAGACTCATGCCTATGGCTTCTTTTATGGAGTCAAATCATCTCATTTTTTGTCTTTTACTTTTTCCCAGCATTATTGTCTTTTCCAAAGAACCCTTCCTGTAGGGATGTTTCAGGTTTAATTTGGTCACCTTTCTGTTGGTTCAGGGTATCCGTAGAGCTCTCCCCCAACACTGTATTTCAAATGAATAATTTTTCTCTCTCTATCAGCCTTCTTTACTGTCCAACTGTCACAACTCTATACAGTAATTAGAAATACAAGGGCGTGGATGTTCCTAGCCTTGATCTCTAATGACAGCACATTTTTGCTGTTGGTGACCTTTCCTAATTCTTCCATTGATGTGCTTATGAGTTTCAGCCTTGCCTTCACTTCTGAGTTTCAGCCTTGCCTTCACTTCTGAGTTTCAACCTTCCTTTCACTTTTTGCTGCAATCTCCATTTTAATTGATGACTGAGCCAAGATGAATGAAATCTTTAATATTTTCAATGTCTTCGTTGTCTATATTAAAGTTGTGTGTGTCTTCTTTAGTTATGATATTTCTCTTCTTGCCATGCAAATGCAGTCTTGCTTTGGCAGAATCACCAAATGCCTAAAGTTATAAGCACCCCTGTGGTTTTGCTTTTATTATGTTTACACAACCATGTGCCACAGGAGTCCTTTCTTTGTGACATGAGGTCTTTGGCTATAGCTGAAGATTTTACTTAAAGTTTTATCTATATGCACAATTTCCCAAATATTTTAATTAAATAAAATATAGCACTTATTTGGAGTTTTGTTTGTGTTACTGTAATGCCTTTAAACTGTTCCCCTTAAGGAAAAAAAAAAACTCAGACAAATAGATAGACATGAACTCACATGCTATTAAAACATGGAGGGATAGCCCTGGCCGTTTGGCTCAGCGGTTAGAGCGTCGGCCTGCGGTCCTGAGAGACCCGGGTTCGGTTCCCGCTAAGGGCATGTACCTCGGTTACAGTTTGTCCCTGGCCCTGGTTGGTCGTGCGGGTGGCAGCCACTCGATGTGTCCCTTTCACATCGATGTTTCTCTCTCTCTCTCTCTGTTCCTCTCTCCCCCCCCCACTCTACCTGAACAAAAAATGGAAAAATGTCCTCGGGTGAGGATTAAAAAAAACAAAACAAAAAAACATGGAGGGATACATTCAGATTTTATCCATGCTCAGATCTTATTCATGCTACATTTCCTGTTTTTGTCATAAATCTGAAAGAAAAAATAAAAAATAAAAGAGAGAGAGAGACAGAAAACATGTTCTGTTTTTACTCATGGCTTCTGGTGTTCTGCAATTTGCTACCTGCAGACATGAAAAGAGTAATAAAAAAATTCTAAACCACTCTGCACTAAAAAATTTGACAACTTTGATGAAATTAACTAATTCCTTGAAAAATATCACAACCTATCCAATATGAAATAGATCAGTTGAAAACCTTTTAATTATTAAGTAAATTGAATTTGTAATTGGAATCTTCCAAAAATGAAATTTCTTATTCCAAAGGGCTTTGATGGAGAATTCTACCACCAAACATTTAAGAAAGAATTAGTACAAGTTCTACCCATTTTTTCAGAATATAGAGGAGACATCAAGTCCCAATTTATTTTAGGAAGTTAGTGTTTCCTAATATCAAAACCAGATAAAGGCAGTACAAAAAAAATAAATAAATAAAAGAAAACTACAAACCAATATTCTTCATGAATATAAATCCAAATAACCTGAACAAAATGTTAGTAAATAGAACTAAGTATTATATAAAAAGAATCATATACCATGACCAAGTGAAGTTTATTTCAGGGATCCAAGTCTGGTTCAATATTTGAAATATCTTTAAAAAATTTATTTATAATTTTTCTTTATTGATTTTAGAGAGAGAGGAAGGGAGAGGGAGAGAGAGAGATAGACACAACCATGAGAGAGAACACTGATTGGCTGCCTCCTGCATGCCCCCACTGGAGATCGGGCCCATAAGCTTAGCATGTCCCCTGACCAAGAATCAAACTGGCGACCGCTTGGTGCATGGGACAACACTCAACCACTTGGCCACACCAGCCGGGCATAGAAAAATATCTTTTGATGTATCAAAATCATCTTACAAAATTCAACATCCATTCATGATAGAAACTCTTATAATAATAGGAATAGTGGGGAACTACCTCAACTTGATAAAGAGAATCTACAAAAACTAAAATGTACAGCTAACATTGTACTTAATAACGAAAGACTGGCCCTGGCTCATTTGGCTCACAGTTGGAGCATCAGCCCTTAGACCAAAGGGTCTCAGGTTCAATTCCCAGTCAAGGGCACATACCTGAGTTGTGGGTTCGATCCCCGAGGCCTGAGTCAGGGTCACTCGGGAGGCAGCCAATTGATGTGTCTCTCTCACATTGGTCTCTCTCTTTCTCCCCCTCTGCTGCCCTCTCTCTTCCTCCCTCCCTTCCTCCCTTCCACTCTGTCTAAAAATCCGTGGAAAAATATCCTCAGGTGAGAATTTAAAAGTAAGTAATGAAAGACTGAAATCTTTCTCCTAGGATTGGGAATTTTAAGACATAGATGTAGAATCTCAGGACTCTTATTTAACATTATACTAGAAGATCTAGACACTAGAGCAAGGTAAGAATAGAAATACAAGACATACAGATTAGAAAGGAAGAGATAAAATTGTCCTTATCT
Organism: Molossus molossus; assembly: GCF_014108415.1. NCBI lineage: Eukaryota > Metazoa > Chordata > Mammalia > Chiroptera > Molossidae > Molossus > Molossus molossus. The sequence goes on from NW_023425403.1 coordinate 21,714,375, forward strand.
GTAGATGACAACATTATGTAGAAAATTCCAAGGAATGAACAACAATTAAAAAGCCAACAAAAATACCCCAAACCCCAAATTCCTAGAACTAACATGTGAGTTCAGCAGGGTCAGAGGATACATGACATACATTAAAAGTCAATTGTATTTTGCCCCGCCTGGTTTGGCTCAGTGGTTAGAGCATCGGCCTGCGGTCTGGAGAGACCTGGGTTCGGTTCCTGCTAAGGGCACGTACCTCGGTTGCAGTTTGTCCCTGGCACTGGTTGGGTAGTGTAGGTGGCAGCCACTCGATGTGTCCCTTTCACATTGATGTTTCTCTCTCTCTCTCTCTCTCTTCCTCCCACTCTATCTGAACAAAAAATGTCCTCAGGTGAGGATAAAAAAAAAAAAAATCAATTGTATTTCTATATACTAACAACAAATATGTAGACATCAAAAATTAAAAATAATTATAGTGCCCTGTTTGGTGTGACTCAGTTGGTTGCAGCATTGTCCCATACACCAGAAGGCTGTGGATTCCGTTCCAGGTCAGTGCACATACCTAGTTTGTGGGCTCAATTGCATGGGAGGCAACCTATCGATGTGCCTCTCTCACATTGATGTTTTTCTCTATCTATTATTGCCTCTCAGAAATTAGTAAAGTAATAATAATAGCATTTACGGTTACTCAAAAAAGTGAAATACTTAGGTATAAATGTAACAAAACATATACAATTCTGAGGAAATATCAAACTAGATATAAATAAATGAAGATATACAATATGTTTATGGATGGGAAGAGTCAACATAATAAAACTATTTTTTCAAAAAAAGTATATACAAGTATAATACAATTTCTATCAGAATCCCAGCAAAATTTTTGTAGACAAAATTATTATAAAAGTTATATAGAAATGCAAAGGAAATATAACACTAAGCAGTTTTGAAAAAATAACCATATAGTGGGAAGAATGAGTCTACCTGATATTAAGTCTTACTATATAGCTACAAGTAAACAAAATGGTATGGTATTGGTGGAGTGATAGACACATCAATAAATGTAATAAAATAGGGAATTCACAAACAGATCCGTATATTCTTCCCAAAAATGGCCCGAGGTGACCTCTGAAAAATTATTTACTTGACTCAGAAAACCATATATAATCATGCAGATCAAGAGGTTCAAATTTGCATGTTCACTTTAAAAACACTAGTGAAAGTGCCCTGGCCATTGAGGGTATGCATATCTAAAAGCCACCAAGTATCTGAAGGATGTCACTATGCCACTTTACAGAAGCAGTGTGTGCCATTCCGTCATTATAATGGTGGAGGTGGTTGGTGTGCCCAGGTCAAAGAGTGGAGCTGGTAGCAAGGACGGTGGCCCCCAATTTTTGCCACACCTGCTGAATTTTTGCCACACATGCTTAAAAATGCAGAGAGTAATGCTGAACTTAAAGGTTTAGATGTGGATTCTCCGGTCATTGAGCACACCTGGGTGATCAAAGCTCCCAAGATGCACGTAGAACTTACAGAGCTCATGGGCGGATGACCCCACACATGAGCTCTCCTTGCCACATGGAGAGGATCCTATGGAAAAAGAGCAGATTGTCCCTAAACCACAGGAGGAGGTTGCACAGAAGAAAAAAATATCCCAGAAGAAAAAAATTATGGCTTAGGAGTGAATTTAGCATAAAATAAATGCTAATAAAAGTACAAAGAAAGAGAGAAAGAAATAGACCCGTATAAATATGGTCAAGTGAGTTTTGATAAAAGAACAAAAGCTATTCACTGGAGGAAAGCTGGCCTTTCAACAAATGGTGGTAAACATCCAAATGCATAAAATACCCCCCCACACACACCTACGTCTTACATGTTTAACACAAAAGTGAACTCAAAATATACCATGGACTTAAATATGAAACTATAAAACCCTTAAAAGAAAAAAATAAAAAGCAGGAGGAAACCTTCTGGATCTAGGGTTAGGCAAAAAGTTCTTAGATTTGACACTATTTGTATTATATATAAATGGAAAAAAAAACTGATACATAGGCCTTCATAAAATTAAAATGTGTTGCCCTGCAAAATAACCTTTTGAAAGGTTGAAAAGACAAGTATAGATTGGGAGACAATACTTGTAAGACACATAGTTGACTAATATCTCAAAACTCAGCAGTAAAAAATATATATATATATATTGTTTAGAAAATAGGCAAAAGACATGAAGAACTAGATCACCAAAGAGGATATACAGATGGAAACAACAACAAAAACATGTGAAGAGGTGTTCAAAATCATTACTTACTATAAAAATGCAAATTAAAACCACAATGAGATAACAGCACACCAACCAGAATGGTTAAAGTGCTGTGTAGATGTTGAGAAATTGGATCACTCCTACATTGCTAGTGGGAATGTCAAATGATACAAGCACTCTGGTAATTTCATAAAGAAACTAAACCAGTGAGTACCCTATGACCCAGTTATTGTATTTATCTGAGAAAAATGAAGGCTTATGTTCATACAAAAACCTGAACATAAATGTTCATAGCAGTTTTATTTTAATTATTTTTAAAAATATGTTTTTATTGATTTTTTAGAGAGAGAGGAAGGGAGAGAGAGAAAGAAACATCGATGTGAGAGAGGAATATTGATTGGCTGCCTCCTGCATGTCCTCTACTGGGCATCAAGCCTGAAACCCAGACATGTGTCTTGACCAGTAATCAAACCTGGACCGCCTGGTCCATGGGACAATGCTTAATCCACTGAGCCACACCAGCTGGGCCATAGCAGTTTTATTTGTAATATCCCCAAACTAGAAATAGTCCAGATGTCTTTCAAGGAGTGAATGGTTAACTATATTGTGATACATCTATGCCAGCGATTTCAACCTGTGTGCCACAAGAATTTTTGAAACATGAAACACCAGACTATTTATTCAGGGACACTGACTTCTTTTCCCTTAGACCATCAAATAAAAAAATGACAACAGCCAACACAATAATTGTCCAGTGTGAATGAATCAAAATTATACCTACTTTTTGTCAGATCAGCAAAATATATATTTTTTGGTGTGCTGCAGAATTTTAGTAATTAGTTTATGTGCCAACTGAAAAAGGTTGAAAATTGCTGATCTATGCCGTGGAATACTACTCAACAATAAAAAGAACCTGATACATGTAACAGCCTGGATGAATCTCCAGAGCATTACTCAGAGTGAGAAACGTCAATCCCAAAGGTTACATAATATATGTTTCCATTTTTGTAACATTTTTGAAATAATGAAGTTAAAGAAATGGCAAACAGAATAGTGGTTGCCAGGGATTAAGGAAGGGATGGCAGTGGAAGGAAGTGATTGTGGCTCTAAAAGTCAGTATGAGAGATGCTTGTGATCATAGAATTGTCTGTATCTTTACTGTATCAATATTGATATCCTGCATGTGATATTGCACCACTTGGGGCAACTGGGTAAAGAGTAAATAGGAGCTGTATTTCTTAAAACTGCCTGTGAATCTACAATTACCTCAAAAAGAAAAGTTTAATTTAGAAAATGCATACTGCTTGATTTCATCATTTGATCAAGTTGCACTTAGCTTAAATAACAATTTCAGAACAATCTCTATAATGAGTCAGCTGACCTCTGAAAACTCTCAATTATTTATCTTACCTTTCCTTTTAGTTTTGTTTGGGTTCTTTTTAGTGTCCTCGTAGAAAAAAGGTAATATTAAGTTGATCTAGATCTCTTTTAACAATTTAAGTAACTTCAGAATGACTGCAGATCATGTGACATTCTTGCATCTGAGTAATTTACTGGAAAAGTAGTTAATATATAAGTAAAGCAGTACCCCGATCAAATTACTTGTTGAATTGAGATTAAGAACAAAGTAAAATTAGCATAAAAAATCCTACCACTTATGTGAAAAACTTAAAATGTTCTTTCTGTTTCCTTTCTGTTGGTTGGATAATCTTCCTTTCTTGTTCTCTTATTCTTCTGTATTTTTTTATTGGCCATTTAATTACTGACCCTCTAGCTAGGTGGACATGGAAGGTGCTAAAAGGTAAATTTCTAATAAATGATGCAGCTTATCATTGTCTCTCTGGAAAATACAAGTACATGAAAGATAAGAGTTTCTCTTAAATTTACGTATTTGTCTAATGTGATTATGATTTCAACCAAACTCCTAGAAAGAATTTGTGTTAAGGACATTTTTTTTCGAATTAGAAAAAAATATATAAATTCACCTCAAGTAAATGCATAAAGATAGCCAATTGTTTGGCAAAATAGAATAGTATGTGGGATTATTACCACTAGTTTTCAAAATGCAGTTTATTTTTTAAAATTTTTATTTATTTTTTTGTTACAGATATTTCTCCTTTTTTACCCCATTGGCACCCCCCTCCCCACCCCCGCCCCGACTGGTCCCCGGCTTAGTTGTCCATGTCCATTGGTCATGCATACATGCATATAAGTTTTGTGGTTTATCTCTTCCCACCCCTCCACCCCCTCTTCTGAGGGATGTTAGTCTGTGCCCTACTTCCATGTTTCTGGGTCTACCATATTCCTCAGACTATTATGTTCATTATATTCCGTATATAAGTGAGATCATGTGGTATTTGTCTTTTTCTGCTTGGCTTATTTCACTTAGGATAATACTTTCCAGGTCCCTCCATGTCATCTCAAAGGATAAGAGATCTTTCTTTCTTACAGCTGCATAGCACTCCATTGTGTATATGTACCACAGCTTTTTTATCCGTTCGTCTACTGATGGACACTTGGGCTGTTTCCAGATCTTAGCTATTGTAAATAGTGCTGCTATTCAAAATGCAATTTAAAGGTATAATATATAGAATGATATTATGCTGAATAAAGAATATAGGGAGAGCCATGGCCGGTTTAGCTCAGTGGTTAGAGCATCGGCCTGCACACCAGGGAGTCCCAGGTTCGATTCCAGCCAAGGGCATGTACCTTGGTTGGGGTTGTGCAGGTGGCATCCAGTCAATGTGTCTGTCTTACATTGATGTTTCTCTCTCTCTCCCTCCCACTCTGTCTGAAGACAAATGTAAAAGTATCCTCGGGTGAGGATTATATATATATATAAATATATATATATATGGAGAAAAATCACAAGAGTTTAAAAAGCCCAGAAAGAGACTCTTCTATGTATGAAAGTCTGTGTAAAATATACTATAGTCATTTATTTATTAATATAACATTTTTAAAAATTTTATTTTATTTTACTTTCCTTTTCTTTTTCTTTTATCTTTATTGTTGAATGTATTACAGATGTTCCTCATTTTTCCCCCATTGACCCCCTCCTTCTCTCTCCCATTTCCCTCCTGCCTTTTCCCACACTGTTGCCTGTGTCCATTGGTTATGCATATAAGTTCTTTGGTTTATTTCTTCCCACCCCCCAGCCCCCTGTCCTTTTGAGGTTTGTCAATCTAGCAACCCATTTGTACTTCTTAATCCCTTCACCTTTTTCACCCATTCCCCCACCCCCCCTCCCATCTGGCAACCAACAAAATGTTCTCTATATCTATGAGAATGTTTCTGTTCTGCTTGTTCATTTTGTTTGTAGATTCAATTGTGGATAGATATGTATTCATTGCCATTTTATTGGTTCATATTTTTATCTTTTCTTCAAGAAGACCCTTCAAAATTTCATATAATAATGGTTTGGTGGTGATGAACTCCTTTACCTTTTCCTTGTGTGGGAAACTCTTTATATGGTCATCAATTCTAAATGACAGCTTTGCAGGATAGAGTAATCTTGGATGTAGGTTCTTGCTTTTCCTCACTCTGATTATTTCTTGCACTCCCTTCTGGCCTGCAAAGTTTCTTTTGAGAAATCAGCTGCCGGTCTAATGGGAACTCCCTTGTACGTAACTAACTGCTTTTCTCTTGCTGCTTTTAAGATTCTCTCTTTGTCTTGAACCTTTTGCATTCTGATGATGATGTGTCTTGGTGTGGGCCTCTTGGGGTTCATCTTGTTTGGGACTCTCTCTGTGCTTCTTGGACGTGTATGTCTGTTTCCCTCACCAAGTTAGGGAAGTTTTCTGCCATTATTGTTTCAAATAGGTTTTTGATTTCTTGTTCTCACTCTTCCACTTCTGGCACCCCCAAGGTGCGAATGTTGGCACACTTGAAGTTGTCCCAGAGGCTCCTTATACTATCCTCATTTTTTCACATTCTTTTTTCTTTTTTTGCTGTTATGATTGGGTATTTTTTTGTTTCCCTATATTCCAAATCGATGGTTTGCTTATTGGCTTTACCTACTCTACTATTGAATCTGTGTATATTATTCTTTTTTTCAGTTAGTGCCTCCTTCATTTCTAACTGTGCATCCATCATTTCTGACTGGTCTTTTTTTATACTCTTGAGGCCCTCACTAAGTTTGCTGAGGTTCTCACTAAGTTCATTGAGCATCCTTATAAGCAGTATTTTGAACACAGCATCTGTTAGGTTGCTTATGTCCATTTTGCTCAGTTCTTTTCTGGGGTTTTGTTCTGTTCTTTCATTTGGGACCTGTTTCTTTGTTCTTCATTTTGGCTGCTCCCTGTGTTTGTTTCTGTGTATTACTTAATAAGAGGTATGGGGCTAGCTGAGACCAGATGCTGCTTGTTTGAAAGAATTTAGGAAAACCTGAAGCAGGATCCAAGTCAGGCCAATCCTATGGTAAAGCAACTGGCAACAGCTTGGGTGGGCCTGAAAGTTGGGTGGGGCGGGGCCTCAGGGAATCACCAGGGCAGGGCAAACAGTATGAGTCAGGTTGCTGGAGTCCCAGATATGGCGGCTGTCTGCTGCCCCAGGGAAGGGCTCGCCAAAGGAGCAAAGGCCTCTGATAGCAGTCTGTCCCGGAGAAAACCCCCTCTCCAGCCCTCACTGCAATGCCAAACAGCTCAGTCCTTCCCTGTATGTCTCTGGTGCCCCTCGAGCTGCCTCCCCTCCAAGCTGAGAGGGAGAGAGTTTGATAAGTTCATGCGCAGGCCCTTTAAGAGGAGCTGCCTGGGCTCCAGCCGCCTCAGCCTCCCTGAGCCCCAGTTCCCGCCAGGAGTTTTTTCCAGCCAGGAGTGATGGGGATTCTCTTCTTGGCACTAGAACCCTGAGAGGGGTGCCTGGTGTGGGACAGGGACCCCTCAGTCCTCACGGAGGACCTTCCCAGCTGAGGTGTCCTCCTGATTTTTATCCACCACACGTGGGTGTGGGACCAGTCCGTTCCCTCCGCCCCTCCTACCAGTCTGGATGTGGCTGCTTTAATTCCGTAGTTGTAGGACTTCCATTCAGCTGATTTCAGGCGGTTTTGAATGATGGTTGTTCTGTAGTTTAGTTGTAACTTTGATGTGGTTGTGGGAGGACGTGATACCGTGTTTACCTACCCGCCATCTTGACCAGAAGTCCTAAAAATTTCATTTTATTTTTTTAGAAAGTGAAAGTAAGAGGGAGAGAGAGAGAGATAGAAACATCCATGAGTGAGAACATCGATTGGCCATCTCCTGCATGCCCTACACTGGGCATGTACCCTGACTGGGAATTGAATCCGTGACCTCTTAGTGCATTGGGTCGATGCTCAACCACTGAGCCACACCAGCTGGGCAATTTAATATAACATTTTGATAAATATAAATATAACAAAGACTATATTATATGCTTTTATATATTATAGGAAGGAAAGAATCATTAAATAAATGCTATGAGAGCAACTAGGTAATATAAATTTGTCCCTTTTGCTGCCTCATATACCAAGATGGATTTCATATGTATTTAAAGGTTACAAAAAAACCCACAAAAACCTACACACACACAAAAAGACATATTTGGAAGTAAATATGAATATTTTTTGTATAGTAGGGTGAAGGACTAAAAGGAAAAAAATGTAAAGAAATATTACTAGATTTGGCTATATAGTTGTAAACTTTTTATATGTTAAAAATCACTAATACATCAAATTTTTATATTACTAATGTCATATATGATGGGTGATTAATTTACCTAATATGTAACATGCTTCTATAAATAATAAGATAATGAACATCTTAAGAAAAAAATATACAATGACCTTACATAGATAATTCATAAAATTATAAACAATAAACAAGCTTTGAAATATTTTATAACTTATTTAAAAAACAATGAAATTTAAAATAAAATATTTTCCACTATTAGAATAGCTAATAGTTTTTAAAGGCTAATATCTGATCTGTACTTTGTGAAGAATTTAATATATGGCTTATAAAAATATACAACCTTTTTGGATAATCTTAGAAATTATTTTATAGTATAAACAGTATTCTCTTTATTTAAATCAGAAATGCATATAAATACTATTTATTTTATCTCAGTGTTATTTATATTGGTGCCAAGTTTCGAGTAATCCACCTACCCGGCAGTAAGACTATTGCTATAAAGATAATTCCATAACATGCAGTACCATTCGGTTATTAAAAAATGTGTTTCCACAACCTAAGTGTTTCTCAACAGATGAATGAATTAAAAAGTCATAGATAGGTATATATGTATACACACACACACACACACACACACTCACACACATAATGAAATTGTTATATATAATAGGATTTTATATGTGTGATACATACATAATATATATAACATACATTTTATATATAATATAGACATTTATACATGTATATTGGAATATTATTCAACCTTTAAAAGGAAGGAAAATTTGTCATTTGTGACAATGTGAATGAATCTGGAAGATATTGTGAAGTGAAATAAACCAACTAGAGAAAGACACATATTCTGTAGTTTCACTTATGTATGGAATCTATAAAAAGTCAAACTCATAGAAACAGAGAGTAAACAGGTGATTACCAGGATCTGGGGATGGGAGGATAGGGGAAGAAATAGGGAAAGGTTTATAAAAAGGTATAAGCTTTCATTATAAAATAAATAAGGTCTGAGGATATAATGTATAACTATAGTTGATAACGCTGTATTGCATAATTGAAATTTGCTGAAAGAGTAGAACTTAAATGTTCTTACCAAGGGGGAAAAAAAGGTAAAGGTATAACAAAAATAGTTTTCTAAAATTATATTTAGTGTTTAGGGAAAACACTAAAATTATGCTAAATAATTTAGATAAAATTAATATATTTACTTTTGGCAGAATTTGATAGATTCTGATATAGATAGATAGAAAGAAAGATAATATAATTTTAATCTGATTTATTATATATGAAAAAAAGCTTGAAGGCAATACAAGAAAGTGTTAAAGACTTTGTTGTGGTCTTTCATCAATGGTTTAGGAAGTTCTTGAATGCAAACAGTGGTTTATGTACAAAGAAATTAATCACAACAATATTGATAAAAATTAAATGTTTATCAGTAGAAAAATGCTAAATTATATCATCATATACTTATCATAGAATTCTATTCAGGCATTATAATTATGTCTTTGAAGGTTTGTTGTTTTAATAATATGGAAAAGTACTTATAATATAATGCTAACTGATTAAACAATATGAATATATGTTTCAAAGCTGCAGGAAATATGGTACATTGTTAACAGTCATTACCACCGAGTAGTAGAATTAAAATTAACATTTTCTCATTACATTTCAGAATATTCCAAATTTTCAGCTACCCTATAAGCCTCCAGCCTTTGTAATTACAAAAATATGTCTTTAAAATCTCTGAGGACATATGTATTATTAATTATATGTATACTACTAGAAGCATTTATAAATGTATTTAGCTAATGTAATTAATACATCCACAATATTCTTTAAACACTATCTCAGCTTTGTCCTGATCTACAATATGTTGGCCCTGCCTGGGTTTGGCATCATTAATTGCTACAAGTAAAATAATAGCAAGGTGCATTTACACAATGGAAGAAAGGAGAGATTAAGGCCCTCTGTTAGTGCAAGGCAGTCTGACAGATTCTGATACGTTTTGTGCACTGCCTCTGTGTTTTTATTTGCATTTATATTTCCAAGGGTTTTACAACTAAAGCTAGGTCCCCAAAGAAGTCAGGGTTTTTTTGTGTTACCCACAACTTGGCGGGAGGCAGAATGTCTGCAATTACTCCTTCTGCTTTTAACTGACTTTGAATCCTGTCCTTTGGCTTGTGCACCTGGCTTTGAGACAGAAGAAAGCAAAAACTCTATCTGTTGGTTTTCAAATGTCATTTCCCTTTGGCTTTGTGGATGGTAAAATTCTGTCTTTGCATCTGAAATTGGAAACTCTTCTAATCCTGGAGTCTGAGTGTAATTCATTGGAAGGCTTTCTCCTATCCGTGTCTAGGATCAGAATTTGGTCTGATGTTCATTTATATCCAGGTGTAAAACTTGAAGACTTTTACCTTTAGTGCAGTGACTCAAATTTTGTTCCTCATTCTGCCTATACTATTATTAACTGTCAGTTCTTAATTATATCCACATATGAATTCGGGCTGGCGGGCTCTGGGCTTTCCCTTCCTCTGGATGCCTGGACCTTGGATACTTCTTCCTTTTGTTCATGTTTGGTAGGCTTTGCTTTTGGATTTGTAGCCCTGCCCAATCAATACAGTGTTTGGCATAGAAAAAAAGTAATTATTTCTAATGGGATTCCCTGCCCCAAATGTTAGAATACCCCTTATTTGTACTTATTTGCACTTCCTCCACATAAATCATTAAGTTATATTACTAACAAGAGTATCTTGAAATGCATGTAGTTCAAAGTTCATCATGACGTTGACACGTCTGTTCCATTTAATTCTCACAGCTTTTCTTGAAACAGCTTTGCCCATTTTCCACGTGAGAAAATAAACTTTAATAAAATGGAGTAGAGCTAGGTATCACCAGCTACAGTTTCTCCACAGCACTCACCTACTCTACTAGACCAGACCTGTTTTTGAGTGACACTAGAGTATGGAATCCATTGTGAGAATGTTGTTGTTGATACTTTGATTAAGCCTCTTTCACTTCTATTTATATTTTATTATAGATGTGTGCCACCCACTTTCTGTGCAGAAGTTTGAAGAGAAAAGAAATTAGGTTTTCTTGAACACTCCTAACCCCCATTGCATATAAGATGAAGTTTAAACTCTTGACAATCTGGCCCTCAACTACTGAAACATTCTCATCCATTGCCACTCACCTCCATGAACACTATACTCCTGCTATGTGGAATTTTCCTTTGTTGTCTGAATATGTTGTTTCTTGCCTGAAATGCTGTCCTCCTCTATTCTCATGTACTTGCTGAACTCCCGCTTCAGTGGAGTTTTGTTAAACCACAGATTGCTGGACTCTGCCTCCAGGGTTTCTGACTCAGTAGGTCTGGGGCCCCAAAGTTCCATTTCTAACCAGTTTCCAGGTGGTCCTGAGCTGCTGATCTGGCACTACACTTTATAAAGCATTGTACCTATTATTCTATACACACACACACACACACACACACACACACGTATATATTTAAATATTTTTCCTTTATTGATTTTAGAAAGAGGAAGAGAGAGAGAGATAGAAACATCAATGAGAGAGAACATCGATTGGCCACCTCCTGCATGCCCCTCACTGCGGACTGGGCCCACAACCTGAGCATGTGCCCTGACCAGGAACCGAACTGGCGACCTCCTGGTGCATGGGTCGACGCTCAACCACTGAACCACACTGGCTGGGCTGTACCTATTCTTCTTGAAGACCTAACTAACTAGATCTTTTCTGACTACAAACATACTTAATGGGTCCTTCCTCTGGGCTGTCAAGCTTTTATTGGTTATATCACATTTTTTGGTGAGTATTTGTGAGTGTTTTCCTTACCTAATGGAATTCCTTATTTATAAAAGGGACAAGACTTGTTCTACTTATGTAGATTCTCATGGTCTAATGTGATGTTTGGCACATGCAAGAACTCACTAAAAAATTGAATGAATACATAATGCGCCAAGAAGCACTTGTTCACTTAAAGTTGCTTGTACAGGATGAATACTTTGCTCCACTGGTTTTCTTTTTCAATGTGTTTTGGTTTCCAAATCAAATTTTTCTGTTTTTAGCACAAATAGAAGGGGAAACTATGTTTTTTAAAAAATATCTAATATGTATTAGGTACTGTGCTTTACATATATCATTGTATGTCATTCTTTGAGTAACTTCCATGAAATAACCATATTTTATTTTCATGTTAAAGATAAAAAACTGAAGCTCAAAAAGTTTAAGTAATTTTATAAATATCATATGATTTGAAAGTGGTACTAAATCAGATTTAAATTCAGCATTTTCTTACTCCAAAAACAATTCCACTCTTCTGCTTCCCAAAGTAATTCTTATTTCTCTCATAGCATGTTGAGATGATTGGGACAGTAGTATGTCTCCAGATAAAATAAAAGATGACCTCCATGTTAGCATTATTAGTGATGATTCCTGCTTTCTTCTTTGTTCTTTGCATCCAGGTTCAATTCTTAAATTACTTTGAGTCTCACAATTATTCTACCATGTCTCTCCTTCCCTCTCTGGGGATCATTGAAGAGATATCTCCATATGCCTTCCCTTCCATGGCTCTACCAATACTTATTTAGATTGACCGCACTATAAAGCAAATGCAGTTTATTTTCTCCCTTAATCAAATAGAAGAATGAAACAAAGAGACACTTTAAAGATGGTAAAGCCAAACACTTTCTTCTAATTTCTAGTGATATTTGTTCTGTGCAACTGAGAAAAAAAATGAAATTCATTTTCACAAGTAATCAGTCGATTAAAACTTTATTTTTTAAATATGTTTTTATTGATTTTTTTTTAGAGAGAGAGGAAGGGAGAGAGAAATAGAAACATCACTGTGAGAGATAAATATCAATTGACTACCTCCTGCACACCCCCTACTGGGTATGGAGCCTGCAACCCAGGCATGTGCCCTGACTGGGAATCTAAAAGGGACCTCTCAGTCCATGGGACGATGCTCAGTCCTCTGAGCCACACTGGGAGGGAGAAAAGTTTACTTTTTTAATCTTTTAGTTTATGTACACACTTTATACATCATATAATTTCTCCCTTTGCAAACCTTTCTTTTTTTTTTCTTCCCAAGTAAAGTAAATTCTTTTGGGAATAATTGGATTTTACTTAAGTTATAGACATAGGTATATTTTGGAAGATCAAGTATCTATTTTTTTCTTCCACTTAATAAAATCATTTTCTTCTTAGGAAAGACAATAGATGATCACTTTTAAGTATCAAACTAATTTGAACTTGTAGTAATCAATTCATTTTGTTAATCATTCACTAAATGTAAATTTCATGTTATATATCATTCAGTGATGTGAACCCGAAAACTGTAATCTTATATGAAAGAGTTGGCACAAAATTTTAGTTTAGTATCCTGTATATATCTATTTGTTTAAACTATTTGATGAAGAAAATATAATTTGTCATTTAAAAGGCAAGAAATATATTTTGTTCTCTTGTATATTGTATTGTTGGTTTTTTTAGGGTACTGAAGAATGGACTTTGTATTAATAGAGGGAGGTGGATATGATATATCATCTATATTGATATTATTTCTTTTTATCTGTTGGGCAAGCTTGATGTTTTGCATTTGTGAATTCTGTTAGGCTGCTGGATAGTGATAACTGCAATTTGTGCGGGAAAATGAAGAGTGGCCCACTCCTTCTGTGGGCCTCTTCCTTCACATTGTTTATTAGTCCATAGGTGGAATCCGAATAACAGAGATTGATTGATTATTAGATTTACTAAATATTTTCATTGTGCCAACTTCTGGCTATACTTAGCTGTATTGATTTGTAAAATTTTCCAAGATTAAATTTGAGAATCATTAGAAAAATATAAACAAAGTTTATCATGATTAGCCCATTTTATTTAAATCATTCCATCAAGCTTTAGCTTCATACTCTGAACACAAATGCAGTTGTTATATAATTATTTCCCAAAGGACAGTGGTGAATTGATCCACCAAGAATTTTTTAAAAAATAAACTAAGAGGGTAATGAGGTGAATTGCAGATGATATTCTTTTTTGCAGACTGATCTGATCTTTTGTTTGTTTTTTCCAAATCTTGGTCCTATATCTCCGCTGTATCTTTGAGGTCAAGCATATGTTATTTGCTACATAAATATGTGTTGTTTATATGCATTCTGTGTATCATTGTTTTGCTGTTTCAGATGCATGGAACAGAGTAGACACAATGAAAACACAACTAACAATGCTGCTTGATGAAAAAGAAAATACAATTAGAAGGGACAAATTAATATTGGCTTTACATAGAGTCACTTATATGACAGTAATTAAGTTAATTAACACTAACATTGATATTCTCATTTGGAGGCAATGGTAGGATACTGGCTGCCCCACATAAAAATGAAGTAACTACTTGTGTCTATAAAACAATCCACAGTAGGAATACAAAACAAACAAACAAGCAAATGAAAACAAAACCACAGAATATAGTGGAGATAACCATAGGTCACCCAATAAAAATCCAAGAATTAAAATCACTTTATGATCAGCTAAGGGTCTACTCTACATTTTCACTAGAATCCCCTGGTATAGGCTCTAATTCCAGCGTTGTATGAAGACACTAGAGAAGATGTTTTACAAATAGATAAGTGCAGAAATCACAGAACCTACAGAAACTAAGTTATCCTTTTAGTTGTCATGAGCTCTAGAACAGAGTCTTTATCAGCTATGATCAAATAAGTTGGATAGGTCATATAACAAGTTAGAACTTGCCAATTTTTTAAATAGAAAAAACAGATGTCATCTTCTCTTATAAACTACATCCTGACCATATCCTACTCTGACTACTTTATAGCATATATGAACTCCCACTCCACCCCCTTTCCCCCTTCTCAAGCGAGCCAACCTACCAGGCTGTGTATTTTTAATCACTTTTTATAGCAATCAAGAATTTGCCATCAGAGAAACTGTTCCAGTGCTTCTTATCTTTTGATGCCTGTGCCTGCTAAACAGATTTTAGATAAAGAGCAACTGGCAGTAAGTGCCCTTCCTGAAAATAGAGGTCAAAGACCTTGCTGTTGAAGCCCCAGAGTAAGTGGTTGTGGAAAACATTTGAAATCTTAGTCATATTCAAATTCCAATTACAATTTTCCCTCTTTTGGTCAGAAATTTCAGGGTTTTTAGAAATAGTTTTAAATTAAAAAATGATTTCAATTCTATATAGCAGGCCGAAATTAATGAGTACATGGTAACTCATTTTTATGTGTTAATAATGAGAAAAAACATTTAACTGGAAAAGAAAAGGAAAAGACCTTCAGGTTTCGGGGATTGTTTGTGAAAGGACTATAAGTGGAAAAAAGTTAGCACTCACTATATGGTGATATTTGCAAAAGCAAATAATGTTACATTGTGTGACCTGTGAAAGGGGCGTTACACAGGTTCTAATTGATTCTAAGTGGAAGTTGGCCTTAGATCACTGCTGAGGAAAACTTTTTTTTTTTTTTTTTTCCTGTGACTACATTGCTTCAATATTACAAATCAAATTGTGTTGGAAAGTGTGACCTGGAATGTGGAGAAGGAAAGTGATGAAGAATGAAAGGTAACATGACAGACATTGGGTCTCAGTTCTGAGTATGAAGTAGAAAAAGGGGACTGACTTGGTTAACCAGACTCTGCTCTTTGCTAAATGGCAGAGTATCACATCAAAGGCCACAGAGCCATTTGAACAGGTGCTTCTAAAGACTGTATTAAATAACCTCTGGGCCGCTTTAGATTATGAATGGTCCACATAACTTCATGAAACGAGTGAGTGCAAGAAGAATGAACTGGCAGGTGAGGCCCGTCTGCTACAGAGTCCACGATCCTGAGGTGCTTGTAGTTTTCAAAAGACTCAGCGACTGCTTTAAATCAAATGTTTTATGTGGCTGAACAAAGTCCCATGAAGGTACTGTCTGCATCTCAGGATCAGTTCCTGGTTGTTGTCATAATTCTTTTATCAGGATTTTTCAGAATGTTTTTCCTTCTCAAGTGGATTTTTAATTTATGTATTTGTCAGTGACATTTTCATAAGGGTGTCATTATCTGTTCTCTTCTTCTGTCTCCTACCCCATGAACTAGAACTTCTTCCAACTACCTGTGAAGACTTTTTGACTGACTCAGCTACAATTAGAGAATACGTTGATACTTATATACTGATACATATGTTGTATTTAGAGCTGTGCTAGTTAAAGTATGTGATTGAAAAAGGAGGGGAGGGAACTCGACTATCTACATCACCAGGATCCTAAGAATTTAGTTGAGGAGCTAACTTAACCAGAAAATGCAGAAATATGTGGGAGCTCAATGAATTCTGTGACATTGAAGTAAAAGGGAATGAAATGTGGAGAGAAGGCTGAGCTCCCCAGTCTAGCCAAGGATGCCTTCAGCAGGTGGTGGGACTTAAACTCAGGGAGGGTTTAGGCATAAAGGGGGTGTTTTCAGGAATAAGAACGTGTGGACCCTGGGATAACTTAGCAAAGCTAGGTTAATTTATTACCTAAGATCCTTTTTGATTTTTGGGTTGTCTCGTATACATTAGTCTTGATTGCAAAATAATCAGTAATTGTTCTCATATGTGCTGCTGGGCAACCACTCCATATATACAAATATTTTGGTGAAAATTTTCCTTGTTTTAGTTTCAAAAGTTAACTACCTACCAGAATGTCATTGCCAGAGAAAATGCAAAAGATGAGACATTACCATAAAAATGGATGAGTACCAAAAGATGAGGGGAAAAAAGTACTAATTAAAACATACCTATTTTGTAGTTTAGTATACAAATGTTATAATTATTTGACTAGAATCTATGTTTCTTTGCAGCTTTTAACAGACATATTTCTATACTAAAAAGTACAGTTGTATCTAATTTAGGTTATAGTAGATGATATTTTTTCAAAGATGGCTACATCAATAAATACCATCCCATATGGCCTTCGTCCATGTTGACCCTCCTCCACTGAGGGCTGGGGTCTTTGTTCTCTTCCTTTGGAAATGGGCCAGCCTTAGTGACTCAATTCAATCCAATAGAACGAAACAGAAGTAACCCTGAAGTCTAGGTCATAAAAGGCAATAGAACTCTCTCTCAGGACACTAATCCACCCACCATGTTGTGAGAAAGTCCAAACTAGCCCATGTAGAGAAATGACATGGAGAGGCCCATACAGAGAGGAACTGGGGACCCAGCTGACATTTAGCATCAGTTACCAAATGTGTGGATGAAAGACGATTTAGTTCAGAGCCTTTGGTGTGAGTTCTCCATCGGAGGCTCCAAACGTCTTGGAGAAGAGACTAGCCATCCCCACTGTGCTGTCTGAATTCCTGACTCACAGAATCTACTAGCATAACACCACCAGGTTATTAATCTGTTACACAGCCACAGTAACTGGAAAACATGTCAATCACGTTTTCATACTTGAATTTTTACTGGCTCCAGCTATTCACTTAAGAATTTCTCTTTAATATACAAATAACCCCACTTTCAAAAATACCTGTATGCAGTTCTGAACACTCAGTTTCCAAACTGTGGACTAATTATTTTTCCAAATTTTAGAAATGAATTTTTAAAACGCACCTGTATTCCAGCATATGATGCAAATTCCTGATTTTGTTATGTGCTCCATTTAAACAAAATGAATGAATCACTCAGGCTCAGTGTCTGCTGATCAGAGACCTTTGCTCTCTGTGGCTAGCTCTGATGTCTTTACCATTATTGGCAGAAAATGGACGTACTACTATATTTTTGATGACTTTACTCTTTGTTTTTTATTTTTAAATTATAGTTCATTTTTAATATTATTTTATATTGGTTTCAGGTGTACCCCATAGTGTTTAGACAATCATACACTTTACAAAGTGTTCCTTCGATATTTCTAGTACTCACCAGGCATCATACATACTACTTTGAAGAACATACAGCATAGTGGAAAACACATGGTCAGCTGGGGTTGGAACCAAGAGCTACACGAGCACAGTATAGGAGAATTAAACTTGACTGAGAGATTCGGATAAAGCATTGTAGACAAAGTATATTTGTGAACTAAGTTTTGAAGGAGGAATAGGAGTTTATGAAATGAAATGAGGGACCGGGAGGTTATTTGTATAAAATGCTAGTCATTACTTTCACACAGTGCTCTCTGATAAGAATGCCTGTGTCCATTCATAGACACTGTTGACAGCTGTGTTAGTGCCCTGTGGCTTTGGAACCTTGGCCATAGCTGGTTCAAGCACAGTGAACAACTGATTTCAAGGAGTCAATCCATAGGCTGGTTTGTGCCATTAATCCGAATCTCTCTTGCAGGATTTCAGACTAAGAGACACAGAGATGGAGAGAGAGTAGCTATTGCTGCATGTAAACATGGCATTGGCAGTCATTGTGGACATCATACAAGCAGAAGAAACTGGTCTACTGAGCAGAATAACAGGACAGTAGTATAAAGAGAACACAGGCCCCAGTAGAGACAGACTAGCTCCTACTGCCTTGACTATCAGTCTTGCCTTTTAATTCCGTGAAATTTTCTCTGAATCTTTCCAGTAAGCTCCTTTTTGCAAAGAACTAGTTTGACTGGCTTTTCTAAGGCTACACAAAAGGGAATGTGTGTAGAGTGTATTAGAGGCCTGAAGAGTCTGGTTGGTCTGGGAAACTGTGAAGTTCATTCTTCTTCAAGAAAGTATTTGTTCCTACTGTGTGCTGTACACACTGTGCTCGATACTAGAATTCCCGTTTGACATTGGATTACAGGTACAGTCGGTGTTAATGTGGGAGAAATGACACAGGGACATAAATTTGGTATAATCTCCTGGGCTAAGAAGTTTAACTTTCTTTTTTCTACATTGATTTTTAGAGAGAGAGGAAGGGAGAGACAGAAAGAAACAGAAACATCAATGAGAGAGAACATCGATTGGCCACCTCCTGCATGCCCCCCTGCACTGGGGATCAGGTTCACAACCTGGGCATGTGCCCTGACTGGGAATCAAACTGGTGGCTTCTTGGTGCATGGGTTGATGCTCAACCTCTGAGCCACACAGGCTGGGCAAGGATTTTAGACTTAACTCTGTAGTCTGTGAATTTCCCCTGGGGGCATGTTATTCCTAAGGGGCTGAAAATGAACTCTTATTGCAAGAAGGGTTCAAAAATCTTACATATTACAATGATTTGTCCACAGTGTCTAGTATCACCTTACCTGACAAAATCTTAGTTTTTAATTTTCTTCCTTGAGTAGGAAGGGGTAAGTCATAAAAAAAAAAAAAAAAAAGGCAAAACAATGCTGCAAGCCATGGTGCTTCTTTCTCTCTCTGTCCTTGCCTCTCTCTGTATTTAGTAAGAAAGTTTTTTTTTTAATCAATAATGTACCCAATTGAAGATAAATTACTAGATTTCATCTTCATATAGATGTGTTGAACAGCCATAGGAACACATGCTTTCCTTGATCCGAAAGACTCATTTCAGTAGAGTTTATACTGGGAACTGTGACTATGGTTTTGGCGGAAATTATAGCTGGTCCTAGGATTTGCTGTCATGTAAGAGCTGATCACGTAGCAGGGGAAGGCCTGTGTATGCAGAGCAGGAACTTCCTGATAGTCCTTAGCAAACATGACCGCCTGCTCTGGCCAGGTGGCTGAGTTGTTTGGAGCATCATCCATACACCAAAGTATTGCGGGTTTGAATCCTAGTTAGGGCACATACCTAGGTTGTGGGTTCAATTCCTGGTCAGGGAGCATACAGGAGAAAACTGATGTTTCTCTCTCTGGTTGATGTTTCTCTCTCTCTCTCTTTCTTCCTTCTTTTCTCTAAAAAACTCAATAAAAACATAACCTCGGGTAAGGATCAAAAATATGATCTGGCCTTTTTAGGGATAATTACACAAAGCTTTGTTAGTTGTAGGCCTCGTCTGTGAAACATGTATATATATTTGCCTCTTTTCTTTACCTTTTAAGGAATCTTTTCCCTAAACCCAAAATATTATGAAATAATTTATTTCTGTTTGTCGAAATATATTTATTTTTGTCCAGAAAAAAACAGTAGATTAAACCTAATTATTTGTGAAACAATTTGAAATAACAGAGTCTCTGTCTCCTAAAAAAAAAAAAAATTATGAAAAGGGATGTGAAGTGTTGAGATTAATTTTGATTTGATATGTTCATTTGTCTGACAGCAACATGAAAACACTTACTGTTTTCAGGATCAAATATCCTGCGTTACCAGAGACACAACTTCCCTTTCTGAGAAAGCCAAGCTATTATACATGTTTCGTTCCTTTGTTAGTTGAGACACATTTATGCATCTTTTTTTTTTTAAACTTTGCAGGCAGTTGTATTTGCCAAGGGTAGTATGTCAGTCAGTGCTCATTAGAAGGCATATACTTTATTAATAGGCAGAAGAATTTGGCCCTTAAGTTATGTTCCTGATTTTTAGAGAAACCACTCATTGTTTGTTTTTGTGAACGGAACACACACAGTGTCAGTAGGCATCACCATGACCTCAGTTGGAAAAAACAGGGCTCGTTGTTGAGTTGGGACCTCCCTTGTTTTGTATAAATGAGCATTCCTTTTTATTCTTCACAGGCATCGGCAGGCATTAGGTAACGCTGAAATGCTTGATGTTAAAGTATTAACATTTTTATACAAAAGTACTGCCTAGGACACACTCAAATTTCTTTTCATTGGCCCACTAACCAAACTATCTTTGCCCTTCAATAAATGGTTAAAAAATTGGAGGTTTATTAGTGGTATATGTTGAAAAATTCATAGAGAAAATAAAACATCTATTGTTCTACATAGTGTGTAATGTTTTAAATGATGAATAGCGTGGATACAGAATTAATTGTCACACTATATCCTTGAAGCAAAGACCACTTGGCAATTTTCTCACTTAAACTTTTTGCCCACAGTACCTGATTTCTTTGAGAAAAAATTGTGTTCTTACAAATTAAAATGTTAACATTCCCTTCTCATTTTGTGTTTAGACTTCATCACAGAAAAGAATTGTGGCATTTATGAGGCACTTTATCCAGAAGCCAACCAAAAATTAAATTCCAGTGGTAACATTGTACGGGCAGTTTTTCCAGGGCTGGATGGGGGCATAAGGCAATGAGTCCACCTCAGGCCCCACATGGGTGTTCACTTCAGTAGCCCATGTTTTCCCCTCTGTGACAGTATGTGTGCAACTGAAACAGTACTTACCGGAAGTTTTATCTGTTGAGGTTGTGAAGGTGCAGATGAAAAATCTGTGAGGCCCTGATGGATCTAGGCTCCATAGGAGAAGATGCCAGTGAGGACGATTCCTCTTGCACATTGATTTTCCTTTGGAATAACTCTGCACCTGACCGTGGCTTCTTGCCCACGCTTTAGTCAGTGTTGCCAGTGGCCTTGTCTTTATTGGCACTCTTGCCACAAACTCAGCCCGTTCCGTATGCCATGGATTAGCAGCGTGGTTTAGAGATTCGGAGTCTGACTTTGAAGATCACCGCTGCCATGTACCAACTCTGTGTCTTGGGATAACTTACTTGCTTTCTCCTAGCCTTCGTTTTCTCACCATTCTCATCCCAATCGTTTGTATGAGAATTAAATGAGACCATGTAGGTGATGTGTCGAGCACAGGTTTGGTACATAATAGCACTGAATAGGCACTAGCTGTAATTATTATTATTATTATCATATTCTTTAGTATATCACCATCATCATTAACTAGAGTACCCTTTAGTTCCATGTCAGTAAGATATTTAATTAAGCTCCCGACTATGGCCATGTTTCTATATCTTACAACATCCTTTAACTGATGGGCTACTATAGTACCTACTTATTCCCTTACAACAAAGAACCCCAAAACGCATCAGCTTTAAATAACAAACATTTCACACTGCAAGGGGCAGGAATCCAACAGCAGCTTTGTTGGGTTGTTCCAGTTCTCCCACGAGGTTGTAGTTAAGCTGTTGGTCAGGGCCACTGTCTTTGAAGGGTCGACCGAGACAGGATTGTCCACCTTTCAGCTCACTTGGATGGCTGTTGGCCGGAGGCTTCAGTTCCTTCACACGTGCGACTCTCAGTAGGGCTGCTCCTGGCGTGGCTCCCTCAGAGCAAGTGGTGTGAGTGATGTCTGTGTGAGACAGAGACCTGGTTGTGTCATCTAATCTCAAGAGTGACAAACCATCCCCTCACCTTGTCAACCCCCGTGCAGTGTAGGAGTGGACAGCAGGGTGTGGGGGCTGGGGGGTGGTGATCTTTGGGGGCCATCTCAGAGGCTGCTGTGGCCACATCTCCAGCTAGAGTTCCTGTTTTTAAGCCATTACCTCACCTGTCAAGGGACAGAATCACTGCCTAGATCTAAATACCCCGGTGTATTATTTTTCCATGTGTATTTCCTCTCTCTTTACACCTCCATTTTCAAACTGAGCAGTTCTTTTAAGAAAGAATTATCTTCCCTTTCAACACGAGGAAAAACTCCCCAGTGTATACAAACAACATAACCATTCACCATCTCGTTCTAGTGTGTGACATACAGCGAGATTTAACTTCATTGCTCTGTTAGAATATTCTATTCTCTGTGGAGGGCCATTTAAAAAAAATCGCTCTTTCAGCCTCTGCCCCAAATATAAAAACTTATCTCTCTGAAGTTTGTCAAGTGAAATGGACACAGATTATGCCACAAAGGCTAGAGAAACAAAAATAACAATGCTACCATCTCAGTCTGTGCGAGAGAGATAAGTTAGAACAAAGCTATGGGAAAAATGTCCAGAAAACATATACTGCTTTTAGGAGGGAAATGAGAAAAGTCAGAGGATAAAATACAGAGCGAAGACTTGGAGATCACAATAAGGAAACAAGACACCTCAGAGCATTTTTATGCAAAACACTTTCAGTGTTGTGGAGCCAGCCACGGAGAAAGCCAGGTATATGCAGAGCTTCAGGGCCTATGGGGGGAGAGCGTCCAAAATGGGCGCTCATGAGATAGAAACACTCTCCAACTGATATGACAATGGGAATATGAACTCCTGGTGGAGATAACAGAAAGATTAAGCTCCCCCCCCCACCCCCCACCCCGCCCAAGGGAAAAGACTGGGATTGATAATACTAAAATGATCATTCCAAAGAAGCCTTTAGGCAAAACAGAACCATCCATCTATCTATCTATCTATCTATCTATCTATCTATCTATCTATCTATCTATCTATCCATCCATCCATCCATTTCCCCACACCTGCCCAGAAACATTTTTCCACTGATTTCTAGATAGAGTGGAAGGGAGGAAGAGAGAGAGAAACATCCATGTGAGAGAGACACATTGATTGGTTGCCTCCTGCACAACCCCGACCATGGCCAGGATCAAACCTGCAACCCAGGTACGTGCTCTCAACTAGGAATTGAACCCACAATCCTTTGGTCCATGGGCCAACACTCTAACCACTGAGACAAACGGGTCAGGGTAGAGCTTTTTATTTTTTAGTACACAAACCAGTCTCAGATCTCTTCAATCACAATGCATGTGTGTTAGTTTGCAGGCTTTAAAAAAAATCCTAAGCAAAATAATGTCATTTTCAAGAGTTATATACAACTAGGTTTGAATCTGGGCTCTGGTCCCTACTAACTGACATTTTAGGAGGCTGGCTTAGACTCCCAAAGCCTTATTTCCTCATATGTAAAACACAAATTAACTCCAACACATAGTGTGTACTTTGTGAATTCTATTATTAATAGAAAACACCTTTTTCTAAATGATCTTGATGCCTGTATTTTCAGGAGTTAAAAGTTCTAAGTGAAGTGGAAATCTCTATCATAAACTTATATCTTATTAGTGTGAAATGAAAAATAATTTAAAAACACTCCTTTGAGTTTAATATTATAATCAAGGCTCAATAAACTTCTTTGGATTGTTTAACTTCTGATTGCACACAATATCCTAATTATGGCTATAATTATGGACTTCTGATGAAAGTATCTATCCAAACTTCTAACTGCTTGAAGACAGAAACTGTTACTCATTACTTATCCCTAGCTTACTAGCACAGTGCTTTGCACATAGGAAGTGCTTAAAATTATTAATTTACATGGAAGTGTATGCAGGGAGTTACTACAATCTAATTCTGGAATTCACATTCTGTCTTTTTTTTTCTATTGTTCCATACCCACCTTATTTTAGCCATTAAATTTTAGCCATTAATATATAAGATGGAGCAAAAGTACATTTACAGCTGTTTGTATGGAAAATAATACAATAATTAATAAGTAATAATACAAAAATAAACTTCGTGTTTTGTGTACTCACAACTATGAGCCTACTTTTGCCCCACCCCTGTGCATATTTGGAGCCTGGATCTTCCAAAATAGGCTATGAAGACCTAATTAAGCCATTGATGCATTACTTATTTTTCCAAACTTGATAACTGTCTAGACTCAGTGATCTGTCTCTGTTTATTAGCACCTCTCTCTGAAAGGGGGACTGAAAAAAAATATTGAGATGAAAATCTGGGAATTCATAAGCTGATACAAACTCTTTTTTTATTTTATTTTTTATTTTTTATCCTCACCCGAGGACATTTTTGCATTTTTTGTTCAGACAGAGCGGGAGGGAGAGAGAGGAAGAGAGAGAGAGAGAAACATCGAGGTGGAAGGGACACATCGAGTGGTTGCCACCCGCACGACCAACCAGGGCCGGGGACAAACTGCAACTGAGGTACATGCCCTTAGTGGGAACCGAACCCGGGTCTCTCTGTACCGCAGGCCGACGCTCTAACCGCTGAGCCAAACCGGCCAGGGCAGCCCATACAAACTCTTAAGCGTAGGGGAAAGCATGAAATTGTAAGTCAGCCTGAAATTTAATCAAAATTAAGTCTGTTGGTTTTTCCATATCTACATCATTGGTTTCCAAGCATATCTGATAAACAAGACTTGACACCATGTCACTTCTTTGGGAAAATATGGGATAACATTGGTGACAGTGGTTTATGGAGATGAGGGGTTTCAGGTGTGTACGGTGGCCTTGTCACTATGAGTTGACTCCAGCAATAGAAACATATTAAAATAAAATGCTAAAATCCATTTCCTGGAAAAGGTGAGAAATGGGGTGACATTGAATTTTTATTCACTCGAGCTATTCAATAATTATGGATTGAATAACCATGAAGTGCTGGTATCTTTTCAGACCCTGTGGATTACATACAAACGAAGAAAGTGGCCCTGGCTGGTGTGGCTCAGTTGGTTCGATGTTGACCAGGTTTCTGGTTCTATTCCCTGTTAAGGTACATGCCCGGGTTGCAGGATTGATCCCCAGTAGGGCGTGTGCAGGAGATAGCCAATCCATGTTTCACTCTCACATCAATATTTCTCTCTCTCTCCCCCCACCCACCCCTTACTCTCTCTCTCTAAAATTTTCAATAAAAATATTTTCTTTTTAAAAGAAGAAAATGATGGTCCTCATTTCAAAGAGTTTTCCAGCCCAGTGGAAACAGTAAAACAAACAGTTGGATTGTAACCAAACTTCAACTGTAGGTCATCCCACCTGAGTTAGTATGTGTTTCATGTCCTGGTTAGATAAAAAGTTGTCCTCATGGCATCACATCATAGCAAACATTGACATTATTTGCTTTTAATATCCAAAATAGGGATATGTCTATAGTTGATTCTATTTTTGAATAGCAAATAACCATATGACCTTATAAAATGTATCTGCATTTATCTAATCAAGAAAATTTGTTTAATTCTCATGAGTAAGTATTTGGGAGAAATAAAACATTAATGTTGCATTATCATTGTAGGACATATAGTTTTCTTTTTTTTATCCTCACCTGAGGACATTTTTTGATATTTTGTTCAGATAGAGTGGGAGGGAGGGAGGGGGAGAGAGAGAGAGAGAGAGAGAAACATCAACGTGAAAGGGACACACCAAGTGGTCGCCACCCACACGACCCAATCAGGGCCAGGGACAAACTGCAACCGAGGTACGTGCCCTTAGCGGGAACCGAACCCGGGTCTCTCCAGACCGCAGGCCGATGCTCTAACCGCTGAGCCAAACAGGCCAGGGCGGACATATAGTTTTCAAGGGCATTTAACTACACTTTTTACTTGGACTTCATAACAACCCAGGAGGTGAGGCAGGGAAGGCATTTTGCAGATGAAGACACTGGGGCTTGGGGACGGTCAGTGACTGCCAGGTGGCAAGTAGCCACCCTGACCAGGCTCTGTGACTTGACATTCAGGCCCTTCCACCAGAATGTACTGGAACTGCCCAAAGAAACAGTCTATGTATAAAACAGCCTTGAAAGTAAGTTGACTTGAGCACTTTCTGTCTAGTTTGGTCTATATTTATGTAGACAAGTAGTTAAAATTGTTCACTTTTATTCAGTATGAGGTCTGTGAATGGGAGTTAGTCTCTCTCTGCAATACTCTTGGCTGACTCTTGATATTGGTGCCCTATTCCTCCTCTTTACATATACACAGGCAATGTTGTGGCAGAGTGTGGCTGTATCTGTAAACATTGAAAATAGACCTGTGGCTAACAAATGGTTGCAGGTGGCAGTAGCTTTTAGAAACCTTGATGAAACTTTCCATGAGAATGTTTTCTGTTGAACAGTGCATTCTATTCTTAGCACATTGCTCTTCTTAGAATGACGTTAGCCCTTTCTCTCAGGAATGTCCTTTGGTGCTTCTCTCATTCATCCCTTGCATGAACTTAACCTACTCTAGGCTGAGTGGTGCTGAGAATAAGACAGTGAATAAGCACATGTGACTTTTGCCCTCACAGAGATCACATTCTGGTGTAGAAAATGGGCTGTTCAAATGCAAACCAAAAGTCAATGCTCTGTGACACCCTATTTTCTAGTTAAGAAGAAAGAACATTGAATTACCAATCAGAAAATTTGGGTTGATATCCCAGTTCTATCCTTTTCTAGTTGCTCAGACTTGGGCACATCCCTAACTACTCAGAGCCCCAATTTGCTTTTCTGAAAACGGTAAAAATCAGACCTACCTGATAGACTTGCTGCAAAGGTTAAAATGACATGGCTTAAGACACAGATGAGGCACTCAATGAGTGGCATTTTATTTTTATTTGTAGTAGGATATTGGGAGTGAGCCCAGGACTGAATGCAATTATGTATAGAAAAGCACTTTGTTAACTGTAAACACTAAGTAAAATGTGTTGATGTGTTGTGATCGATAACTCTTTTTCTGTCAGCTTTTTAATTTTAGATGTACCAGCTTACTTTTTGGGCCAGATCTATTTACTGTCTAGAAGTTGTGGGCGAGTTGGTGGATAGCCAGGAAAATGCCAGCTAGCAGAGCTCGGCAGAGGAGCAGATGGAAGTGCAGTGGCTGTTGGTGTGGAGGCAGCTGCCCTGCGGATAAAATCCGGGGGAGAGCTGGGCAGTGGGGGAGCAGCCACAGGCGCAAGAGGGTGACCTGTCTTAGGGAAGTTGGCCATGTATGCAACAGGATGACTCAGAGAAGTCTGCAGAGCTTTAGAAATGTTCATTTCTTGATTCAGAATACGGGTAAAATACTAGAATGAGGTTTGCCTGTCATTCAGAGATGTTCTTTGTAAGAAAAGAAAGAAAAAAGAAAAAGGTTCCAGATATTTCAGTGGGCATTGTGTCGTTCTCATGCTTTGTCCCCTTGGTCCACCTCCCCACCCCCACACATAGACTAGAAAGGAAAACAATTATTCATGAAACTGAAAAGGCTGAATCTCTGTCATGTCTCCTAGAGGAATGCCAACATTCAAACCCATTTTCCACTATTTTAATTATGCTTCTCACATGTGTTGCTATTTTTAAAACTATTTCTACGTTGTATCTCCATAGGTTACATGAAACTCACCTTTTAGCCATTGTGCTATTTTGATGATAGGTTGTTTGCTAGATTTAGCCATCATTTGTCGAGCACTTATCAACCTGTGTAACAGCTCTATTCAGACATTTTTATCATTTAATTTCATACAAGCTCTTTGGAAAGTGGGTATTATTTCTCTCTTGCTATAATTGGGACACCAAGGTTTAAAGAAGCTAATTTGTTTTCCCAGTTTTTTATAGTTAAAATGGGATTAGGGCATGATTTTAACCCAGGTTGTCTGCCTCTAAAACCCTGGCTTGAGCCACTGTGGTATAAAACAACCCCTATTCCTTAGAGAGATCAGGCACACATATTCTATGTCTTATGACAAAACAGATGCCCTTTGCCCTCTTTATTGAGGTTTTGTTGTTGTTGTTGTTGTTTTTAAGAGTAGGAAGAAGGGAAGGAAAATGCATTTATTGGCCTCGTGCCGTGTGCCATATTATTTTGCAAATATTTTCTCATGGTTCTCAAAACATTCAGAATGGATAGTTTACTACTATTTTGCTTAGAGGGATTTTTTTTAGGAAACTGCTTAGAGAAGTTGAGTAGTTTATCCAAACGTATCACGTTTATTTACTATTCATCTAACACTTATACATATCTAGCAATTGCCAGAAACTGGGCCAGCTGGGGCTACAAAGAAGAATGACAGACTGATCTCAGGGTCCTCAAAGCTACTGGAGAAGCAACACAGAAAGAGACAGTAACTAAAAGACTTCAGTAGAAAGGTAGCAGTTTGTTCCATGTTGAATGTGAGCACAGAAGGGACCATAGCCAGCCTGAAGAGAATCGAAGAAGGTGGTTCTTCACACTTGGGCTTCTCTGCTTCCCTAACTTAATCTCACCCCACTACGCCATGGTGCCTTCTAGAATGAGTGCCGTCTACACTGAACAAGTCTGAGGGGTGGGCAGACACTCATTTTATCAGGAAAGAAGTGGTGAAATCAAAATCAGGTTCCATTTTTAATGTCATCTGTTAACTGACAGCAACACCATTGCCCTCTTAACTGGGCTTCCGTTTTTCTTGAGTTCCAAAGCTATCCTGGGATGGAAGGGAACTTGGTTTCTTCAGAAACCAAGAGCAAAGAAGGAAACAAGTCGGGATCCAGCAGTATATATAGCAGTATATATAACAATGCAGTAACGGGAATTCTGGCTGACCATCTCTAAGCACTTACCAATTTGGCCAAAGAGGGTATGAACTTCTGCCTCCCTGGCTTTTTCCTCCTAATAGGAATTTTATTTAAAAGGGACATCCTGCCCTGGCCGGTTTGGCTCAGCGGTTAGAGCGTCCACCTGCGGTCCGGAGAGGCCCGGGTTCGGTTCCCGCTAAGGGCATGTACCTCGGTTGCAGTTTGTCCCCGGCCCTGGTTGGTCGTGCGGGTGGCAGCCATTCGATGTGTCCCTTTTACATCGATGTTTCCCTCTCTCTCTCTTCCTCTCTCTCCCTCCCACTCTGTCTGTACAAAAAATAAATAAATAAATAAAAGGGACATCCTTCTGTGAGGAGGAGATTTTCTTTCCCATTCAGATGTTTGTATGTTGCTACATGTGGAAAGAGCACTCTTTTATGAATATTTGGCAACTGTGACTCAGATATAACTGCCCCTTAACATGCAGAGCTCCAGTGACCATCTTAGCATGGCTGCAAGGCACTGCCTCTCTGTCTGCACGTGTCTTTTTTTTGGGTAGTATTATGTGCCCCTAGCGGGAACCCAACCTGGGACTCTCTGATCCGCAGGCTGATGCTCAACCGCTGAGCCAAACTAGCCAGGGGGTCTGCACGTGTCTTAAAGGTCCTGTGCAGCTTTTGGATTCACGCTAAACAACTAAGTTTACAAATAAAGAACTTTTCTGACCAGTACTCTTAAGATGACTGCCTTCTGCATTTGCATCATTTGAGGGAATGGATAGGTAATTTTTTGAGGTTACTCAGTGTAGCACCCTGCCTTGTGCCGAATACGAGATGTGGAAACTTTCGCGGTGTAACTTTTAGCCCATTGTAGATGGGCCAATGGTACCCTGCGTGTGGTGATACATTCTTGAGGGTTTCAGAAAACTGTGAGGGATTTTAAGGGACTCATGTATAGTGTTGAATTCACTTTCGTAAAAATATTAACAGCTAATAAAATTGCTTATTTGAAAAGAAGACCAATTTATTCCAGTATGGGTAGTCATCATTTCATCAAATCGCCTTTATTTTTCTGAATATTTTTTAGCATATATTTTCTGTTTGGTGAAGGACCAGTGTATCAGAGATTTATTTCCCATTGCAGTTCAATTATTGGACAAAAACCTGGTCAGAATTTTAGCATAAGGACATATATTTAATTGGTTGGCAGATGATAGTATCTTTTGGCATTATTTGCTCTTTTCAAAAGCCATCATATGGTAGAAATTATAAAATTTCAACAATTATCTGTTATTTATATACGAATGTCAAAATACTTTCTTTAGACTTTTATAATTTGTTGAATTTCCAAATCGTTAATTTTATTCAGATTGTATCTTTTATGAAGTAGCTTAATGCCACTTAGAAATTGAGAGCATTAGATACGTTAAATTATTGCTAGAGAGTTGTAATATCTGCCATTCATCTGGAGGCTGGTGATTCAAAATTTCTGTTTTCAGTTAATTTTAATTAAAAACACTTCTACTCAAAATACTGCTCAATGCCCAAATAATTGCTCACCTTGCATATAGTTATTTTTGCTAAAGGCAAACTAGCTAAAGCCATAAATTATGATGGCAGGCACATGGTTTGCTGACAGAATTATGTAAAATATTGTTCTCATCCTCATGTCAGCTCTGGTACATTTATCTCTACATTAATTCCTTGGGGATCTTGTGTAAGTTATAGTTTTGAAAAACATCCCCGTCACACTGAGCTGTGTCAGCTTACCTTTTCTTTCCTGACCGTATTAATCCCCTGAATGAACAGATAGAAACTGTGAATTATGTCTTAGCTGCACTTGGGTAAGCAGGGCCAAAATAGTCACAGAGAACCAAAGCATTAATACCCATGCACCGTTTTAGTTTAAATGGGATCCTTCGCAATCTTGCGACCTCAGTATTGCAAGGTAGTTATAAAGAGTATACAGGATTCATCTCTATAGATATATGTTCATTTTATATCCTTTACAAGCTGTTTCATAGATTGCTGATCCAAAAAGTCCATTAGTACCAGTGACATGATTAATAGAGTAGGTTATAATGTTCAGCAGCTCAATGGAGATGACATATTTTGCCAGTTTAATTTACACATTTCTTACTATATATATTATGCACATATTTCTAAGATTATGGGTTTTGATCTTGCCTTAATACCCCTTTCTATCATAAAAATTATTTCTTTTTAGGAATGCATTAAAAAGTCAAGATGTTTTTAATAAGCATTTCTTAAATGTATGGTCCACACTACCAAACCTATTCTGAAATTGGAGCTTTATTTTTACTTGCTTCCAGCCCATTTCTTGGGAATGGAAGAGTCCAGGAAACAGGAAGGCATTAATTGATTAGTCATTTTCTTCTAACAGTTTTGATACTCCCCAAATGAAAACTAGTTCAGGGGATATAATATACTAGAGCAGTTTGACAATATTATGTAAAAGTATATTCTCATGGAAAATTGCATAATAGGTCAGTACATTTTAGTTGTTTTTTGTTCTGTTTTGTCTAAATATTTATTTTATTATTTGATGGAGGGCAAAGTATTTCAGTTGTAGTTTGAGTATTTCATTTCATTTACACTCTTCATCTCCAACCAAATAAAATGAAGAAAGACGAAAGGGTTCTCTTTCTTGCTTTTTAATTTAATTTTATTTTTATCAATTCAGCATTGAAATATGAGATCCAAAATAAGTCATCTACCTTCAATATAAGATTCTATATTTTGAATATGTGTATATGTTTGTATATTTTATAACATTGACAACTTATGCATGTATTTCTAGGAAATTCTATTCCAAATAGATTTTAAGGAGGCAGCTCTTAAAATTTGACACATTACAGAAACGTATCCAATCAGTAATATCAAACTATTTCAGCAGACACATAAGTGATTCAGTGTTAACCTGCTTTTACTCTTCAGTTTGCAGTGGTGTCTGGACAGTTTTGAGCACCTTCATGGTGCAAGGCACTCTGCTACTTACCTCAGGATCTAGGGTGATGAGCAAGATAGATCCTGCTCTCAATGAGTTTATAATTCAGCAGCAGAAGAAACAAGTTAAATATAGGAGTCCATGAAATATAAAGTGGGATAAGCCATGGAGTTGAAAAGAAAATATTAAATGTGATGTGAAATTGAAAACTTTTTGTGTGGATATGTATTTTATATAAGGTGCATATAAAAATAAATGCAGAAACCTATGCATGTTTTGTCTCATGGCCCCTGCTAGAATGGGGAAACTACTTGGTTTTTAAATAGATGTGTCGAATTGTTTTCCCTTGAGTTAAATAGGCCTTTGTTAAAGCTAACATAATAAAATATTTCAGTAATCAAATACTTGGGAAACATTGAAGAGATAATGTTGAAAGTTAAAAAAGGGAAACCTCACATGATGTGGTATGTAGTTTTTATATTGCTTAATGAAGATTAGAAGCATTATGCCCAGCTGGTATGATTCAGTGGATTGAGCGCCTCCCATGGACTGAGAAATCCCAGTTCCATTCCCAGTCAGGGCACATGCCTGGTTTGTGGGCTCAATCCCCAGTAGGGGGTATGCAGGAGGCAGCCAATTGATGTTTCTCTCTCACATCGATGTTTCTCTTTCTCCCTTTCTCTCTCTCTAAAAAAATCAATGAAACATATTTAAAAACAGATTAGAAGAATTGTGATGCTTATACTATTAGCAGCACTCTTTCAAAATATGTCAACAACCCAGCTGGTGTGGCTCAGTGGTTGAGTGTCGACCCATGCACCAAGAGGTCGCTGGTTTGATTCCCACTCAGGTCACATGCCCAGGTTGTGGGCCCAATCCCCAGTGGGGGGCATGCAGGAGGTGGCCAGTCGATGTTCTCTCTCATCAATGTTTCTATCTCTTTCTCCCTCTCCCTTCTTCTCTCTCTAAAAAAAAATCAATAAAGAAAAAAGAAATAAAATTTTAAATTGCTGTCAGTTATTGGAACCACCTTTGTGCTTTAAATTTTAAAAAATGATGTGTACACATCTCCTAAATAAGTAATAAAACCTACTTTGGGCCCAAATACTTTAATTCTGAAGGAATATATTGAAAGGTATTTTATAGAAATAAATAATCATTATTAATGAATGTATGGTATCTTTCATTCAGTAGTGCCCAAATCCAAAACACATGGTGTTGTCTGGCATTGCTTTGTTGCCAAAAATTGTGATGTGACTCTGATATAACCTGGTTTGTTCTGAATGACTCCAAATAATTCTTGAGACTTGTTCAGGGCCCATCAGGCTCCTAGGAATCCTTATGTCACCATGGCTAAGATCCCAGACTTCAGCGACAGACTGCCTGGGTTCAAATCCAGACTCCTTTGCTCACTATCTTTATGATCCTGGGCAAGTAGCTTTGCCTGTTTCCCATCTATAAAATGCTGAGCATTGCATTACTTATCCCATAGGGATTGTGAGGGTATTCTAAGACAATACAGTTAAAAATAAGCTTTCAAAGTGTTTGGTATGTAGCAAGGATTCAATTATTGAGAATTTACAAATCAGCTATATAGAGGGATAGAAACCATGTGCCTGAAAGCTTTCTTCTCACAACATTGCAGAAGCTTTTCTCAGGTGTCTGTACATTGTCAAAGTATATGATGTATTGGTCCTGCTAAATTTACAGAATAATTATTACAGAATTATTGGGAGATCAAATTATGTGAAATTTTCTAATACAAAATTATATACCTCCCCACTGAGGCATGTGTAATGATTCCTGACTACCCATTGCTAAATATTGCTCTGCTATTAAATGTAAAATGCATAAAATCTAAAAATACAAAGACACCTACTTTAAGCACAAATCTCACCATTTCCCTAAAGTAACTACAATATAATGGATAGCAAACTGAATTTACTCAGCTTATATCTGTCGGCCAGAGCCATGTGGATAGTTATCTGTGTTCTCCACTGTGTTACCTCAGTGACTGGTACCAGTTCACGGAAACCCTCCAGCTAACTTTTTTTTTTTCTTTATTGATTTAGAGAGAGAGAGAAAGGGGTGGGGGAGAGAGGGTGGGAGAGAGAGAGAGAGAGAGAGAGAGAGAAACATTGATTTGTTGTTCCACTTATTTATGCATTCATTGGTTGCTTCCTGTATGTGCCCTGACCAGAGATTGAACTCACAACCTTGGTGTATCAGGATGATGATCTTACCAACTGAACTACCCAGCCAGAACTCCTGCTGACTCTTAAACCCAGCCTGTAGGATCCCAAGGAGGTTCTATTTCATGATCACACACAGAGAATATGATAGAAACCTCAAAAGCTAGAGATAGTTTGCACATATCTATTTTCACTCACACACACAAAGTTTCTGGTTTTTGGCAACAGAAAGAACATGCTAGATAGACTGTTGACATCATAAACAGTTCTTCCTCTGACCTCTGTGTGGATCAGCAGACTGTGATCTGTGCAGAATTTAGGATTAATTGCACCAAGAAAGAATCTCTCTGAAATCTAAAATGTGGGCTTGGTCATTAGTTCATTTTGCATGCTATGAAAACTATATTTGGCATCATTAACAGCTGCTTGCATGAAATGTTCAGCACTAAAATGTGATTGGTGAACACTGAAGATTTTATTTCGTGATATTGCTTGCAATTATGGAGATGTTGATAGATCAATTTTCATATCTTCTAAACCCTAAACTAAGAAATGAAGTGGTCTATAATAGCATGTCCTTTCCATTTGAGACTTTGCTATTTTTCTTGGTTTTTAAATGTTTTTAAATTATAGGATGGAAAAGAAATCTCTCTCTTAGTGATGCTCCTTGAATACACATCGTGATCACTTACCATTTCAAAGTGATTCAAGCAGCAATCTTGTTTTTAGAATATTTCCAGTGAAATGCAGGCCCTGGAATTTCAGTGCTGATTAGAAAAAAAGTGTTCTAATGACCTCTTAACAGAATCGACTGAGGTCAGGTGCAGGTGAACCTGGCAGAGTGGGGATAGGAAGCTCACTTCCAAACTGTTAAACTAATCTAGAATCACTCTGTTACTGCCTTGCACTGTATTATGGCGGCCATGGTGGTTAATAAACAGAGGCAATGGAATGAACTAGCATAGCCATCAGAAAGTCCGGGTGGATCCCATATGTATATGGTATATGAGTAAGGTAACTGCCAGTGGTGTGCTCAATGATAAACAGCCAGCCCTCCTAAAAAACCCCGATAAACAAATGCCCCCCCGACCAAAGACAAACTTGGCTTGTAGCATTTGTCATGTATAAACACTCCCACCACTGTTTCCACACTACCAGTGGGATGCCACTGAATGTGGAACTGGAGAAATGATCTCATGGAGTAGTCCCGTTTTATTTTCTGCTTCCTGGGCTATGTGGTTAAATGGCTTTTACTTACCTCTTCCACAGCATAGGAATAGTGACTATGGTGACATAGCTGCCATGAAGTCACTGCTATGTCAGTGCCCTTGTTAGAATAAAAACTAAAACCTCTGGACTCACCTTTATCTTGTGTGTCTTTGACCAACATGTGGGAATGAGAAGCTGGCACAATAAAGAGGAAAGAGATGATGAGTTGTGCTGTTCGGTAGGTAGCTACCTGGACTAGGCAGTAATAAAGGGACCAAGTTCTAGTTCAGATTGCCAATAATTAGAAGATATGAGACAGTTCACTCAGTATTTCAATATTCATCAGACCATTTTTAATGGCTATTACGTGCCAGACATTGGAAGACAGGATGGTAAACAAGCAGATATTCTGCCTTA
The DNA here is from genome assembly GCF_014108415.1 of Molossus molossus. Lineage (NCBI taxonomy): Eukaryota > Metazoa > Chordata > Mammalia > Chiroptera > Molossidae > Molossus > Molossus molossus. Next base: position 21,750,037 of record NW_023425403.1, read on the forward strand.
AAAACACTTATCACAGCCCTGGCCAGTTTGGCTCAGTGGTTAGAGCGTTGGCCTGCGGTCCAGAGAGACCCGGGTTCGGTTCCCGCTAAGGGCATGTACCTCGGTTGCAGTTTGTCCCCGGCCCTGGTTGGTCGTGCGGGTGGCAGCCACTCGATGTGTCCCTTTCACGTCGATGTTTCTCTCTCTCTTCCTCTCTCTCCCTCCCACTCTATCTGTACAAAAAAAAAAAAAAAAAAAAGGAAAAATGTCCTCGGGTGAGGATAAAAAAAACAAAAACAAAAATGCTTATCACAGTGGGAAAGAATAAAACAAGTATGAATAATATAGGGCGAGAAGGACCCGTGTAGAACTGAGGAAACACATGGGAGGGAAGTGAAACCTGGTCTCGCAGAGTTTTTGGAAGGTTTCTGAGGAGGGGTGGTCATGTGCTGATCATGAGAGAATAGATAGACAGTGGACAGGCAAAGAGGGGTGAAATCAGACGCATCTTGGATTCCAGAGCCCAGGTTTCAGTATTTTACCATTAAGTATGATATTTACCATAGTTTATTGTCTTTGTTTTAGAGACCCATTGCCACATTAACAACAATTTTCTTTCATTCCTAATTTGCAAAGTTTTTTGTCATAAATGAGTGTGGAATTCTATCAGATTTTTTTTTCTACACCTATTGATATAATTGTATTTTTCACTTTATTCTTTTTAATGAGGTGAATTAGAGTGATATATTTTCAAATGTTATGTCAACACTGTATTTCTGGAAAACATATATTCACACACATAATTACATATACACATGTGTGTGTGTGTTTTTTTAGTCTATGCTAATGAGAGCGATTTTCCTGTAATTCATTTTCTATAATACCTATGTCAGGTGTTGATATCCCGGTTAGATTGGCCACATAAAATGCATTAGTAAGTAGTTCCTATTTTCCCCCTCTCTTTCTTGGAAGAGTTTGTATAGCGTTACTGTAATTTCTTCCTTACCTGTTTGAAGAGAATTCACCTGTGACCCGTGAAGCCATCTTGGCTTGAATTTACATTTGGGGAATGCTTTTAATTCATGGTTCTATTCATTTAAAAGATTTAGGATTCTTCCGATTTTCCATTCTTCTCATGTTGGTTTTAATTGGGGGTTTTTCAAGAAATTTGTTTAGCCACTTAATCAAATTGTCTATTTATTGACATAAAGTTGTTTATACCTGTTGAATCTCTATTTGTCACATTTGTTTTTACACCTGCTATTTATCATTTGTGCTATAATTTTTTTCTTAAATAAACTTGTGAACTGTTTGTTAATTACAGTATTCTTTTCCAAGAAGAAATTGTAGGCTTTGTTAATTTTTTGTTTTGTTAATTATCTTGTTTAATTTATTGCTTTCCCTTTTTACTTTTTTTGTATTTGACTTGCTCTTGATTTTTTAACTTCTTGAGTTGGAAGCTTGGATTATTGATATTTAATCTTCCTAATATATGCATGTAATTAAATTATTTTCTAAGTTTCATTATGATTATTTTCTTTTACCCATAGGTTATTTAAAAGTACGTTACTTAATTTCAAACATTTAGAGATTATATAGTTAGTTTTGTATACCCATTTTGAGTTCAAGCTTAATTCCACAGTGGGCATAGAATATAGCTTGTATGATTTTGGTACTTTCAAATTTGAGACTTGTTTTATTACTCATCATATGGTCCAGTTTTGACAAAAAAAAATCATTATGCACTTGTAAATAATGTGTATTTTGCTTATTTTATTTTATTTTATTTTATTTTATTTTTATCCTCACCCGAGGATATTTTTCCATTTTTGTACAGATAGAGTGGGAGGGAGAGAGAGAAAGGGAGAGAGAGAGAAACATCAACGTGAAGGGACACATCGAGTGGCTGCCACCCGCACGACCAACCAGGGCCGGGGACAAACTGCAACCGAAGTACGTGCCCTTAGCGGGAACCGAACCCGGGTCTCTCCGGACCGCAGGCCGACGCTCTAACCGCTGAGCCAAACTGGCCAGGGCGTATTTTGCTTATTTTAAATGCAGTGTATTATAAATGCTAAGTTGGCAAGTTTGTAAAATATACTAGTTAACTCTTGTCTATCCTTACTGATTTTTGTCTTTGTTCTGTCAGCTATGGAAGAGGTATGTTAAATCTCCAAATTTGATTATGGATTTACATTTTCTTGTATAAGTTAAAGCTATGTTATTAAGTATGAAAAATTAAGAATGTATATGTCTTTCTGGAGGAATGACTTTTATAATTATGCTTTTTTTCCTTATTTATATCTAGTAATGCCTTATAGTCTAATTCATTATTCATTTAGGAATAGTTTGTCTTTCAAATTAGCTTATTTAACCCATTTAATTAGATGTATCTTTTGTCTAGACTGGAAAATGGGTGATCTGTACGCAGATTTAAATATTTCTTCTGTCTCAATATCTTTTATATCCATTCCTTTTGGGATTCCAATCACTTGAATGTTACCCCTTCATACCATGTCTCTATGTTTTTTTCTGTAGTTTCCTTTTTCTCTCTCTCTCTCTCTCTCCATGCTTCAGTGCAGATATTTTCTACTGATCAATTTTCCTGTTTTCCTGTTCATGAGTCCTCTTCTTCTGTGTCAGTGCTCCTCCTAACCCTATCTACTATGTTTTACGTTTCAATTATTCTATAAATTTCAGTTCTAAATTTTTCATTTTCTGCCTATTTATTGATTTCAGTTCTAGGGTGAAATTCTCTATCTTTCTAAAAAATATATTTTATTGACTTTTAGAAAGAGAGAGAGAGAAACTTCAATGTGAGAGAGAAACATGTATCTGTGACCTCCCGAATATGCCCCAACCCATGCCCGGGATGATATCTAACTGAGTCACACCAGCCAGGGAAAATTCTCTATCTTGTCTTCTGTTTTATTAAACATAGTAATGACAGTTATTTATTTTAACATCTATATGTAACTGCTATGTTTAAACCATCTGGTAAGTTCATTTCTGCTATCTTTTCTCTTGTTTTCCAACAGTTGAGCTTGTCTGTTGTATGCTTGATAATTTGGATTATGTATCAGACATTTTGTTTAAAACATTTTTAAGGCTCTAGATGACGATAAATTATCTTAGGAAGGGTCGTCTTTCTTCTGGAAGGAACTGAAGTGGAGGTAGGTCTGCTTGATCCGAATAGGAACTGAGATGACTCAAGGTTACATTTCAGACTTTGTGAGAATCTGTTCTTTTCCGTTTCCCCTTTTTCTTAGGATATAGCCTTTCAGGGGTCTCAGCTGAAAAACGGGGCCCTTTTACTTTTTGGGTCCTAAAGAGTTTTGTCTCCCAGTTCCATGACACTGTTGAAAGCTCTGGACCACTGCCCTGTGCTCCTCTGCTCTGCCCCTCTGCCCTACACGGCTTGTGAATGGGCAACTGCTCCGTGAGAAATGCATTTCCTTCTTTCCAGATCCCGATCCCTCAATGTCTAGCGGCCTAGTCATTCTCCAGTGCCTTCCAACAAGTTTTCCCCTCTGGCATTCATAGTTGTTGTTGTTGGAAGTATTAGTACAACAAGCTACTGTTCTAGCTGGAATCAGAAATCCTGCCATTGAGGAATTTTAAGCTTTGTAATGATGTCGTCTGATTTGCATGTTAGAAAGCTTTTCCTGAACATCAGTAGCCTCATCTGTTCAATGAGGATTTTGATAAGAAGTGCTCTTTAAGGTCCTTTCCAACGCCGATGATTTGCAAATCTTATAACTATTAATAGTATGTCACAGCATTATTTCAAGCAGCAAAAAGCTCAAGGCTTTCAGTATTGGTACCTTACAGTGAGGAAAGAGTAAGCTCCGGGAAAAATGGCCTAGAAGCCTTTTGTCCGAGGTGTCTTCCTGTGTGGCTTCTTGACTGTACTTCTTACCAGCTTTGGGCATCATCCTCTTTTTCTGAGCCCTGTGTATCTGGGGACCAGGCTATTTCTCCAGTAGCATGACCACACTCTCCCCATGAAGTAGGCCCGTCCCACACCCTCTTCTATAGTGTTTCTACTCCAGGATTGCTCCACCCCCCACCCTGCCTTTTCCCAACACATTAAAAAAACTCCTGTTGCCTCACTAGATTGTTTTATTAAGCAAATTCACTTCACATACTAAAAACTCCTATTTGATGTTACATTTTCATAATAAAATGGGTGTACTTTGCAGACTTCGAAGGATTTGTTTGCCTGACAAAAAGCAGAATAGCATTTCAGGCTCTACTGAAGAGGAGTATCTGTGTAGGGGGCCTTTTCTGGTGTTTGTTAAATCCCACTTCAAAGTGCTGGACTGTTCTGCAAATATCTAAGCTTAGTCCTGGGCCTGAGATATGCTAAGAGGACACGACTGTACAGAACTTAGGTCCTTGGGAAGTAAAGTTGAATGTATTCCTCAATTACTGTGGAGCTATGACTTTTCTTACATACAGGACTGCCCTCCCTTTTAAAATGTTTTTTAAAGTTTATTATAATGCAATATATATATAAATATGGAAAAAGTGGAAGAATAAAAAAAAGCAGCAGAAGTTCTATCAATAACCATGGTTAATTTTTTTTTTTTTTTAATCCTCATCCGAGGACATTTTTCCATATTTTGTACAGACAGAGTGGGAGGGAGAGAGAGGAAGAGAGAGAGAGGGAAACATCAATGTGAAAGGGACACATCGAGTGGCTGCCACCCGCACGACCAACCAGGGCCGGGGACAAACTGCAACCAAGGTACGTGCCCCTAGCGGGAACCGAACCCGGGTCTCTCCAGACCGCAGGCGGACGCTCTAACCGCTGAGTCAAACTGGCCAGGGCAACCATGGTTAATTTTTAAGCACTTCATCTTTTATATACTTTTCTACATGGTTGGAAACTTTCATAATTTAGGTTTTTGAATACTGATTTAAAATTTGAACTTAAATTACATGCATATTTTTTATGTTACTGTAAACTCTTGGTAAGCATTATTTTAATGGCATACATATATTACATTTTGTTATGGTACCTGTTTTTTTAAGGTGGATATTTATTTAATTGTTTCCTTATTGTTGGATTTATTTTATATCATAAATAACATTCTTTGGAAAACATATTTTGAAAGAAAACGGCTATAAATTGCCAAACTAAGACGTTTAACTTCCTGTTATCCTATCACTACTCCTGATAAGGTACCTAAATTTTTCTTTACTATTATTTCATTTCCTTCTTGTTATTTCTAAAAACTGTATATATGTCTTATTATACATACACTTTTCCTTCACCACTTCTACCTGTTTATCTTCTCATTGTTATTTATAAGCCTGTCAGGTGTGGAAGACAGTCATCTCATACAGCCCACCTTTCTCGTTTGACCTCACTGGAAACATTTCATTGTTTACATCTTTCCCAGCAAAGCTTTAGGATCTGCTTCTCTCTTGTCCTGGTCAGTGTGCCTTCGACACTCTGCAGCTGATTGGGACAGATTGTTTTACAGATTTATTAGGACAGATGTGTAGACCAGGAAATTAGCTAGTGAGTTCAAGGTGGAGGTTCCCAGCCAGTTTGGGGCCTGTGAACAGGATTCTTTTGAGGATGGTCAGTGACATGAGGATCATAGTCAAAAGAGGTGCTGTCACCGCTGACGATGTAAGTAGTAGCTCCAGTGAACTGGTTAATGTTTAACTGGTTAAAAGATAAAGATAAACCTTAACTTTTTAATTTGTTGATTATCTTTCAAAAAGTTTAAAAAATCATCAAATGACTCACTTGTGTTAAAGAAATTCCCTTGACAGCTGTGATCATTATGAGGCCTAACCCCAGCAAATGGTACATTTTCCAGCATGTACTAGAAAAATATTCAATGACTAGAATATCATGTGTAATACAATCATATGGCAATGTAATTCACAGTGATTTTATATATTCATTGCTTCTTCCTTTGTCTGCATAGATTAACCACGTTTGGTGATTATTTTGTGATGGTTACTATCTAAGCTACCCTACTGAGGAATTATGAATAGATAACTATTCTAAACCCTTTAGAGTCTGAGATCAGTGAATGTTAATTAAGGGAATAAAGTTATTTTTGATGTTTTTGAGACAGAACAGCTGAGAAATTGGTATCTGTTTTGAAGCCAACTTGCCATGTGACCTTTTATAATTCCCTCAATTTTTCTGCAAGGGATGTTTTCTTAAATGCATAGCAATGATGGTATGACACCACCACCACCACTTTCCTCGGGGCATCTTATTGGCTAGTTTTATAAAATTTGAACCACAATAGATATGAATGAAAAATCGTTTGTGGCAATTGCTCTTTTCCAAATGTTCCTTTGCTTTGAATGCCATATCTGAGTAACAGATTGTTTCTCCAGATGTTATGGGCTCGTATTTCCTTCTGGTGAGTTGATTGTTGGTTCCTGCCCATGTTTCTCAAGATTTGTATTATTTCTCTGTTTTAGGTAAGGTTTTTATAAATGCTAGATGTTTTAGAGTTTGGATTCAATTCAGATAGAGGATATTTCCAATGGGCCCTTGCTTATCCACTTCCTCCCGTGAGAATGGTAAAAAGCAGTTAGCTCTTTCTCTCCTATCCTCTGATAGGGCAAAGGCTACTATTGTTTTTTCTCTCCTAATATATTAAGTATACTGACCCCCTCACCTAAACCTTAGGTCAAAGGAAAAGCAGTGATTGTTTTTAATTGGCTGATTGCTACCATATGCTTCCCTTTTTGTGGGATCCAAAGAAAGAAAGAACGACCCCCACCCCCAGACAAAGACTAAAAGAGGACCTGGAGAGCATGTCACACAGGTGCAGGCTTTGACCCTTGATGACAAGCATGCCACGATGTGAGTTTTAGTCCTGTCACCTACTAGCTGTGCAATCTTGAGCAAGCTGTTTAACTCATCAGGGCCTCAAGTTCCTAACCTATGAAATGATTGTGATCATTGTTACGATGAACGAAGAGTAAGTAGCTTATTTGATTGTTGTGAAAATCACACATGGTAACTGTCTTACAGTGCTTAGCATGGTGTCTGGCGCATATTACGCACTTAATAACTATTAGCTGAAAAAATAAACACATGAAAATACCCCAAGAGTCAAATTGCGCTCCAGTTTATGAAAGACGAAACCTCTTGTGTCTCCAGGATTCATGGTGACTTATCCCAGAATGTTTCTGTGCACAAGTGGGCTCAATCCCTCTGGGGGACATTCTATCAGTGGGGTCTGAGGGCAGCCTTACTGACTGGTAGTGCTGCCATCTGCTCAGGTGCTCTCTTGAAATGCTATAACTCCTTTCTTTCTCTCAGTGACTACCTACCATGCATGTTTCATGTGAAATGGCACTGCTCCAAAAGCAACTCCAGAAAACAGGAAGGTGATTCCCCAAGTTGTCTTCTGTTGAGTCAGGGAGGGCTTCAGCCGTCAAGTCACCTAAAGAGATGTAGCATTTATACCTGCAGCTGAGTGGGTCGTGGAGCTAAATAGACAACTGAAAAGGAAGACTTGAATTTCCCCCCATTCTTGCCATTTTAGGGAAAGTCTTTTGGTAACTAATTTTTCATCTGTTTGTTAAAGTTGATCAATCATGACATGTGTTACAAACCAGTTCCTGGGTCTCAGGTAAAATGTGATTTGTAAATAATATTGTCGTATTTCACTGTGAGCAGTCCTTGATCTTGAAATTTTTTCCTGGATCTTTCATTGGCCACGTTTTGCTTACTAAGAGACTTGGAAACACACATTTTAGCAAGTGTCTGATGCATTTTATGGATTTATAGAGCAAGCTACCTGACAGTGTTGTCAAAAGGAGAAGCAACACTTTGAATGCTGCAAGTATAGAACCAAGCCAAGTAATTGGTAAAATACTTCTTGTGTTTTTTCTTTGAGATCATCTCATTCCAAGAGCCTAGGTGAGTTGAAATGTTGCTATTTTGATATATTTTTCTGAAATCGGTTTGAAAAACCTTCAGGGGTGACATTTATTCGTCTTGTATTTTCTCTGGTCTTGCTCGAAAAGTTTTGCACATCAAATGTGAGCACTTTGAGAGAATATTTTGAGAAAGTTTACAGAAATTTTGCTCCCATAAGATTCTTATTTTGAAAACATTAAAGTGAAAACACCCAGATAAAACAAATCTCATGCAGAGTATATGACAAAGATCATGCTATCTTATCACCAGGCTGCGATTTGAATTTATCTGAAAATCTGAGTGCTGAATCTTCTTAGCTTTGTAGTAGCTTTAGTTTCTGTAGAGGGTGTGTGGGTGTGGGTGTGTATGTGTGTGTGTAACTCTGAGTTACTTGTTTACATATAGTATAGAACTTCGATGTGTGTTAGCTGTGGAAAGCAGCCGTCTATTATTATTATTATTATTATTATTATTATTATTATTATCTTTATTGATTTTTAGAGAAAGAGAAAGTGAGAAGGAGAGAGATATAGAAACTTTGATGAGAGAGAACATCAACTGGCTACCTCCTACACAACCTCCACTAGGGATCGGGCCCACAACCTGGACGTGTGCCCTGACTAGGAATCGAACTGGCGACCTATTGGTGCATGGGTTGATGTTCAACCACTGAGCCACACCGGCCAGGGAAAAGCAGCTGCCTTTAATGCAAAATATATTTCCACATAAATGTGCTCCTTGAATTATTTTTCCTTTATGTTTCTTTTTAAAGACTTTATAAAATCAATTTATAAAGTCATGTTGTAGTTTGAAAAGTGGTTTTGTTATATAAAATTTTATATAAAATTTAAAATTACAATACAAAAATTTATTTCTGTTTATGACAAACTAGTTTTGTTTGTTAAGGATAATAATATTTAACATTTATATAGCTCTCATAGTAGTACATTGTGTATATTAACTAATTTGTTCTCCACAAGAACCCTATGGAGTATTATTATTATTTACATTTAAGAGTTGAAGACACTGAGATACAGAGAGAGAATGTAAATTACCTAAGATTACAAAACTAGGAAGTATAAGAACTTAGATTCAAAATAATCCAGGTCCTGTCCCTGGGTTCTTAAATACTTTACTAGAATGTCTTATTATTTATAATTGCTATAATGTAACTGGTATAAACATTAACAGTATTGGTTTTATATTCAATTTCCATTTTATTTCTGTCATGAGTAGTTATTAGTTAACTGCTATCTAAAATATCTTGGAGCCCTGGCCGGTTTGGCTCAGTGGTTGGAGCGCTGGCCTGTGGACCAGAGAGTCCCGGGTTCGGTTCCCACTAGAGGCACGTACCAAAAACAAAACACCCCCCCCAAAAATATATATATATACATATATACATATTTACATATATACATACACACACACACACACACACACACTTGGAGTCAATAGTAACCTTATACATTTACAAATTTTATTATTTAACACCAACATCTGGATTTGATGTGACAAGAAGAATGCAGTTGTGAGCCTGAGTGTGTGCAGCTAAGTCAGATCACAGCTGGAATGCATCTCATGTATATTTTATAAAATATTAAAGCAGTCACAACTACAACAAGAATTACAGTTCTGCAATTAGAAACCAACTCACATATATATGCTTTTATAAATAATCTATATATGTTTTTGAGTGCCTCTCTGTGTATGTATAAATACCATGTAATGACCTAAGAATTAATTATATTAGTCTGGGACATTAGAATTTTAATACACTTTTTAAAAAACATATATATTGAATAAGTTGCATAGTTAAGATGTGTTTCCTGCCCTCCTGTGGCTTAACCTTGTAAGGAACTTGATTATTACAAATACTCATAGATTAGATGGATGGATGGATGGGTGCATGGATGGATGGATGGATGGATGGATAGATAGATAGATAGATAGATAGATAGATAGATAGATAGATAGATGGAGAGATATCTTTATTTTCTACTATGTAAATTTTATTTTGATAAAAGCTGGCTTTTATACCCTCTAAAAGTTGATTATTATCCAAGGAAAAGTGACCTACATTTTACCTCTGTGGATGAGTTGTGCATGTACTAGTTGGTAGCTACCATTTAATGAATTTTTTTATATGTGTCAGGCTCTGAACTTCTCTCTTTCCCTGTGCCTCTCTCTCTCCCTCTGCCTCTCTGTCTCTTTCTTCCTTCCTCCCTCCCCTATCTGCTTGCTATCTATGTATCTATCTATGTATCTATGTATCTATGTATCTATCTATGTATCTATCTATGTATCTATCTATCTATCTATCTATCTATCTATCTATCTATCTATCTATCTATCTTTTTCTCAATTAGTTCTAAGATTTAAACTTCATGATGGCAGGGGTTTCATTAGTTTTGTTTACTCATGTACCAAGCACTTCAAATGGCTTCCAGCATGTGGATACTCAGCATATGCTTTCAGAATTGAATCAAAACCTCTTTATAAGGGAGCTCTCATTATCTTCAATTTGATAAATGAGAAAACTGAGGCTCAGAGAACATGGATTCCTGACCTGGTGTCACAGCTGGGTAAGTGGCAGAGGTGGAAGTAGAACCAGTGTTCAAAGAGCTTCATGGTCCATAGTCACTGCAGGTGACACTGCCCCTAAGGGGTCTCATTGGAGGGGAGCATCTTCTGGAGTTCTGAAGGCCACAGACGTTTCTGCTCATTTCATGACTCTAAAGTCTGGGCTGAATTTGGAGTTCAGGGTGATTTTCTCCCAAGTTGAAGTGCTGTGTGAGGCTCCATGAGAGCTTGGACATTGCTGAGCAGTGTGCTTCCCCAGACCTTTTGCTTAGCTCCGTGTACACTTCCATCTGCTCCTTAGCTTAGGAGAAGAAGAGGGCGTGACCATAGAGAGAAGAGGATAAAAACTAAGAGGCACAAGTAAGTGGTAGTAAACAAACAGAAATGCACAGTTTTTGAGAAATGGTTGCAGACGATGGAAAGGTGACAATTGCAGTCACAAAGGTGGAAGGGGGAACTAAAAACACAGAAAATGTGTAAGAGATTTTTTTTTTTATCCTCACCCAAGGACTTTTTTTTTTCCATTTTTTGTTCAGATAGAGTGGGAAGGAGAGAAAGAGAGAGACAGAGACAGAGACAGAGACATCAACGTGAAAGGGACACATTGAGTGGTTGCCACCTGCACGACCAACCAGGGCCGGGGACAAACTGTAACCGAGGTACGTGCCCTTAGCGGGAACCGAACCCAGGTCTCTCTGGACTGCAGGCCGACGCTCTAACTGCTGAGCCAAACCAGCCAGGGCAGAGTTTTCATTTATTTTAGTAAAGTCTGATTTATAGTAAAATATTTTTTTCCTTGGGAAAAAAGCAATGACAATGAATTTTTGAAACTTTTATTTTGTTATTTATATTAAAGTATCAAGTATATCGTGGTGCACAATAAATGTTTATTGATTTCAGATGAGTAATCCACATGTTCAAGAATGTAAATACATAATCTCTTTAGTGGACTGAAACTGAAAAGATGGTCATACATATTTCATAGTTTTTTTTTATTTATTTTAAAATATTTTATGATTTCACAGGTAAGAGACTTCTCAGAAATTGATCTATAGTCAGATGTAAGCTTTCAACTATATATTCCCTTTTGAAAGCACCATGGTTTCTAGTCATCTTTTTTCCTTTTGTGATTAACTGAAAACATTTGCATTCAAACCTCCATTGTCTTGGTTCAGGAAGAGCTAAGCAACACGTCTCCAAAGGTGACCAGATCTGTACAACCCTGTAGTACATTCCTGATGTACATAAGTATGTTCTACCTCAATAAAGTTATCTAAAATGCAAAACTTGCTCATTTAATTTGAACACCTTTAAGAATAGCCCAGATAAATGCATACCAGATTTAAGACATTAATAGTAATGAATTTTAGGGTGAGAACAATCATCTTTGGTATATTTTGAGTGCCCATCCTGTGCAGAATGAAGTTTTAGGTGCTGTAGCAAGATGTTCATTATCCTTCAGGCGTAGGATAAATAAATATGAATAAGCATGTAAAATGGATCACTGAGCCTGTGAATTGAAGTGGACATAAACAACACCTTTGTGGCTATCTGAATCTTATTGAAAGTTGTCATAACAACTTTAATTTTGTGCAGATGTCCAGTTTACTTGGCAAAGTAAAGGTAATCAGCAAAACTTACCTTTCATGCTAAGCATTTTACAGAGGACATACTTAAGATGAATTTGAGAATCATAATTAAAAGAATTGCTAAAATAAACAGGCAGTAGAAAGACTTCTCACTCAGAAACTTGACCTCAGTTGGCTTCAACTACATTTTCAGGAACGTCCTGGAAAGGAGTCATGCACACACTGCCCCACACTTCTGCACCACCCCACCCTCTGCCTCCTTCTCTTTCAGCAGCACCACCCCCTGTTCCCATCTAGGTCAGCCTTTTCACTTGTCCTCGATTCCCATCACATCTCGTCTACTCACTTTTTACTTTTAGAAGAAAAAAAATAAAAAGGATCAAAACAAATACATGTCAGTGCTGGGAACTTTGCTCTGTTGGTTGGGTTAAACGGAGTTGAAAGGGGTTAATGAGAAAATGTAATGGAAAAGGGGAAATTATTAGTAGCGTTTACAGGAAAAGAGAAGAAGACACATTTTAGGTGGTGGAATCAATAAAAGGAGTTTTAGATATTAAGGATGACATGCGAAAACCCAGAAGTAAAAATAGACAAGAAATGTTGGATTGCAAATAGGTTTATCTAAATGGAAAAGAATGAAGTATTTGGTAAGGACAGAAGGGAAATAGATTTAGTTGAAAAACAAAGAAATGGGCAATGAGATGGTGCTGAAATGAACACATGCCATTTCCTTCACCCTCTTCATAATATGGGTAATGGAGTGAAACAGTTTGTTCAGGTAAATGGATTTTACTGAAATGTGTAATTTTTTTCAGCTGAATGTGAGAAGAGGGAGTATGCAATTGGATTAGAACCTCAACGAGAAGACATCCATAGGGAAGCAACAAGGGTTCCCCATTGCCTGCGGCTCCAGGTCCATATGCTATTCTTACCTTAATGTCCTCATGATTTGATTTCAACCACCTTACATTCCCCAGGGAAACAGTTTCTACCAGTCTTCAGTCTAAGATGGTCTCATGATGTTTATCAAAATGATACCCCTTCAGTTCCAGCTTCACAAGCTTTTTTCAACTAGTCTAATCAACATTGATTTATTTTTCTCCTAACTTATTTGGGTCATGTGACTACTGCTATATAGAGTGACATTTATTTCTTCTCTTCTTTTTCTTCAGCATGTAAATTCTGTCTCTCCAGCCTAATCAGAAGTTCTGAATTGAAAGAATGTCCATGAATATGGCACTCAAAGTTTAGAGAGATCCCATCCAATTCTTTCTTTTGACCAAGAAGAAAACTTTGTAAGATGGAGATTACAGTGATACTAAGTACATCCTATTTATTAAACAGTTATATTTTAATATGTATTACTCACTTAAAAATAGAGATTACAGTGATATAAGCACACAGTGTCTGTCAGACAGTTATAACATATTAACATGTATCACTCATTTAATCATCCCAAAGATCATATACAGTAGGTACTATTCTTGTTACCAGCTCACAAATGAAAAGACGATATGCAAAGAAGGCCTTGCCAGGAACACAGAGCTTGTAAGAAACAGTGCTGGGATTTAATTCCAGACCCTCTGGCTGCAGCTCTTAAGTTCCCAAGTTAGTGACAAAGGTAGAACAAGAAACCAATCTCTCTTCATTTCAGGTCTCTTGATTGCTCTACTTTGCATTACCATCTTTCCTGCACCAGAGCCACAGACTGAATGTTTGGGCACCCCCTCCCCCACCCTCTATCAACTGACCTGTTGAAGCTCTGTTCTTACAATGATGATATTAAGAGGTGAAGCTTTGAGACGTAATTAGGATTAAATACAGCCATGCGTTCAGCTGTTTTTTTCTGTGTTGTCACATAGCAGAGAGGACAAGAGAGGTCTCTGAGGACTCATTTTATTTTAACTTTTTATTCTTTTTTCAGATTTGTTATGATATAATTGAGATATAACATGGTATAAGTTTTTTTTTATCCTTACCCAAGGACATTTTTCCATCTTTTGTTCAGATAGAGTGGGAGGGAGACAGAGGAAGAGAGAGAAAAAGAGAGAAACATCAATGTGAAAGGAACACATCGAGTGGCTGCCTCCCGCACGACCCAACCTGGGCCGGGGACAAACTGCAACCGAGGCACATGCTCTTAGCGGGAACCAAACCCCGGTCTCTCTGGATCGTAGGCCGACGTTCTAACCTCTGAGCAAAACCGGCCAGGGCAGAGTTTAAGGTGTACAATTTGGTGATTTAATTCACTGATATATTGCAAAATGATTACCTCCACAAAATAATACTTCTATCATGTCATATCATTACCATTTCTTTTTTTGTGGTAAGAACATTTAAAATCTACTCTCTTAACAACTTTCAAGTATTTAATTTAGTATTAAGTATAATCACTATGCTATACATTAAATTTTCAAAACTTATTCATCTTATAACTGTAACTTTGTACCCTTTGACCAACATCTCCTCATTTTCCCAAACACCCAGCCCCTGGCAATGGCCATTCTACTCTCTTTCTATGAGTTTGGCTTTTTAGATTCCACATATAAGTGATATCATACACTATTTGTCTGGTTTTGTCGGGCTTATTTGGTTTAGCATAATGCCTTCAACGTCCACCCATGTTGCAAATGACAGGATGTCCTTCTTTCTCATGGATGCATAATGTTCATATGTACACACACACACACACACACACACACACACACACACACACACCACTTCTTTATCGATTCATCTATTGACAGATAATTACATTATTTTCATTTCTTGAATATTTTGAATAATGGTACTATGATCATGGGAATACAGATAACTATTTGAGATACTGTTTTTAGTTCCTTTGGATATATACCCAGAAGTGAAATTGTTGGATCATAGGTAGTTCTATTTTTCATTTTTTGAGGAAGCTCAGGCTGTTTCTTATAGTGGCTGCATGGATTCCCTTTTCTCCACATCCTCAACTACACTTATTATCAGTTTCTCTGCCCATTTTTTAAATCAGACCATTTGTATTTTTGCTGTTGAGTTGTATGAGTCCTGTATATATTTTGGATATTAACTCCTTATCAGATAGATTATTTGAAAATATTTTCTTCTGTTATATAGGTTGCCTTTTCATTTTGATAATTTTTTAAAAACTGTGTAGAATCGTTTTAGTTTGATGTCATCTCACTTACGAATTTTTGCTTTTGTTGCTGTGTTTTAGTTGTTGTATCCAAAACACTGTTGCCAAGACCAATGTCAAGGAGCTTTTTCCCATGTTTTCTTTATGATTTCCAGTCTCATGTTTAAGTCTTTAATCTATTTCAAGTTAATCTTTGAAGTGGTGAATAGTTAATGTATTTCGACTCTTAGTTTTTCCATGGAGAAACCAGATGTATGCAGTGTTTAATTGAATGGTTTTTGGGTCACAGAATGATTTGGAGTCAAAGCAAGTGGATTTCCCAATGTATCAAGTAGGAAGTTAACTTATCAAAACCTCTTTATTGTCCAGTTCTCTTCCAACATACCACTTATCTTGAATTATTTGGAAATAGCATGCATTATAATTTATCAGAAATGATTTAGATGTATTCCTGTCCAGTGACATAAAGATGGATTCGATAACATTCCCTAAGGTCTTTTTGCTTTAGAGTAAATGCTCTTTATCATTCTAAGCTTCTTATTTTGAGTAATGTTTAAACTTGATCCTGTGGATTTCCCAGAACAATTCATGATACCATTTCCATAGTTGATGTTCTTGGAATTTTTTCCTACAATTCAGGCTGTATTCTCTCTTTAAGTTAATATGTTCCTTTCACTCTGTTACTTTGACTTTGACCATCACAGTTTTCCTCTTTTTGTCCAGAGTTTATAGACTATCACCAGATTTTCTTCTATGTCCTTTAGCCAAGTCATTCATACTTTGCTCTTCTTGTCTTCTGTTTCAACAGGCTTCCTGTTACTTATATCTCTGCCCTTACACTCTCAATTTGTTCCAGATTTTCTAGTAGAAATCCCCTTCCACCAGAAGCAATGTTCCAGGTGTAGCCACTTGAGAACTGAATAGAGAAAAATACCTGCACCTCTTTTCACTGCGATGTCTTTTCATCTGCTGTTCAAAGCAGTACTTCCACTTGCGCTACCATTTTGCAGCACAAACTCACCTGGCGGTGACTGCTGCCTGGCCTCAGCTCCTCTCCAACGAGTCCTTCTCAGAAGGCCTCTTTTTCATGTGTTTTGTTTCTTTCTTCCCTGTGGATATCTGTGTTTTCATTCATTTTCCCCCAGTGTATAAGCTGGCCTTTTCCCAACTTGACTCTCATTTTGTTATTTGATCCCAAGATCTGTAACTCCTCTCAGACCATCTGTATTATTTCTCTATCTTTGCTGATGTTCTGCAACATTCTCCAGCTTACTGTCATCTGCAGATTTCATTAGCATGCTGTTTACTATGTTCTGAAGATCATTAATAAAGATGAACAAACAGAAGATAGGACCTTACGCAGACATCTGTGGAATTTCCCTAGACTGCCCCCACAGCGTGATGGCCATGACTTAATTTCACCTTTTTGGGTTATTGGCTATTGTTTCATCTAGTCCTATCTATGAGCACCCTGTTCTTATGTCTAAGTAACTATATAATGTGCTTTTCCTGCACCACCTTATAATTGTCTAAATGATTCGTCAGTTCTTTCTGACAGCATGTATCCTTTATTAAATCCAAGTTTTGTTGACAGTTTCCAGTGTCCTCGGGTTGAGTAAGCTCTTTGTGTGCCCACCCTGCTTTATCCCCGGGTGATTATTATCTTAAAACCTTGAGTGCATGTGGAGGGCCAAAAAGATGCCACTTGGCTTTGGTGCAGAGGAGGTAGCAACAATCTTCCTATAAAGTGTTCAGCAGTTGTCTCTAATTTGCAATGACAATTTGTATCTAACTTATACTGTAAAATCAAATGAATGGATTTTTAAAACTGAATAAGAGCCCTAACTGTATTTAGAGAATATCTACGATGTGATGTGATATAATCAGTTCACAATTAAAACAACTTGCAGAACAAGTGTCTTCTGGCACATTGCTGATTCATAGGGTACATTCCTCAGAACTAGAAAACAGTGTCCCATCCATAGTGATGCAGCCTCATGCGTGGGCGCACAGCTGGATAGCGGAGCACAGGTTGGATTTAAGGGCCCCCTGACCCCTTAGGCCATACATCTTTGTACCAAATGTACATGGCAGCCCTGTTTTTTAAAAAAGTTATTATTGAAATAAAGAGGAATAAGAGACCTGTAAGAATTATATTTGGGATTGAAACCAATACAGGGTCATCCATGCCATTTTGCTTCTCCGCAGAAAGAATAAATATGTATTAAACTTCTGTTTCTGTAATTATATGATGAATTCTACAATATTTTCTGCTTTTGTTTACAAAAGAATGGGCATAATTTGGTGTATAGCCTTTATTCCAGTCTTCAGCTATGATGTTGTTTTTGCTTTAGTCTTCAAACTTGATATTTTTCTGATTACTATTTTGTTATTATTCTCTATTAGAGAATCTAAAAAGTGTCATGGAGAAGACTGTATTCCTCTGGCTCAGGAGTCTTTTCACTGTCTTCACGGACTAGCTGACCTGTGTCACCTACACCCCTGTTTGCCTATTTGTCTGTCCCACACTATAAAAGCCACACCTTTGTGATATTAAATACGGATCGATTCAGTCACATGCCACTCAAGTGTAGAAATATGACTTAACAAGGAATCCTTTGAATCCTTTGATTCACTGACCTCAATTACTGAATACATTTATGGAAGAGTAGACATTTTGGGAACTGGAATGTGTATGCACACCCATGTACACACACAAATACATATGCACATACATACATGTTATACACGGCTAATATATATTCCTATAGAGTCAATATAGTGTAAAGAGAAATATTTACCAAAGGATCATCTCCTTCAACTTTTTCTCTTTTCCTTTTTTAACTACTTTTATTTTTCTTGAGCACTGATTTTATTGAAATGTGTTTTCCACTTTGGCTATAGAGCTTTATCTTGTTGAACAGTGTGGTTTTCTTGCTCAACAACTCTGACATTCAGGTAAATGGAAAGAAAATGGATATGGGAGTTGTGTGTTCATAATGCCACTTTGCCACCCTGAAATCTATGCAGATAATCTGCTTGGAAGGCTGTGAGTCCCAGTGGAATACAGGGCCATGCAAGGATCCCGCATTGATTTATAGCACCTGCTATGGCTGCCTGGCTCTTGGCAGGCATTTTTCCCTGCTGCCAAATACTGTTGCAATTGCTGGGCAAACCTAGATGGAGGTCATATTCACTGGACATGTTTATAATCTTCAGAGTGATCTAAGCCATTGAGGGCTAATTTCCCAAAGATCAATGGCTGAGGGAGCATTTCAGAGGTTATCCTCTTTATCCAATTTCCTGTGTCCTAATGAGATGGCTGAAACCTGTTTGGAATCTTTCTGATTAGAAACTCTTCTGAGAGTCAATAAAGAATATGACATTCATAAATCTAAATGAGAGGTGACGTGGCTGCCTGCATGGTGATTCATGCCACGAGCCAAGCCTTCCCCCCAGCCCCACAGGGTGTGTTACCAATGGCTGACCTGAGACAAGGTCAGCTTTGAAGCAGAAGACGAGAAGACTTGGCCCCTCCAGTTGTATTCAAATGCCTCTTTTGCTATAGTTAGTTGCATTATCGATGTTTCACCTCTCTTGATTCATTTTAATTGCAGTTCAAATCAACAAAAATTACTTAATGATTATTATATGTTTTCCAACTAACAGATGAAAGACATGTAACTTAAAGTATGTAGTAAGGGTCACACTATAGATCTGAACAAAGTGTAATAAACAATTATGGTCATACTATCTAATATTTATTGCTTTCTCTATGTCAGGCAAGGCATTCTACCAAGCACTTCACACACATTATTTTCTTTAATCCTAACAACACACTCATGTGTTAGGTACTATTATTATATTTATGTTATAGATAAGGACACAGAACTAGATAAATTAACTTCCTATGTTAACAACATTCTCCCTTAACTCCATACCCCTCCAGCTGGCAAGTGATTTCTTTCTTCCTCTTCTTCGCTAGACTTCTACAAACATGCCTAAACGATCACCTCTACTGCTTTACCTCCCTTTCGCTCTTCAACCCATTCATTCTGGTTCCTGCCGCTACCACCGGAAGGAAATCAGTCATCAAGGTCACTGATCCCCCCACGTCATCAACCCCAGTACCTTCATTTCACTGGGTTTCTCCACAGCTGTCACCCCAACTAACCACTCCCTCCTCGAAACAATATCTTCTCTTATTTCTTACCTTAGTCTATCTGCTGCTCTAAAAAAAATACCGCAGATTAGGTGATTTATAAACAACAAAATTATTTCTCACAGCTCTGGAGGCCGAAAGTCCGAGATCAGGGTCAAGCATGGTTGAACAAAGGCTCCCTTCCTGGTAAGGATTTCTTGTGTCTTCACATGGCAAAAGGAGATAGGGAGCTCGGTGAGATCTTTCTTACAACAACACTAATTCCATTCAGGAGGGCACCACCCTCATAGCCTGAGCACCTCCAAAAGGCCCACCTCCTGATGTTATCACGTTGCGCATTAGGATTTCAGTGTGAATTTAGAGAGAACACTAACTTTCAGGCCATAGCATTAACGCTTCCTGTACCATATTCTATTTCCTCTGAAATTATTTGCTGCCCCTTCCCATTTGATAGCACCTCATCCTCTGCTTATATCTCATTACTGGTGCACTTTAGCTCGGATTCTGATCCTACTTCCCTTGCCTCTGACATCTGCCCCATGTCAGGGGTTCTGAATCTTATTGTATCATGTACTTTTTGGTGGTCTGAGGAAGCCTATGGGAACATGAATTTAAATATATAAAATAGCCCCACTGAAGGGGTGTGGCTCAGTGGTTGAGCACCAACCCATGTATCAAGAGGTCGCAGGTTCGATTCCTGGTCAGGGCACATGCCCAGGTTGTGGGCCAGATACCCAGGGAGGGGCATGCAGGAGGTGGCCAGTGGATGTTCTCTCTCATTGATGTTTTTCTCTCTGTCTCCTTCTCCCTTCCTCTCTCTCTAAACTCAACAAAGAAAAAAAATTTTAATGTGAATATGTAAAACACCTTGGATATTTCAAGGCATTCCAACTTATATCAAGCAAACATGACTTGTTCTCCATCTCCAATTTTGTTTTTTTCCAGTCTTTGTCATCATCAGTCCAGTTGCCCAAGAAAACTGGAAGTCATATGAGATTCCTCATGTGTCCTCACATGCAGACAGTACCCTATCCATGAGTTAGTCTTGGCTATTCTACCTCCATGTAATCCTAAATCTTTCCACTTTTCCCTGTCTCCATTGCCATCCTGCCAGCGTCCTGCAGGTAGACCACAATGAATGTTCAGTGAGTGGACAAAGGTTTGGAATGGGGAGATAATGAGGCAGAGAGAATCATGAAGATGCTCTTATAACACATTAGGAAAGACTGAAGCTAGAGCAGACTGTCTTAATTGAAGGGGCGGAGAGTAAATTTAAAAGAATTGTCTAGCCCTGGACGGTTTTTCTCAGTGGTTAGAGCATTGGCCCACAGACCACAGAGACCCGGGTTCGGTTCCAGCTAAGGGCACGTACCTCAGTTGCATTTTGTCTCCGGCCACGGTTGGGTTTGTGTGGGTGGCAGCCACTCGATGTGTCTCTCTCACATCGATGTTTTTCTCTCTCTCTCTTCCTCCTTCTCTCCTTCCCACTCTATCTGAAGATAAATGCAAAAATGTCCTCGGTGAGGATAAAAAAAAAAAGTTAATTGCCCATAGTGGGAAATATAGATAAAGAGTTACAAATGCCTATTTGTGTGACTGAGATTCTTTGAAATTACCTCCCAAAAGGTTCTGTGTTTCTGTTATATAGCCTTTGGATCCATGTTCCATGAGGTCCTTTGGAGACACTAAATCATATTGTTTGGGGATTTAGAGGTAAGGATGGGAACAAAACTGAAAGAAGGACTCTTTCCTAGATTCTGTTGACAACGAAACAGCTTGGAGACTGGGAGAACAAAACAAATTGGTAAGAATCCAACAGTTGGCTAAGTGGCAGCTGGAACAGTTCAATAAGGGTCCCCTCCAGCTCCTCCTCACGTCTGAACCAAGCAAAGCTTTAGTCAGCCAGTCAACTTCTCTAATGTTTGGTATTGTTCTCAGTGTTTAGTTTTTGTTTGTCTGTTTGTTTTTGGCTGCCTCTGCTCCCTGGTTAACTGAAAATAATCCCTATCACCCCGTGTACACTAACCCCTAATTTACATAATGTCTTTTCCATTCTTATGGCGTATCCCCTGCACGGCAGGGACGACCCCGGGAAAGCAGAGACAGGCAGTGTTTCCCTGCTTTCAAAAACTTGCTCTCTATCAGCCTTGGCCATTTGGGCCTTCCCGGGGTCAGTATGGTGTTTGAACAACTGAGAAAAACAACAGAAATATGCAGAAAGGGAACTGAAAATCGTTTTCCCAACTGCCCTGCATGGAAACAGCTTCAGATCTGAGTCATGGAAAACAACAGTGATTAGAATAATGCGCTGCATTGCATTCAGTGACAGTTAATTCTCTTATTAACTTCACGGTAATATTTTGCTCATTTCTCAGGTCAAAGAGATTGTTGTAGTTCATGCCTTCCTCTGTTCATTGGGAAAGTTGGAAAATAGCTGTAAAAATAAAAGAGTTCCAGATTGAAATGCATTTGAGGCCGACCGCTCCCTCTGGAGATGTATGTTAGCCTCCTGCACTTCGTCCCTGCTTTGAGTTTGGGTATCCATTCTTTGAGGCCTCATCAGCTTCCCTTTAGAGGGTTTCCTTTTCACCTGAGCGATCATCAGTCAGGGAGAAGTCGGTGGAGTGGTTCAGCTGTGCAGTACATTTCATTGCCAAATGGAGACAGAGCACTGCTTCGGCCCCATGAGCTGGAGGAGGCTACAAAGCATTTTTGGCCGTGAGCCAGAGAGGTGATCCCTGCTCCAGGAAAAAAAAAAAAAAAAAAAAGCACAATGACTCTGAGGTTGCAGCTCTCCATCCCTTTGCTGGGTTGATTCATACAGCGGCATTGACATTGAATCTTGGGAGAAGTGTCCTCCTCCTAGTCCAGCTAAAAATATCCCAATTCACATTTATAATGACAGGAGCTGATAAATTTGCTGGGGAAATGCAAGCAGTGTCATTGTTATGCTAGGAACCCTGTCCTGATACATTGACAAGGGGAAAGACATTGCCAAGCATGGCACAGACCCATAGTGCCCCTCCCCCTGGGATGATAAGCAAGCTGAGCATGCTTTTCTTGCCATCAAAGTCCCTTTTTCGAACATAGTAGGTAGCAATAGCATGCACTAGATTTAAAAGGAGTATAGGAAGCAGAAAGCATCTTTTATATCAAAAGAATAATGATGTAAAACCAGATCTGATTGTCTATAAAATATTTTTGTGTTTCTGTCCAAAAAGGAGTTTTCTTTTAAAATACTCCTTTGCCAAGATAAAATTTCCAGTTAAGTAGCCCTGCATTTCACTGGTGATCTGATTCAGCCAGGATCTATTAATTTGGGGATTCAGTAGGAAGTAGACTCTATCTATATTTTGGTTTGGGGTTCCAGAATCTAAGCTTTTGTTACTGTCTGCTGCTAATTCGCCTTTTCCCCTCTTTAGTTGGTTAACAGAGTCTCAGAAGGAGTGCCACAGAATGCCCCTGCCATACCAACTGGCCGGAAATGATTTGACTTGGGCTTCAAATTTAATTTATTCAACATTCCTTGAGCACCTACTAGAAGTCAAGTATCATAATTGGCATTTTCTAAAATAAGGAAGGTGCAGTATACTAATAATGGGGCAGACATACATGTAATGAACTCATTGTAAATCAAATCATAAATGTAATCATTGACACATGAACAATTACGATGAGAATGAACACAGAAAATGCTTCTGCAGGGTAAAGACCGAGAAGGCTTCACAGAAGGTGTAGGATCTGTGCGTGGGATGATACACACCAACGAATGAGCACTTTCTAGCAGGAGAGGAGTATTCCTAGCAGACAGTGTAACATGGCACTGAGCTAGGAAAAAGACTACCTGAGTCTGGACTTAACAAGGTTATTTAAGGGTTTAAATAATGCTTTTTCTTCATGGGAATTTTAGCTTTGCCAAACAACTTGCAAACAACTGCTAAATTTGCTATAATTATTTTAGATCATTAACTCTGAAAATTACTGTTTGTATTATTTCCTACCTTGGCCTTGTACCCATTACGAGCTGGCATCTAATGAACAGCAGTGGATGGTACGCCTGGAGATTTGTCAGACACTTGATCCAGACAGAAAAGTGTCAGGCTAGTCTTCGCTAAAGAAATCTTGTGGACGTGAGTCGCGGTATAATGATCTAAGGATGTAATGCGCTCTATTGTGTTTTGTCCACTTATAAAGTTTTGAAGCCAAAGCAACAGGATTATCACTGCCGCCTTGAGTGAAGAATAAAGGACGGAATTTTAATTTTATGTAGCATTTATGCAACACAATATTATGGATTTGGACATGGTAATGCCTTTTATTCTCTGGTCTTACCTCTTAACCTGCTTTCTTCTAGATCTGGCAATAAGCTATAGGTTTGGGGC
Organism: Molossus molossus; assembly: GCF_014108415.1. Taxonomy (NCBI): domain Eukaryota; kingdom Metazoa; phylum Chordata; class Mammalia; order Chiroptera; family Molossidae; genus Molossus; species Molossus molossus. The sequence continues at coordinate 21,773,768 of NW_023425403.1, forward strand.
TTCAATTTCAATAACAGAAATCCATAGAAAACAAAAAGAGTTTATATTTTGTGATTGAATAGGAAACACAGTATATGAAGATTGCAAACAATTGTAAAAAATAATGTAGCATCCATAAGGTTGTTGAAGTACTTAGAAGTGGGAAAATGTATTTTATTTTGAAATGCATCCACCTGTACGATAGATTAATGGATGGATAGGTGGGCGGATATGTTATAAAATGACTATAGTAAAATGTTAATGGTAGATTCTAGATTTGGGAACATGGGTATTGATTATAAAGTTATTTTAAGTGTGTGGAATGTTTGAAATTTTTATAATAGACTGTTGAGGGAAAAAAGATAAGGTAGCATAGACCACAATTTGTAGAGGATTTTGAATACAAATTATAATATACTTAAAATGAAGAGAAATTTCTCTGGCTTACCAAAAAATGCAGACACAAAGAAGTAGCTGTGTCTGTGAACCAAAGATACACGGTCGTTTTTCACCATTAGCTTGTGAATCTGTAAGATTAGAAAAAAAGAGCATTGTAGGAAGAAGAGGGCCACAGCTCTTCGTCCACTCAGCAACACGTAAATAGATTTTGGAGTTACTTTCTGTATATAAAATGCCTAAATTCTTGATAAATAAGGCAATTTCTGCCTTCTCAGTCATTTCAACATATCTTGAGCACTTCATATATTCCAGGCTTAGCTCTGGGGCTTCAGGGAGGAAGCGCTTCAGAATGTGTAACATCAAGACATGGAGAAGGATGAAATAAGGTAACATGATAAAGTGAGCGGAGGTCTTAGAAAGTGCTGTGAGTCACTGGGCATATTAGCTCTGTGATCTTGGGACCTGGCCAGGCTCCTTAATCTCTTTGTGCCTCAGTATTTTCATCTGTAAAGTCTGGCTAATAATAACTGTTAACTCATTGTCTGTTAAATAACAAGACCTAACGAAGGGTCATTAATGTCTTTAACGTAGAGACAGAGACCAAACTGGTGGTAGTAGTGGGGGAACCCAACCCAAACATGAATCCATAAATAGCCATAATTTGCTGACAGATGCCCTTCTTTCTCCCCCAACCCCGTGCCCCTGTTGTTGCCCAAATATACTTACAAAATCACCATCATGAAAATGGAGAACTTGTCATGGAGTTGGGACAGAAGCTCCATTCCAACCCCCATTTAGAGACGAGACAGAAGTGACTTGGAAGAAGCAACTTGTCTCAGTCACACTAGTCCATGGCCAGGTGAGGAGCACGTGGGTGAAGCTCCTTAGTGCAGAGAGAAGCCGAAGAACGGTTATATATTTTGGAAATATACTTTAGGATTTCTTCGGAAGAGTGAAAATATTTTCATGTTGTTAGAAGAGAATGTGATTAGAGGTACCTAAATACTGTGCACTGGGTAGGTCCCAGACAGCACTTGTTGAAGTGTATTGCCCCAAGCCCCTCCTGTTGACTTACCTGTCTGGCACGGTTAAACCTTGCCATGTGGGTGACTGCTCCATTAGTTACATTATTTTTAATTACTTGAACTATTGATAGATACCTATAATCTATAGAATCTGTGTCTTTTAGCCCTACATAGGTTCATGCAGAGTTAGAAGTGGCAAAGGTTGCTTCCCTCATTGTGAGGATAGAATGAATATCCTAGTAACTTCTCTGTGTGTGTATCTTATTGGATCTGTAGGGCATATCACATTTTCCTTGACAGGACAGAGATTGCCTCTAGAGATTTGCCAATTTTCAACTTTGAATTGAAGTCCCTGGGTGATGTGAGTTTTGGAGCCAATGGCCTGCATTGGCTTCGGGCTTAAGTGCTTTGGCTGCAAGGCTCAGTTCAGAGGGAGGTTCTTATACACTAAAAGAGGATATTTCTTATCACAAAGGAGAGGGAAAGATGAATAGGAGAAGCAGAGGGAGAGGAGGGGAAAGAAAAAGGGAAAGGGTAACAGAGAAAAGGAACATAATCAGAAAAAGATTAATAGAAACTGCTGATGAGATTTTCTTTGCAGAAAAATTTAAATTATTGGGCCCTCAATACAATTAAATTTTATAGAAGTGATTGTCATAACACAAGGGGTTAAACAAAATTAAGGTAAAATGAATCAGGTGAAAATCAGTGAAAGAAACAAGATCTCCCTCAAGCAACAATGCAGAGTAGTGAGAAAAACTGAAGGATATTTTTAGTGTGCGATTCAACTCCTTCCATGGGTCCACTGAGAAACTGGTATATGCAGAAAAATGAATACACAAGTCTCCAAGTCATACACTACAAAACATGCCAGAGCCCATTGTCTAACAGAGAAGAAAGGGAGAAAAAAGGTTAAAACCATGTTGTACGAGGGAATTTACTGGTTTTTGCTCTGTTGAGCAGACTGAAAAGCACTATTGATTAACAATTTAGGTCTTGTGCTCGGCCGGTGTGGCTCAGTGGTTGAGCATCGACCCATGCTCCAAGAGGTCGCTGGTTTGATTCCAGGTCAGGGCACATGCCCAGGTTGTGGGCCAGATCCCCAGTGGGGGGCGTGCAGGAGGTGGCCAGTCGATGTTCTCTCTCATCAATGTTTCTATCTCTCTCTCCCTCTCCTTTCATGTCTCCCTAAATGCAATAAAGAAAACAAACAAACAGAAAAAACAATTTAGGTCTTGTGAGAGGTGGGGACAGAGGGAGCACCTTGAGTAATCTTGGCTGTCTGTGTTGTGGAGGGAGTGGAATCCCACCAGTAGTTAGGGAGCCCTTGTAACTCTGGGGAGTAAGTGGTCCTCCCATTGTTTGCTGTTCTTTCCAGCCTCAGGTGGTAAAGAAGCAGGCAGTTGCTTTTGAGGATTTTTTACACTTAACTCTAGAAAAGTCTAGATTCATCCTATGCAACATTCATCATTTCTGTAATGATGAAAATGAAATTCGTTAAATAACTGAATGAGCTGATAAAGTGGCCTGGAAGTGTGGCCTGGCATTTTAAAAGAGAATCAGTGTCGACAAATACATTGTGTGTGAATGTGGGGACACAGGGTTACTTAATAACTGAGGAGAAAAAGGAGAAGGAGCTAACTTTTCCAAGAATCTTCAATGTGTCAGGCACTGTACTCGATTTGTATTACTTAATTTAATCCTCACAACAGTTCTTCAAAGTAATATGAAATGATAACGATGATAATTTTTTTAAGCAGCAGGACTGGGATTTGAACTCAAATCTGTATGACGTAGGTCCCTATTCTTTTTCTATGACATTGACTGTGTGCTTTCCTGCTCATGACTTTTCAGTCATTAGGTGGATAAAGTTGTAAAATAAGCTGAAATTCAGACTAGTATACTTTTTCCTGTGTTAGCTGCTGTGACTGAAACTATTAGCTAAAACGAGGTTTGGAGAGTAGGCATCAATTTTGATTATTCCGTCTCCTGATGAGAACCTGCCAAATCATATTATTTTCCTTGCAGGACATTTGGTCCTGTCCAAAATGTCCGTGGAGACATTTGGTCCCTGCCAAAAGGCCCTTGATCATGTGCCGTTACAAGTTAGGCTACCGAGGCAAGAAGGGTTATTATGGGCAATACAGCCATGACACAGTTATTGGGCTGATAAAACATGGTGTTATTTTTATGTATTAATCCTGTAAACCAAAAGGATAAATAAAGTTTATGGGCTATTTGCACCCAGGGATGTTTTCTCAGCTTGGACATTTTTGATAAGACCAATATCAAAGGCCATTTTGTATGGATCAAATATTCTATGGATGTTTCTGACAGGACCAGATTTCAAAGACCTTTAGGTGTGGGTCAACTATCTCAATAGATGCATGTGCCTAGTGGCCTCCCTGTTGGACAGCACAGGTCTACACTAGGAAAGCAATCACTCAGTGTTTATTGAATCTATTTTAATTCATTCACTTGGTATTCATTCTCTATTTCACTACCTCATCTATTTATTTGTAGAAAGAGTACACCATTTTTATTTCATTGGAGAACAGGAGGGACCTAGAGAGGAAGATGTGACTTGATGACCTCAGAGAGGACTTCTGCCTGGTATTTAGTGGGAGGGAACTAACTGTCTTTTCTATTTTAGGAAGATTACATCATTACTGTCTCAGCCATTCAGTTTAATACCTATGTACATGGCAATAGAGATGACCATATAGGTATATATGTATATATTCTCTCTCTCTTTGTCTGTCTCCCTTTATATGTGTGTGTGTGTGTTTATACATATATATGAGATATATTTATATATATAAATATATCTATTTATAATATATATTATTAGGGATAATGTATCTTATTAAGAATATGTATCCTGTATATATATACAGGGGTAGGCAAAGTAGGTTTACAGTTGTTTGTATGGAAAATAATACAATAATTAATAAATAATACAAGAATAAACTCTGTTTCATGTACTCACAACTGTAAACCTACTTATGCCCACCCCTGTATATCCCTAATAAGTACAGGTGGATTTGGCACGCATCCCAGAACACAATACACTGAAACGTCTGATTAAAGATAACAGGTAAATGAAATGAACATCCAGTAAAAACCTGCTTGTATTTTTAAACAGAATTAAAAGACTAAAATTAGAACAGAATAGAAGAAAGAATAGGAATACAGCTGTACATGACAGTCAGCAATTCCGGTAATATGTTGTTACTTCCTGGACTTCTCTAATTTAAAGGGGAAAAATAAGTATGGCCCTCAGGCATATGCCTTATCATAGTAGAGCTCAGATCTTCTCATTCTTTTTTTCTTCCTATGATTCTAATTACAATTTAAACCTTACCACACATTGCTAGCTCATGGGAAAGAGATGTGTACTTGCCTAAGGAGAGAGAGGCAGGTGTAGGGTTTATTTCATTTTATTTATCTATCTTTATTGCTGAAAGCATTCCAGATGTCCCTCCTTTTTACCCCTATTTCTCCCCTCCTCTCTGCTTCCCGTCCACCCACTCCCAGCCTTCATTGCACTGTTGTCTGTGTCCATTAGTAATGCATACATGCATGTAAGTTCATTGGTTTATCTCTTCCTACTCCCCACCCCCCTTTCCTCTGAGGTTTGTCATTCTGTTCCCTGCTTTCATGTCTCTGGATCTATTTTGTTTGTCAGCTTATTTTGTTCATTATATTCCACTAAAAAGTGAGATCATGTGATACTTATCTTCCTCTGACTGGCTTATTTTGCTTAACATAATGCTCTCCAGGGTCCTTCCATGCTGTCTCAAAGGATAAGAGATATTTCTTTCTTATAGCTGCATAGTATTCCATTGTGTAAATGTACCAAAGCTTTTTTATCCACTCATCTAATGATGGGCACTTGGGCTGTTTTCCAGTTCTTAGCAATTGTAAATAGTGCTGCTATGAATGTAAGGGTGCATATATTCTTCCTGATTGGTGTTTCAGGCTTCTTAGGATATATTTCTAGAAGTGAGATCTCAAGTCAAACAAAAGTTCCATTTTTTATTTTTTAAGGAAACACTGTATTGTTTTCCTCAGTGGCTACACCAGTCTGCATTCCCACCAGCAGTGTACTAAAAGTATCCTTTTCTCCACATCCTCACCAGCACTTGTTTGATGATTCATTGACGGCTACCGTTCTGGCAGGTGTGAGGTGATACCTCATAGTCATTTTCATTTGCATCTCTCTGATGATTAGAGATGTTGAGCATTTTTTCTCTTGGATATTTGTATGTCCTCTTTCAAGAAATGTCTCTTCAGGTCCTCTGCCCATTTTTAATTGAATTGTTTGTCTTTCTTTTGTTGAGTTGTCTGAGTATTTTATATATTTTGGATATTAGCCCGTTATCCACTGTGTCATTGGCAAATATGTTCTCCCATATAGTGGGTTCCCTTTTCATTTTGACACTGGTTTCTTTTGCTATGCAGAAGCTTTTTAGTTTGATGTAGTCCATTTATTATTATTTTTCCTTTGTTTCTCTTGTGCTAGGGGATGTATTGGTGAAAATTCTGCTTTGTGTGATGTCTGAGATTTTGCTGCCCACATTTTCTTCTAGTTATGGTTTCATGACTTACATTTAAGTCTTTTGTTCATTTTGAGTTTATTTTTGTGTATGATATAAGGCATAGAGTTTTGAGGATGCATTCTACTTAGAAAGTATAGCCACAAAGCTATGCTGTTGCTCTACATGGAGACGGAGCTCTGTGTGGCAGGAAACTTCTTAAGGTGGTCCCTTGAGCCATTTGTCTTGGTAGAAGTCTGTGCAGGGGAGGGACAAAAGTTTCAGCTTTGGGAAAATATACTCTACTATTATATATGTGAGGTCTTTGAAGTTCTAAGACAAATAGCCTGATACACAAGTTAGGAGAAATTAATAAAAATTTCAGGTTATTTCTTGCGTACCTATGATACAATCAAGTTCTTTTTAATTTTTTAACTCTTGGATTCATCCATCAGGATGCTGTTAGGAAGCTAAACAAACTGGAAAGTAGCAGACCTTTCATTTGAATGTATCATGATTGTAAGTATTTAGTTCCCTACCACAAAAATAACTTGTGGAGTAATTGACTTTCTGTGAGGCAAATGTGGTTGGAAGCTGGCTTCTGTTACTTAGCTACTCTGTGACTTTAGGAAATCACTCACTCCATCTCTCTGAATTTTTGTTTACATCAGTTAAATGTAAACACCATCTCACAGCCTTGCTTTGGGGAGGAAATGAAGACATTTAGCTGATTTATCCGGGACAGGATCTATCAAATGTTGGTTGCCCAATAAATACCAAAAAAAATGCCTGAAAAAGTAACTTTGCACTTTACCCCTCTGAGAATTTTTTGTTTATACTTTTTACCCACCACCCATGGTTTTCAAAAAGTTCTGTCTGCAGACTGAAGTCAAAATTCTCTATCCTCTTCTTCATTTTGTATTGACTAATACAATTAATCTCACTAGAAATAGAAAAATTTCAGTCATTTTTTAAAGTTATTAAATTAAGTACCTATTAAGTACTTACTCTAGTCCAGTGTTGGGCTCAGGAAAAACAACAATTAATTATTATTATTGCTTTTGCCTTAATGGGGCCTTATTTAGTTTCATATTGAAGTTATCAGGCAATGCAAAACTAGCCCTGTGTTTCTGAATGGGGAGAGGTTCAAAATCCCAGAGAATACAGAACTAGCTCCTGGCCCCATCTTGATGGGTCAAAGAAGAACGCCAAGTACCATGTTGACTTGTAATAATTCCAGTAGTTCTAGTTAGTCTATACAGCTTTATCCAGATAAATTTACAATTATCTTTAATCTTTTTTGAAATATTGAGAATAGCCTGCTGGCCCCAACTGATACTTTAAAAAGTCCGGGAATACAGAGGTTCCAGATGGGCAGCTGCTGTTTTAGAATATGCATGACCCAGGTTTGGTGAAGGGAGACTGGGACGGGAGAATGACATAGTTAGGTTTCTCTTAGAAACAGGTCTGCCATGGCAGTGTTGCAAAAGAATTCAAATGAGAAATCATGGGAGATTTAAAGTGAAGTATGACTGGGAATGGTGACAAAGAGGTGGATTCAGTGGGATTACTAATGACAAGCTAGAGGGAAGATGTCAAAGAGAAGAAATCTGTACTGCTGTGACCCATTCAATCTCATTGTCTACTTTTAACACTTGTGGGGCTGCAGTGGATTTATTCCAGGCTATCATTTATGTGGTTGGGGTTCTTCCCTGACAGTGGCTGAAGCCATGCAAATGAATGAGTTCTCAAGATGAGAAAGAGGAGGACTTAGAATGAGATGCTCGGGGAATCTTGTGCTAAAGACGAGGTTACAAAGGATATCCATGTTCTTCTGAACCGTTTCTTCAGCGTCCCTGGAATGCTGCCGGCTTTTTCAGGCAGCTACATGAGGAACGCTCTTCCCTCTGATGAAGCTTGATCATCAAACCTGGACATTTATTTTATTCTACTCTTCTGAATCATGTTAGATTCCAAAATAGGTAGCTTTATTTTCCCCGAATCTTGCAACTCTTTGGGAACCTCCCATAATGATTTTGGTTTCTAGTCTAGAATTACTTTTGGTAACTCATTCATTGTCAAAGAAGTGATAATTTTCAGAGTATTATACTCAAACTCAGTGAATTGATCAGAACCTTTTCAAATAAGGAGTTCAGCCCCAAATACCTGGGAACTCACTTTCCCCCTAGGCAAGGGAGTGTACCTGAAATCACACCTATACACTTCTATAGTAAGGTTTACTACACATTGTAAGAGAAGGGTGCTTTTCTCTTCTCCACAGGCGGTCATGACATGTACTTCTATCCCCACTCCTGTATCTTTGGGTTTGCTTTAGCTGTTTCTAGTTAGTAGGTACACAATAATCTGACTCTGAGTGTAACTTGAGAGATGACTTTCAGTCCTTGGAATGTTTTGTGTGTGTGTGTGTGTGTTTTATCATTTCAAGAAGCAGGACTTGAGAGGATGGTTTGAATTAAAAGGTTTGTGTGGGTTTAAATGAAAAGTAACACGATTTACTCAGAGTAGCAGTCTAGTACGTTTGAATTGGTCGAGACACGTGGACTTCATTTTGGAAGTCGCTATACGTCAATGCAACAGAGCAAAAAGCCTTTGCTGTTTCCTTGTTGTTCCTTTCAGAAGGTTCAGAAGATTGGAAGAGACTTTGAATCATTGTGGAGAGGACAGTGGATCCTAGGAAAAAACAGTATAAAGAAATGATGTACCTTTTTGCATTTTGATTCTTGAAACTTTGCCCTCAATTTAAAGCTGTTTGTTCATGAAGTTTGTTCAAGTGACTATATCTTGTTCTACACAGTATTAAGAAGAAATTGGTTTATTTAACTAGTAAATTAATTCATTGTATGCCCCCATTTAAATAATTATTTATCTGGAACACTTGTTTGAACTTTTATGAAAGTAGTATCTTGATTATTTACTACTTCTTCTAAGATAACAAACAATATGTACGGACAGGAATATGTCAGAATTACAAGTTGATTTATCCAGGATGCCATGTTAGGAGCATGGGGGTGGGGAGTGGCTCTCCCACTTAGTAGCTATGTGATCTCAGGTCAGTTACTGACTTCTGTGAGCCTTCCTTTTCCCACCAGTGCAATGACAATAGCAATGGTACCCGCCTCTCAGGATGAAGTGAGCATAAGTGAGCTAATGCGTAACAAAGAATGAGAAGGGAGAAGCCATGTGTTGGCTTCACTGGAAACATTTCTTACTCAGAACAAAATGAGGGATACTTGACTTCACAGTAAGAAAATATCCTTGCTTTTCCAACTGAGATTTCAATATAGTAAAGGAAATGGAACAGAGGGAAAATTAGGAGCTAGGCGATTCTAAGATTTAAAAACAATTTTAAGCCCAGCCAGTGTGGCTCAGTGGTTGAGTGTCGACCCATGCACCAAGAGGTTGCTGGTTTGATCTCTGATCAGGGCACATGCCCAGGATTGTGGGCTTAATTCCCAGTCAGGGGGGTGTGCAGGAGACAACCAGTTGGTGTCTAGCTCTTTCTCCCTCTCCCTTCCTCTCTCTAAAACTCAATAGAGAGAAAATATTTTAAGAATGCACACTTTTAGCTGTGCAAATGACCACAACTTTTGATGAGTCATCAAAATGGACCAATCTGGCACATAAGTAACGATACATACGTTTGAAAAGTGCTGCAATTAATCTTGCTAAGGAAACAGATCTCCACAAATATTGTATTATGTTTGGATTTGGTTTCATATATTTTATCCATCTGTTTCATTCCGGTGTGACATTACGGAGGCGTTGCTCAGAGACACTCAACTTTAGCATGTGTTTGTGGAGCGTCCGAATGAAAATCCCAAAGTTGCTTACTAAGAGGTTTTGAAAGTCATATTCGTCTTAAAACCACATAGGGATTGCTATCAGAAAGGAAATAAATGACTTCTAATTTTTCAATAATAAGAGTTACCAAATTACCCGAGTTCAGTGGGGAGTCCTCACTTTACAACCTTGCAGATCACACCTATTTGTTAATAAATTAATTAAAGTTCTCTATCAAGAGGTGCTCAAAGATGGTTTGAAAAATTGCTGAAGGGTATGTGGAGAGAATTGAAGCTTAGAATAAATGACCTACAAGGGACCTTTAGATTGAGGTTTTTGTGTTCTTAAGAATAATCTTTTCTGTTATTTAACATCTAATCCAATCCCTTGTCCAGGGAACCAATTTAGGTTAAAGGAAATTTCAAAAATATACAAACAATTACTATCTAATTCATTAGGTCCTGTTTCTGCCCAGGCCTGCTGAGCAGAAGCCTGGCCTTGCCTGCCATTTCTCTTGCAATCAGGCACTTTGGGGAAGGAGTCATTGTTTGTTGTTGCTGTTGTTCATCGCTGCTGAGAATATTTTTTTCTATTGATTTTTAGAGAGAGAGAAATTGATGTGAGAGAGACACATAGATTGGTTGCCTTCTGCAGACACCCTGATCGGGGCTGGGAATCGAACCTGCATGCCAGGTACATGCCCTTGAATGGGAATCGAACCTGTGACCCTTCGTTGTAGGTTCGACACTCTAACCACTGAACCACACTGGTCAGGGCAGGGAGTCACTTTTTTAAGATCTATTTTCTCCTTGAAGTTTAGAAGCTGTATCTGTATAAAAAGAATTGACATACTAGGCCTAGTATTAAAACCTTTATAAGGGAATTCATATACCTTTGGGAAAGTTTATTTATATTTAAAGGAGAAAGGAGACAAAAGTATCAATGTACATAACAAATCATGTAGACAGTGAAGAATATATGAAATGATCGATAAGTGAGTGCTTGTTCTTACATTCCCAGTATCTTATTTGACTTGGAGGGATGTTCTAGATCTCCAATTAAATGTGTTTTCTCTTTCTCTACATAAAGAAAAACATTGTGATATTTATGTTTTGGTATTGATTACAATTATCTGTATTATTGCCCTGAAATGTCCTGTAGTGACCAGTAACACAGATCACAGGCTGTAACCACTACAGGCTGTCAATAAACCAGTAGGTTAATTAGCAAATATGGAAATGAATCCTCATTTTTTTGTTCTCGTACTCTAATCAACAAAATGCATCAGCTAAATTATTTTGTTTCACTATTTCAAGTGAATAGATTGTGCTTTTATATTATTATTATTCATTAATTTCCGTAGTTTTACTATCTGAATTTTTAATTTTGGTTTGCCTAAAAAATACACTGGTGCTTCTGGGTACAAGTGAGATATTAACAGATTATAAGCCAAGAAATTCAGTAATTACTGTGTAGTCTAAATTAACATGTGGTATATAAACTACCTTAATATTTCCACATGTATGCTGGCTTTCAAAATCAAAATGAGGTGAGCCATTTTTCCTTTATGCCAGACAAATGTATATCACTTCTCTTTGCTAAAATAATTGTTCAGTTCATCCTTAGAGGTGTTATACATGGCTCCTCCTTTCGGCTCAGTAAAACATGCACTTTGCAATTTCACTTTCAAATCACCATCAACTATGATCAAATGAAGCGATTTGTGCTTTTGTTGCACTTTGCACTGTCAGGGTTCTCCCTCTGCAGCTTAGTAGACCACAGGTTGCCACCGCAGCTGGGGAGGTCATTGGTTAAGAGAGCCAGCAGTGGTTTTCTTCATTAACCTGTCTCTAGGCGAGTCATGCCATTTGATAGGTGCATCGTCAAAAGGAACTGAGTTCAGATTGATAGCCATAGGCAAGTTTGACCACACTTGCAATGGGTAGAAAATGTGTTAGAAGAAACAGAGTTTTCAGACATACTACATATTCTCTTTCCTAAACATACCATTGGTTGGCTCTGATGTTACCTTACAAACGAGCAGTAGATGCTGTATGGAACCGAGGTTTCTGGCATGGATGGCAGGGTATATCAGATTGGGAGGTGTCTGGTTTTCCAAGCTACATGATCCCTGGACTAAGTTTGTCATAGCAAAGCATAGAAAAAATAGCTGAAAGTCAAAGAAGGAAGTCTAATCAGCACAGTACAATGTGGTGCACAGTGTCTAGGAAAATGAACAGCAGATGCCGGTAAGGAGTCTACATCATGGAAATCTAGGGAGACACGAGAAGGTACCCTGCTAGGCAGAGATGAAGTAGACATCTTTGGAGTCAGGCAAACCAACAATGTTAGAGAATTTATTATAAAGAGAAAGGACTCTAGAATAAGACTAAGATTCAGTGGGTAGATTTTTGTCTCAGTTGAATGATTTTCAAGAGCGATGCTGGACCCTATGTTTTTCATGACTAGAGGTGTAATATCAGATAGAGTATTAAGAACTTGAGGGATTGTTTTATTTTCCTAAAACTGTGAATTTTGTACTAATAGTATTTTCATTTAACAGACGAGGAAACTGAGTTAAATAGAACTTGTTACTTGCCTAGAGCCACCCAGGTAATATGGATGAGAGTAACTGTTCCTACCCAAGAGATCTAACTTCAAAGCTCATGTGATTCACATGCTACTCTGTTGGGCATGTTACCAAAGCTGTGTCTGTGACACATCTGAATAAAACAGGGCCACATCAAAGACAGAATGTAAAATTTTAAAAAAGCACAAGACAAAGGCTTCGTGATTAGGGCCAAAGCACAGGTTCAAACTGGGGCCAGTGGTGAAATGACTTCGCCTGAGTTTTTGACCATGAGCTTGTTGTCATCTTTCTTGGCCACAGACAGAACTGTTGCTAGAGGATGGTGAACCGCTGGGTATCTAGTGATCATAACTAGAAAGAGAAGGAGAAGGGGTAGAAAAATGCAAATGTCAAGAAAAATCAGACCAAGCACATAGTAGGTACTTACTAAATGTATGTTAGTAAATAAGTGAAACATTGTATCATATTTTTAAGGAGATGTCATTCTCAAAACTTGTTTTGGAAAAAGATAATGTTTATTTCAAGTATAACCAATCTCTACATTGTTTGGAGGAAGGTGTTACTGTCTGTATTTAGTCTGTCTCTTCAGGAGTGGGAGACTTACTTTTTACTTCATGTTCTTTCATATTGTTGTATTTTTTTTTAATCACCTTAAAAATACACAACAGGAGAGAGAGATTCTTTTCTTTTTTTAGCTTAGCCTGACTCCTGTACCTTTTCCAACTTACCTACGTTTTACCCTGTAGGAATTTAGGGACTTAAACCACAGATTCATGGGGGCTAATTATCTTTCCTAAGCCTTCTTTTACATTCTGGATCAATAATCTATCAAAGCCATTAAAGTCAGAGGCATATTTATCATTGTCCTTAAAACTGTCTATAAAAAAAATACACAATAATTTATTTTCACGAGACTTATGTGAAGACATTTCATAGTCCAAATTAAAAAGAGACACTCCATCTTTGAAAGTTGCTGACTATTAACCTATACCTTTGCCCCATTATTTGAAATTATGTTTACATGTATTTGAGATCTCTTCTCTAATATCAATTACTATGTTTTTTTCCACTGAAATTCACTAAACACTACTTCTTAAAAAATGGCTTACTACATTTCAACCTCAGTAGCCAATTCTGAACTGCATTTTTGTATTGAATATATCTGACACATTCTGGATTTAGTAAGAATAACCTCTGTATATGACATTGAAGTAACATAGATGGGCTATCATCAGTAGAAGGAGGCTGAGTAAATGATGCTGGGGAAGATTCATGAAATATTTGAGCTTAGTCTCAGTCTGTACTGATTCTCAGTGGTTGTTTTTTAGAGTATGAGATCATAACTGAAGTCAACTCTGGTTCTGCCCTAATGGAGAGGAACAGTGGCACAAACAATCCTCACCACTTATGTTCTTTTTATGATAATTTTCATAGCACATTACTCTTCTAATTATGTTTTGTTTCGGATAACATTGACAATAACTTGTATTTAGTGATTTTGTGATATGTGCTCTCTGAAGGGTTAGAGTGGAGGGCAGGACTGTGTTGGAAAACCAGGCTGTGGACAGTCCTCGTTACTTTACACAGAGGAAGGCCAAACAGCTAAAAGGCTTGAAGAAATAGAAATGATTTGACTAGTAGGCAGATAGCTTCTGAACCGCAGTTGCATGAAATTATTTCTCCTTTCCCTTCCCCTCCTGCTTTCTTTTTTTAAAAAAATTATGTTTTTATTTTTTTTAGAGAAAGAGGAAGATCTATCTATCTGTCTATCTGTCTATCTATCTATCTATCTATAGATATATAAGTATAAATATAAACATCGATGTGAGAGAGAAACATTTATCCTGTATGCCCCCCCATGGAGATCAAACATGCAGCTGGGCATGTTCCCTGACCAGGAATTGAACTGGGACCTCTCAGTCAATGGGATGATGCTCAATCTACTGAGCTACACCAGCCAGGCCCTTTCTTCTTTCTCAGTGGCATGGAAAGTAATTTAAAAGGAAAAAGTCTAAGTGCATTAGCACTAGGTCTGGGTGATGAGGAGTACTGAGATCTGGGTATCCTCAGTCACTGGCGTCAGAAGCAATCTGAGCAGTCAAATGTTGTAATACCAACAGTCACGGGACCAAGTCAAGGAGCAAGAAGAGAAGCCTTGATAAGTAGTTTTCATAGATCCAAGCAAGACACTTGGTTAAAGGCTTAGCATACAATCAGGCATCCACAATTCCATAAAAAACAGAACACAGGGTGAAGAAGTAACAGGAACTAGCCAGATAGATGTTCTATACAGTAGCACACAGTGGAAGAATAAAGGGTACTACTACCAAGACAAGATTTCACTGTAGCCAAGAAGCCATCAGTGTGCAGGGCCAGCAGCCACTCACCACCCCTCGCCAAACCAGTCAGAGCCAAAGAGAAAACAGTAAGCGGCCAGCCACTTCTTTAATTGAAGGCAATGCCAAAAGCACCGAGTACCCTCTTTAAGACACATGGTTATTAACGTAACACTTCAAACCCTCCATAAAATACCACTATGATGAAAACGTTAGTGGAGAATGAAAATGTTTGTACAGCAGGCCCTAGGTCTACCACTTGGAGGCTCAGCTTTTGACTTAAACTCTTTCCAGGACTGTAAACAAGACTGAATCCAATGCCCGGGTTCTTTCAAATCTCTCTTAAAACACCGGCCAGTGGAGTATCACATCCCTCTCTTTTGTTGGTTTCCTCCGATACAGCTAAGATAAAGAGTTTCACATGTTTCAATAAATATTAAAGAAGTAGCAAAAACAGAAATAAAGCAGATGAGGTGGGTAAAAATAGATATGTGTGTCAAATGTAAGATAACTCTAGGTTTTCATGGGCTGACACTGAAGAATTATTACTGGTTGTCGAGGGCTGTGTTGAGCAGGGTCCAGCCGCTGGGAAAGCTGTTGTTAACTTGGCAAATGTCTGCCATGGGTGACAGACAGGGGAGGGTTGACACATGGGCTACAGATTTGTCAACCTACTCTCCATTCCTGGAGAGCCAGAATTACCTATCACTTTGTTTTTCTTGCTTTATCATGTAGTTAATATTAGAATGTCAGCTCTACAAGAGGAGACCCCCACTGACTTGTTCCATGGTGACTAGAACAACGCATGAGATATGCTAGGTCCTCAACAAGCATGTGCCTGACTTCAGAGGTTGTAGGTGCATTGTAGTGTATCCGTGGAAGTGGTTTCCTGGGTTTGCTGGACCCAGAAAGAATCAGCATTCTGCTTTGTTTTTTTTAAATCTGCATAGCAACATCAAATTGGATGGGTTTTAGTTTGAGGGCGATGCCTCTTCTGCAGCAGCTGGTGTAAATGTGGAAACGGACACAGTAAGAGGCTTTTCTCCCAGCCGGGAAAAGGGCATTATCAATGATAGGTTCACCCTATAACTTCGTCCTCGCTGTCACCTGAGTCAGAGGGGGACGTCTGCTCCTAGCACATCCGTTCCTCCTTAACCCTCCCAGCATTTGAGCCTCCCTCTCCACCCTTTTGCTTTGAACCAGAGTGGTCACTGGAGCATCCCCAGGGAGTCAATTAGCCCCTTCTAATTCCTGTGTAGAGAGCGTTTGCTGTGTTGTCTGTTTACTCTATGGGACATTCCTTCCATCTGTTTACTTTCGGTGAGATTTTTCTGTAATTTAACTTGTTATAACACATGAAAGTGCTGTTGAGTTTTTTCTCAAATCTGCAATATTTCCTACTTCTTATGTTCTATGATAACCTCAGGAAACATTAAATTCTAAGAATTTAATACCAATATCACATTGGGATCATTTTTTAAAGCAGTAAAAGCCTTTTTATTCATGTTTCACATTTCAGAGGAATTCAAAGCTTTCTTATTGAAGTAAGGCATTTCATAACCATGTCAAGGTGCTTTGAGGGAGAAGTTAACTGACTGAACACCAGCAGATCCTAGAATGATTGATGCTAATGATCTCTAAAGGGGCCCATCTACTGCACATTCCGCCAGAGCACTTTTACCAAATACTGCCTCTCCTCTCCTCTACTGTGATTGGTTCTAGACAGCAATGGATGCTCATTTTACCAGACACAGTGAACACCCAACCACTACACGTGCATATTCTCGTATACCTGTGAAAACATGCCAGTTTTCTCCCTCTTTGTCCTTTGCTCCATCCTCTTACACAGAGGGAAACCTATGTTCCTTTTTTCTCTCTTAAGTTTCTCATTTCAGAAAAAGTCCATAAGGCAACAAAAAACTTTTTCTCAAGAATTGGCATGTCTCATTTCTGCCTGTTTTTTTAAAGTGTGCTTGTGTTTGTGTGTGCGTGTGCATGTGCGTGTGTGTGTGTGTTGTGGGTGGTGGTGATGGTGTGTATGTGACAAGGATCAGTCAGGCCAAATACTCCTGCATCATTCTGATTTTATTGTTGTAAAACTGAGGCATGGACAGGTGAACTGATGTTGTCTGTACTCAGGGAGTCTGAGATTCACTGGTTGTTTGCCCTACAGAAGCACACATGAAATACTTCACAAAATCGATATCCAGCAATTTCACCTGGAGGCTAATAACATACAATGAGTGGCTGTCCAGCATGTCTTTCAGACTTTCCATTTGGTTGCTCTGGCTTTAAAAAATTGATGATCTCATCTATTCCCTAAGGAAAATATTTATTTATCCTCCACCAGGATTCTGAAAATACAGACTTCTCAGAAAATTCAGGTATATTAATGGTCATTTTTAGGATATCATGGAGAAGGGCTAATGGAAGCTCTTTGGTTTTTCAAATGTTAGTTACTTAAATGGTTTCCAAGTCTTTATTCTTCTCAACCCATTTCCTCACACCCTGCAGATAGCTACCCTCTCCATCTGGGCTGCAAATAAGGATCTATGACCTTTTAATAATGCAGATTAACCTGGCTGTCATGTCAAAGTCAAGGGCAAGTGGTAGAAGGTGTTCTTGCAGATGGCCCTGGAAAAGTGATGCTTTTAGTGAAAGTTCTCAGGTCCCTACATAGATAGCAGGACTGGGTTTGAGCACAGGTCACACGAGCTTCTGGTAGCAAATGCAGTTCAACGATCTGCACCCCAGGGTTATCTTTTCTTTGCTCTGCTTCAGACCACTTACCTGGCTTGTTACTTCTGCTGCTTTGAGGGGCTCTTGAGCTGCAACTCTGTGCTTCTGCCTGGCCATCCGTGAATGGTGGGTTTAGTAGCTCTAGCCATGGTCCCTACATCCTCATCAGCCATCACCTTATATATACAACTAGAAAAACTATGTCAATATCCTATTTTTTCAAAGCTCACATACTTAAAGATACATACACACTCATACAAATACACCCACTTGCATGCATGCATACATACATACACACTATAGATATAGTGTTTACTTTAAAAGATAAGATCATAATATATACATTTTCTGTATTTTGCTTTTGTCATTACATATTATCTGGCGGAAATCACTTCATATCTAAAGGAATAGTTCTAAATCATTTTTATACTCAATTATTAACTGTGTTACTTCACATAAACCAACAAACATTTTTTGAGCATCTACAATGTGCATACTAAAGCCTGAGATGTATTCAAATTTCAGAATTGAAAAGGGAATAAGGTTGCTAACTGTTTAGCCCTTCTGAAGTACAGATGAGAAAACTAAGGACCAGTAAATGCCCTGGATTTTTTCACCGTCATGCAGCCAACTGATGTCATGTCTCAAACCAGAACCTAGCTCCTGGAGACCACAGTCTAGTCCTCTTCCAATCGTTTGCTAGTGAGTCCCATCAGTTAGTATGAAAAACTAGTCTGTAAATTACCTACAACTTAACTGTGAGAGTATGCTACAACATAAAATAAATATTCAGGCCTGAAGGTAGGAGAGATAGGAATGAGCTAGAGCTCAGAAAAGTGCCTGATAATGGTTCATTGTTGTGAAGATAGATCAAACTGTTTTCAGTTGAACCCAATTTATCAACCGATGGAGGCTCATTAAGACTCCCGGCATTTGAAGGGGCATCAATAAAAGAGACATTTGTACTGAAGAGCTGCGTAAGGGACCCTACGAAAGCCTTTCACCCTCCACCTTAACAGAGCTCTTTTTACCGAGATAGTGCTGGGTAGCCTGCAGCCGAAGGTTCTCCACCCCGCAGCAGGTCTGGAGAGGCTCAGCTCGCAGCAGGAGCTCCTTGCCCAGAGCTGAGAAACATCCTCTTGCGTGCTCCAAGATTGTTTCCCAAGGTGCCAAAGCTTGTGGCAAAAGTGGAGGACCTTCATCTTCACAGGAAAAATAAAACCGGCATATGCATCACATTTCTTAACGGGACTTCTGTGGATCTGGCTGTCAAGAGTTAACTCCTGCCACGTTTCTGTGCATTTGGCGCCTGTCCACTGTCCCCAAAATACCTTAGTGCCAGTCTGTTCATGTAGTCACCAGCTAATTTGGGGCATCTGTTCTAGAGCAGCGCCCTGCTCGGTACCGAATAAAGGCAGGGTGTGGTTACGTGGGCCTTCCGCAGACAATCAGGACGTGTATTACTGAACTTCCTGTGTTTGTCTCTCCAAGTAATTTAGTGTGGATTCTGTGGTTATTATCAGTGGGATACCCTCTGCATCCCCACCCTGTTACCAGTGGAAGTGAGGTTCTTGGGGTGCTATGAGGAAAGGAATTTCCTAAGGACCCCATGGGAGGATGAGGTATTGTGGAAAGCTTTATTGATGATGTAAAATTAAGGGGGTTCCTTTCCAAGGTTTCATCTCCCTCCGTCACCCCATGAAAAATGTCCCATCTTATCTTCAGGAGAGCAAGAATGAAGGCCACTGCCCAGAGTCTCCACTCCACATTAAAGCACAGTCCAGCCCAGCATCTGGCCAGCGTAGCTAGTGTGCCAGGCGCAGTCCATGGCGTGTAGGGTCCGCATGGCTGTGACCACAGGACCAGCGAGTGTGAGAGCAGGCGAGAGGCAAGAGAAACTCTTTGTCCAGCGATTTTAACTGGGAGCTTAAACAATGAATCCTTCAGGGTGTCTTGCGCTTGAGGTCGCTCCACCCCTTTGGCCAATTCTCTTTTTCCTGTGTTAGACTGGCTGGCAAGCACCTTCCCTACTTCACCCCAACTTCACTTTGTTCCCATCCCTTCCCTCAATGATCTGCAGGGAATGGATTGGTGATTCCCTGGGGAGCATGAGGCTGTAGCTTCCTGGTGATGCTGCCCTGATAACCATGCTTGCAGTGTCTGGCCTCCCCTTTGCTTTCTTCCTATTACTAAAATTAATAACTAGCTAATTACAATAGTAACACTATGACCTTCACTGAGAAAATGGTGAGGAATGAACAGATGTTCCTCAAGCCTGCTGAGTCTTTGGCTATTATGAGGCTGATTGGATCTTTTGTATGCATTCCAAAAGCTCCGAGGAGAGTCCTTGAAGGAAGATGTGTGCTACAGACCCCTGAGACTTTCCATGGAGGAACACGCAGTTCTATCAGTATGTGATGGGCCTTCTTTCACATGTAGGGCACCTGACCATTGGATACCGATTGTTTTCTCTTCTGGATTTTCTGTGGCAGTTGAGAAACAGTGGTACTAGACTCCAGGCCTCTTCTGTGTACGTATAATGTCTTTTCCTATCAGTGCTCTGCAATTCTATACCAACATAACAGATAGGATTTATTTGATACCTACTTGGTGTCAGATTCTCTACGAGGCTCTTCACAGATACTTGTCTAATACACCCACCTTGCCAGTCATGTTATTATCCTCATGTCAAAAAAGAGGTTCAGAGAGTCAAGGTAGTTTTTACAATGTCACAGAGCTACAAGAGGCAGAGCAGGGGTGAAGTCCAGACCCCCTTGTCTCCACAGCCCGGTTGAGACCCCTGGCTGCATTATCCGTACAGCTCTGGGGGGCAATGGATTCCAGAGGTGGGGGCTGAAGTTGGGCAGGAGTTGTGTTCTGATGGAGATTTCAAAGGAGAGCCTAATTTTCCAAAGCTGCATTTTAAATGTTGATAGGATGTACTTGAAATCAGTGCTAATATATTTCCTGGAGCTGGGGTTTTCTACTGAATGCTGTACCTACGCAAGTACTCTGAGGAACAGTGGAAGGGAGAGCAGATTGACTTTTCAAGGAATGTGACAGTTATAAAAAAAGAAGAAAGAAAGTGAAACTGTAATTCCCAGTCCTAGCAGAAAATATCTCTAGGGTAGTTATGGCTGAGTGCAATTTCTCTGCAACTCTTTCGATAACTATTTCTAAATGTAGTTAGGATGTACAGATAGTGTCCTAAATTGACCCTCTAGGTGGGAAAAGGTTTCTCATGAGACTATATGCTATAAATATATATAGTTATTCACATTTAAACTTTAACTATTCCATAGCTCTTATATTTGTTTAATATTTATTTTTCACAGAGTCTCCGTTGCAGTAAATTCCTGGGTGATTGGTATTATTATGTCAATGTTATTTACTCTGGATAAGAGAACAACCTCAAAGCAACTAAGAGACCCCTGAGAGCTTACCTAGTGACTATGACAGAGCTAGGAATTGCTGTTATGTGACACACTGTATATAATGTGTCACATAATTTCTGAAATGTTATATCAATATACTCATTTTGCAGATGTCAACATTTGCTGAGGAATGAATCCTAATGTCTGCTTATCTCTGGCTAGAGTTGGCCGTCCATGTCTGCGGATTCTGCATGGTAGATTCAACCAACCTGGGATCAAAAATATGTTAAAAAAGTTACGTTGTTGCTGACCTGTCATATGTAGTTAGGCTTACAGTATTTACTTCTATGTAGACATTTTTCTTGTCATTATTCCTTAAACAATATAGTATAACAGAAATTTACATAGCATTTACATTGTGTTAGGTATTACAGGCAATCTAGAGATGCTTTAAAATATATGGAGGTGTAGGTTATATGCAAATACTAGGTCATTTTATATAAGGGACTTAAGGTTCTGTGGATTTTGGTATCTGCAGGTGAAGATGTGAATATGGAGGGATGTCTAGTGTTTGGTAAAAAATTAAGAATTCTTGATTTAGCTGCTTGGTAATGAAATCAATGTTAATGTTAATATTGACATTACACAGTTAATGCTTGAATAATCCTCCCCCCCACACACACACACATACACACAGTCCCTACCTTTAACCCACACTGGGTCTTCCTTCATCTTTGTAGATTTTTTAGCTATTTTATATTATCTAGATATCTTGATTAGCTAATTCCATATAGTAACCATGCACTTTGATAAGAGTACAATGACTAAGAGACCCCAAGCACAGGTCACTCAAGATCACTATCCTTTCTTGATGTGCTGTATGTGAGTGGGGGTGGGAGATGATAATATAATTGTAGAAGGAAATATCAAAGTATTGAAGAATTCTCTAGTCTATTCAACAGAAAATCTTTTGTTTTCCAACTTTAACTATAAAGTTAAAAAAAATGACGAATTATTACTCCATACCAGCTCTTCTCATTTCATGGGATTGTTGGGGTCACTGGATGAGAATCTGGCTTGGGTGTGTGTGCATCTGTGTGTGTGTGCACGCGCACATGCACACATGTTACCTATGGCTGTTAATTATTTAGAAAGGCAAATGCTCCAGTGAAGGGAAACAGAATATGGTTCACAGTGAATATAAAGCTGTGTTTGTACTGCTGCCAACTCTTCGGGAGAGTTTTATATCTGTTGTTAGAGAAAAAATACTGCAAAACATCAATGAAAGCCTACAAATGAAATCCTGAAAGCTATGAAAATTTATATCTCTTGGTCATCCAAAATAGAGACAAATATTATTTATGAAGACTCAATATTTATGTTTCAATGCTATAATATTTAGTACTAATAATTATTTCTGTACTGTGTTTATATTTATTCTGACCATGCTAATTGAGGGTATGTGCTGTTATTTATCTTTATCTGTTTACCCATTTGGGGGCAAATGACTAATGTAATTTGCTTACTGTCATTTAGAAAACCAGCTATCTTCAAACATTTTAGAAGCATCTATGTACAAATAAATATTAATGATGTATAAAATATTCTTTTTTATTTGGACATAACCATGTTAACTTCAAACCCAACATGTTCATACGAAGATCCTCAATTTCTAGGGTAAACGAGAGTTTCCTGCTGACTACCCCCCACTTTTGGTTGTTGGTATAACTACTGTTCCCCTGGTCGCAGAACCTCAAACTCTCCCTTAATGTCTCATCTCATGTCATGCAGATCCACTGTGCCAAAACATCCGGAAATTCTGCCTTCCTGTAACATTTCACCACCAACTTTTACCTTTATTTTGAGCACTTCCATCTCAGAACGCTACATGCATGGGACTTATTTTTCTCTCTGCCTACCATTTTTCTTCTTCCAGTCGATCCTATGTATCAAAGTTGCTCCATCTTTTGGCACCTGCAAACCACTTAATGAATATCCATGGTATAGACAGATCAATTATAGGTAAAATTTTAAAATATTTGTCATAATAAAAAATGATAAATAAAAAATTTTAAATGGCAATAATAGTAATTATAATAATGAAAAATAATAATCATATTAGTGAGGGGAGAGAGTATGTACAGCCTTGCCAGATAAGGATAATCAACTCTGTGAACATTGGAACAGTAAATTAGGTTCTACACAGAGTCTATTTCTTCATTTATTCTATTTTTATAACACTTTTCATTAAATTTATTCGAGTGACATTAATTAATAAGATTATATATGTTTCAAGTGCACATTTCTGTGATATATGATCTATATATTGAATTGTGTTTCTACTAAGTTAGAAAGACCTAACGTATAAGTCATGTGAAGAGCAGCAAATGTTTGGTGGTCTGTCAACTAGTTCTATTTTTTCTGATCATAAAAGGATTCAGAAATTATGGAGAGAGTTATCCTTGATAAACTCGGTGTCCCATCAGGAACTAATTAGGTTAAGGGCATGTCCTTCTCAAAAATGGCTGGAATGTTAAATATATCAACACAGAAAATAACTGGCTAATGGATTTCTAATGAATTCTTTGCTGGATTTATCTGTGGTAATTATTTCTTTATATTCAGTTTTGGCATTCGTATGGATTAAACATGGCCAACAGCAGAACTGATTTCTTTCTTCAATACATTTGGAATCTCTTTAAACAGTTATAAAGAAACTCTCTGCAACCAATTCATTTACATCAAAACTTCAGCCTTCTTAGGAACTTCTCTCTCTTCCTAAATGTTAAAAATTATGATACATTGTTTATGAAATAATAGAACCAGGCACCTCCAGACATTTAATATGCCACTGAGATGAACCATTGAAAGTTAAAGATATAATTTGACTACATTTTTTTTCCCCACTTATTGTTTCAAAAACTCCTTTGAGGATCTCTACCCTTGACAGCCAGAGTTCTTGAGTATGTGAAAACAAAGTCTTGTGTTCTCATTTTCTTGCATAGCATACTGGGAATTCTTGGTTATGATCTGATTATAGTCATAGCTTTCCTGTTTTCCTCAAACTTCACTCAAGCTCAGGGAGCATACTTATACTTTCAACTGTGAATAAAGCAGGCTTGTATTGCCCTGAGGTACAATTTCTGTTATTCAAATGACAATATCTTAGTTTGCTGAACATACGGGGTGGGGCAGAAGTAGGCTTACAGTTGTTCATATGGAAAATAATACAATAGTTAATAAATAACAGTACAAGAATAAACTCTGTGTTTATCCTCACAGCTATAAACCTACTTTTGCTCCACCCTGTATTGATGGTACTCAGTCGGTATCAATCCCAAGGTACTTTTAATCTACACCAAGGCTTACCAAATTATTAATAACAAGAATTTACCCCCTCCAGCATTAGTTTTCAGTGATGAAACAAATAATTTTCCATCATTTCTCCCTTCTGCACATATGATCTGCTTTATACTGTGGACATCTCTGATTTTGTACAACTCTGAAGAAAAATATCTGCTAGTAAACAGTAACTAATAGTAAGTGTTCTTTCACATTGTATTCCACTTATATTATCTATCTTCTTACAGTGTCCTTTCATAAAGGGTTTTGCAATTAGTTTATTTTCCCCCCACAATATGACTGATTGCCATTGAATGTCCCTGTGACTTGGAATGATGCCTCTTTAGTTTTGGTCTCTTCTCTGCCTTTAGTGAGAAAACTCATCAGCTTTTTACTTAAAAGCTTTCTTTTCACTTGTTTTGGAAAAACTCAACAGGTATACGTGAACCATGCCTTGACAATGACAAAGTTTTAATGTCTTCATTACCTTTTTTTTTTTTGGTACATGCCCCCAGTGGGAACTGAACCCAGGACTCTCTGGTCCACCGGCCAATGCTCCAACCACTGATCCAAACCGGCCAGGGCGTCATGCTACCTTTTGACAACTTGTTACAACAGGCAGCACACTGAGGACAGGGATGAAAGATGGAGGGTTCTGAAAATCCTGTCTTGAGATTTTCATCACTCTTCTTCCTGTTTGCAAAACTCCTTTTGTGCTACTCACAAAAAGCATGCATTAATAGATGACCTGGTTCTACACATAGATTCACTGTGTATTTTTTCTCTGAAAATGTCTATGCTATTTATTTTGAAAATATTTCGCCATACTATAGTATACAATTTATAATACTATTTTCATGTTTTACTACTTTTATATGTCCAGTGGTTAATTTTAAGCCATTAATAGCTTTTTATGTGTGAATTAGTACTATTAAGCACAATAAAGCAGTGTGTGTTTAAATAAAAAAATTCAGTGTTATCAAATATAGACCAATAAGCATATTATGTGAGAATGAATCAGCTGAAATATACAGTACTCTGTTTGCCAGATATTACCACGAATAGTCAGTCTATATGTTCCATGTATGTGAGGTTTTTAAAAATATAAGAACTATTAAGAACGTGGTAGTTTTACAGGAATATAATTAATCTTACAGTTCAAATCTCAAAATGCTAAATTATTGGCAACCAATAGTTTGTCACAGGTTTCACTCTGAAAAACAATGACTTGTCTCTTGGCTTATTTTATCAAGGTACTGCCATTTAAAAAAAAAACACAAAAAACAACAATGAACTTTTAGTTGCTCTGATAGCCTCCATGATGAAGTCAGAACTCCTCAGTCTGGTGTTCAGTGTTCCCTAAAGAGGCCTCCTTCTGACCTACCTAGACTGGCCCTATCCCTTCAGTCTATCCAGGTCTCACACTCATGATGTCCACGCAAAGCAGGTTCACTGTGTAACAGTTTGTGGCAGTTCACATAACCTCTTCTCCCCCTCCCCCACCCCCACCCCTTTCCTCTACAGCACAACTTGTTTGCAAAAAATGGACCAGGAATCTTGGCTTGGTTCTCTAGGGATCAGCTCAAGTTCTTGCTTGTGAATAGGCATGGGGGTAATGGAAGCAAATTTGAACCTATTTTAAAACCAGGTCTCCATTGTTCGTTCTCTGAACCATCCTTGTTCACCAGTTTCACATATTGCTTCCCCAAGTATTCCCTTTGCGTTTTTGTTTCAACTCAGGTTTACATCGTTCTTCTCATCAGAGTCACTTTCTCTGTCTTGTCTGCTTGATCAAATTCTTCAACTCCTCACTCCTGTCTCACCTCTTGTATAAAATCTTATGGGGTCACCTTGGCTGACCTGCCTCTTCTCTCTATGATTCCTATTGAAATTACTTTCATTACAATTTCTATTCAGTGGGTTTGCTTTGAGAGCATATATTATGTTACCTGGAAATTATATTTAAACTGTTCACTATCCTTCAATTTCAATCATTGTCAGTTGCCCAAAACTAGATGATAAGCGCCTTGAGAGCACATGTTGGCTTATCCAGCTGTGCATCTGCTCAGGGCTTTGGCACACCGTGAGTGATTAACACACACTGTATTTTGCAGTCAGTCTGGGTGCCAAGATTTCCCCACACTCATATAACATAGATGCAAGAATTTAAGAAGAATGACATGCCTCTTCAATAGAATGTTCTATTCAAAACTTCTCATTCATTCTTTATTGTTTCTCCTCATTTGATTTGAATCAGTGGCATTTCAGCTAATCTATTTAACAAATGCTAATATTATGTACACTGTGTGCCAGACACTCTTCTATGCTCTTTACAAATGTTATCTCATTTCATTTTCAAGACAACCCTCTTCAGTAGGTACTATTATTATCCATATTTTACATGGGAGGAAACTGGTTTACTGACAACTAACTTAACCAAAGTCACAGAGCTAGTTAATAATGAGCCAGTATTTGAATCTACATTTTAACCACTGTGCTCTAAGCTATAGCTTTCTCTTAAAAATAGGCTTCTCTCTCTTTGTTTGTAGTGTCCCTATAGGCTAGATATTAAATCACTGAAATAAAAATAACCATCTGCATTTTAGTGAAAAGGAATGAAGCTATTTTAAGTAGACATTGCATCAGAGATTCTTTAGTGGACATGGAAGAGATGGAAGAGACTGGAATTCAAAGCCTAAAAAAAAACGTCTAATCTGAGTCCTGTGAGACCTTCCCTCCTAAAAATCATTTTTCCTTGGGTCATTATCCTGATAATATGCTATAGTGCCCAATTTCTGTATAAAAATATAACATTTTGAGGCAATCAACTTAAACGGGATATATATCAGAGACTCCTCAATCCTTCCTAAAGTGGAAGGTGCCCCTAGATGGTGTTCGGTAGGAGCCATTTCTCCTTGGCATCTTCCTTAGGACCAACTTTTCTCATTGGGCCCATATTATTTAGTGTCTTTCAATTTGTGCATAAATTGGACTGAATTTCCCTGAATAATGAGTGAAGCAGTTCAGCCTTTTTTACTAATTAGCACTGGAAATTGTTTACAAGTTCTGTTGGCTCAGTCACCCCTCACCTCTCACTTAAGAATTTTTCTGGGACATTCTTTTCGTCTCTTGTGGGAGGAACACCACAGCTCATCACCCTTTGGATTTAGGCTGCCATTCACATTGCCTCAAAATCTGTTTTCCTCTTTCTTTCTTCCCTTTTTTAAAATCTAGGCTTCCTTGAGTTTTTTAACTTAGGCTCTTTAAAATAAATTGTCCCCATTTGGAATATGGCTCTCATTTTCCAAGATTTCCTTATAATTAAAGGGACATCTAATTTGGTCTAGAAAATACTTTTATCCAGGTGTATCTACTGGCTATATTTACATAACCCAAGGAAAGTGTG
The DNA here is from genome assembly GCF_014108415.1 of Molossus molossus. Lineage (NCBI taxonomy): Eukaryota > Metazoa > Chordata > Mammalia > Chiroptera > Molossidae > Molossus > Molossus molossus. Next base: position 21,801,297 of record NW_023425403.1, read on the forward strand.
GAATTTGCAGTATTAGGATAGTATTAAAATCTAATATGGTTAATTCTATTACCAATAATATTTCTAGTTTTCTTTAAAGCTGTCATAAGGCTTAGGTCTAAATAAGATAATTACTTCTAATCAATCATCTCTGGAAATAAAATCAGTGAGGCTCCATGTTTTCTCCACAATATTTCATAGATTTTTGGCTTTCTGTAAATATCATGGTTTAGTTTTCCTGTATTGTATTTTTTACCTTAGATCCATCCTGTGGTTATACCACCAGATTATTACTCTACAACAGCCCCTCGATTATTAATAGTAATATATTGCTCTTGCTTTCCTATTTACTTAAAAATGTATTTCACCAGGGTTTACTTCATTGGAAGAATAATAAAGAGCTGGTGGGTAGTCATCTACAAAGAGTTAACATATTTAAATTTCCTTGTAACAGAATATGACAGTATTCTGTGTGAGTAGCAATCTAGGAATGGCTGGAAAGGGATTATTAAATATGCATGTATATGAGAAAACATTTCCTCTGCTCAATCTAACTGTGCCCCAAAGCAGCACTGTATAAGTTAGAGAATTGGAGCGACTGCTTTAGAATAGTGGTTCCTAACTTTTGGGGCTCAAGTGCTAACTAAGAAGACATCTGTCTTTGTCTTGAACTCCATGGAGTAAACAATATTTTTGTACCTAGTGTGGAGGAGGAAAAGAACAAAACAAAAACTAAAATGGTGCCCTGGCCGGTTTGGCTCAGCGGTTAAAGCGTCGGCCTGCGGTCCTGAGAGACCTGGGTTCGGTTCCCGCTAGGGGCATGTGCCTCGGTTTCAGTTTGTCCCCGGCTCTGGTCGGTTGTGCGGGTGGCAGCCACTCGATGTGTCCCTTTCACATCGATGTTTCTCTCTCTCTCTCCTCTCTGGTCCTCTCTCTCCCTCCCACTCTACCTGAACAAAAAATGGAAAAATGTCCTCGAATGAGGATTAAAAAAAACAAACAAACAAGCAAAAAAACTAAAAAGGCTATTCAGTGAGTTATCATCATGGAGATTTGAAAATTTTGTTTATGACGGTACCTTGGTATACTAATGGTAAAATCTTCTATTCAGATCGCCTAACCCTATAAACATAGTTGTATCTTTCCGAGCAGCAGTTCTTAGAGCTGGTTGTTATACCAGTGCTCTAGCTTTGTTGGGTGGCGAACGCGGTGGGTATATCGATGCAGGTGACATTCAGTTACTGTGTCCTCCACTTCACCTCCCACAGCAGATGCATTTCACGGACCCTCATTTTAATGGGAAGATGTTCCCAGTAGCTGAACTAAGTGGTTTATATTTTCATGGTCAGAGTCTCCCATAATATTTGAAAGGTAGACATGTATTCTCCCTATTACTTCTTGAAACTCTGTCTTAAAATCCTTGATTTGGCGAACACTATACTATCTCGTTTCTTTCTTATTTCTCTAACCTTTGTTAAGTTTTTTACTGGTTATTTTCCTTCTGATTCTAAATATGGATGGTGGACTCTTAGCCTTGAGCTCATCTCTCTTTATATCAATAGTTCTCAATCTAGGCATTGGATAAGGTGGAGGGGAAGGGGCAGTGTGCAGAGGGGAGAAGAGATTGTATTGAACATTTTTTTTTCAGACCAGCACATGTCCCAACATCTCTTTCTCACACTAATCAATTAAGGGAGAGAGGGGCAAAACTGATAGATTTTCAGATATCCTCATAGATAGGCTACCACATTGAGGGACACTGTGGTAAAAGTCTTCTTAGAGAATATTTATTTTTAGGGAAATGTCCTCTTTGTATCAAGCTTTCCAATTGTGTGCTAGACATTTTCATATTTATGTTATGAAATTACTTTATTGTTCTGTTTACTTTTTTCTCTTTGATAATGAGACTTACTACCATCCTCCAATCAGGTGGGTTCTCGGTCTGAGTCATCCTTGAGCTCTTTCTTTTCCATCTCTGTCAGCCCTCCTGCATTCTGGCAACAATCGAATCTTGCTGAAATTTCCTTTCTCTGTCTCCTTTGTCCTTCTTTTCTTTTTTTCTTTTTATCCTTACCCGAGGACATGTTTGCATTTATCTTCAGATAGAGTGGGAGGGAGAAAGGGGAGAAGAGAGACAGAGAGACACATCTACGTGTGAGAGACACATCGAGTGGTTGCCACCCACACAACCCCAACCGGAGCCGGGGACAAACTGCAACCGAGGTACGTGCCCTTAGCGGGAACCGAACCCGGGACTCTCTGGTCCACAGGCCACTTTGTCCTTCTTTTCTGTGGTTACCAATGCCTCCCTTGTTTAGGCACTCTTTCTTTCTTCCTTTAATTATCACAGCAGCCTCCCATTGGTTTCCTCTCTGATATTTCTTACCTCGTATCCACCCTGTGATTACCGTCAGGTTACTATTCTGCCCCAGCCCCTTGAAATTTCGGATAAAAATACCATGGTCTCTACTCTCATGGAGCTTATAGCCCTGTGAGGGATTCAGATAATAACCTATTCATCTCATAATTAAATTAAATTTTAAATAGGAACTTACGAAAAAAAGGAATATGGTGCTGTTAGAGCCTAGACAAAGAAATATTGCCCAGCTAGGTGTGTAGGTGCCCAGCAAAGGGCTGAGATTTAAGTGCTATATGGGAGTCATATAACTGAAGTCACAGGGATGATGGGTGAGGAAGGGTCTGTCCTGAAAATGGAGAGCATGTATAAATATGTCCCATACTGGGCAGGCACATGGAAGTTTTGCAAAGAGAAACCTGTGGTCTCGGGTTAAAGAGACAGTGAGAGAAGGGAATTTAGTGAGCTGGTGGCATAGAGATGGCAAGGCCATGAGGCTCTGATTAGGAGTCTTTGCCTTTAGAACTGTAGAAACTCATTGCAAGTCTCAAGCAAGTTAATAGCACAGCCAGATTTGTTACAATGTAGGGTATAATTTGAAGAAAGGTAAACTACGGGGAGACCGACTGTAGGCTACCACAAAGAGAAATCTGAAAGTTGATTAGGTGATGGAAATGGAGATGGAGATCGAAGGAGTTGGACGAGGATCCTAAAGTATAGTCGGAACTAGCGAAGCAGAGATGTGGAAGCAATCGCACCCATTCCCACAGAACAAAAAGTGCTGGGAGTATGTTTTCATGCATCCAAGATTGAGCGTGATTTGGAATATTTGTTGGGAATGCAGAGTTTGTTGGGAATAATGCCTCTGGAGAGGCAGGTGGGTTCGAGTTATGAAAGTCCTTTTGTGTGGTGCTGCTGGCAAAGGGAGTGTCTAGAGGACTCTGAGTAGGGCATCAAAATCAGGTGGGGGTCTAGTGAAGTCTTTCTGGCAGAACAGGGGGGATGGCCTTTGTGGGGTGAGACACAACATGGGAAGAGATAATGGGAATCCAAACTATGACCATGGCATTGGCAATGGACAGGATGGACTGGATCCGATAGATGTGAAAGAAGTAGAATCATTGCTTGCATGTAGCGAGTGAGAAGGGGGGTTGCTCAGGATTCATCTGGTTTCTGGCTGAGGCAAGCCGAAGGTGACGGTGTCATTCACTTCGATGGGCTCTCTGTTGGGAAGAGATTTGGGAAGAAGGTGCTGAGTTTAGATTTGTTTAAACATCCTTTCTCAGTACCTCTTTAACTCCATGTCTTTTTCTCTGTTTTCCACCTGAAATCCACGATCTGTTGTTTCCATTAGTTGTTTGGTTGGCATGGTCATGAACAAAAGAACTTCTCAATTCTTGCTTCATGCCTCTTTTGAAATTAATTGAGAAATGCCTTTTTTTTTTTTTTCAATGTAAGACTTTCACTTATCTTCCATGTAACTCCAAGAGGCTTTGGGGCATAGATGCCTAGGAAGTAATAGTTAATAACCAACATGATTACTTTGGGCATGGCGACATGGAAATGTATTTCTGCCAAATAGTTGCAGTTTCAACCTGGCAGTTTTCAGAGACTGAGAAAAGGAGTCTTTCGCTTCCATTAGGAGAGGGGCTGTGCTTCTCCTTCCGCATAGAGTGACTCACTCAAGGTTGGCACACAGTTCCTTAATCAGTTTATATGAATAATAGTATACAATTTGAAGCCTAAAATGAACATTAGAATTAACTAGTTCCCTGCAGAAATATCTGCAGAATATTTCTTTTTCAGTGATATATATATATATATATATATATATATCCCTTGAATGATTTCAAAACATTGAGTCATTAATTGGAAAACACCACTAAAGATCTGCAGTCACATTTCTCACATGCTTATCATTTAGTCATTTGTGGAAAAAACATTTTAAAGTATTTCATTGCTTCTGTAAAGTACTTAACTACTAATATGATAAAGGTATAATCCAGGGAGTTAAATTCCTGGTCTGAACCCCAGATCTATTAAGGTTTGTTATTTTAGACCAGTTATTTTAATCACACTGAGTCTCATTTACCTCATTTATGTCAGGCTCTATTGATACTTCATTAAATATTAAAAATCAGGATAAATTTTATCATCATGAGCCATTAATTAATTTACACAATGAACATTGATGAGCACCTCCTATATCCTAGATTCTGGACTAGGCTGATAAAGGTGAGTAATACATAATTCTTCTCCAAAGAGAGCTTGAACTGGAGAAGGAAATAGACAATGATAGAGCAGTGTGGGACATGGAAGGTCAAGGATCTGCACCAGGTTCTGAGGAAGCTCGCCGGAGAGATCCTAATCCAACCAGGAATGGTCAGAGCAGACCATAGAGACAAGTGATCTCAAGTTGAGCCTTCAAGATTAAAATCATTCATGCCAAAAGAAAAGAAAAGAAAAGAAAAGAGAAAAGAAAAAGAGTATTAATAAAAGACCGAAGAGGGAAGAGAGAAAAACAAGATAAAGCAACTGTCAATTAGTTGATGTAGTTGATGAGTAGGGTGAAAGGCTGCAGTAGTGGGCAGAGGTCATATTATGAAGGGTCTTATATTTCAAATTTAGGAGTTTCTGTTTGACAGACAGCCTTAAACCCTTATGCCTTAAATTTACAAATATAAAGACCAAAGAGGCATAGGGGATATCCCCTTCAATCTCAGTAATAAGCTTTAATTCCTAAAGTGCAAAACTTTTACTTGGAATAAATATGGTAAAATATAGAATAGTAAAATTTGAAAGGTACGAGCTCTTCTTGAATTATGAGATATGTAAAATTTATAAAATCATTGCCATGATAAAAACTTCGAAAGAGAGTACACTTTGAATGTTTTTTCCCTTTGAATTCTGCATCTTAGAAAACAGCTCCAGTCTTGCCTGATTTTCTATCCTAGTGATTGCAGTTTTCTCTCTCAAGACCTACTTAACAAATCCCAGTTGGAATCCTGAAATGCTGGAAAGTCCTCCTTTAAAACTAGACAGATGTGGCCATCAGACATTTGGAACTCATTCTGATGGCTGAGGTATCATAGAAACGTATATTGGTCAACAAAGTAGGAACTGAGTGGATACCAGCCCCACTTACGCTGTCCCTTTGTGGGGACATGCAAGAGAATGTTGGTGTCCTGAACTGGATGGGAGCTGCGTGACATCTGTGCCTTGCAATGCCAGCACTTGTTTCTCTAACTCTCCCAGCCAAGTACCTATGGAAAAAAGCTGAACCATGATGGATAAGTCTGTTCGCAGCAGCTCCATCCTCTGGTCTTGCAGCATTAGGCACATTGCCTCCTTGTACTTTTGGTCAAAAAGCATGAAGGGGATTTTTTGCATCTTGCATGATAAGCACATAATATATTTATTTTAAGAATTCTAAATTTTTACAGCTCATATTGACTGTTTAGCAGTGAAATTAACTGTTAAAGTAATTTACAGTAGGAGCCATTTTTTTGAAAGAAAATAATTACTTTTACCTTGTTCTCTAAGACTGCACATTCCTTGGAGGTTTGCCCATCCCACACTCTACAATGAGATGAAATGTTTTTTGGTGTTTTTTGTTTTTTTTTTTTACTAAGAAATGATCTCAAGTGCTATAGAGAGAAGTGCTAAACAATTATTAGTAGTCAAGTTTCAGATTGTTTATAAGGAGAATTGTGAGGTTTATGATCCTTCTTAAAGCAAGAAAAAGTATAAAAGATTACTTGAAGGAATGGTTGTAAGAAAAGGGAGAAAAAGGAGAGAAAAAGAGGAGGTTCACTGGTGGGGAAGGTTGATTGCAGACTAAACACTCAGGAATCTCAATTCTATTTTTTATACATCTTGCACTTTGACCTACAGTAAAGGAGTTCAAGAATTTTAGGCTAGCTTTCTATCCATAATGAACAAGCATTTATTGAAAGAGGCAGATAATTCTCTCAGTTGAATACACCTGGCACATCTAAAGATTAATGCAAAACTCTAGGGAACCCATTTCATGGCCACTGAAAGAAAGGTGTGATTAAATATAAGTTGTTATTATTACCAAGAGAGCCAGAAATAGATAAATAGATATTACTTTTTTTATATCTTCTTTCAGTCTCAAATGACCTCCCCTCACCCGTTTAGATACTCAGAGTAGAATTTATAGACATTTGGGAGTATCTCCTACCTCAAAGGAAAAAATATATATAATGGTATTTAACATTTTCAAATATTTTATGATATCTAGTTGGTTCTATGTACATTTACTTATGCTACATGAAAAAATCCAAATCGTTGGTTGTCTTCAATGGCTTTTGTTTTCTGCAGAGATTAGATTTCCAAATATATTTCAATGATTGCAGTATCCACACAGTCTGTTGTTGGGGCTGTACTTATATTTCATTTCTTTGCAGAGTTATTGATGATGTATTCTTGTTCCACAGGACGGCATTTGGCAAAACGTCGCTTCCTAATTGGAACTCCTTAGTGTAACCTTCAGGGAAAATGGCTCTGTAAAACCACTGCATCGACTCTTCCAGTAAATTATATTATTAGATATCCATTTGTAACTTACCCTCTCAGTGATCTCAGTCAAACCACTCGATGCCTTGGTTTGACTTCTCTGGAACCTTCTGTAGCCATTGCCGCCCTTGCTTACTCTGTAGGACTGCATGGCGTCGAGTTCGATGGTTTCCGCGAAGTTCATTGAACTCCTCGTGGGTGGAGTTCGAGTAACTGTCAGGAACTTTCGTTCAGTTGATTTCAGTTCAGGGGGTTGTGACGGCCTCCAGTACACCAGTAAGAGGGCACTGGCTGTGAGGGATGCAAGCCACAGGCAACAAGGACAGGACGCCTAAGAAACTCCCCTGCAAACCCAGCAGCGATGTCCACCGCTCGCTCCCTGCCGGGTCCTTCCACGCGTGACCTCCTGTCTCTGAAATCCGGGCATTATGGGAGGCCAGAGGTTTCAGTAACTTACCCTAGATACGTTTGCAAGCGCTGAAATTGGCACTTGCCTGGCTCCGGAACTTTGCACTCTCCACAGAGTGATTGGAGACCAGGAACATGGATCTTTCTTAGTTACACAGATGAAGGTATCAAGGGCACTCAGTCTCCTTGTCAAATAGGTTCACGTCTACACAGCAGCGAGAGAAATGGATATGTGATGTGTGTGCAAACTGCTGTGACCATGTAGCTTGCACGCTGCAGGCGGAGGCGTGAAGTAAGGCACACACAGATCAGACTTGGAAGTCCGCTCCACTGTGGGACACACACGGCCCTGCTTCCTGAGCGCCTCTGGCACCTCTGATTCTCAGTCTAAATCCAAGGTAACCCCAGTGCTCGTTTGTGAGTATCTGAGTTATGTTACTCTTTATTGTAGTATTTCTGTTATTTTTAACTCTAAATCTGAGGTACACACACTACCCATTTCAATTTGAGATAGTCTAAACATTAGGAGAACAGCACATAAGTTGATTGACTAGTAAGTTCAAAAGGCAAAAGTTACCAAAGAAACAGTTCTAGCAGAGTGTTACAGCCTTACTCTTTACCATAATACTTGAAATAGACTGTGAAATAGAACAATTAAAATGTATTAGTGTAAAATTACAGTGGCATCGTTTGCCTGTAGGATAGGTATTAATTTATCCCCTAACATCAGTATTGTAAAGAATTTCTTCTGTTCTATATCCTAGTTGGATAGCTAATTGCAATATAAAAAAAAAAAATCTCAAAAAGGTAGAGCTGCACCTCTAGGTCTTCACACTCATTTGAAGAATAAGGAACTGTGGTCTCAAGAGATAAAGTAACTTCTTGCAGGTTACTCTGCAGTATACAGCAGAAACACTTAACTCAGTACTTGCTGCCCCACACCACACTGCCTCCTACTGCATGTGCTGTGTGTAATGATGCCTGTGCTGCCATTTCACAATCACATTTTTTTAGTCAGATATTTCTGTCTTAGCGTTTCTTATTAAATAGTAGAAATAGCCCTGGCCAATTGGCTCAGTGGTTAGAGTGTCAGCCCATGAAGGGTGGTGGGTTCGATTCCCAGTCAAGGGCATGTGTGTACCTGGGTTGCAGGTTTGATCCCCAGCCCTGCTTGGGGTTGTGTGGGAGGCAGCCAACCAATGTGTGTCTCTCACATCAGTGTTTCTCTCTCCCTCCTCCCTCCCTTCCACGCTATCTAAAAATTAATGAAAAAATATCCTCGAATGAGGATTTAAAAAAAATACATAGTAGAAATATTTTTAAAAATGTACTTTCATCTCTAGGAACAAATGATATTACTGATATAATCAATGCTTTGCACAGAGAGGATGAACCGCAGGCAATTGAGTGAATAATTGTAATTAAAAATTGGTTGATACTTTTACTTTGCAGCATTTGACCATAACTGAAGTGGGGTGAGTACCATGCGGGATGATGTATTTGGAGGGCTCAACAGTGTCTTCCTCTCCCACTTCCTCTTCAAATGGAAAGCACTTGACTCACGATTTCCACTGAAGGCTCTGCTCATGTGGTCGTCCCTGTCAGTGGGGGGCCAATCGCAGCCAATGTGTAGATTGGCCAAAACTCTAAAAGTAACACACCATGAACATTTCTATCTAATAAGTAATGTTGAACAATTAGCTGGGCCAATCAAATTCTCGCTTCCTCTGGTGCTATGCAGACACAGGAAGAAAGAAAGAAATCTGGGATCACAATAACAGGACCATGAGAAGTTACAGGGAAGTCAGAATGATGCGGATACAGAAGATTTGAGCTAGGGAAGATAACATATCCAAAGTAAAGAGGATGGCATCGATTAGATACAGCAGCTGTGGTGAGTCTAGAGACCATTGAAATGCCACATATTGCAGAAGTGGAAACTAATCATTTTATGATTCTGAGGGCATGATTAGGTAGCCTGTATACTTGAGGGTCTTAGATCCCATGTTCTTCCAGTTACACTTCACAAAATGTCTGGGGCTATGCACTTAGCCTTCCTATAAAGTTCCTGAGTTTCAGTGACATTCCTGATCTTTACTGTTAAATGATCTTTAATCTTTAGAGTAATTTGTCCCCTCCCTTTTTGGAAGATGCCTATGTGAATTTCTGTTGTGCATCGGACAGAGCCCAGAGAGCTACTCAACGGGGATGTCACAATACAAATGCTTGAGGTTTTCGGAGTGTCAGTCATATTTACCGTGATCCTGAGTAGCAGATTTTTTATTTAGGCTCAGTCCAATTTATATCACCTTTCATACAGCATAAGGCAACAATGATAGCGATACTCTCTAGAGCAATCTCCAAGTACCTTTCCAAAGCTGTTATGCCTCAAGCACTTCCTTTAACTTTAAAGCTTATGGTCCTCTTGGGCCACTCTTGGCAAATATTTGGAAAGAGATCTGGAACTTGGTTATTTCTAAATGGAAAAAAAAAAAAAGAAGAAGAATTTGCTGTACCCTGGGAAGGAACAGCACCATGAGCATGCCATTGGAAACCTCTATACCCTTGCTCTTTCTTTCCTTTTTTTTAAGCCTCTTGTGACCCCTTTCTCTTTGATATATTACCTTTGGCGATCCTGGTGTTCCAGAATATGTCAATAAATTGGCTGTGTCTGAACCATTTTGGAAGATTGGTTTGTGACTGGAATTCCTCTTGCCTGTTGATATATGCGCTGGCCATACTAGACTCTGCTCATGTGAATTCTTACCTCTCAAAGGTATTATGTCTAGTAAGCAACTTCTCATAAATTTTATCTGTCTAGTTATCTTATGACTACATTACAAATATGGTAAGATCTATTACAGGCATTGATTTGTTATCCATTCTAAAGTTTCCTAGTACCAGAGGAATGTCCCAATTTGTAACTCCAAGGAGTTCGTAGTATCAAATACACATCTCATTTATTTTCATTGAGCTCTATGTGTCTTTCTTATGCCAGATATTAAAAATAGTGTTTTACAGATGGGAAAATGAAGAGCTGGTAGCTGGTTTTTACTAATAAAGCAGTGATTGGTAGACACATTAGTAGAAATTATATATCCATTTTCCTAATCTAGACTATGTTTCAACAAATTATGTTGCATTTAACATTATTTGAATTATAAGTGGAATACCCATCCTAGGTTGCATTTACCAGTTAGTTATTATATACCAAATCATAGATTATACATTTCAGGTTTTAAATTATGATATAGGCAAGGCAGGTAGAAATGCCTAAACAAAACATGCCTGAAAGAAGTTAATGCACAGTTGATTTATTTTGTAAATACAAATAGAATAACTATACTCTGAGCTTTTGTTGATACAAGCAGGATGGGTATTACTGTTTGCATTATGGTTGCACTATGGTGATAGAAGGTACTTGGACAAGAAAAATATGTAGGCCGAGAATAAAAAGTTTTCCATTTTTTGTCATATTTAACATAAGGCAAAATATATTTTCCAAAAGAACATTTTAAGGTGGACACTTTTCATCTGTTAAGCCATGTGACATCTATTTCCTTTCTTTGTGGCTATTGTAATCTTGATCCTAGATTGAACAGGGTTGAATGTCAGCATGAAGTACAATGACTTCTTGTTCAAACCTCCTCAGGACTGTCATAATTTTTAGTCCTTGTAGATGAGTGTCATGCATGGTTGCCAAGTCACCAAAGAGACAATGTTAATATGATGACCTTGGGTACAGATGGAACTGCAGGATGAGATTCTTTCTTACTCTTTTCATATGGATAATGTGAAGATCATTTAAACCAAGAAGGGTTAAGTCCTAATTTACCAAGGAAGAATTAGAACTCTGAGGCTGTTGCTTTTTGAAATCTTCCTGATTCATGGGTTTGCAAGTCAATTAGAAATGGTAATAGCTCCCTTCATTACCTTCACTGTTAGTTGTTGCTTCAGAAAGAAAATACATGTTACAATAGTTCTAACAGTAAGAATATAAACTTTTAAAAAGTTTCCAGTTCCTTTTAATTTCATCTCGATTATAGACTTATTTTTCATATAAGCACAGCATAGTATTTTCTTTTCTGATGATGGGTCCTCTATAGCATTGGATGAGAGGAACTTTTAGAATGCTCTATGTATGATTAGATCCTGGAGTACTTACCTTTCCATACTAAGGGATTGTTTCATACACTAGAGAACACATTTTTAACTACTGAGTAAATAAACTCCCTCCTCCACCTTCACAGATGTTGTTTCTCAGGATTTAGTTTGCTTCATTCTGACATCATCATCATCATCATCATCATCATCATCATTTCAGGGACCAGTTAGTGGGCACCTTCTATGTCCAGGTGCTGCTCCGGGCTTCTTACAAATATTATCCTGCCCTTCACACCATTCTTTTTTTTTTTTTATTTTTTTTCTTTATCAATTTTAGAGAGAGAGGAAGGGAAAGAGAAAGAGACATAGAAACATTGATAATAGAGAACATCGATTGGCCGCCTCCTGCATGCCCTCTCACTGGGGATCGGGCCCACAACCTGGGCATGTGCCCTGACCAGGAATCAAACCAGCGACCTCTTGGTGCATGGGTCAATACTCAACCATTGAGCCACACCGGCTGGGCCCTTCACACCATTCTTTAATACAAGTGCTAGAATACAGCACATGGAGATAACTGATCCTGTGCTCCAGGTCACACTATGGTGGGCCTCGGATTTGACCAGAACTATCTGATTTGCAAGCCCATGCCCCTTCTTATTCCATATCTGGTGAGTGTGTATCAAACCTCTCCTTTGCCCATGGATAGAAGGCCATCTATTTTTCAAATTAAACTTTTCAATTTATTTTTTTAAGTTACCTTATTACAATACTGAAATGTTTCCATGCTTCTGTCCTGAGCTAATGTATCTTTTATCGAAAGAAAAAAAAATTACCAACTGTTTCCTTACCCTTGAGATTCTAGCCAGCAAAAGAGAAAGCATAGGACCCCAAGTTCATGACACACCGCAATTTACCAAGGACTTCTAAATGTTCAAAGAGAGGCAAGAGAGATGATTTACATCAAAAAGAAAATGGAAGGAATTTACTTTTTCATTGGATTGGATTTCTGAAATAGGTCCCCCAAAATGGAGTGTTTGGACCAAGTGACATGTTGCACTACCTAAATGGCATCTAAGAACAGTAGTGTCTGATGTTCAGTTTGAAGATGCCTCCACTTGGCTGATATGGAACTCTAACCACGTGTGTCATACTCTAGACATGAGAGAGATTGGAGGGTAACTGACAAGAGCAGGTTTGATGATGCAAGCAGGAGCCAAATGCAGGCAAGGCAGGCTGTGGGAAGAGTTGAAAGGATGGAATTTTCTGTAGGAAACAGAAAGATTTTTGATACCTGACTTCTGCTTACATGAATTAGACTAAACAGATTTATCTTTTCTGGAAAACATTCTAGTCATATATCACGCACGTTAGTTCCACACTTGAAAGCTATGTTGCCCCAAAATCACCTATACTTTAATAATTTCAGCAGTGAATGGAAGACATTTCGTAGAAGAGTACATTTTCGCAATTATTGGCAGGTACAATGATCATCACCTTCATTATGAAATACAATTGCAACTGAATTTACAAGTTGTGAACTGCTGACAAGTGTGCAAGAATAGTTTCTCCAAGAATAAATGAGAATTGAAAATGTCTCCAACAATTTTATTTCTCCAAAAACTCAGAGAAGCCTATGTGGGACATCTTCCAAAGCCAACAGTAATAGGTTGTCACCATATTACTCTGGAATGTGTTCCATTAACCAAACCATTGGCCTGCCCATACGTATTTACTGAGGCTCACACTTCTAGCTGTAGTGTAGGATACAGAGGATTGCAAGAAGTAGCATCATCTCTGATGTAGCTTACATTCTACAATGAGGGACAAAAGCAGCACACAGAAACTAAGGTTGAACCTGAGTTAAAGACCAGATAGTGTTGATAGAAGTAGAGGGTGATCAGGGACAGCTGCGAGGGTGGAAGCTGACTCTTGAATGCACTCAGAAAGGGCCCGGGCAGGTGGAAAAGGAACCTTTCCATTCATACCATGTGAAGAAAGCCACATTTGTGGTATCAAATAGAGAATGCTTGAGGAGCAGAAAAGAACAAGGCTGACAATCAGGAGAACGTATGTGAAAGAATGAAAAGCTAAATGAAAATACTAGCATGAGGCTGGATCATAGAGGGAATTGAAGTCTAAATTTAAATGATTAATGAGACCAAGGGAACTGGCATGATATTTTAGAGTGCATAGAAAGCTTTAGGAAATTGGGTTGAGCAAGATTCTATAAATGCAAGGCTAGCTAGAGAAAGAGTAAATCCGGGAGGCTAGAACAGCGGAAGACAAGAGACATCATGTATAGCCAATTAAAGAATACCTCTATGCAAGGATGGACCCCGGGGGCCTTTATTTGTGATCCCGGGCTCGGCTTGTTTTGTTCTTGGGCTCCACTTTTGACCATTTGCCAGAGACTTGGCCACATGATCACCTGTACTTTACTGGTTTAGCAGTGAACCATGCAATAGGTCTGTTTCTTTTCTTAAATGGTGATAAACTCGATTTGCCTGCCCACACAGTTGCTTACTGTAGCTCTTCTTACAGCCCAGCCTGATGGCATGGAGGCCAGATCACCCACGGCCAACACCTCACAGACACACAACAAAATGGTGATTACTAGAGGGAAAGGGGGGTGTGGGGAGGCAAAAGATGGTAAAGGGGGTTAAATGGTGATGAAAAGAGATATGACTAGGGTGGAGAACACAATACAATATACAGATGATTTATTACAGAATTGTACACCTTATACCTATTAATTTCATTCACCAAATGGAACCCCAATAAATTTAATAAATTAGATGTCAACATAATTAAGTATAGTCTAGAGCTGTATGACAGACTAGAAGCCTACAAATGGTTCATCTGTGAGAAGGCGGGTTGAATATACATTTCCTTCTGCGCTTTCACACAGAACCCTATCTCTGCAGTTGAGGACTAGGGTAGTCCCAAAATTCTTTAGGTGCAATAATGTGAACCATTTGGACTCAACTTTACTTAGAGGTGGGAAGGTCTCTCTGTGAGTGGTAATATACATTAAGATATTTGGCTGCCCTGGCCAGTTTGGCTCAGCGGTTAAAGCGTTGGCCTGCGGTCCAGAGAGACCCAGGTTCAGTTCCCACTAAGGGCACGTACCTGGGTTGCAGTTTGTCCCCGGCCCTGGTTGGTCGTGCCGGTGGCAGCCACTCGCGGTGTCCCTTTCACGTCAATGTTTCTCTCTCTCTCTCTCTCTCTCTCTTCTTCTCTTTCCCTCCCACTCTACCTGAACAAAAAATGGAGAATGTCCTTGGGTGAGGAGAAAAAAAAAAAGAGATATTTGGCTGTAGGTTAAGAGATATTAACACTAGCTTGTAAATGACGTTTTATAATTAAGGATCTTTCTTCTACCAACAGCACAGAGATTCAGTGCTTCAAGTAGCAAATTTGTTAAGCTCAGCAATTTCTGAACATCTAGGTGACATTATCTAATAACACCTTTTGTTTTTCTAAGTTTTATTCCTCAATTATGTTATATTACCAGAGACCAGTGTCCTGAGACTATTTTACTTTCCATCCTCATAGAAATTCCTTCCCAGAGTTACAATTTAATGCTCTGTCCTCAGATTTTTTATTGAGGTCGATATAAGCAATTGCACAGGAAGGGCCTGTTTATATTTTCTACAAAACTCCAGTTGAAAACTATTAATTTTGTGTGATGCCAACTGCCTTATATAAGGCTTTGCATAGTGATGTTCTCCAGGAATTAATGCACAGAACTGATAAGTTCCTATGATCTTGCAAACTTGATTTCATTAGTGATCTGTAAATAGTTCATGACAATTTCCCTTTTTCCTTGGCTATCAGGGAACTCACAGCTGAATTTAATGCACAGTTAGGGTAATAATTTGAATAACGGCTCTACCACTAGTTCTAGTATAATTATTATTATTTTTTATTCAAAACTAGTTTCTGTCTATTACTCTTTTTCTTACTTATCTTGTTATATACTTTTTGACATGGTGGGCTGTTTCACATCCTCACTGGAAGACTATTAGAAGTCTTTATATTTGTAACTACCAATTTGTACTTCTTAATCCCTTTCACATTTTTTTTTTAATTGATTTTTAGAGAGAGAGGAAGGGAGAGGCAGAGAGAGAAACTTCCATTAGCTGCCTCTTGCTTGCCCCCTACTGGGGATCGAACCGCAACCCTGACCTGCAATTGAACAGGCACCTTCTTGGTGCATGGGTCTAAGCTCACTGAGCCACACTGACCGGACCTCTTCCACCTGTGTCACCCAGCCCCCCAATGCCTTCCATCTGGCAGCCCTCAGTTTATTCTATGTATCTGAATTTGTTTCTGGTTTGCATAACCACCTTTAAATAACAGGTTCAAAATAAATGTTTTTTGAGTGCAAAGGAAAATACAGAGTGCGTATAGCAGTTATGTGACATTTGCAGCTTACTCGGTCTTAAGTGTAACTCTGATGAAAGGTCTGTGTTATGTACTAACTGATGATTTGAGGAGGCGCATTTTTTTCATAGGTACGCAAATGGTCAAATGCATGCATTGTAAGTTTATAGTTGGAAGTTATATAACTCCTACTCCAATTAGAAAAGAACTTTTCTTCAACCCAGAATATTCCCCCATGGGGCACAAATTAGAATAACTCCTGCCCTGAGGCTAATGTACCTGAGTGAGACAGGTAGTTAGTAAGAGAACCGAACCGGCTATCTGCAATCACAATGGAGTTTGATTTTTTATTTCTCAATTCCTTTTCTCACTTAGGTTATAAGGAAATTATTTTAATCTAACAATGGACTGTTTATTAGGAGCTAGCCTATCAATTTAATTTATTTAATTTTTTTTTATCATCCTCACCCGAGGACATTTTTCCATTTTTTGTTCAGGTAGAGTAGGAGGGAGAGAGAGGAACAGAGAGAGAGAAACATGGATGTGAAAGGGACACATCGAGTGGTCGCCACCCGCACAACCAACCAGGGCCGGGGACAAACTGCAACCGAGGCACATGCCCTTAGCGGGAACTGAACCTGGGTCTCTCCAGACCGCAGGCCAATGCTCTAACCGCTGAGCCAAACCGGCCAAGGCTAGCCTATCAATTTAGAAAATAAATATAGCAAAGTATCTTCCTCAAACCCCACCCTGTAAGTAGTCTGCCACCATTTTTCTTTTTCCTGTGAGTAAACCACAAGGTTTAGGAGGATCCTTTGGCATGTATAAAATTTGCATATACATAACATTTGCATATATTGTGTAATAGACACAAGAATACAAATTTGCATATTTCCCCATAACATGAGGTTTCAGAAAATGTCCTGACATAACTCTTTTTACATATCTATTTATCAGATAATTGCCCTATAGGAGCTGTCCCGATAGCATGGGCAAGTACTGTTTGAATTCTTGGGCCCTGGGCATTATGCACTCGGTGTTCATGTGTTCATGAGAACTCATTTCGATCTGAATTCTAAAGGCATTCGTGGGACCTTAGGGGTGGCTCAGTTTCTGGCAGTGTTCCTACGGCCTGTGCTGAGGGAAATCAAATGGAAACACTGCGTTTTGAAAGCAGAGACAACACCTGGATCTCTCTTCATTTAGCAGTTCAGCTGGAGGTGGTACAGAACCCTCTACACCTGCCAAAATCGTGCTAAGATTTCAAGTCTCAACTTCTTACAGCATTCTCTCCAAAGCTCCTTCTCTGACCTTTGGTCGCCCTGCCCTTGACTCCACGCTGAATGAATCCCTCACTGTTTGGCATCTGTGTGGTGACTTAGACGCACTGCTATTACAGCACTTAGAAAAGAATTTTGTAATAAGGTCTTTTTCGGTCTTGGATAAATCCTCCCCACATTCTTCCTTCTATTTATTCTGAAGCCTTAACCATTCAGACTGTTTTACTAATGAGTTTAGGCATTCTTTTTCTCTAAAATAGGGGTCACACTAAAAGTTGTGTATCAGCTGTCTACCTGGGGTACCCGTGCTGCTAGCCGGGGGTGCAGAGCTCTCTGCACGGTGCCTCTCTCCACTTACTTTGTAGCCAGATGCTCTCCTCTCAGAAACGGGCTTTGAGGGCGAGGCATCTGGGTTATGTCTGAATGCTGAGGTTTTAAAGCCCGACGTTTTGAACTTGCATTCGCCTTATTTCTCTGTTCTCAGATAATTTACTTACCTTTATGGCTCTTGTTTTCTGAATAGAGAGGTGCTTTTTTCCCCTCAGAAGTGGACTTGGAGAAAATCAAATTTAGAAAGAATACCACGTTAACATTGTTATTGCATTTACATAGTAATATACGTGCCTTTCTGTTTTAGTTAGCTCTCTCTTGTTCACATATTTTTTTTTCCTGGTCAGTTTACCTATGAAATGATCCTTTTATATTTCCACACTCCCTGTTCTTTTAAAACCCCTTAGAAATGTTGTGAGGAAAGTGGTTTTCTTTTCTTGGTGCTATGAGCATGTCTATCTTCTATTCTTTCCTTATGCCCATTTCTTCTTTTTCATCTTTCATGAAGTCTGCACGTCCTTTCTTCATTTTCACGCCTATCATACCCACTTGTAGCTTCGCTTACTCTCCTAGTTTTCTCTCGTCTCTGCTAGCAGGCCTCATCTTTCCCCCCTTTGAAATCCATTAATAACATTCATTTTATAAATCAGGTCTTTGCACTCTAGGGTGCAGACACATCAAGAGCCGAGACCATGTCTTTTCCATGTTCTTTGTATTTTCACTCACCAAGCGAAGGCATGTATTCAGAAGAAGGCAGGACGCCGGAGAAGGATTTGCCAAGTAAGTAAATTACCACTCCGTGGGATTTCGGATTTCATCTCCACTGGGAAACCTTTCTGGCAACGTGGTTCCGTCTGGTTAACGTGAAGGACTCTTATTCTCCTCTTAGGAAGTAGTCTCAAAACGAATGCCCTGCGACAGGCAGCCCCCGCTGCAAAGAGCCCATTCAGCACGACGGAGTCCAGCAGGGGCAGAGCCAGAGAAGAGCAGAAGGACGCGGCGAGGAAGCACGTGGTTTCTTCCCTGCGTAAAGTCCCGTACGCTTAGTTTAATGGACTGAACATCTCAATGCAGAATAGAAATCTTTCAGCTTAAATGGTTGGATTGATTCATTGAGTAAAGTATCACGCGCCCACATTTTACTCTTTGGACAATTGTATAAAAGACCTGAGAGAGCCACCTTTGATCAGGACGGGCTCCTTCACCCATGCCCCATATCCATGAAGGGGACTTCAGCGCCCTAAGAGTGGGTCTCTTTCAGGTTGTAGACAATAGGTTTAGTAGTGGTCTCAGACTCCAGTGGAAATGCCACATCTGTCAAGGCGGTTTCTTATCTCTGGACTAGTTTATCATTAAATACAAATGAAAACTGAGTGTTTTTTCCACGTTGATAAAAATCAATTTATTGAACTTTTTAAAAGGATCTGAAAGGAAATAAGTAACATGGGCATCTTTTATTCATCACTTGCCGAAAATATGTTGAGCAAATACGACACTGTATGTGGTAACTGCCCTTTTATTACAAAGACATTAATTTCACTTTATTTTTAGTGCTTGCTCACAGTTCACTTTCAAGAGTGTCCTTTAGGCCTATTGGGTTCAAAGGAAAGAATCTATTTCCATTTGATTTAAAATGTCTGTGCTATTGTAAGATATTAATAGAACTAATAACAGGATAGCCTGGCACAAACTTGTACTGTCCTCCCAGCCAAGCAATAGAGTGCAGATGTTCCTTACTGCACTTTTGATGATGAACTAGAAATAACATTTCATATTTTATAACACATTATATTTCCCAAAGCTCTTTCACATGCATTACCTCACTTAATCCTTACAAACAATACTATGAACTAGGTATTGTGACCCACATTTAAATGTGAGGTTATTTATGCTCAACGCAGCAATGACTTGGTTGAAGACACAAAGTTAATGTTAGAGCCAGGCCTTGCATTCATTTCTTCTGACTTTCTCGCCATGGCCCCTTCCACATCGTTACACAGTCCCCTCTACTGTGCCCCGTTCTAACCTGCTGAACTACCCAGTTAGGGTCTTAACATGCAGCCTTAGAAGAGCCAGTGCTCACTCAGAGCCTGCTCTGTGCCAGACCCTGTGCTGAGCACTTCCATGTGGTACAGAATTCAATCCTTGCCGCACCTGTCAGGTGGGGGATAGTATTTTCTCCACTTTACAAACAAGTAAACATGACACTTCCGTGACTTACCAGTAAATGGAATAAGTGGATCTCGAATCTGGGCAGTCTGTTTTCAGGAACTTCATGCTCAACCACTGCCCTCTATTGCCTCTCAAATTACAAAACCCCTAAAGATTTTATATATGTCGTTTCTCATGGTTTGGGATAAGTTTCCAGATACCACTTATGCCAATGAAAATTTCAACAATCATTACATTGGCTCCTTTCCAGAAAGGATGATTTCCTCAGTGGGCAAATCAAACTCAAATGTCTGTTCTGTTAGAAATTATTGACTCAGATCTGGGGAGGTGTCCAGATAGTGCTGTTGTCATAAAGATACCAGGTTCAAGACAACAATGAAAGTATTTCAGTTACTCAGTCAACTGTACAAATATTTGTTTAGCACTGGCTATGATAGCCACATCTAATATCCACACGAAGCTTACAATCTAATCAAAGAAATACAGTTGACCAGATACATGGCAAATCACTAACAGGCACAAAGCTTCATGGAAATGGGTAACTCCTTTCATATGGAGGAAACGAGGGAGGCTTGATGGACTCAGCTTCAGAGCTAGTCTTTGGTTAGAAGGGAAGAAGTGGGAGTTATAGTATGTGGTATAACTGGATATGGGTTCTTTGGGGATACCACATCCAGTACAAAGTTTTCAGAATCTGCTCCATGAGTCAGTAGAGACTTCATGTGATCGTGAAAATAAAGCACATTTGTTTTAAAGTACAATGCACATAGCATGAGAGAAACCACACAGACTGACATTTGTTGAAGAAAGTTTCTCCTGGGTGATAAATTAGGCATATCAGGTCTTCCTACCAAAGAATCAAACCTTATAGTTATTTATAGCGACTTTTTCATATACACACTATGCATTTTGATTATTGTTGAATCAATATGAGTTCTGAATGAATTTATCTGACTTTCACTTTGTTCGTTAGGCTAGAAATTCAAGGGCAACACACATAAGAATTTTAGATAATTTCTTTGAGAGAGTTTTGGTCAGTGACTCTCTAAGACCCCATGGGGTTAAGTAGTTCTTCCTTTTGGTAACATCATAGGTGAGGAATTCTTTGCCAAAATTGATTACTGGTTTTCAAAAAGCAACACTGATTGTATTTTCCACTGGGAATAGACAGGTATATAGTTAGACTGACAAGAAACATGACAACACTATTAAGAAAACATTGCATGAAATTTTAGAACCTTAACATTATTAAGAGTAATGAATTTTGTTTGCAGTCTCTTCTCGTGAAATATCTTCATCACACTTAAGCAACTCTGCATTAATTTCTTCTACAGACTACCTGTGGCAGCTGAGCAATAAAGGTGAATAAGCTTAAATTATGTGTCTAAATATGTCTTCTTTATAAGGCTTCTCATATTTTTTAATCTATCATATCAAGGCTACATACTATCAATGTGGCTTAACACTGTTGATGTCGACCTTGATCACTTGGCTGAGTGGCAGTGTTGTCAGATTTCTCTACTGTAAAGTTACTCTTTTTCCCTTCTCCATACTGTTCTCTTTGGAAAGAAGTCACTATTTGCAGCCCAAGTTTAAGGAGTTGGAAGTTGTTGTCCACCTCCTTGAAGGCAGATCATACACACAAATTATGTGGATTTCTTCTGCATGGGAGATTTGTGTCTTCTACCCCAATATTTATTTGTTCACTCATTCATAGCAGTTGGGATATTCATTTTATTCTTCTGGTTATGATCCAATATGACTTTATTTTATTGCTGAAATTGCTCTAGTTTTGGCCAGTGGCCTCAGTGTCCCTTTGACATTCCCCATGCGTGTAAATTATTCGAGCATCTCCTTACTTTCTAGAATTATAGGTTCTGCAAGTTCACTTGTATATTTCCTAGAATGAGCCAGTTCTTTAAGGGGGAGTGAAGGTATTCAGGAACTCTTTATACTTTGGCTTTAGTTTTTCTGTAAACCTAAGATATTTAAGAAATAAAGTCTATTAATTTAAAAAATGTACTACACCCTGGATAGTTAGTCTCAGCTGTTAGAATGTCAGCCCATGTACCAGAGGTTTGTGGGTTCGATTCCTGGTCAAGGGCATGTATCTGGGTTGTAGGTTTGATGCCAGACCCTGGTCGGGGCTAGGCAAGAGGCAACTAATCAATGTGTCTCTCTCACATCAATGTTTCTCTCTCTCTGTCCCTCCCTCCCTTTTATTCTATCTAAAAATCAATGGAGAAAAATATCCTTGGGCGAGGATTAACAACAAAAGATAGTACTACAGAAAAAAGTAAAGAAATCCAAGAGAACATAAGAATATGGAGATGATGGAGGAGAAAACCATCAGTAAGGCTTATTATTTGTAAAAAAGCAATAACCAAAAAAGAAAAAGTTATATCCCAAACCATCTAGACCAAAAACTCTTGAAGATAAAAATGTAGTAGAGTGGAGTGCGGTGGGAAGGTGGGGGAACGGGCTGGATCTGAGGAGGCCACGGAGAGGTGAGAAGGTTCTAGGATACTTGTCTCAGAATCAAAATAAACTTGTATTTACATGTAAAAACGGCGAGGGAAATGAATACATATTTTCTCAATAATGTGAAAGTAAATAAGGAAGAATGATATTTGAGGCTTTAACTCTCAAACCAGAAGAAATTTTGCCAACAAAAGGAAGAAAGGTAAAGAAAGAAAGAAAAAAGAAAGGGGAGGAAATGTGAGGGAAGAATGAAGGAAAGAAAAGAGGGAGAAATGAAAACAGAGAAGGGAGAAGGAAGGGCTGGGGAAGGGAAGAAGGCAGGAGGGAAGCCAAAAGAAGTAGGGGATGACTAACAAGATGGAGTGGCTGTTCAGTAGATGATGTTGAGCCTGCTCAGGCTTACCACCAGGGCCAAATACTGAAGGGCCGCGTGTCCTCACAAGTTCTTAGGTATTCCCTGAAGTTCCTAGTTGAGAGCCAGGGAAGGCATCCTAGAAATCCCTTGGTTTGTTTTGCTAATGATTTTTGTAGCATGTAGAAAACTACATGTGAGTCATTTCTATAAAAATGGTTAGCTTGGTCAAGAAGGAATAAAAATGAGATATTTGTAGAAGTATCGGAGCAGTAACTTTCAAATTTCTCAAAATGATAACTGCTAAAGACAGTCATCTTAAGAATCTAGTGTAACTGCTAGTTTCAAATATTGCTATCAAGTGATGTTATTGAATAATGATTCTCAGTAGGTATCAAAAGCAATTTTACACATCAGGACTTTTTATTTAATTTATCTTAAAATACTTCAGAGGCAATTGGTGTGATACTTCAGACACTTGACTGACAGTAAAACTTTTCTATGATAATTTAAATGCCTCCTCAGAGTGGATGAACAAAAACAGAATGTTCAGTGAGATGAGTGTTACATTCTTATTTAGCAGAAAAATGAGCTGAGCCATTTTTGTTGGCTGCTCTTACATAATTCCATAAGCTGATACCCTTTTTATTTCATCCTTTATATTTGTCTTTAAATTTTTCAATACAATATAGGTCACTAATGGGAGCATAAAAAGTTTTTATTTGAGTTTGCATCCATCAAAAGTTTCTTTGTGCTAGTTACTTTGCTGAACATATTAAAATTCTCTTACTTTCTCACTGTCTATTCAGTTCATTTCTTTAGCCTAGATGTTTGTCTTTTTATATTTTAGGAACTTGCACAAAGAAATAAAGTAGGGAGTTTAGAGGCAATTATTTAGGTAACTATCCAGGATATAATGACTGTATATTTAGGAAAGAAACATTTGGGAGTTTTATTTTATATGAATTCTTTAACTTGGTTAGTTGGCCGGTTCATATTTCTCAGACATTCACTGATTTCCCAATTTGATTTTGATTGTGTGGACATAGATTAAGTTACTTTTAAATCCTAAATTGCCTATGTTTTAGTCAGTTGGGCCATGTGCCCACCTGTCAGTGTGCTCTGGTCACAAAACTGGTAAGAACCTCTGATCTGCACAAAAATAGAAGACACTTATTTGCCCTTGTTTGCATGACATAACACTATTGTTTGCAAACCCTTGCTATTATCTTTAATTGCCTGGCATAAAGGTCATTATTGTTTAAGGTCTTGTGACTCTAGAAAAGAAGTAACGAAAGCACATGCCTTATGGAGAATTTCTAGAAATGGCCCCCTAAATTCCACATGGCTCACATCCAGGATTGTATCACTTCCATGATCGTCGTGTTACATGACACAGTTGACCTGAAAAGGGGAGCTGATCCTGCTGGACCTGATCTAATTCCATCAGCTATAAAGAGCAGAGACTTTCTGGAGCTAGAAGCAGAAGAGGCAAGAAGAAGGGAAAGTTAGAGAGACTCAGAGTATAGGAAAGATTTGACCTGCTGCTGCTGGTTTGATGATGGGGGGGCTCATGCGAAGGAATGTGTGTGGCCATAGTTTGCTAGGAGAGTGTCCACAGCTGACAACCAGCCAAGGAAAGTGGACCTCAGACCCAGAGCCGCAGGTCGCTGGATTCTGGCAACAACCTAAATGAGCTCTGGGGTGCGTTCTTCTCAACCTCCAGGTAAGAGCCTGGAAAGTCACCCCCTGATTTTGAGCTGTAATTCTTCAAGCACAGCCCAGCGGAGCCTATCGGGACTTTTGACCTACAGAACCGTGAAATAATACTTTGGGGTTGTTCTAAGCCACTCAGACTTTGGTAATTTGTTATGCAGCAACAAAAAGTAAATATAGTATTCAAAACAAGTAGTCTTCTACAGTTTGAGATGCCAAAAAGGAACCCATTCCAGCAGTGAACATTGCAGAGTGCCAAGCCATTTTCCTCACATCTCACTGATACTACTTTTCTTTTGGTTTAAACAAATAGGCTCCCTCAGACACCACAGAAAGTATTATAAGCCTATTCCATTAAAAGTTTCAGTTAAGGGCATGCCTGGGGGGCTCAGTTGGTTAGAACATCCTTATGACCCCTGGTCAGGGCACACATGAGCCAACCAATGGATGTATAAATAAGTGGAACAGCAAAACGATGTTTATTTCTCTCTCTCCCTTCCTCTCTCTAAAATCAATTTTTTAGAAAGTTCCAGTTAAGATATATAGCATAATGTTTGTTACTCGTGGTGGGCAAATCTAACCGCATGCCAAGGTCACGCAGTAGCAGAAATACGAAGCTGGCATTAGAAGCCAAGATTCAGGATTACGACTCAGTAACCTTTCCACTCAAGGCACTGTACCTCTGACCTTCAGATATTCATTGACTAAGCAAATAACCCAGAACTCGGAAGAAATATATACATACTTTATTATTTGGCTAATTCTTCTCAGAATCCTCTCTAAATATTATTGACTGAAGGCAGGGACATGTTCAAGAAACAATATTATAATAAAAGTCCCTCTAACAATATCATAAAATGCCAGAGTAAGTTTGCTCATAATAGATAATTAAGTGAAGTCCAGAGGAAATAAGCAGCTTGTTCAAGGTTACTCTGCAGTTCTGAAAACTGAGTCCCAAAGAGGTGCAATTGTTAGTTCAAATGTTCTCATCCAGTTCATGGCAGAGATGGAACTACAATCCGAGTCTCTTGATTTCCCATATTTTTTACACTGAGCTATGCCAACATGTCAATTCTTAAGCACTTACCCCATGTTGGTTTGAGAAATAAAATATATTCACGGCCCCTGAGTTCTGCTGTACTGCTGGCCAGGATATCCATGACTTGGACGCAGGCTGTGATATTCTCTGGGGCTCCCAATTTTGAAGAGCTATTTTAACGTCAGTCTGCCTCCCAGAATTGTGATAAAATTGGCTAGAAGGCAAACCTAGGATGCTATGTACCTGAAGTACAGTAATGCACACCCATAATGACTAGAACCCATCCTGATATATGTGACTGGACTGTGATTTAGTTTCCTATTCAGGGCTCAGCCCCAACTCCCAAGTCCTGCAGGGATCAGGAGAAACTACTGGAAGATATGCTGCATCATGAAGGCTCAACAAAGCTCTGGGAGTAAAACACCTCACTTGAATCAGGATGGTTGGGGCCAGTATATTGCTGTTGCCATTTTCTCCATCCACTTGGCAGTACTCAGAAATGCCTCTGTTGCTTGAATCCCTTGAACCAGTAGGATAGATCGTATTTCTTTGGCAAATAGGCTGCTTAGCAAAGATGAATGTCAGCTTGCTTTTGTTCTTTCACATATTTATTAGAGTATGCCTGCCCAGTATGTAGAAAGCATGTTTTTTTTTTGAAGCTAGTTTAAACTCAGATGCTTTCCCCACTGAATCTGAGATCCATGGAGGGCCAGGCGCCAGGGAGTCGTTCCATGTGCATAACCGTTCCTTTCACCCCTCTGCAGGAGTTTCAAACGAGTTTAATTATAATAGAAACAAAAGAAAATGGTTCTTCATCTGCAAAGCTAGAAAAAATTGGCTTTTTTGGGAAAGCTGTTAATATAGTGTAAGTTTTTTCTGCCTAGTTTTGTTTCTCAGAGTGAATATTTCAAATAAGTATTTTGCTGATTAGAATATTGTATTATTTATTTGCACAGTAAATATACAGGGTGGGGCAAAAGTAGGTTTACAGTTCTTCATATGGAAGATAATACAATAATTAATAAATAATAATACAAGAATAAACTGTTTCACATACTCATAATTGTAAACCTACTTTTGCCCCACCCTGTATATACTATATATTGTATATGTATGTACACATACATACATATATATTCTGTGTTTAGACAATTTATATATATAAATGGTGAATTCATATACTATATTTTACATGTATGAATGTGCATACACATATATACATATATATTGTGTTTAGACAATAAAGGAAAAGATTTCAGTGTTTTAAAAAAGATTGAAATGTTTCAGTGTATCCTAATACATAAGTGACACTTTTATTTGAGAACACATTGGCCAGAATATGTCAGATTCATCATTTGTATGATAATTAGCCTTGGGGCAAAAGGGAGAACAGAACCCTCTGATAGCTTCCTGAGGAGATGTGTGAGCCTCGAGAAACGCCTTTTCTTTTTCTGGGACTCAAAAGCCAGGAAAGTCTGTGAAGTTGAACAGCGCCCGCTAATCCTGTGTCCTGGTTCTTTCCATCACTGTCATCGTATCTACCAAGCACCGGGAAAATGTGCTTGCCACCCATCCCTCCTCCCTCCCCCTTCTCCAAGTATATGCAAATATTCAGGCCACAGTAAGGGATTTTTCTAAGATACACCCTCTTCAGCATGTAGTTCAAGATTAGATGGGCCTGTGGATGACTTCCAGCTCTACCTTTGGTGACCTTAGTCCTGCTGGTTAATCGCTCAGAGCATTCTCTGACTCTCTTGTGAAAACAAGATGATAAATGCAATCTACTTTTTAAGATTCTTGGGAAATTCCTTATATTTAATATGACCATATAAGATCTGAGTAGATGTCAAGAACTTAGTAGGGACCTCAATAAGCCCCTCCTTTCCTTACATCCATTAGTCCCTCTTCCCCACTATTTCATCTTCCCTGCTCTTTTCAGTGAATATAACTTAAAATACCGACCTCCAGGTATATTTTGCTCCTGGTTGTATACACTGTGGTTAACTTTATACGAGGTCTGTGTTAGACGTTGCTCTCCATGCCAGGACATAGCAGTGAACAAAACAGGCCAGTGCTCTGATGGAATTAAAATTCTAGTTGTGGGAGAAAGACAATAAGGATATAAATAATATAACCCATTATAAAGTGATAAACATTACTGAGAAATATAAAGCAGAAAAGGGGATAGAGTTTTGAGGGGCAATTGAAAAAAAGTTATAATGGTTAAAGTATGGCTTATTGAGAAAGTGATGTTTGAGCAATATGCTCAAGCAGGTGAAGTAAGCAAGACATGGAGATCTATACAAGACTATTCCAGGCAGAGGCAGTAGCCAGTACCAAAGCCCTGAGGTAGATGCATGCATGGTATATTTGAAGACCTGTACGGAGGCCAACTTGGCCATAGTAAAGTGTGGGAAAGAAACAGAAGGAGCTGAAGTTAAGAGGTGGAGGAGTGGGAAGCTTGCTCATGTATGTAGGTCCTTAAAATCCAATGAAATTAAGGGAGCCATTGGCAGGTTTATAGAAGAGTGGACAGGATTTGGCTCAATACTTTAATGAGACCCTCTGTTGGCCATGTTAGGAAGAGGATGTTGGGGACAGGAGCAGGGTGGACACAGCAAAGCCAGTCAGAAGGACATTGAAGGGATTCAGAAAAGACGTGATGGTGGTTTAGAGCAAGGTGGTAACAGTGAAGATGATGTAAGGTGGTCAGGTTATGGACAGTTTAAGGTAGAACCATGAGATTTGATCCAAAAATAGAAGTCTAGGATGACTCGTGTTTTTGGTCTATTTACTAGGAAGATGAGGATGATGTTAATGAGATGGGAAAGACTACAGTACAACTGCACTATTAATTGAAATTACTTATAATCAATGTATGAAAAACACTGCAACCCACCCGGTTGAAAATAAGATGGTGTGTGCTGCTACCTTTGTGAAATCTAGGAACGAAGATCCTATAATAGCGGTATTAGCTTGGTCTTGCTGGCAACACGTAAGACTGTCTAGAGTAATTGTTCCACTTGGAATTTTGGGAGAATATCTGTTTTAGTATAATATGGTAAGTTCTAATATAAATGGAATTTCATCACACTGGAATCCCAAAATAAGTCTTAACAACAGTGACTAGTGGGATAGTCCTGGTCAATGTTGGTCCTCTTCTAGGCTTTGGGGGAAATATCTCTAATATGATTTATAATCCTCTTATATCATGCTCTGTGAACTGGGATGCCCAGTTATTTTAGACTCTTCATAGTAGATCTTATTCATTTTTTATCAATTTGCTCAAATGCCTAATTCCTTTTCAGCTGATTCATATTGAAGTTTATTTCTCTTAATGACCATTATGATCTAGTGATGTCGGAAGACTAACGGCTAGTTAGGGAAAATGACTGGTAGAACTCCCACTCACTCATTCACCCTCCCCCTACCTCCCCCAGCTTCCCTTGCCACCCCATCCCCTACCCTGCTGTCTTTCTGGGTTTCCTTTATCAACCGTGTATTATGGCCAGGATCAACATGTTCTTGGCATTCATGATAGAGAGGCTGATGTGATAAAACCTCTCTCTGGAGGGCAATCACCTGCTGCTTGCAGTCTGAGCTGAAACCAGACTCCCTCATTGATCAGCACCATGACATTTCCCGTGTACTTCCATTAGGCAAGCCTCTTGCGACAATAGCTTCAGAGTTATTCTTAATTACTTTATGCTCCAAATCAGGTAGGTTAAATACATTTTTGCTATTTAAAAAAAGGGAAGCACGTCATAATTAGAGTAAAGCAAATTGTCATTATAGAGTTCAACATGTAGTATCCAAAAAGAAAACAAAGCAATTTATGTGCATTATAATATACACTGAATAAACTGTTAGGTTATTTTCAGCCTCATCCCAGTGATGCTGGCATGAGATTAGATTTATTATACATCCCTTTCTCACTTTACTTCCTCACCCCTTTCCGTTAATTTGTTTTTTTAACATCTGGAAATAGGGTGATGAAGTAAAACACAGTATTTGATTCTTGCTTTGCTTTAAATTCATGTGGAGCACATACTTGTTATGTTGCTTTTTAAAACTTATCCTCACATCATGTAATAACGAAGAATGGTGATTTTTATCATGTTTTTAATGTGATTCTTTGTTGCTTGTAATGCCAATGAGTCAAATGAAATAGCTTGTTATTTTAGTTTCTTTTTAATTTCAGTGACTTGGATCTTTCTACATTACTCTTTATTATATACTATCCAGTTTTTTTGTTTTTATTTGAAAATAACATATCCTTTAACAATGACATATTTTTTTCTGACCTTAAGTGTACCTGGTATTATCTTCAGAAAGTTATAATTGTCAGAGTAAGAGGAAATAAACATGGTGTTTTATTTTTCAGGACTTACTGTATCAAACCTGATATCCTGTAACATTTTAGAGGGATGATGGAAATTCTTTGCAACTAGAAACTAAATATTCAGTTTTATCAAAAGAAACCTCCCTTATTACACTTTTAGGTGCTTGCTTTAATAATAATATTGGGTAAGTAATGGGGATGTAATGTTTAACTCATTGGCTAGCCAAATCATGATAATGAGATGCCAAAGTGCACCAAATGGTGGAAAACAATGAACAGATTACACACAGAAATTATTTTGTGTGTAGTAGCAAATCTCTGTTTGCTCCTAACCCACAATGTCAGTAAGATGGTTTGAAAAAAATGAGTATATGTGTGCATCTCCTTAATAGCCCATAGACTTGTTTTTATTTTGTATATTATAGTATTTGTAGATATTTTTCAAAACCAGACCATAAACGTTTAACTGTTAGTGACATTTTCTTGTGATGATGGCCAATTTAACAAGCTTTTAGAGCATTCTTCAGGCCTCAGGTTCCACTTGCACATTCAAGTTCAAGTCTCAAAGCCAGCAGCAACAGCCGTGATTAACACTTCAACCTCCAGCCTATTTGGTGAGGTTGGGCATTCATCAAAACATCAGAATGATTAAAATTACAAACCTAGAAGTCCTTTTATCAGACACTCCTCTTTAATCTGTTCTTTTCAGTAGCTGCATCCTGTCCCTTTTGCAACTGACTATGATTATTTTTTGTGATACAATTGAACCTGGTTATCAAAATTGCTTGTTGTTTACATTGCTTTCCAACACTACAAAATGGTGTTTGTGGACAGTTCTCCTGAGCACCATCTCCCTCCAGTTCCCAGTGTGTGCAGTGGAGGAGGGGAGGAGAAAGTCCAGAGACCGGGGAAGGGCTCAGGCACCTTTCTTTTCACCTTTTGAGTGATCAGCTTGAGAGCAAAGAAAATTTACCCAGAGAACCCCAAGTAACTGAAGTTCTAAAAGACAGTAAATGAGATTTTACTCACTTCTTTCTGAGCTTACTTTTTTCAGAGGTTTTGTTTTGTGAATGTACTCTGAAGGTCTGTGGCAGCTGGAATAGCATCCTGTTAGCCTCATTTTCTGTGAAACTAAAGGGAAAATTGGTAAGGTTTCCAGAACATATATTTAAGAATATAAGGTTTCCAGAATGTAAAGTATGTATGTATGTGTGTGTGTTTATGTGTTTGTGTGTGTGTGTGTGTGTGTGGTTCCATACATATAAAAGCAAGAGCTTTTCACTGGAAGCAAGCCTACCCCCTTTTTGTCAGTTCCTTTGCTTGTTGATTTCTATAAATTTTAGAGCTAAAACTATTTGCTCTTTATTTTTGTTTTATTGCAGCTTCTGTATGCTTATAGGTTAGTGATGACAAGTATATTTACTAGGTATGAAAAATACTTAGGTGGCAGGGCATCCATGAGAGTTAATTTTTATTGGAATTAAGTGGGGAGAATTACAGTTGATACTTAGGGACACGGTGACATCAAGGAAGAGGTAGCTCGTGGAGTCGCTGGCCATCAATAGTTTCAGGCACAGTGCACATCGCAGGCAAGGTTAGGAGACTCTGTAGAATTCTTTATAAGAATATTAGCTTTTGCCCTGGCCAGTTTGGCTCAGCGGTTAAAGCGTCGGCCTGCGGTCCGGAGAGACCCGAGTTCGGTTCCCGCTAAGGGCACGTACTTCGGTTGCAGTTTGTCCCCGGCCCTGGTTGGTCGTGCGGGTGGCAGCCACTCGATGTGTCCCTTCACGTCGATGTTTCTCTCTCTCTCTCCCTTCCTCTCTCTCCCTCCCACTCTATCTGTACAAAAAATGGAAAAATATCCTCGGGTGAGGATAAAAAAAAAAAAAAAAAGAATATTAGCTTTTTAAGAATTAAGTGAGACTAGAATGTAGAATGCTGTTCAGGTACATATAACTTTTTAGATCACAATAAACAAGAGCAGAGAATAACCTGAGTTTAGTTCTTATTTCTATGATTAGTAAGTAATTTAACTTGAGAAAAAAATAATATCTTTCCTCTTGGGCTCAGTTTCCTCATCATTAAAATAGGACTAAAAATTCTAATATTTCTGAGTTTGTTATCAGGATTAAATAAGTTAATATATGTCAAGAACCTAGCAAAGTATTTTGGCACCAAGTACTTGCTTGAGAAGAATAGGTAACTTTACACAATGGAAGTAATGTTTGAAGAGTGTGTGTGGGCAGGGGGGGGGGGGGGAAGAGGGAGAGGGAGAGAGAGAAAGTTGTCATTTCTTTTGCATTTTTGTAAACTTGTGACTTTCTACCAAGTGAGCTGAAGTATCCCTTATGGAGAGAGCTGACTTAGGATTGTTACTGGAGAAATGGAAAGAAATGAGATGCGGTTTTTAATGTTCCTATTGGGAATTTTCAGTGGATGGCTAGACAGTAGGCATGAAAGCCAGACTGTCAACAAAGGAAAGGCTTTATTAAATTCATTATCAAGAGGCCTGGTGGATAGACTAGATCATAGAGCTTTACATAAGGGAGGGCCTGCTCAGACAGAAAAAGAAAGAAGAGGAAGTTCACCCTTCTCATCTGAGGAATGCCAGGGGAGAAGAGGAAGATAAAGGCAGGACAGTCTTCTCCAGACTTTGTCTGCTGCTGCTTCACTATAGGAAAAGGTTTCTCTTGTTTTTGCTTTTATCATTCTGAGTGATGTCGAGTCTATCGGTTAGTTTTAACCTGAACTTGCATTACATTTGAACCACACTATAAGACTTTAATTGGGAGTACATTTCACTGTAGCAACTCTACAGCTCTGCGGTTTATATTGCAGATTATATTGCAGTACAATAGGTGAAGGCACAGATCAAGTGAGGGCAGCCTATGGTGAAACCTTTAGACTTCTCTACCCTTTGAGAAAACCCAATCTAAAGTCTGAAAATAAGAGACGCATAGTATCCAGATGCCTGGTGATGGACATGCTGTTATTTTTTTTTATTGTTGAAAGTATTACAGATGTACCCCCTTTTTCCCCATTGACCCCCATCTCCCTGCTCCCCCCACTCCTGCTTTTCCCAACCTAATGTCTGTGTCCATTGGTTGTGCATATATGTATATAAATTCTTTGGTTTATCTCTTCCCACCCCTCCTATCTTCATCCCTCATAAGTTTGTTAGTCTGTTCCCTACTTTCATGACTCTGGATCTGTTTTGGTTGACAGCTTATTTTGTTCATGATGTTCTATAAATAAGTGAGATCATGTGGTACTTGTCTTTCTGACTTGCTTATTCCGCTGAGCATAATACTCTCCAGGTCCCTCCATGTCATCTCAAAGGATAAGAGATCTTTCTTTCTTACAGCTGCATAGTATTCCATTGTGTAAAATGTAGCACAGTTTTTTTATCCTCTCATCTACTGATGGACACTGCGGTTCTTTTCAGCTCTTAGCAGTTATAAATGTGCTGCTATGAACATAGGGCCCTGGCCAGTTTGGCTCAGCGGTTAGAGTGTCGGCCTGCGGTCCTGAGAGACCCGGGTTCGGTTCCCGCTAAGGGCACGTACTTCGGTTGTAGTTTGTCCCCGGCCCTGGTTGGTCGTGCGGGTGGCAGCCACTCAATATGTCCCTTCATTTCGATGTTTCTTTCTCTCTCTCCCTTCCTCTCTCTCCCTCCTACTCTATCTGTACAAACAATGGAAAAATATCCTCGGGTGAGGATAAAAAAATAATAATAATAAATGTGCTGCTATGAACATAGGGATGCATATATGGACATGCTGTTTTGAGAGGTAGTTTGTTTCAGGTATAAACCACTCAATCAAAAACTCTGTGTGGTTAGAAATAACATTCCTACAACTTCGTGATCTTGCCTGCTGGAAATTGTGTGTGTGTGTGTGTGTGTGTGTGTGTGTGTGTGTAATAGTCATTAAAGTCACAACATAATTATCAAATTATTTTGAGCAATACACATCATGTTGTACTTAACAAATTCCAAGGACTTGCCAAAATTACTTTGTTATACTAAAAGCATAGCAAACATATGTTGCACAGTTAATTTTGTTCTTTCATTTGTTAATACTCCCTTAGGATAATAACAGGAGTTTTGTTTTTTTTTTAGAATTTCTCTTTCTCTGTGTTACCAAATGATGTTATTTATTCTCATTTTTATTCCCAATTTAATTTAAAAAATATTGAAGACCCAATTAAAGACCTAATTCTAAGAGTAGCAAATATGGTAACCAAGGAAGTGGTTGGGAGATGGTGGTGGATAACTGAACTTGCACTAACAATGAAATGATCACAATCAGCTCTGGCTGGTTTGGCTCAGCGGTTGGAGAGCTGGCTTGCGTACCAAAGAGTCTCAGGTTCAATTCCATCAAGGGCACATACCTCAGTTGCAGTTCAGTCCTGGGCCTTGGTTGGGGTCATGCAGGAGGAAACCAATCGATGCGTCTCTCTCACATCGATATTTCTCTCTCTTTCTTTCTTCCTCCCTCCTACTCTATTTGAAGATAAGTAGAAAAATATCCTCAGGTGAGGATTAAAAACAACAACAACAAAAAAAGGATCACAATCAGAGGCTATTTACTGTGTTAACACAGTCCGGACAATTAACAGCCTGCACAGGGGCTTCAGCAACAGTCACCAGAACAGTTGTATGATGATTTGTTATTTAATATTTCTCTCTACAAGTCCCAAGAGAAATGACATCAAAGAGTACAAACACTTATTTGTAGAATTTTGAACTCTTAAGAAATGTTTTAATTTAACAAATGTTGAAACATCATAGTGGAGAAGGGAATGTTGGAGTAGTTCATATTTACACTAGCTTCTATTCTGTATACTAAAGAGCTTAGCTAGTTCCTTCATTTTAGAGTTGAGACTCAGAAAAAATAAATGCAAAAGCTTTATCTGCGTGTGTGTGTGTATTTGTGTATGCAATGGTGATTTGGGAGAACAATTTGAAATACATTAAGACAACGTTCTGCCATTTTCTCTCTCGCGCTCTCTCTAAATTCTACATGCAGTTAAAAGTATTTCAACCAGCCCTGGCTGGTTTGGCTCAGCAGATGGAGCTTAGGCCCGTGGACCAATGAGTCGTGGGTTCAATTCCGGTCAAGGGCTAGTACCTGGATTGTAATTTGTCCCCAGCCCTGGTTGGGGTCCTGCTGGAGGTGACCACTTGATGTGTCCCTTTCATGTTGATGTTTCCCCTCTCTCTCCCTATCACTCTATCTGAACAAAAGTGGAAAAATGTCCTGGGTGAGGATTAAAAAAAAAAGTATTTCAACCAAAATGGTGTATTCTTCCCTTGTATGTGTCCTTCCTCCAGTTCTGTCTAATGACTAATTCTGACTAATTATTTTAGATACAGAAGAACAGTAGGAAAAGCAACGTTTGTTTGATCAGAGGATTAACTGAACTTTCATTTCCCAAGTTTTCAGCTAAAATGTAGATTACTTTATCTCATCTTTTAAAAACTTTTTCTTTCTTCATTGATGTCATTAATTTTGAGTAAAGTACACACATATCAAGTAATCTTGGAAAGGTTTGTATATTTTTCTGATTATAAATACTTTGTCATGTCATGTATCACACATACGTTCTTCCCCTCAATGGCTTGTCTGTGTGTTTTCTTCACTGGCCTGGCTTAATGATGCCTTTTAATGAACAGAAAGAAGTTTTTAATTTTGATAGAATGCAATTTACTATTTTCTTACTATGAGTTCTTTCTCTGCTTTGTCTGTTCATTGAACTTTGCCTATTTTTAAATCATAAAGATATTTTTTCCTACCTTTCTTCTGTAAACTTTGTGTGTAGGTCCATATTTAGATCTATGATCCACCTAGAATTTCTTTTTAATTATGATGTGAAATAGGGGTTGAAGTTTATTTTTTTCTGACAAGGACAGCCAATTGCTCCAGCATCATTTATTGAAATAACGACTTTTTCTCCTATGAAATGAATCATGACTAAGTCATAAATTATATACCTGTAGGTCTATTTCTGTACTCTATTTTATTCCTATGGTCTATTTTCCTATCTTTACTCATTAAAGTCCTGTAACTTTCTGTTATGTGTTCAAGATTACCTTGGCTATTCTAGATTATTTCCATTTTAATATAGATTTTTTTGAATCATCCTGTCAATCACCTGCCCACTCCCAAAAGAACCTTCTGGGATTTTCTTTGGTACTGCATAAACCTATAGATGAATCTGTTGGAAATTGACATCATAATGATATATCAAGTCCTACAGTCTATGAACATGTAATAACATCTGCATTTATTGAGCTCATTTTTTTTACTATTATTTTCTAATTTTTGGAGTAGAGGTCTTCCACATTTCTCATTATATTTAGTAGTCCTAGGCATTTGATATTTTTAGTGCTGTGCTAAATGATTTTTTATTGTATTCTAATTTTCATAGGTATTACATAAAATGCAATTAATTATTGTGTATTGACCTAGCATGCAATATTATTAAGTTAATTTACTCATTGTAGTTTCTTCTGTATTTTCTATGAATATAATCATGTTATGTGTGATTAATGACAGTTTTATATCCTTCTTTCTAATATGTATATGCTTTCTTTCCTTTCCTTGATTTATTGCAATGGCTAAGACCTCCAGTATAATGTTGTAATAAATTTGCTGTAATAAACAAAACATAATTAAAATTGGTATTTTTCAGGAAAACTGGCAATGAAAAAACTGTTAACCAAGCATGCAACCTGCTCCTTAAACTTACACAACTTTGAGATACAACAAGACACTTGAAAGGGTTCAAATCAGCAAAAAATGAAATAATTAATCCCTATATTATTTTACTAAATTCTTGTTACTGGATGACATAGACTACAGAATTTACTCTAAATTAAAAAATAAAATACAAATTAATGTTCATGGGTATCATTTTTATTTTATTTTTTAAATTTATTTATTTATTTTATCCTCACCCGAGGACATTTTTCCATTTTTTGTTCAGGTAGAGTGGGGGGGGGGAGGGGGGAGAGAGGAACAGAGAGAGAGAGAGAAACATCGACGTGAAGGGACACATCGAGTGGCTGCCACCCGCACGACCAACCAGGGCCGGGGACAAACTGCAACCGAGGTACATGCCCTTAGCGGGAACCGAACCCAGGTCTCTCAGGACCGCAGGCCGACACTCTAACCGCTGAGCCAAACCAGCCAGGGCGGTATCATTTTTATTAACTAAACATAAATAGAAGAAGTAATGTTAACTTTTTGGGGTCTTGACTTTTGTATCCTTTCCTCTTCTCCTTTTTAAGATTTTCTTGCTTATCCATAAATTAATCTAGTTGTCTGGTTTCCCTAGTTAGCAATGGCAATTTGGAGGATGTCGGAGATAGTAATGTTGGGAGATGTTCTGTTATTATAGACTTAGGTCTGAACATTGTCATTGTAAGTGAAACCTATTTGTTGCTTTTGTTATATCAGGTTTTAAATAACACCTTTATAAACATTACTTTTAATCATATATGCTAAAGGGTATTTAATTCATGCACTTAAAATCTTCTGTGAAGAAGGTATAGTTGTCCCTGTGAATGTCAAAGATGGAAATTAGGTGGAGAAGGGTTTCATTCTTTAACTTGCAGGTAGAAATATGAGTGTGCTCTGAATCGTCTAACTCTTAATCTAATTCATTTGAAAGCATTGATTAATCAACATCCTCAGTGCAGACACAGTGCTGCTTCCAGCCGGCCTGTCAGTCATGTTAATCAGTACCTTTATTTCTTTGGTGCCATACTTAAAAATCAGATGATTTATTTACCAAGAGACACATATGCAAATATACCTATAATGTTGAAATTCTGACATTTAAAGGTAAACCTAGTATGAGAGGGCTCTATTAGGTAGTTTAAAGTATATTAAAATGACAAGACATGAAATTTATTCTAAAAACTAATATAGTCTACTGACGGCTGGGGAGAGGGAACTCTTCAGAGTAAATAGGACAGTGTTTCTTTATTTAATTTTATTGGCAAATTATTTGACATTTGATATAACATATTCAATCACCCGGATTTGTATAATATCAGTGCTTAGATACAAAATAATTGTAGCTCAAAACCTTACAATTGCATATACATTTTTCATGGTGCCTGATGTAATCATTTCATAAAAGAAATGAGTCCACAATATTTCAATATTGGAACATTTTGTTGTAATTCACATAGCCATTGAACTGCAGAGTCTATGCTAAATATTATTAGTATAACTCAATACAGACAATTAACAAACTCACAGTTTAATGTTCATGGGAGTATAACTTTCCAAATTTGTTTCAGTGCAACCTTATGCATTATTCAATTGCATTTGTAACTTTTACCTTTTATAGCACCAACACAGATGCATATGTATATATTTACGTGCACATTATGGATTTTGAAATTTCATTTATAGTCACGTGTATCAAGTGATTTGGATACTTAACTAGGCTACATCTCAGGGACTCTCTAGAATTACATTTGGAACATTGTAACTGACTTTGGCTATATGATGAAATTTGACAGTTCATATTTCCCTTCAAATTTCTTTTGAACCGCATTGCCCATTTTCTTGGCCGGACAGTTAAAGCAATGGCTAATGGAGGGATATCATAAAGAGTAGAGTTTCCTACTGTTTACTTAAAATATCAAAAGTGCAAATTGCACAAAATTGGTATGAAACTTGATTTATGGTGCAAAGAAAAGCCCTGGAATTCACAAGAACGGAAGCAAGCAAATTCTGTAACAGCTGCAAGTGAGGATGATGGACTGACTATGCTGCCTCTGGCTGGCAGTCCATCTGTTCTGTGTGCAGCTGGAGGGCACAGTGTCACCAGCCTTCCTCCAGAAACAGGGCTTGGCATTTTCATTGCTAAGGTGCACTCACTGGTGGCCAGCTGCTGGGAGAGCAAATCCGGAGCAGCTCCAGTCGTTCGATTCCCAGGGGAATGGCTGAGGCGAGAGGAAGCCATGCCTGGACTCAGACAGGCTGACTGGTGCTGAGTTTCCAAAGGCACCTGGAGAGAATGTCTTGAACTGCAGAAGCAAAGGTGGAGACTTCCCTTGAAGGAAGAAAAGGCTTGACGCAGGATTCTCAGGCTTCATTTTAGTTAAGGTCAAATCAGAAACTCTGTCTGAAGGATACAGCAACAGATGAATCTGAACCTTTTTTGAGGAGAGCATGAGCTATGAGGGGTGACCTTGCAGCCACCACTGAGTTGACATTCACCTGTACCCCTAATTGGATTGGAATATTGCTGGGTATGCTTAGATCTCGAGACATGGAAGTGACTCCTAGCAGGAGGCAGAACAGAGCCCTTCTCATTCATTCTGTAGCCATGACTTTGCGCTGGATGCCACCTCCTGTTGACGGGTCTTTCGCATCATGTTTGGGGCTGATGCTTTGCTGCACTGTTCCCTCCGTGCAAACCCTGACCTCTGAGCACATGCCAGGCGGTTTCTGCTGCATTCTATGATCCTGGCTAATACTGTGACTTCATCCCAGTTGCAAACTTCCATTGTATGATCTTCTTAAATAGGGAGAGCTGTAGCCACATACTTTTTCTTCCCTGAAGCTGTAAGAGTCTCACTGCTGTGTTAAAGGGAGTGGATGGAAAGTTCCAAAGGGAACCTTTGAAAGAGTTCAAGAAAACAGAGGAAAGTGAGCCCCAACCCTGTAACTATTTATCTAAGTTTGGAGTGGTGGGCAAAGAGGCACAACACGGAGCAAGCAAAGGGGAGGGAAGGAGACAGGGATGAAACAAGGCTGCAGTTTCTGCTGTGATCAGATGGAGCTATTGTTACACAATACCCTGTGTATTTCAGAAGAGGGTTGGGAAGTGCGGAGCTGATGGAAATGTATTAAATTAAGATTACCTCAAGCTTGGTTTTCTACCTTCACCAAGAACCATAGTTAATTGGCATCTCTGAGACTCTTGTGGAACCCAAGAGGCTGGAACCAACAATGTAGAATCATGATATCAAAAAAGAACTGAAAATCTAGATGGAGAGTCCATCACAAAACAAATGTTTTTTATTATGCAGAAATAAAATGTTTTTTATTATGCATATTATCCCTTACAAAGGAAAATACATTTTCCAGCATCTTATTGAAACCATGAGTGAAAATGATCCATAAATGTACAGAAAATAAAGAATGGTAAGCAAATTAAGTTAATATAGTATTTTAAACTTGTTTAGAAAGTATTTGAGAATGGTTTGACCCAGCTTGTATAAAAAAACAATAATCTATATAACTATCTATATATACACATACAGAGAACATTTCTAGAGAGAACAGTACACAGTGGTTACTTCTGGAGAATGGGAAAGGGATGTTGGAATAAAAGGCAGACGATTTGTGATTTTTTTTTTTTTTTAATTTCTCTGGTGAGCTTGAGGGAATATTTTACTTTTTAACATTAAAAATACTGAAATATACAAAGTTTAAAATTATATTTCATTTTTAAATCTTTTTATTGTTGAAAGTATTACAGATGTCCCCTCTTTTGCCCCCCCCCCAACAATCCTCTCTTGTCCACTCCGAACCCCCTCCTGCTTTCCCCAAAGTAATGTGTGGGTCCATTGGTTGTGCATGTGTGCATGTAAGTTCTTTGGTTTGTATCTTCCCACCCCCCAACCCTCTGAGGTTTGTCAGTCTGTTCTCTACTTCCACGACTCTGGATCTATTTTGGTTGTTCATGATAAACCATAAATAAGTGAGATCATGTGGTACTTGTCTTTCTCTGACTGGCTTCAGATTCTCCCTGGAAATAGCTTTATTTACCATCTTGCCATACTTTTCTTCTTTGTTTCTTTTAAAAAGCTCTCTATAATGTTTTACTAAAAAAATTTTTAAATGCATTAAACTAGTAAAACATGCCTCAAATCAAACTACACAAAAACACTTGCAAATAGTATTAGATACCTAAAATTCTGTGATGTATTTCTATGTGTATTTATGGGTACAAGGATGGAAAGATGGATGGGTTGAGGGGTAGATGGATGGATAGATAGATAGATAGATATAGATTGATGCACAAATGGAGATATATGAAACAAATAAGACTCATTCGTTACACTAAGCTCATAGTATAATTAGTGTTTAAATTTAACAGAAGAAAAAAACTGAAGTTCTACTCTTAGAGGGAACTGTTGACCTCAAATTAATGTTTTATTTTAACCTCAAGGTATGTCTTTTTCTAAAAGATCCATCTACGTTTCAAACAAAATTTAGGAAAAAAAATAACTGAAGTGGGTTCATTTTCTTTTAACCTTTTCTTTTCCCTTTTTTCCTTTTTAACCTGCAAGGCTCAATTGACTCCCTCTTAAGAAAGTAAAGATATTGTCACAATCATAGTTCCTCTCATTGAAATTCTTCACTCCTCTCAGCTTTTATTAGTTGTTTATTAGGTTTTACATTTACCTAATTCAGAACATGATACATTCTCTTCCATGACCATCTTTTCCAGTTGTCTACCTACTATTAGTAATGAACTCAGGTGAGTCAGTGCTCTGGACCAGTCTGTCCTTTGACTACTCTCCATTTCTGAGTTTTTAATTGAATTCATTCCTTGGCTGAATTTTGTGGTCGTTTATTGGTTTGTTTTTGTTTTTGTTTTTCCTAACATGAGCTCATATGGGCTGTTTTCTATGCATGGTTTTCATGTTTCACAATATGTACTTGCTGTTTTTCATTTGCATCACACTCTAGGTTCACATAACACCCTTCCTTTAATTTTGGTCCCATTTAATTTGTGGAGAACATGTCAGTTTCTTCATGTATTCAGTTTTGTAGGAGACAAGTCTGATGTAAAATGAACTCTCTACCACATAGGTGATTGGCTTTCTAGGGCCAGGATGCTTAACTTGGTTGGATCTGGAAGTTGAGTATTTGATACCTGATGTACTAGAAACAGTGCTCTTTTAGTCTAAAGGTTAACTTTTTTTTTCAAGAACTTTTTTGGATTATAGTTTTGAATAGATATTCTTTTTAGTTTGTTAATTTATCTATTTCAGGGATACCTATTAGCTTCATGTTTTGTTTTTTTTTTTTTCTAATTTATCTTTATTGTTGAAAGAATTACAGATGATCCCCCCTTCCTCCTCCCAGTGACCCCTCCTCCCCGCCCCACTGCCTTCCCCACACTGTTGTCTGTGTCCACTGGTTATGCATATGTGCATAGAAGTTCTCTGGTTTCTCTCCTCCCCCCTCACCCCTGCCCCCGGAGGCTCCTCGATTCCCTGCTTCTGTGTCTCTGGATCTATTTTGTTCGTCAGTTTATTTTGTTCATTAGATTCCATTTATTAGCTTCATGTTGGATTTCTTTGTCTAGAGTGTATATCTATTAACTTTTCTTTAATCTCCTTATCTTTCTTTATCTTCTTTTACTGTAATTATCGTAAACCATTCCTCAATGTCAATAATTTAATTTCAGTTGCATCTATTTTTTAAATGTATTTATCATTTCTTAAGGCTACTTTTGGTTCTTTGTTGCCCCTTAGGGCAGCTGTCTCCTTTATCATCTCATTTAGTTATTCTGCCATTTGCCTTTGAATTCTTATTTTAATAAATCCATGTGCTCCTATTAAATTCTATTTGAAGAAGTAGCTTTGAGTTGTCAGATACAAGAGCCTGCTACATTTGTGTTTTGAATAAACAGTGAATATTCTCTTTTAGTGTAACTATATGTAGGGCATTTTATTTATTTATTTTTTATTATTAAAATATTTTTTTCTTTATTGTATTAGAGAGAGACAGGAAGGGAAAGAGAGATAGAAACATCGATGAGAGAGAACATTGATTGGCTGCCTCCAGCATGCCCCCCAGTGGGGATTGGGCCCACAACCTGGGCATGTGTCCTTACCAGGAATCGAACTGAGAACCTCTTGGAGCATGGGTCGATGCTCAACCAGTGAGCCACACCAGCCAGACTATATGTAGGGCATTTTAATACTAAAAGTTATTTGTTGTTTATATAAAATTCAAATTTCACTTGGTGTACCATGTTTTATATTTTTATTTGCTAAATTTATGGAGGTTTTTTTGTACACTCTTTCCCTTTCTTCTTTCTTCCCTTCCTTCCTTTTCCACTCCAGTACATTTGCAGAGTTATCACGGCATTGATGTTTTTCTAGCCATTCTTAGATGTCTCTGTCTAGGCATTACATTAGCTGTGATGTTCCCCGGGTGGCTTTAATGAACTAGCAGTCATAGTTTGTTTCTTTTTAATCATCAGCTCTTTTCTATTTCAGTGTTTCTAATTCATTACTAAACGTTCTAAGAACATGGCTCTGATGGTTGGGAAGGAAAACTGTACAAATGACCTGCGTTTTGTCCACATGGTTTGGCCCAATTATCAGCTCCTGTATTTGCCGTCTTCTCATGAGCAAACATAAAGAAATTAGGACTCTGCATCTCAGAATTAAATTGTATGTGTGTACTTTTTTTTTAATGGTAGGATAGGAATTTTAAAGAACCAAGTGCTGGCATCAGCTCTACTATTGAGTGTTTAATTTTGGACTCAATTTCTTC
The DNA here is from genome assembly GCF_014108415.1 of Molossus molossus. NCBI lineage: Eukaryota > Metazoa > Chordata > Mammalia > Chiroptera > Molossidae > Molossus > Molossus molossus. The sequence goes on from NW_023425403.1 coordinate 21,844,331, forward strand.
ACCTGAACAATAAGACATTTGCCTATGTATTTTACAAGACAACTTCGGGGTTCAGCATTCTTTTGTATTTGTTTGGAATTAGCAGTCAGGACAGTTTCTAGTGGTGTGCCGAACAACTGAACGTTTGTGTGCTGAGTGTTCAAACAGTATTGGATTGGTGAAGTTGAGTGTTGGGGATAAGAACAATAGCTAAATTTTTATTTTAATATTAATAACTACAGTTTTTTTTTGTTGTTTGTTTTTTGTAGGAGGGATCACATTATAACTACAGTTTTTAACTAACAATTTTATGTGTTAATTTTAAAAGTTTGACATTCTGTTGCAAAAACAGTATTATGTCAGCGCTGTAAGTTCCTAGCTTCCTCCTTCACTAGAAAAGGAACACAGTATATTTTTTATATTAAATAGCTGCTCACTTTCTGTTGGTACTTATTTATTTATTTTTGTTAATCCTCTCCCAAGGATATTCTTCCATTGATTTTTAGATAGAGGGGAAGGGAGATAGGGGGAGAGAGAGAGAGAAACATCAATGGGAAAGAGATAATTAATCGGTTTCCTCCTGCATGACCCTGACTGGGGCAGAGGATCAAATCTGCAGCCTGGGCACATGCCCTTGACCAAGAATCAAACCCACAACCCTTTGATCCACAGGCGGATGCTCTAACCACTGAGCAAACCATCCAGGGCTCAGTTGGTATTTAATAATGTCAATAACCCTTCTATTTATGAATAAATACAATGATAAAAATAGTTTTCTGGTAAACATGTTTTATTGGAACAGAAAGAACTTTGTATCAGGATTCAAAGAGCATGATAATGTAGGCATATCCATGTAGGAATATCATTAACTCCTGAAAATGACATCCATTTATAACAGTAGTCATTTCAGTGAAAGTTTTGGTTAAATCTTTCCCTCCATGGATACAATACTTAAGAAAGTTTCTTCTAAGTCATTCTATCAAAGTCTGTTATTTTCAAGTATAATTGAAGAAATCAAAATGCTCTATTACCAGAGGGAAAGGGGTGGGGGAGGTAGAAGAGAGTAAAGTGGGGTAAATGCTAATGGAAGGAGACTAGACTTTGGGTGGTGAACACACAATACAATATGCAGATGATGCATTATAGAATTGTGCACCTGAAACGTATGTAATTTTATCAACCAATGTCACCACAATAAATTTAATACAAAGTAATGAAATAAAATATTAAGAAAAAAAGAAGCCAAAAATATTCTGGGGCTCATTGTTTTTCACTGACATTTTTCTTCATAATTTGCATATACTTTATTATGTCTGGATCAAAGATAGTTTAGATGTTATGCATAATTTTAGTTTTTCCTACTAATGAAATTTTGAGTTATGAAGTAAACATTCTACCATTATTACTTTATTCTCACAAATGTGAAGAATTCCTAAACAGGAATTTTTCTTGAAAACCTCATGATCTAAACGGTATTAAATATGTCATAATTGAATTCAGTTCTCCAGGGTAATTATAATTAAAATTATGAATGCTAGTTTATAAAAGAATTCTACCAATTTTAAAATTACGATACTCTCTAATATCTATGTTTCAGCTTTATATTATTATTTTCAAATTTTATGAATATTGGCTCCAACGATCAATGTCTTTCTTAAAGTTATCTACATAACACACTCTCTTTATATTCATATTACCTGTGCATCCTTTTCCTACTTATTTATGTTGAAAATTTTAAATAATTGGCTTGTATATCATAATCATTAATTATCGTAGCATTTTACTGTTTAACTAATAAATATATATTTATATTTAAACTTCTTGATACATTTCAACATATAATGAACATAAGAAGATTTTCACTCATCAGCGCTGTAATGTTATGTGTCAAAGTGAGCACTCGGAGAAGTGCCAGTAGGTCCTAACAGCAGCCTTGTCTGTATTACTGAAGTTATGCTGTCGAGTTGAGAGGATGGTGACCTATTTAATGATATAACTGCTCACACTTCCATTTGGAAATGCCATATCCTATATATGATAAAGTTTAATTTATAAATTAGGTGCAGTGAGAGATTTACAATAATAACTAATAATAAAATTGAATAATTATAACAGTATACTGTAGTAAAAGTTATGTGAATGTCGTCCCTCTTTCTTTCGAAATATCTTATTGAACTGTACGTTCAGCTTGAATACACTGGACAAAGGGATGATTCATGTCCCGGGTGGGATGGAGCGGGACTTCATGAGAGCTCGTCATGCTACTCAGAAGAACATGCCATTTAAAACTTATGGATTATATATTTCTGGAACGTTTCCTTTAATGTTTTCAGGCTGCAGCTGACCGTGGGTAACTGAAGCTGTAGAGAGTGAAGCCATGGATAAAGAAGGGGAAACTACCATAATGTAGGAGTTGGGCTGTTCTGCTATCTAAAGATTGAGCACAAACCTAGGGGCAGAAATTAGGTTTTGGCCACACTGATGTTCAAGTTGACCTGGTGCTGCTCTTGCTTCTAAAGTGAATTATCTTTTTGTTTGTTTGTTTAACAACTTCTTCAGCTTCTCAACTCTATCCCCTTCCTCAGCCTCTTTCGCCTTAAATCATCATTTACCATTAAGGATGAATTTAAAAACCTACTAAGGGGTATTCCTTAGCGAGAGAGGAAAAAACATTGCTGTCAGGCCCAGGTTGGAGATTATAACATGTCGTATTACTCTTGCCGCTTTGCCTCTGATTGATGCCCTCCATTAAGTCTATGAATCATGAGAATGAGCACTGGCAGTAGTCAAGAATAAAGCCCCAGAGTACTTCTATCATAATTTAGCATCACTTGAAATTAGAGTTGTCAGGAAGGAGGGGAACCAAACAAAATACTAGGAATATCTCTTCTTTTAAGAGCAAAATTCTAATCAGTGTATTATTTTTAAATAAAATGCAAGTCCCTAAAACAAAACGAATGTCCTCACAAGACTCAGTTCTAGTAGGCTCCGTTATTCTGTGTCTCCACGTCACCTGCCCAGCAGGATCGCGGGCTAGCCTGAGGCTGGAGTGAGACCTTTCCTGGTGCCAAGTGTTCCAGGGGTTCCTGAGAGCAGTCAGCTCACCTGGGGGACAGTGCCATGGTCTTGCTGGGCCCGAGCATAAGCACTGTCCCTGCTGCCAGCATCCCATTAATGTAGGCTTTCTGCCACCCCAGCTGTCTTCTAGTCACCCCAGCTCTGTTTCCAGGAACAGCAGCCTCTGTGCCCAGGCCACCCCTGGACCTCAGGCCCACCTCTCTTCTGCAGGTGGGCAAGTGGTCTTTACCAGTTCTTTAATTTTTGCAACAGTGTAACTAAAACCCCTCTGGGATGAAAAGGGCAGCATCTCCACAATCAGTCACTGTGCTGTTTGGTTCCAGAATCCCAGTGCACAGGAGGGGTGCTGTCTGCCCTCCCCTCCAAGCAGCTGTCCCTCACCCACTGCTGACTGTTCCTTTCTGCTTTTTGCAGCCACATGTATTCGGTGGGGCAGCAGCCTGTTCCCTATTCCGTGGGGATTTCCTCCACAACTAGGCGGCAACTTTCTAACATTGAAATGAACCTAGGTCTGAGTTTATACTGCAGACGCTGCTAGAAGCAGAATTGAGCGGACAGACAGCACGAACGTGCACCATGGGGATGACAGCTTGCTTTTGTTTGGTTATTATTTTGTTTTATTCTGCTTTCTATGGAATGAGAAGAAAGAGGGTGTATTCGAGAAGTATTTATATTTACCATGAATTAGTCCTATATAAGTTTATTTTAAAATAAACTTGAATATGACCCCAAGTGTTTGCATTCAAATCCAGTATGGATTTTGGAAGGATGTGAAGCCGGGGAGTGTCTTGCTGTGACAAAGGATGAGGACGGTGAGAGGAATTGGTGCTCCTCTGAGCAGTCAGGGCTGCAGAGAGAATCCGCATCTTGTCAAGGTCTGTTAGAAAGGAAACTAGCCCCACCTGTTGTTCAGATTCATTTTGCTTTAGCACAACAGAACTATCCCTGGAAGCTCCTCCCCACTGGGTATTTCTCTGGTTCTGGGCAGTGTCACAAAAATGATCCAAAAAGGTTTAAGGAAAAATCATCTAGAAATGTGTTATTACATTGAACACTGACCCAGGAAGTGAGCTGAAGTTGTATAGGTATACTCACAAAGCATCACCAAGTTGTTGTAGGATGTTTACTTTGGCTTTGTATTATTATTATTACATTTGTGAAAACTAAAGTTGAACTATTGGTTCTTCATTTAATTTCCCATTCATGTTCAAGGGCTTCGCTTACTAGCTGCTGTTTTAAGATTCCGTTATCCTTATTTGTAGAATCACAATAATAAAGTCTTATTATAAGGAGTAAGTCAGATACTGGACATTAAACAACCAGTTCATTTATTGATGCATAGTATTCTTTAAAAAGATGCTTAGTCTTTTCCTCCTTTTGTATATCTTAGCCTATGATTGTCATTCTAGTGTTTGTCTCAAATAACTTAACCTAATCATTAAATTTCACCCCCATGTGTTTAGGTAAGGATTGTAGAGAAGGAGTCAATGGAAAAATCTCTGGGTACGTTTGCCTGATCTTTCAGATGCATTTGTACACAAGAACTATCAGTGAATGGGAAAAATGGAAACACAGAGGGTTTTTTTAAGCATAGTTGTCATATAAACATGAATGGTTTCTGTTATTTCCGGGGTTTGTAATTTAATGTGGAAAAAGAGGACTATGCTGATGTGTGTGATTAATATGAGGGCTCGTGCAGAAACTAAACCAACTTTTAAGAAAGTAATTGAATTTAACAAGCATTATTGAACACCTTCTCTGGGCCAGTCACTGCTCTTGACCTGAATTCAGCAAGGGTAGAAAACATGTTCATTCTAGACATTACATTATCCAGGTGCCCAGCACCTGGTCCTTGCCCTCATAGAGTTCACAACTGAGCATGAGATTCTGTTTCAGAGGGAATTTTTAAAAAATTTCTATCATCATTCTCACAATGGTAATAAATTGCAAGAATTAACCTAAGAAATTTGCAAATAAATTTTGAAGTTGTAAATCCCTAGTTTATTACCTGAGTGGCTTAACTTAAATTCTCAGAAATAGCTGCTCAAGTTATAAGTTAAACTGAATGAAAAGCTATTTTGATTTAATGGGATTCAAACTGCATCACTTCATTTTTAAAAGACAAACATTACCAACTCAGAATTTAGGCAAGACTGGCTTCCTTGCCGTGTGAACGTGTGAGCAGCTGACAGGAAAAATGGGCTGTATGCACAGTGTTCATTGTTTTCTCTCGTTGCTGTTTATATGTTATGGCCCTTGTCAGATGGAAAGCAAGTGCTTACTGCCAGTTGGTAGACTTCCTATGTGTTTATTCTGGGTATCTATATATCTATAGCTATCTATATATGTATTTCAGTACTAAATTTTAAGTTTATATAAATAGATTTATTTAGAGGTAGATAATTTAAGCTCTGGAAGTGTGTCTGTACTGCTGAGCTTTAGTTGGAAAATACTTATAAAGGATAAATGCAGAGAATTTCTTCTTCTGATTAAAGACAGGAACTTTAAAAATGAAATTTCTTCACTGCTGCTTTCATATATTATTTTTGTAGCCACATGATTGGCATTGTTGAGAAATTCCTGCTATCTGACCATGTGTATGACCCCAAATTAAATTCTCAGTGCTGAGAAATCATTTTATAATACAGACAACCCAGTTATTTAGAACCAAGCTATCTAATTTGTAATTATTTTTGTAGAAAAGAACAAGTAAAATCTTACTGTGGTTAAAGTTGGCAACTAAAGACTAAAAGCCAAGATTTGAATGATTTATTTCTCTTCAGCTTCTTTTTTAACTAAGACAACTTTTGCACAGCAAGTTGTATCTTTCTAAATTACTTCTTCTGTTATGGTATTTCTCTACTCAAAACTCTTTAGTGAGGTTCCAATTCTGAATAAACAAAATGAAACCTGTCTCTGTCACTGAATTTAACTATCAAACCTGGATCAAATGAATGGGTTACATTTTAGGAACTCCAAAAAGTAAATAGTAGTAGGTGGATCGAGAAAGACCGAAAATGAAAATACTATAAAACTAGAGGTGAGTTTACCGTGTTTTCCTTCTGGGAGCACCCAGCTTTGACTTGGGGGAACTCAGCAGTGGACATTGGCATTGACAGAAAGAACAGCTGGAGAAGACCTCTAGATGTGGCTCAAGGAGTCAAAGGAGTCTCTTGGTCGTGGTAGCAATGGCAGTGGGGGCCTGTGGGGGCCTGAAAATCTTAGGAAGAACAGCTTGGTCCAGGAGGGTGGAGCAAAGGGCTTTTCTCTCTCTCGTCCTGGTTGGCCTCCAATACGAATATAGTCACAGGAATGCTTAACAGAGAAAATGAATGAAGCCACACGATTCTGGCTGGAGAACTAAAAGAGGAGCCTCAAGGTACCAGAAAGTTCCAGGGAAATTGCAGAGAAGGAGGACCTCAGGAAACTAGTCTCATGTGAAATTTGAACAAACGTCTAGGCGCACCCCTGAACTGTGTATGGATACATCTCATCAAAGACTAAGAAACTAAGAGCTATAGCACCCTCCAACTTTTAGGCTGGGTGACCCAACATTTATTTACAAAATAAAATCAGGCCCAGCCAGTGTGATGTAGTGGTTGAGCATCTACCCATGCACCAAGAGGCCACTGGTTCTATTCCCGGTCAGGGCACATGCCCAGGTTGTACAAGCTAGATCCCTAGTAAGGGGCAGGTAGGAGGCAGCCGATGGATGGTTCTCTCTCACACTGATGTTGCTCTCTCTCTCTCTCCCTTCCTCTCTTTCTAAAAAAAAAAAAAAATCAATAAAAATATATATTTAAAAAATAAAAATTAAAAAAAAGCAGGAAGAAAATCTTCTTGGTGAATGTCTACTGACTTTAGATTTTCTTCCAATCTGTAGCAAGCAATGCATGGCTTCCATTCTCTGGCCACACCCATCGTCCCTACCTGTTTTCCCATGATTGCTCTATTCCGTCGCAATTCATGGTCTATCTCTAAACAAGTCTCATTCCCTTTTGTTTCTCTTTATTCTCCAAAGATCCAAATTACAGTGTACAGATCTCTCCAGAGCTGGTATTTGAGTCCAGCATCAGATCTGGAGTTAGTTACTGGCAGGTGTGACTGGTTGCAACTTAAACTCAGTTCACCAAAGGCACATTCGGTTTTCAGACTTGAAAAGGGCTCAGTGTTCTCAACTGAGATTTTTCAGACTTCTTTAGGCAAGGATGAATTTCACCCTACTGGCATTGTGAACAATTTCCCATGATTCTAATACCCCTATGAAAAGAGGAAAACATCTGGGAGTATTTACATGGGAAGAACTATGGTTGAAAGGAGATAGTAAACAATTCGAATTAATGGTTAATAGTCAGTCATTCTCCCTATTAACAAAGGATATAGGAAAAGGAAATGCTCATGAATTTTATCAGGAAGAGTTCAGTGGTGCTATGAGGAAGAATGTTCTACCAAAAATATTTTCACCTTGTTAGAGAACATGATTGAAGTTGGGCACATTCTCTAGATCTCTTGAAGAACGAGATAGATTCTTAACTGTCTGAGATGGTTTAAGGAAGGCCTAAGCCAAACATGAAGGTCACTCTGTAGCCCCATCGTGATGTCTGCCTGCTTTCTTCGGGATTGGGCTGCTCTTTGCCAGGTCAATATTTAAAGAGTGTGAAGACAGCCAAGCTTCCTGAAAGCAGAGGCAGCTTCTCCTCCACTAATGATGTGAATTTAACACTGGATCACTTAGGGCCAGATTTATTTGCAAAATATTTGCTCAGCTTTGATGCTATAAAAGCCTCTCACAGCTGAGGGAATCCTGAGAAATGGGTTATGCATGCTCCACAGAGCTCTGTAGCCAACATGAACTGTATTTAGTCCTTTCCTAAGCAATAGCCTTCTAGACTTCTGAAAGATTGGTGACATTGTAGTGAGTATATTTCATGCAGTTATGATCCGTCTTCAATCATCTGACTGTAAGATGCCGCAGGTTCTTTCCGTAGAGATGGAAAACCCTGGTGGAGGCAGATGGTAGAGCCCAGAAACCTTTGCCTGAATTTTTCAACAAGCTCCTGGCTAATTTCTGATAAGACGTCAGAGGCTTAATCAGTTTTAGTATAAACAGCTTGAGAAAAAATTATCTTTGTTTCATTACCATTCAAAAAAAAAATCTTGCAGCTAAATGTTTGCTGCATGTAGTGATATTTAATAGCAAATAATTACAATTACACATTGCAGCCATCTGTAGAGTAGAAAACTCAATATTTTCTTTAAAAGGAATTTGGACTTTGATAGGATGTTAAAGGAAATAAATCTAAGAGCAAGATTCTGAAAGATGATCATGAGTTCTATAAGTCTTTACTAATAAAAGGGGAAATGGAGGTTTATAATCTAGGCCCTGGACAGGAGCAGTGAATCTCTGAAATCAAATGTCATTACAGGCCCTCCAATCAACCTGCATTTGTCTCTACACCTCTTGCAATCAGCGCTGGGATTTTCCAAGTGCTGTGTAATGTTTACGAGCATGACCATGGTTTACCAGTTATTTAGCAGTATGGTGATGAAGGAGGTGGTTCTTTACCTCCGTCCTGGAGAATACCCTTTATGTAAACATTACAGAAAGAACGAGCTTGTGGTTAGTTAGGAATGAAGATCACAAGGAGACTCCCCATCTTGAAAACGAAGATACCATCTATTGTTCTCCTATATGGTAAAATAACAAGCTGACTTATATTAGCAGATAGCAAGGCATGTAGTAATGTGTTCAATAACGGTGACAATAAAAGAGATATTTACTAGAGACATAAAAAAGCATTAGGTCAGTTGGTATCTGTTTTCACCAAGAAAACGCAATAAGCAAAGAAAATACATTTTCTCCCCCTTCCTGCCAATAGAAACATTTAGGAAGTGGCTAGAAGGTAGCTTCGAGTCTGGCTCCTGTGAGATCACACTCCAGTGAGTGAGGATTTTACTACTCCTTGGGAATCCCCTGGAAGTGGGGTTCTGTCACTTCTGGAATTCCAGAGATTGCTTTTCATTCTAGAAAACTGACGAATAGTGTTAAACACAAACAAACAGAGGAGGGAAGAATAATGCTGCCAGAAAGCGACGTTCCAGCTGGTCAGAGTTCTTTTCCTCAAGCCGACTGAGAATACCTGCCACCCTCCCACCCCAGCCCTCCACACACCGCTTCTGTTAAACACCTGCTCATACTCCCCACGAGACACCGTTTTCTCTTCATTGAGGAGAAAAAACTGTGCAGACCAGAGGACCTCACCCCCTTTTCAATCTCCCCAACTTCCCTTCCAGACCTAAAGGTATAGTGGCCAGTCACTTGTAGCCTAGCCCCGAACTTTTGACATGGTCTTGTTTGAACAGGGAAGATGTTGCCTTTAGAGAATTTGACAGGAGGGTACAAAGTGATAAGCAGTGAAGTTGAAAGTTCACAGTACAGAGAGGGACCAAGATAGTGATCGTGTGCAGTGAGTTAAGTCAACATTATAAGAAAGAAGAAACTATGAATGTAAAAACATATGATTTACAACATGTAGATAGATGGTATTTACTTTAGAGAAAGAGAGCGGAGCAGATTTATGGGTACGTAGGGAATGGCTGAATCCATGTAACTCCATGCCTTGGAAAGCATTATATTCTAGTGACTTTGTCTGGGGATAGGAAGCTATTGTAGGTCACAATTCTGCTGGAAAAATCAAACATGGGATGCCTCCTGATTCTCCAGTGTAGAATCCACAAAGCCTCATGGCTGACCAAAGACGCAAATGAGAGGGGCTGCCCTGTGTTTAGTTGCCCAGAGATTTGTTCCCAATTAATTTTTCCTTAATGACTGTGAATAAATAATAAGAATTCTATAAAGTGGATATAAAAGGGTGCCTTTTTTGTTTATGTATTTAAGAATAGTTATTGAGCCCTGGCCGGTTTGGCTCAGCGGTTAGAGCATCCGCCTGCGGTCCGGAGAGACCCGGGTTCAGTTCCCGCTAAGGGCATGTACCTCGGTTGCAGTTTGTCCCCGGCCCTGGTTGGTCGTGCGGGTGGCAGCCACTCGATGTGTCCCTTTCACATCGATGTTTCCCTCTCTCTCCCTCCCACTCCATCTGTACAAAGGATGGAAAAATGTCCTCGGGTGAGGATAAGAAAAAAAAGAATAGTTATTGACTATCAGTGTAGTATTCTCGGCTAGGTCAACTGTGGAGTAAGTTCAGGAACAGTTTGTGGTCTTAAGTTGGGAGACAGATAAGTAACAGAGTCTAAGTGCAGGGGTGTTGCGTGCTATGATAATGATAAAGATGATCTGGAAACAGCCCAAATGTCCAACAGTAGACGAATGGATAAAAAAGCAGTGATACATATACACAATGGAGTACTATGCAGCTGTAAGAAAGAAAGATCTCTTATCCTTTGAGATGACATGGAGGGACCTGGAAAGTGTTATCCTAAGTGAAACAAGCCAAACAGAGAAAGACAAGTATCATATGATCTCACCTATTTGTGGAATATAATGAACATAGCAGTCTGAGGAATGGGGTAGTCCCAGAGACGTGGAAGTGGGGTACAGACTGACAGTCCCCAGAAGAGGGGTTGGTGGGGGAGAGAGAAACCACAGAACTTATATGCATGTATGCATGAACAGTGGACATGGACAACAAAGCTGGGGATAGGGTGGTGAGGGAGGGGGATGGGGGAATCAGTAGGGGAAAAAGGAGAAACATCTGCAACAAAAATAAATTAATTAATTAAAAAATAAATAAAAATAAAATAAAAAAGATAAAGATGTGGTGCTGTGGGAACTCAGAGGAAGGATATCTAACTCAAACAGTTTAGTGGTGCTAAGGAAAAGAGAGTACGGAATTTTCTCAAAGAATTATAGCGGAGCAGAATCATGACCTGCCAGCAAACACAGCCAAGTAAAGGGCAAAGGGAAATGCATGTGTGAAAGCCACCGGGGGGAAAATGGGGTGTTCAGGAATTGTAAAAAAAAGAAAGAAATCTTGTGTTCCTGGACCACAGGATATGAGAGGAGGAATAGTGGGAAATGTGTTGGGGAGGGGGTGGTTTAGAAGCAAAGGCCCAGACATGTGAGCTGTGTGAGCTGTTTTACAGCATGTTATGTGGTTTGGAGTTGATCCTTACAACACAGGATTTCAAAGGAGCATGTGTTCGTATTTGCAATGGGGAGGTGGAGAAGTGATCAGCCTGCAGATATATTGAAAGAATGGAATTTATTGTACTTGGAAGACTCAGCCTGGTACCCTGATTTCTATATCAGCATCTTGGGGGGGTTGAAGCAACATGGTAACAGGAGGAGCAGTAGTACTTGCCAAAGGAATGCAAGTGACTCTGGGATACTGAAGTGAGTTGTCCAGGGGATATACAGGTGGGGGACAAAGTAAGTAGTAGGATTCAAGCAGGTCTGTAAAATAGGAGAGAGACCCAAGATGGAGACGGAATTTCGGTTTTCATCTCTGTAACAAACATATGGCTGGGTATTCGGTTAACTTTGTGCTACACAACTAATTCAAGTGCTTCATGCTTTCAAATCTATGAGAATAGATTTTGGAATCATTGACCCCGTGTATAGATTTAAGAGTCTATATCTTAGCAAATTGTATGGTCCAGAAATCTAATTTTGAGTGAATAAACAAAATTGATCCAAGTTCTGTCTTTGATTTAGAAATGTGAAGAAAAATACTTTGTTTACCTTGCTTTCATGCATAGCAGAGAACTATCTTTAATAGGTTAATACAACAGTGAAAAACCCAAGTCACGGTCAGTTTGCCCTAGTTTTTATTAGCTATATTCCGACATATTTCTATGGATGTCAATCTCATTATGGACACTCTGAGGAGAACCAGGGCTTGCCATAAATGTTCATATTAAATATGAAGAAGGTAAGGTTACTTCTTCAGTCACCATATATAATTACTGCTTTAGTTTTGGCTGATGTGGATAACTATACTGGGTGCCCCTCAACATGCACAGAAAATATTTACAGGAAGCACAGAATAAACTACCTTGAATGGAGAAAACCATTCTTCGGTTTTTAAAGTACATGAGTAGAAGAGTAAATACAACAATGAAGCATAGGAAGCAATTAAGTCCGATCCATTTCGGAGCCTCCTTAATTGCTTAGTGATATGGATGACCCAGCTGATGGGATTGACTATAGACATCAATGCTCCAGGCCACTGAGTATACATAATTGGCCAAAAAGTATATGAGGGTAGTGCCCACTTTATTTTGTCTACCATGTATCCTCAAAGCTTAGCACACTGGCTGGTGGGTGTACACTTTACAAACATAAGGTATGCATTATGCATTTACACATGTATAAACTCTCAGTATATATGAGTTGAGTGAGTGAATGAATGAGTTAGTGAATGAATAAATGAATAAAATAATATTTTCATTACTAACCATGAATTGAGGATAATATTAATAGGAAGAGCCCCCAGGAACTCTAGATTGAGCTCTGCACACCGGGTCACTCAGCTGCTCGCTTTGTGTGATACTTTCAGCAGTAGAATTGAACTAAACCACCAGGATGAGGGGGTCACGTCTAGGGGATCAAACTTCTTTTCATCATGAAAGCTACTGGGTGGCCTCTGACATGATGTGTTTAGTTATCAAACATGTCAGCTAATCCCATGGAGAGACCACATGTATTAAAAGTGACAGACACAACAAGGGTCAGGGATTAAAGGTGAATTGCAAAGGCTTTACTGCATCTCTGTTGTTGCAGCAGTTTCTGGGAGGTGGTACCCATGAGCAGAGAAGAATTATGAGGGATCATGGTGAGCCGTAGTTTTCTTTCTCAGGCTACACAGGGAGTGTTTCCACGCTGAGCTGGATGTACTTTGAAATGCTGTGAGAACGACAACACCAAGTTTGTGTGACGACATGGACACCCGAGGGGCACTTGCCGGTTCTTCCTCATTATGTTCCATTTACCCAACCTTTAAAATTTAGTTTTAATTAATTATGTTTAACTCTCACCCGAAGATATGTTTTTATACATTTGAGAGAGAGAGGAAGGGGGAGAGAGAAAGAAGCAACGGTCTGTCGCCTCCCGTATGCACGCTGACTGGTGATTGAACCCACAACCTAGGCGTGCGCCCTGACCAGGAATGGAACCTGCACCCTTTGGTCTAAGGGACAACGCTCCAACCAACTGAGCCCTCTGGCCAGGGCTACCCAAATGTTATTTTTTATATATTCTGGTTATAAAAAGTAGAATGGAAACTATTATTTTTAAAAATAATGAGTGAGGGAAAGGCTAATATAGAAAGTTAAAATGCTGTGTATTACAACACTCTAAATAAAACATGTTTGCCATATAGCCCTCCTGTTAAAGTTGAGGATGATGTTTTATTCCTTTATCGGACATAAAGAACTGCTGGAGGGCTTCCTTTGTCCCTCCACTGTGTTGTACACTGTGATGTACACAGACATGTATAATGTAGCAGGGAATGTGTAAATATGGGGGAGACGTAGTGGCATTGCTCTATTCCAGCAGTCTAAGAAAATGCCATCCTGTGCAGTGGTGGTAATTAGAATATATAATATGACTATGAGTTTTTTGAGGGCAGTGGTCAATGTCTTTATCTTTGGATCCCCAAGGGTGTTGGCCAAAGGTTTACCAAGCACTTGGAATGAATGCTTATTAAGTGAAGGGTCAATTGCATGTGATAATAAATTCAATAAAAATGCATGGAGTGACTGCATATGGCCTGCAGTCACTAACAAGCTATGAGCATATATTAAGATATTTTTTAAACATTTAGATGGTGACATTTGGAAGTTTTGAGCAGAACTAGAGACAATTTTATGATGTTTTTAAAGTTCTGTTCTCTCCTCTGATTTTTCTGCTGGTTATGGTATTGGGGCTGTTGGGGCTGTGGCTCCCTTACAGGTCAATACTACACTGTGGCCATCACTGGGTAATTTAGGGGAAAAGTCATCAGAAACTGATCTACCAAGGACATGGCATCACCTACCCCAAGGCTTCTTTGTTGTCTATAATTCCTGTCTGAGGTAGAGCTGAACGCAGGTGTCTACGGACTCAAAAGCAACCATTTCTCTTACAAAGCAGATTTATTTTCAAAACAAGCTTCAACTTGCATGTTTTGTATTCTTCCTTAAAAGCATTGGGATAAAGACACAATCCGTGATAGTTTTGAGGTGAAATTTTTGTGTGTAGCATTTAAACTCTGGGGAGAGAAAAAAAATGTTTCTATGTACAAAATATTTCAACATCTATTTGGTATTCTAAATGCAAGAATTTTCTATCTGTCACTGGTCAGCTCTATTCTAAATTAATTCATTTGCCCTGGAAATCAATATACTAGATCTGTTATAAAAGATCTATGTTTAAGGGGCTTGACTAAGCTCTGTATCCCCATTCTGTTTCTTCACATGTAATTCCATTAAAAATATAGCTGCTGTTTTAGAGATTACAGTATGGCAAAGCATTTCTCAGAGGACAAATATAGAACCTAAACTTACTGTAACCACATTTAGCCAATTATGTAATCCAAGTCCATATTTTTCACTTTTCTTCCTCTTCCTTTGCCATAGAACTCATGAAATGCATGTTACATGTTTTGACACATTTTCTTGCTTTGAATCGTTGTACACTCACTTGGCTGTTTTGAGATACTACTTATTTCTTTTACCTTTTAACTCAAAGGTAAACTCAGAGACTGGTACGCTTGCTTGTTGCTGGCTGCTGGGATGAGCACTCAGGGTGGTGTTTTCCTTGTTGACAAGATACAAGATCATATTCCCTCAGGACTTCAGGCTAAAAACAGTTTTTATTTTGTTAGTAAAGTGGTTAGAGGTGGTTCTGTCTCTCGGAATCAGATGCATGTTAACACAGTCCACGTACGGTAATATATATCAACTGGAACACCAAGGGTTTTAATTACAATGAAGAAGATAGCTGTGAAACAGGCTGTGGTGCTCAGGTCAGCAACAGCTCCCAGCATCCTCTCCCCGTCGCCTGGCAGCATGGGAATCTGGATTGTAATCGCAATGCGCATCATCAGTTTACATTGAGAGATGTATCTATTTGATGAGAACATTACTTGAATTGGCCTGATAACTTTGTTCTCTCCCTACAGATTAGTGACATGGGATGCCAAGTTTTCTGAGACTTGCTACAGAATATAGATTTAACACAACGGGAATGAGTCAATCTTATGTTTCGTTTTCTAATTAAGATGGTTTGAGCATTCCCCCTCTTCCAGGCTTGCCTGGCCAAGAAAACGGTACTGCATTGGTCCCTGTAACAAAAGGGGACAGCACGTGTTTGAGTTCTGCCTTCCCTTTCCTACGCTTTGTGTACCAACTGTCTCTTTCCAAAAAAAGTACGTGGTTGGGCTTTTATCTACCATAGTATTGATTCATTCAACATCAATTACATTTCAGCCCTGTGGCCCTAAGCTTACTTCTATATAATCTTTATAGGCCTTTGGGGTATTTCCAAGTGCTCATATCAAACATGTGTTGTTTATTGGTCTACTGCCACATTTGTTTAATCATATCCTTTATTTTCGAATCCTGGAAATCAACTAATTGCAGCTCACTGGCACTGAAAACACTTCTATTTGCTTATTACATTTCCCGAAATGGAAAAAGAGGCAGGGTTGTGAGAATCAAGGGACATCATAATGTTTTCTGCCTCTGATATTTAATGCAAATTGAAATGAAAACAAGGCCTGTTTTGAAAAGCAATCCCAAAGAAGTAAAAAGCTAGACCTTCTTTCTGTCAGAGATAGTAAAGAGATCGAGATGATTTAGATGAAGGTACTTTTTAGCATGAATTAATACATTCTCTTCCCACCTTCTGGAAGTATTCATGGAATGGCTCCATAATCTTCTGTTACCTCCTAACACAACTGGAGATTTACAAAGGGTCACCCAATATGGTTTCCATGTTCCACCTCCAAGGATGTTAGCTTCTTCAAAATAAAGATGGCAAAAAAATCAGAATGCTCACAGTATCTTTGGCCCAAAACCAAATATGATCAATTTCTTTTTCTAATTCAATATGGCAAGCACTTGCAACTTGTGAGACTAGATCTCTGTATAGAGTGTGTTTATATGCAAAAATTAAGATAACATTGAGTTTTGAAGCTGTTACTCTGTGTTGACATTGGGTTTGATCCGTTATTGATTTTCTTTTTCCCTTTATTTATTTTGCATGGAGCCTGACACTGGGGAAAGGCCTGGTGCTTTACAACGAGTCCTGAATGTTTGAACTTTCCAAAGGTTCAAAGGTTTGCACATGGCCTGGAAGAGTAAACATTTGTCCTAAAATCATCCTTCAGCTTCTGACTTGGCTTGTGATTTAATTGCCACCTCATTAATATGGACCACTGGGTGTGAATTTGTCAAAACAAGATACATCAAGAGAGCTGAGTGAGACGTGGTTTGAGATTTTACCCCTCCCCACCCTGCCCCTCCATGTTTCTTAAACTTCCAACTTCAAGAGACTGGTTTGATAAACATGCCCTGTCCTCGAGGTCATCGGGTTAAGTAACGGTTCAGTCTTTTTGAACTTTTCACTTTTCCTGTGTAAGCATAAATGAAATACTTATTGGGTTTTCTAAAACTTAAAGTATGTGAAGAAAAAGGACCTTATTGAAATAGTGAAGTAAGCAAAATATCTTTATGGCTAGTCCACAATGCCTTTTGGGTTGCCTTTTTGTGAATGATACCACATCCTCACGTTCCCTGTATTTGTTCCTTTTTAGAGTTTTTGCATTCAAAGAAAAGGAACACAGGGGAAGGTTCTGTTTAACCCTAATTGTTTAATTGCTAGTGGTAAAATCTGAAGAAGAAAAACTTTGGGAACTGAAAGTCATAACTCAAAAGAAGTACCTATACATGTATAAAAGCTCTCTCTCTCTATAAAGTCCCATGTAGAAAAGTCATATGCAGCCTATAAAATAAATAAGAATCACATTTTATACCAATACCTGGTACAATACATGTATTGCACACAAAAAAACGCTCGATAATTACTATAGATAGTATTATACATACAAGTACGTGTTTATTCACTATCAAAATATCACATGCCAATACACACATTGAGTAGTACCAAAATTGCTGATGAGAAGAGTCTCTTATTCCACCTTCTTCTATTCCATTCTTACTCCCTGGAGGTGTCTAATTAATATTTTTTATTTGTAAATTTTTACTGGTTCTTATTTTGGGCAATCTGGTAGAGTATGCAATCTCTTGACGTATAGGATTTAGACAATTTACCCCGAAATTTGGAAGATGGACTTTTGCTCATCTGCACTTTCCTTTCCTTCTTGTATTAATATTCTTCCCTTATATCAGCGTAACTGCAATATAATTGTAAGCTGTAGGTAGAATCCTTAAAGCTGTTTCTGTATTCTGGTAACTTGCAACACTGTATTCCTCAGGAGATAGTGTGAGGATCTTAGTGTCACATGCTCTCCCCGACTTTTTCTCTCGTTTCAGGCCCTAATTCTGTCAACCACTCTTTTCTTGTGTTTAGATTGTTTCCACTTTATACTAAAATTACAACCAAGTCTTTGTCTAAAGGTTAGCTTTAAATGTAGAACAATAAACAGGATTAACATTATTATGACCACATAAATACCATTTAATGTTGGGTCAAGAAGTGTGTTAGAATTGATTTTTTTTTTTTCACTTTAAGAGTCCACGGTCTTGACCTTTTGTTCACTGAAAAGACTCCTAGCATTTAAGTTCAAATTGAATATATTTTTTTTGTTACATGGAATCAATTGCTTAAAGTTAAGCCTCATTAATTTTATGTATCCTAATTACCTTTACCATAACTTCATATATTTTTTACTCTCTTTCATATCATTCAGTCTCTGGTCTGCGCTTTCTCACTCCCACGAATGTTCCTCCAGAATCGTCCCCTTTCCTGGGCTCGTGGTTGCTAGAACTGAGGCACAGCTGACATCCTGGGGTTCATTTTATTGTTCTTCTTGTTTAAAACTGCTGTTTCAGTATCTTTCTACTTCTTGCCTTATCGTCTCATTTTATTATAATAACATCATAAAGTAACTTCCTGAGAAAAACACCATAGGAAGTAACTATAGTGGTTCTTACACACACTCACATTGTGTGCCACTTTGACCGGACACAGGGCTCTAGGTTGGAATGAGTGATGAGTGTTCCTCTGGAAAATTATTGATGTTGTTGAGAACTCAGGTACCAGGCTCTCTGATTCCTATGTATCTCTGCAACATTTTAGGATCACCTGATTATTTTAGGTGTGTAAATGTTTTCAATGACTCACTTGAGGGTCTTTTTGCACTTAATTATGCACTTAATTATGCATTCACTCAGAATTCTTTATAGATATCTGGCCTGCTTCAGCTAAGGGAAATTTATTTATATCATTTCTTTAATAATTTTCCTCCCTCTTCTTTTTTCTCTTTCAGTGGTTTCTAGTACTTGGATGTTAGATCTTATAGATTTATCCTCTCTCATAATGCCTGTCTTTATATCTTAGTGGAGCTCCTTGGCTGTGTTTTTAGTCTTTCTACCCTCATTTATGTCAACAATCATGTTTTAATTTCTAAGTACTCTTTTTTTTTTTTTTTTTTAATCCTCACCTGTGGATATTTTCCCATTGACTTTCAGATAGAGTGGGAGGGAAGGAGAAAGAGAGAGTAACATTGACGTGAGAGAGACACACCAATTGGTTGCCTCTCACATGACTCTGACCAGGGCCAGAGAACCGCAACCAGGGTGCGTGCCCTTGACTGGAATCGAACCCGCAACTCTTTGGTCTGGGGGATGACGCTCTAACTGCTGAGCAAAACCAGCCAGGGCTCTAAGTACTCTTTTTTGTTCTCTATTTTAATTATTCTCTTTGAAACCCTGTTGTTTTCATTTTTGGGTTGTAATAGCTTTTCCAGTATGTTTAAGTGTATCAGAGTTCTCTTTTTCTTTTTCCTGTTTCTTAAATTATCTATGTTTTCCAGCTTGTCTATCTCAGTCTTTATCCATAATGTTGCTAAATTGCCTATTTTATGTGATGTGCTTGATCGTCTGGTTAGCAGAGGGGGAAAATGGCTGACTGCTGTGGTTTTCCTTGCTCTTATCGAACTGTTCAGCCTTAAAATTTCCTGCGTAGGAATCCTGGGAATCAAAGACACACTGACGTACGGAGGCATGATTTGGGCATGATTTGGCATCAAAGGGGCTCCACCACAAGAGAATGACACAGTTGTTCTCAGATGCCAGCATGTAACCAAAGCCTTGCCTTTTTCCTGGGAATGTTCAGGTGTGTTTAGAGAAGCATTGTAAATCATTTTCTTTAGTTAGTTTGGGATTTGGTTTTGGATGATGATGATGATGATATTTTCTTGGGATTAATCCAGCTATTTGTTTCCTGAGACTGAGAATGGAGATGTACAGAAGAAAACAGTATACATAGCTGTTTCATGTAGAGAGCTTACATTGGATTCTATTTTCAGCTATAGCTTTTATTTCTTCCCTTAGACTCTGTGAGATTCTTCTCTAGATATCACCACCAGTACTGTAGTCAGTGTATAACCTCCTTAGACTGTGGCTTCCTCAGCCTGTTCTTTCTAACAGTTCCTTTCGACCTTCTGCCTACATCCATCCCCATCACCACAGCACCCACCTTTCCTGGCTGCTATGTACTTACTCCTCTTTGTCCTATATGTTGTATTCATTATCATTGCTCTATCTTATATTTATATTATATATATTATATTACATATAATATATAATGTTATGTAAATATATTAATACATTTAATATATAAATATTTCATAGAATCTCATAGAAAGGAGTAGAAGCAAAAATGGATTGTCTTTTTGAACCACAATAATTACTTCCCTCAAGCATCACAAAATTTATGTGTCAGTGGATGGAGTCTCCATCCTTTGTGTTTTGTTTTGTTTTGCTTTGCTTTTATTTTTTTTAGGATTTAAAGTACTTTCTTTAAAACACCAGACCTATGGTCAATTGTTAGCATACTTTCCTCTGATACTGTATTACCTCTGAGTATGTAAAAACTCTCAGTCTCTGGTATTGCTCCTGCCCCACACACCTCATTCTCAATATTATTATTTTATGATCACGGTTGTTTTTGAATTTTCTTTGCTTATCAGATATGCGCTTATTTCTCCCCAAGATACTACCATAACTAACAACTACAGACAGTTCTGGGCTTGCTTCCTTTTCCTTGTGATCTGTAAAAGTAGGTCTTAACCCATACACTAGTTTGTCATGTGCAATACTATGTACCATCTACCCTTTGACTGGTGAATTTTTGAACAAGCACAGCAGGTACACCTGAATCACAGCAAACAGGCTCTCAGTCATCTGCTATTCACGGACTTACATTTTTTCTCTTCTCATAACCAGGAAAGTCATATGTCAGAACATTTGATTCTGATGAATGTACACAGCTAGGCAGGAAAAGGAAAGAGGCACAGTGAGTAGCTATTGGCCACGTGAACCTTCGGGAACATGCTGCTCCACCGAAGAGGGCGTAGAAAATGCCTCTGCTGCTGGTGAGAAACAGGAGCCGCCCTCCACGTTGTGTCACATCCACATGTAAATCACGGGGAGGAAGTTTAAAAATAAAATCTAGCCCAAACAAAAACAAAAGGTTACAGAGGAGAGAACAGAGTTCCCAGAAAGTGATATTATATGACAGATATACCAGTACCCAAGAGAAAGTGAAATTCCCAGAGCCTCTTAGCCGGGTGTGGAGCACAAAGAACGTCCTCGGCTCATGCACTTTGGAAGCATGTCAGTTGGAAGAAGAGCATGTAGAATAGACAGTTTTACGGTGTTTTGTGCAGTGAGTGACCTTTTAAAAGGAAAAGGTCCTTCCTGCGATATTTCGAGTCCACTCCTGCATCTGCCCTCGTGGCTGCTTGGCAGGTGTGCGGGCGACACCAGCCTCCCTTCGGAGCACAGCCTGTGCACCTGTCTGGAGAAAGGTGCTTCAGGGAGCCGTTCGGGAGGGGGTCTTCCCTGGGCTGGTCTTGCTAGGGAGTAGATAGGGTCTTCTGGAGTTTGAAAAGGGTGTTAAGTATCTCTTCAGACCTCGGATTTGGGGGGAAGTAGTTTGGTCTTGCTTTATACAAATGTCCAGCTTTGCATGCAGAGATCTGCTGAGGCTCTGCCGTCTGACACAATCTGACAGCCTCGGGGAGAATTCGATGCATGGATATTGTCTGCATAAGAGAGGGCTCTTTCTGAAGAGTTCAGCAGGCCTGGCTGGTGTGGCTCAGTGGTTGAGCATCGACCCATGCCCCTAGAGGTCGCCAGTTTGATTCCCAGTCAGGGCACATGTCCAGGTTGTGGGCCTGATCCCCAGTGGGGGACATGCAGGAGGTGGCTAATTGATGTTCTCTCTCAGCGATGTTTCTATCTCTCTCTCCCTCTCCTTTTTCTCTAAAAATCAGTAAAGAATAAATAAATAAATAAATAAATAAATAAATAAATAAATAAATAAATAAATAAAAGTTCAGCAAGTATATCACCTAGAGAGAATATCTTCTTTCTATATTTCTCTCAAGTATCTACTTTCCCTTATTCTAGCCCAGGGAAGATAAATTCTACTCATCCGTGTAGCAAACATTTCCTATGTGCTATTCTGTGTCAGGGACGGTGCTCAACCCTGGGGTGATACTCATTGTTGGGGCTTCACTGCAGTGCTGCTGCTTCTGTAAAGCACCCCTAACCTCCCAGGTGCTCCTGGCTGCCTTCCTTGCCTCCCCACCGCTGCTGTTTTCCTGGCACACCTCTTTTGCGCCACCTCTCATGCAGCATCGTGATTTTGTTGGATCCCTGATTTCCTGGAGACTGGAGTGATGACTTCCTGCTGGCTTTACTAGCACCTGGCAGAGCCTAGCCCATAGCACTTAGTAAAAAATTGTTGGAGACAGGACTGCTAAAGGAAGCAGAAGCTCTTTCCACAGTCCAGAGATGGCAATAAATATGGACTCATTGACCAAAGTAAGAAATATCAGGGCGAGGAGTTAAGATTTGAACCCTAGCAGCTTGACTGCAGGGTCCGTGCTCTTGGCACTGTTCGAGACTGCCTCCACGTACAGACACGTCGTGGTGACGTACAGACTCGTCGTGGTGACGTGAGGACTGCTGTTACGGCCACTGGAAAAGGAAAAGAACACTTGCTGGTGAGGTCTCTTCAGCTGCTTGCTATGCATGCAGTGTTGCAAAAGTTATTTATCCTCTCGGAACCTCGATGAACTCATCGCTGCAACGAGGGAGTTGTAGTAGATGATCTTATACAATTCCTGTGAGCTCTGGATGTTCTACATATGTATTTATGTAGAATACATAACTGGTATTAGAAAGTGGGCTTTGTGTGCTCTGTGAGATGAGAGATAAGAAGCCAGGCAAGATATGAGACAAGAAGATACCAAAGACTTTTTGGAGATGAGGAAAATAGTTTAAACATTGACCAATGGGTAAAGCTTGAGTAAAAGAGGCAAAATGAAAAGTACCTTTGGATGGAGGTAGGCAAAAGATCTAAACAGTGCTGGTAACCTTTTTACAAATAGGGACTCTGGAAACTGAGTTAACCCTCAGAGGACAGAAACTGGGCAGTTCTGTCTCTACATTCCTTAAGATGGCTCCTAATGTGGAAACACAGAGTGGACACAGTGGTAGCCCTTTATAAAATGTACACATCTCATGAGGAATGACGCTGATCATGGACTTACTGAAAACTATCCTTCAACTCCTCCAAGTATTTGTTAATCTTAACTGCATATTTTAATTTTTAAAAAAAACAAAATGATGCATTTCACAATAAATACTCCTAGCCCTGGCTGGTTTGGCTCAGACCAATGAGTTGCGGGTTTGATTCCAGTCAAGGGCAAGTACCTTGCTTGCGGTCCCCCCCAGCCCTGGCCAGAGTCTTGTGGTTGCCGATGTGTCCCTCTCACATCGAGGTTTCTCTCCCTCTCTCCCTATTTCTCTTTTTTTCATTCCCTCACACTCTATCTGAAAATAAATAGAAAAATATCCTCAGGTGATGATTAAAAAATAATAATAACAAATAAATAAAATAAAATAAATACTCCTAAGTACTTAGAGTTCTAGGAACTTCTTTATCAGTGACTTTGTTTTTGTCTACCCTGGCGCATCCTGAAAATTAGGGAAATGATGACTAGATATAGTTGGACATTATTTTTTCTTCTATACTAACCACTGAATGGTTAAAATTCAGTTTTTATATACAGCACATTTTCATTAATTTGAATGGATGGCAAAAAAGTCTGATTTTTAAAAATAATGTTACTGTTAATTTTATTCTAGCCAGTTAAATACATTAAAGATTTCAACTGATGGGCATTACAAAACTTCCAAAGCAAGGACTATTAATATGTTTGCTTATTTTTTTGTTTTTGTTTTAGGAATCATAAGTTTCCAGAAAAATAAAGATTAACTGAGTTTCTAAGCATAAAAGCAAGTAACATGATACATGTAATAACTCGCTGGGCTGCCCATTTACACTCACTCCTGTGAACCACTGCTCACGGGTCCCTAGACTGTGTATTTGAATCAGGAAGAAGTCTAATTTGTACTTACTATATTAATTACTTACATATAAATACTGTGGGCACTTCTGATGTGGTTTAAATGGACTACTTTTACAGTCTCACACTTCTGTTATTTACATCTTACATGTTACAGAATGCTATCGTGAGCAACACACCATGTTGGTTTAAGTTTTGTCTTACTGTTTGCTCCTGTGCTACCTTGAGAAAGTTGCTTAACTTTTCTGATGCTCAATTTCTTTACATGAAGAAAATGGATGGATAATAATAATAGCATTACCTTTTATACTTGTAAAGAAAACAGGTACATTGTAAAAAATGTGGTTTTTATATTATAGGTAATAGGTGTTCAATAAATAAAATTTATTGAAATGTTATTACTTGTTATAAAATGATTTGCTCAGGTAAAGGTAAATTTGAGTCTGTTCTGGTTTAAAGCACTTTAAAATCCATGTGTCTCGCTGCTAATGTGCTCTGTAAGTGACAAAGCAGCAGAACACTTTGCAAATAACATGGAATCCAGAACCTGATTCCTAAAGCTATTAACATAGTTGCATGAACCTAGAAAGACAATCAAAAGTTCTTGGACAAATTATCAAAAATAGTAAGACAGACCTACAATTATATCATGTGATCTTCCTAAAGAATTATCACCCTCTGGACTATGGAGTTTTGGGGAATGGTGTTTGTACCTATGTTATTTTGTCAACAGATACTAAAGTATCTTTACTCTCATTAAAGTTGTTACTATTTCATAGTGACCTAAGGCCAGATAAAAAAATATTTTAAGGACTAACCACCAATGTTGGACCTCTGAGACTGGCTGAAAATGATCAGATCTGTTATCTCATTATCACTGAGAATTGTCCTGTGAGATTCAGCAACCCCTGGTCAAAACTCAGCTCCATAGCACGAGAATTAAAATAAGCCAGTGTCAAATTGTGTCCTTGGTTATTTAGAAAAAGACCTATAATACAAGTCTTTCTAATTACGTTTATGCATCCTTTCTTCTCTACCTCCTATGTTGCTATATTTCTCTCTACTAACCTTCTGGTTTATA
Organism: Molossus molossus; assembly: GCF_014108415.1. NCBI lineage: Eukaryota > Metazoa > Chordata > Mammalia > Chiroptera > Molossidae > Molossus > Molossus molossus. Next base: position 21,869,036 of record NW_023425403.1, read on the forward strand.
GGTGACTCTCTTGTGTAGATGAGAAATTTAGCTTCAGGTTTTGGCTCCTTCCTAAGTGAAGCACCTTGATTAATCTTCAAACTCTTCTGTTTTTCAGCTGAAGAAAATAAACCACATTTCTGAAAAATTAGGGAGGCATATGAATAAGTTTGTGAGTCCCGTACTGACGTTAGAGTCTAAGGAAGAGAATTTGAGCAAATTTTATTGGACATACCTGGATACATGTATAATTTCACCTTCTTCAGAAATTGTCTGTCTGTTAAAGATAAATCATGGCAGATGGAGTCTTCCTGTCTTACAACTCAAGAATTCCACATTCTGAGAACTCAGCAGTCACTTATATCCTTTACGGGAGATATGTGACCTTGGAGTACGCATGAATCTTTCTGGGTCTCACTCTTCTGAACTAAAGAATAGAGATGACAGCCCTGGCCGGTTTGGCTCAGCGGTTGGAGTGTCGGCCTGCGGTACAGAGAGACCCGGGTTCGGTTCCCGCTAAGGGCATGTACCTTGGTTGCAGTTTGTCCCCGGCCCTGGTTGGTCGTGCGGGTGGCAGCCACTTGATGCGTCCCTTCACATCGATGTTTCTCTCTCTCTCTCCCTCTCTCTCCCTCCCGCTCTCTCTGAACAAAAAATGGAAAAATGTCCTCGGGTGAGGATAAAAAAAATAAAATAAAATAAAATAAAAAAAAGAATAGAGATGACACATTTCTCTCAGAGCTGTATGCAACAGAAGAGATGTCTTTGGTGTCTTCCACCAAGTTTGGAAGGTACTGATTAACTGGCAAGCCCTTGGTTTTCTCACCACTCAACTGCATGCCATTCTAAATGCCTGCATCACGTCATTCTTTAGGTCTCACTGAAAGAACTCTGCTGGTCCTTCATTCTGGTTCTGTCTTTATACTTAACACAGACACAATTTTTGTCAGTTTTATCAAAATCATGTGATAATCTCTCTCTCTTTTTTTTTTTTTATCCTCACCTGAGGATATTTTTCCATTTTTTGTACAGATAGAGTGGGAGGGAGAGAGAGGAAGGGAGAGAGAGAGAGAAACATCGACGTGAAGGGACACATCGAGTGGCTGCCACCCGCACGACCAACCAGGGCCGGGGACAAACTGCAACCGAAGTACGTGCCCTTAGCGGGAACCAAACCCGGGTCTCTCCAGACCGCAGGCCGACGCTCTAACCGCTGAGCCAAACTGGCCAGGGCGATAATCTCTTTAATAAAAAAATCCCTGATTACAGTTGCATTCTTTGGCAACTCTCAAGAGTGAATTTGCTCTACATCTTGGAACTGTGGATCAGGCTGACATGAAGTCCTTTGAGGACGATCTTTTTCTTATTGAATGCCTGGGGGAAAATACCATGTGTAAGAGAGGTGGGGAAATGTGTTGCACTAAATGTAATAAAAGCTATGCTTTTGCTATTTTTTTAATAGACCACGGTAAAGATGTAAATGTTTTTTAGTTATTTTTAGTTGTCAGACTCATATTTCTTCCAAAGGTAATTCCAGGCTGAATGATCCAAAAGGTGGTCAGATTTACACTGATTACCATAACATCTTTTTTCACTTGATGAAGAGCATCACATGTGAAAACTGAATTACATAGGTTTCATTGCAAATCACCGAAGTCGGAAACAATAAGCTAGAACACAGAGAAGGAGCTCCAGAGCCACATAGCTGCAACGGACCTGTCTGGAAGGAGACCTTGATCAAAGCGATACTCAGTGAAAGGAAAATGTTTTCAATGATCAGATTGTTAGTGTGACCAGTGCTTGCTGACTCCGTCTAAGTGGCTCTTAGTGATGGGTAACTGGTGTGAATGAAAAAGGGGAGATCGTACCAATTATCTCGGGACAACAGGCTTTAAACTAAGATTATCCTGGGAAGACTGGGATGTGTGGTCTACCTGGTGGTGATAGTCCAATCGTTCCACATCTGCACTCTAAGCACATAGGTGACATCTTGGAATGAAAGAAGCATTCAACTACGAAAAATTGCACTCAAAACCTTTCCATAAAGCTGTGAAGGAAGACTTGTTAGGCCAAAATGGGAGAGAAATTCGGCCTGGTGCACGAAGTGCTGTAGATCAGGGGTGAGTCTCACACGACTTCTAATGTCCTGAGTCTTCAGGCTTCATTGGCCTGTCAAAGTCACTGGTCCCCTCGCCTGTGATTAACTGGTGATACTAGCTGGCAGTCAGTGATGACTTAGCTGACGACTAAATCCCGACACGTTTGGCATTCTCCAGTGGTTTTCGTAGGAGCGGTTTAGTTACCAGCATGCACAGCATAAGGCGGACTCCAGCCTAATAAAATAAAATAAAAATTATTGCTGAAGTCTGGCAATTAAAAAAGCTGGCAAGAAAAGGATTGTTCACTATAAAATGTGTGGATTATCATTAAGGAAAATTATTTCTTACAGCCAGATTTATCTAAGCGCATCCTCAGGGAAGCTGCCACGGCCAGTTGGGAGACATGGATCATGAAACCTGTCAGCTCCTGTCAGCACCTCTGTTCGATGTTTGATAGCTCGGAAACCAGCAGTATGAGAACTGAATGGGAAAGAAATAACACGAGTGTAAAACTTTATGTGCCTATTACATAAGGGCCATATATTAGATGTCCTTTTTAAGTACAGACACTTATTTCATTGCCACATAATTGATGGAGCAACTCAAAATTCCATGGGAAAAAAGTGACTTGAGAATCACCAAAAATGTTGTTGACAACCAAAATTAAAGGGGGAAAACAATGAAGTTGGGATATAGGAGTTTTAACTTTAGTCCTTCTGTTGATTCGCTTTATGAATAGATGGAATTTAGACTTCCTAGCCTTTAAAAAAAAAAATGCATCAAAAGGCTCATAATGATGCCCGGGCTGCTCCTGACCCTGCAGAGCTGATGCCCTGGAATGAAGTGCCGAGATGGAGAGGGACTCTGTAGCCACAGATATTTGACCCTGAGAGTGAATCTCAACTTTGGAACTGATTGAATTTTACAAGACTCTTTACACAGCAAGAGATCCTTCTCTTCTCACACCCACTGGATTGGAACATCTCACTTGGAAAAAAGATTCATCTTCTAAATACATTAATTATGTTTTATATATTTTTCATCTATGACTCCTGAAGAAATGTGGAAATTTATTTCTCTTTGGTTAATTGGCATTAAAGAAAAGAAAAAAATTTTTGTCATCTATCTTAATTTAATTTGACAAGTTTTGCAGAAACTTTTGAAGATGAAACAACTTGGATACAGTTCTCTATAAACATCAGCTATTTTTAATCTTTTTCAATGCTTGTAGAGTTTCTCAGAACAGAACCTAACTTACAAGATGAGTCATTTGTTCCCAAACTCAAATTTAAATAATACACTTTCTTTGGATTTCCATTCATTGCTGAATATGTTTTCTAAGAATGAGATGACATGGTTAGTGTTAGATCATTGTTCTGTGAGTCAGAAGGCCTGAGTTCTAGTCATTATTAACTTATTTTGGGATGTTGGGTAAGTTACTTAACCTCTATAGTTTCATCTTCTGCGAAACACAGAAGATAGGCTTAGAGTTAATGTTTGTTTCTAAGCTAAAAGTTTTAGATATTTTATCTTAGTGACATGGCTCATTATAGAACTAACAGTTGCAAAATCCATGATCATAAAGTGAAGGAACCTGGACAGGATGTCAAACTCAGCCTGAGAGGTAAAATCAGGGGATGCTGTCAAAGTCAGACATTGGGTTACCACATGCCTTAGTCATCTTGGGCTGCTATAACAAACATGCTGTAGACCAGGTAGCTTAAACAACAAACATTTATTTGTCACAGTCTTGGAGGCTGGGAGATCTGGGATCAGGGTGCCAGCAGACTTGGTGTCAGGTGAGAGCCCACTTCCTGGTGTTCAGATAGGTGCTTTCTTGCTGTGTCCCCCTACAGCAACCAGAGAGCAATCTCTAGTCTCTTCGTCTTCTTAGAAGGGCACTAATCCCATCATGGGCACTCTACCCTCATGATCTCATCTAAACCTAACTATCCCCCAAAGCCCCACCTGCTAATAACATCCCGTTGGGACTTGGGTTTTAACATATGAATTTGTAGGGACAGAAACATGCAGTCCCTAGCACTATGGGAGGAAATGGCATGGGTGACAGATCTAGCAAAGACACGCATAGAAGCCGTGGACGGTTCCAAGGCTCAGACAAGCTTGTCTCAATTGGAAGACTAGCAGAAGGATGGCCGAGTGGAGGACAGGAAGTCAGTAATAGTTGTTGCTGGGGGGTTTCTTTAAGAGCCAGGAGCTCGGATCTGTGTAAGGCCTACCTCTCTTGGTGTTAAAGAAGCAGACTTCTGGATAAATCTGACATGTACTCTGCCCTTGAGCTCCTTCTTCAGCCAGGCTGGGGTGAAGCATGAGTTTCATGCCATGATGACAAGCAGACTTGTGGGTATTGGTAGCCAGGTGTGCCCTTGAATCCTATTCCTCTCTGTCAAAACCTGTCCAAGAGCTATTGCCTGTTGAGCTTAATAGTATAGTTGAGAAGTTTATTCATTGCTGTAGGTTGGAAATCTGACAGAGATTTCTATGACATACTCTTTGTGAGGTAGGCATGAGAGGAATGCTGGATGTCCTTGGAAAAATGGCAGAACTTAACCTCCAAGGAAGATACCATTTATGAGAAATAATATTAGGAAACTTTTCTAGTTTTATTGGTGGAAAACAACGCAGAAACGGCATGAGATGGTCAGATGTTACCTACTTGCAGAAGAGGTGAAGGGGTCCCTCAGGATCTGTCTGCCCATGGCAGGAGACTTATGTACCAGGACTATGTTTACATCAAATCTCCCAGAGTTTGAAGTGAACCTATTTGAATTTGACACATAATCACCTACATTAAGACAAAGAGTGGTAGATGAGTTACACAAACAGATACTGTTGGGAAGGGAGGGCATGAAATCCAAGTTGGAATAAAGCATATTTTTATGGATAAGAAGCAGAGCTCATGTAGCATGAATGTTTAGGGATGCCAGTAGTACAGCTAAGGTGAAGTAAAGAATCTTCTTGAGATTCAGACTTATGCTTTTGTTTCAGTCATCTGACTGGAGGCGAGGTGCAGAAAAAGATTGCATCTTGACAAGTAGTGCATTAAATAAGGGCTTTCTAGCTCTGGGTGGTGGACTGGGTGTCAGAGATCAAGACTTGGTGGTTGGAATGCTGTGAGGCTGGAAAATTTCTTTGCATTAGAGGGACACTAATAAAACTACCGGGTAGCCTACGTCCTGACAGTGAAGTGGTCCTGCTTGTGAGAGAGTACTGTAGAGCAAGGATGCTCACGACCCAGAGACTAGAGATGGCCCATAGCAAAACCAAGGGCCCAGAGACTTTGGTCATGGAGGTGAAGGCAGTGCCCATACCTCCCAGGGGATCCTTCATCTGCCGTGTCATTTCCAGATCTCTCTGCAGTGGTCTTAAGATCCTGAGGCCTAGTTGATGGAGTCTCTTATGGCCCCTCCAAGTCCTGTCAGTGTAGTATGCCTACACATCTTTCTCCAGGAAGGAGGTAGAGACAGGAATATAACTAGAGAAGTTCTTCAGTGATAGAGAGCTCTGTGTGGTTCTGGCTGGGGTAGTAGTTTAAAAGACAGCCCTGTTGACGTTGACAGCCAATGCCAACCAGAAGGGAGTATACTTGGGAATCTCTGAGAAGCATCAAGCCATAGTGGAATTACATGTATTTATTTAAGTAATATATAGGTATTAAGAATATGCCATATTGCAAGACACTTACCTAGGTATAGAGCTATAATTGAAAGCCAGATAGACACAAACTCCAGCCTTACAAATTTTAAAATCCAATTTTCAAGCCAAACAGATATGGGATCTACTAATTCCCAGACTGATAACTTGAAAAACTTACTTAATTTTTTTAGTGTCAATTTTCTCACATGTAAAATGGCCATTTTAACATTGTTCTGCATGACTGCCGATTGGGTTAATTGAAATAATATCTTTAAAGTGTCTGATAAAGCATTTAATAATAATCAGTAGCCATAATTATTTTAACTATTAAAATGTGGACTCATAAAAAGATTAAAAAGTTCTATATTGGCTTTCTCTTTTCCATAAAGGGCATGCTTATTCACCAAGTAGCATCATCCAAATTTTGATTCCTCTGGTTTTTTTTTTTTTTTTGTTGTTTTTTGCTTTGTATCCAACCTATAAGCAAAATCTGTAATTTCTACTTCAAATTATATCTCAAATCCATTCCCCTCTCCCTCTCCATTACAATTAATGAAAATGTGCTGTATATAAAGTAAGGCTGCATTTTAGCCATTTAGTGGTTGGTACAGACTAAGGCACTAGCCCTTAATTAGCCTCATTGCCATCCCTCTTACCTTTTACAACGCTTTCTCTGCAGAACTGCAGCCAGAGTGATGAGCCCTGTTTTTATCGTACATATCAGATCACGAGGCCCCTTGCTTAAAAGTGTTCAATGGATCCTCGAAGCACTGACCGTTCCAGTTTGAACTTGACACCGCAACCAGACCTCTCTCGTTCTCTTCTGTTTCATCCCATCCCATGTCCTCTCACTACCCCCCACCCCTGCTTCCTCCCACCATCCTTCAGCCTCACTTTGTTCTCGGCTCCCAGCGCATGCCAGGCCCTTGGCCGCTGTGCTCTGCCTGCTACTCTCTTCTCTATACCGTGGCAGAACGAGCTCCTCCTTAATTTCCCTCTTGCAGCCTTACCTGAACGAGCGCACGGTCCGTCTCAGCCTTCTTCCTAGCACTTGCTACGATTTGTTTGCGTATTTACCTTACGCATTCGCCTCCGTGATAGTGAAATTCTTTTCTGTTCATTTTTAAATTTCTACTTCTTGGTTCAATGGGAGGCATTCATTAAACATGTTGTTTTTTAAGTAAATGATATTTTTACAGGAAATAATTCCAGATGACCTGGTCACTCATTGTGAACCTGCCGTGGTGGAATGATAAGACATAATGCCAGTTTTCTCGTTGGAGACCGCGTTTCTCGAGATCTCCGTGACCCAGTCTGCCCTGGCAGCCTCCCCGCGGGGCCAGGCTGTGTGGGTCCTTCGTGTGGACCGACCTGCTGGCTTAGCTGGGTTCCTTCCTTCTGTGCCATTACCCGGGACGTTTAAGACCCTTGGGAAGGTTTCCTTTCCAGTTACCGTTCCTAACCTGGCAACGGAAGTGTGGGCAGCAGGCGAGGAGTTCAGACTGACGCTTTCGCTCACGACACCCGTTTTTGAGAAACAGGTGGGTGGGAAGGGTTCGAGCAGGTGCTTCGGCAGCGGTTCGGGGACGCTGATGCAGTGTGGGGCAAAGGCCCGTGGCTGGACGGGCCTGGCGTGCGGCTCACCTCTGCTGTTCACCAGTGATGCTGGTTCAGCTGGACAATTCCCCTAATGTGAGTCCTTAATAAATCCGCAGCCATTTTGAAATCTCATATCACAAAGCAGGTGACAGCAAGTTTATAAAAATACCGATAGCGTACCCTAAAGTTCTTTGTGAGTAAAATAAAGAGAATGGGAAGAAAGGCAGAATTCTTTCTTGTCTAGGTTTTTTATATATATTCTTTTCTCATGAGAAAACATGCCCCTAAGTCCAGAATTCCCCCAGCCCATTAGGTAAGCAGCAAACAGAAGATGGCTTTCACCATTAAATAGACTCCAGTGAGCTCCAGATTTCACTGTGAGTAAGCACTTTTCATGTAGAATTGCCAGAATACAAAATCACATCAGAGAACCACTAAAGCTTCTTAAAACACCAAATGAAAACAAACAACAAACAAAACTTGTGATTGAGAGAAAAAAATGGGAAAGCAAAGAGGCCCTTAGTCATTTAGTTCCTTTTTTGGCCTATATTTTTATTCCTTTGGGGAAAATAAAGTTCTAAACAACTCTGACAGTAGTCCAGGGTGATGCCAAATCAATTATCCACCCCAGCCCCATGTCTCTAGAGGAATTCTTTGTCACTTGGTGGCTCTAATTAACAAAAACAAGTGTCTCCAGGGTTGTATTGTATATCTTTCCACTATGAATTATAAAGTAGCTTTCTTGAAGTTCTTTAGTTGTTTTACAGGGAATTGGCATTAAACCCATAGATACAAATGATTTCATGCCCTGGGTGGTTTGGCTCAGTGGTCAGAATGTCAGCCTGCAGACCCAAGGGTCACTGGTTTGTTTACCAGTCCAGGGCATGTACCTGGGTTGCAGGTTTGATCCCCTGCCCCGCTTGGAGCGTGTGTGTGGGAGGCAACCAATTGATGTGTCTCCCCCCCCCCTCTCTCTCCCACCCTCCGTCCCACCCTCCCTCCCTCTCGCCCTTTCTCCCTTCCTTCCACTCTCTAAAAATCAATGGAAAAAGTATCCTTGGGTACAGACTAACACACACACACACACACACACAACAATTTTGTAATAATAACCTAACGACCTAATTCCAATTGTTTTACTTCTCTTTTGGATTTAAATCTTCTGCATATCTAAGAGGACAAATAATATAACTGATAATATGGTGATTTATTTAAAAATTAGTCCAAATTTGTTTTCTTAAGGCACAGTTCACTTAATGGCAAACAAAAGAATGGTTTTTTAATTTAGTGTATTAATTTCTGAGAAACAAGCCAGTTCCCTGATGACAGTGATGACATCAATGGTTACAACCTCTACATATCTCTGCCCCTCACTCACTACCGTTTCAGGAGTCTCTAATGTCTTCTGGTCCTTGCTTATTTCTATTACTAACATCTGTTGCTGTGTTAAGGGAAATTTTGAATGAACACATGAAATCTTCCTATTAGCTACTGTCCTAAATATAGTGTCTGACATCAGGTCTGGGGAAAGAATTTGGCCAAAGAGATATTCTGAGGTTATTTTTAGGAAGTCCATGCTTAGGGAAATTAACTAATGGTAAGAAAGTTCTGGTTTCTATCTTTGTAGATATTCCATTAGGAGACACATGCATCTATTCAGCATCTTGTTTTCTTACCTCTAGGGTGTTCCGCATCACTCCCTATCTTGTTAGAACATTAAGCAGAAAGGAGCCTGAGGCAGAAGATAGCTAATACAGCCTTTCCATTTGATCCTGTAATTTTTCTGTACAGAGCTTCATAGAATTTTATTTCAGGTTAATAAGGGGAAGTTGGAACTGAATGAAAAGATTAGGCTCTGCCAGAAATATACCAAGGATTACTAAATTCATATGTAGAAAATAGGAAATGGGAACAAAAATGGAAAAGTCCTGGCAGATTTCTCAGTAGCAGACTTCATCCTTAAAAAGCAGAATTTTATCCTGCTCTTCTTGGTGGCATAATTTCTCATCATGAAATTATAACAAAATTGCTTTATGTGTCTCTCTTTCTAAAGCCTAACTGAGTGTCTGACAGGCAGATGATATGTCTAAAACCACCCTCATTTGATGGAAGGGAGATATGAGACAGAAAGCTATCACTACCCAGCCAGAACAGCATTTCTAAGCATTTACTAATAGCCATTTAGGCTGCATCTATGCAATTTCACACAGAAGGATAAATGTCAAAAGTTCATGGAATGATCCAGGTGTTTCAAACACATGGTTAGTTTATTTTTTATAAGTAATGCAATCTCAGGTCATTGAAATTTAAATTTTTCATTTGAAGTTTTATCACTCTGCAAGCAACATAGATTAGAAAAGTTTTCCTTTTCATGTCCTATCTATTTCATTTGCTAGTTTCTTTTAAATACTGGTAGGCACATTTAGAGTACATATAATATTTTATCCAGAATCAGAATGGAGGACTTGCTAGGTATCCGATATTAATGAAAAAGCTTCCTACATTGCACAAAAATCACTAAAGACATCTTCCAGAAAATTACCTAAGGTACCTAGGGTTTTCAATTGCAACCACCCAAATTTCCTGAATTATTCTGTAACAATTACAATTATTCTGTAACTCTTCCAAGAGATATTATATTGGACAGAGGATGCTGAAGATAACTTGATACTTTCTGTGACAGCTTCTCAAGGTCATCTGTGTTGGTGTGCATTCCTCATTGCAAAGAACAGATGCTCCTACTTCTACTTTTGAGTTTTATCTTCTGTCCAGCAGTCAGCTGTCACCTCTTATTGTTGTAAGAGGTGATGTGAGCAGGGAAGTCAAGATAATTAAGCTTGATAAGAATTGTGGGAGCTTGAGTCTCATGTTTAAATGTATGTTTAACAAGAATCCATAAGAATTTAATTGCTCACCAAAGGATATGGCCTTAGGAAAGTTGCCCAGTGAAAGCAGTTTGGGTCCTCCTTTCTATCCAGTAATTGCAACTGTGTTCCTGAAGGCCTCCCAGTCTTTATCTTGTTGGGTGTGGGTCAGGGAAGGTGTCTGGAAATTATGGTGTCCAGTTTGTCAATTAGCCATATTCCTTTCCTCTGTTCTGTTTATTGGGACATTAGAAGTAATTTAGGGCATTTAATATCCAGCCAATGTCACAATTGTGTATTCATGTTGGGAATGGTAATGTGGAAAGAGGAATGAATATTGTAGATTCTTTTCATTGTAGCCATATTTGTAAAATACTTGGTGAGATTTATGAACAAATTATTGCTTATTTATGTACAAATTATTGATTACCTCTTCCAAGCAAAGTAAACAATCAAGAGATAGAACAGGTTTAATTTTTTAAAAATACTTGAAAGGCATACAGAAGTTAAAACAAGGCTTCTGGATTAAGGTGTCTAAATTTAAATCTCAAATATACTATTTTTGCTGTTTCCCTTTTTTTTTTAATTTTGATTTTTTTTTTTTTTTTTCAGATAAAATGGGAGGGAAAAGGGAGAGAGACAGAGATAGAGAGAGAGAGATGTGAGAGAGACACATTGATTGGTTGCCTCCCACATGACCCTGACTGGGGCTGGGGATTGAACCTGCAATGAGGTACATGCCCTCGATCAGGAATCAAACCCGCGATTCTTTGGTTCACGGGCCAACCCTCTAACCACTGAGCACACTGGCCAGGGCTGCTGTGTGCATTTAAGGAACGTTGCCTCAGTTCTGTCCTTGGGTTGTTGTGGGAGTAGCTCAAAGGGGTTACTATGTGTAAAATCCTAGAACAGTGCCTGGCCTCAGGAAACTCCACGTTTTAGTCCTTGAACAAAATGAAGACTTTGATAGAGATAGTCCATAAAAACAACCTTAAATACTTATCTGAATTTATTAAGCCTTCCTAAATGTAAGCCGCTAAACTCTATGACTTACCGTCGTATTATACACAAAGCAAGAAGTTATTAATCATGCCAGAATGATGAGAATAAGTTGGGCCTGTCTCAGGAAAACAGGTACATTGGTGATCCTATCTATAACATTGCTTGAGTACTTTTAACAATGGCAAGTAAACAAAGAATTGCTTAAAAGGTCTCTTCCTTGTACACTATTATTAGAGAGGCTAATCCTCCAGAAAGCTCCTGGTGTATCCCGGTTCCCTCCTCTCGTCTTTCCCACTGCAGTCAGGCATATACTTTCTTATATCGAGTCTTCTTCCCCCCTATTCTTTTCTGCCCAAATGACTTAGATGCCACCTTACAGGATCAGGTGATATTTGCCATTATGTTACTGACGTTGGTGTGATTAACTTCCTGTTGACCCTTTCATTACTGATGCTGGTTTCCAGGGAACATGCGGGGCCCCACAGAGTTTATAGCACAAAGCAGAGAGGAAGCAGTTTCTCTCAGGATTTTGTTCCATGGATCACCTTAGGCTTTGTGTTGTCTGTGCGACCAATTAGTGTGCATATTTCATGTGTGTCAGCTGAAAGGTGCTTCCTGCACCTGTGTGATTAGAAGTACTGTGAAGGACTAAAAAGAAAAAAGTCTGAGATATCTCAGGAGTTGTGTTCTGTTATGTAGTTCAAGTTGAGTGTTTTTGTTCAGTTGTTTCTATGAAACTAAATTAAATCACGCAGATAAATCCTTTAAGGAATAGCCAAGTGAATGAAAAGTCCACATGTATCTTATGCTAGATTATGACAGAAAATCCCAGTATTGATTTGCAAAAACATAACCCTGGGCGCTGCTTGGATGATTGCCAATGAAAAGAATTGCATATATTGATTACTGGTAACAAAATTCATAGACTGTTACCTACAGAAAGAACAAAAAGAGTAAAAAAACGAAAAACAAACCTTAGGTGCTTTATCTTAGGTCAACCAGTAAGATTTTTAATCTAAAACCCGGGGCATTGGAATCTATTTCGACATTCTCTTCTTGTAATATCACATTATAGTTGTACTTAGTATGCAATTAAAGAACCCCTTTATAAAAATTTGTCAAACCCCACAAGCATGAATATGAATATGACTTATTTGTGTTTCTGAACTAGCCCGCAGGTGCTAACAGCCCCTGCCATATAGTGCATGCAGTAGATATAGGTTGATTGAATGAATCATAGGATCCTAGGTAATTTTTACTTTCTCCTTTGTGTTTTTTTAGCATTTCTTTATTTTTATATATCAAATTTTGCTCTTGAGATTTTTTTCAAAGCTGATAATATAAATTAAATTACGGTAAAAGGCATTGAAATAGTCTATTAACTGAAAAAAACAGTACGTTTACATTGAATTTGAAACCTCTGATATTAGGAGCCCCGAGGAGCCTACTACAGATGCTAAGTGCTCAGATTTCTCTATGAAAATGCAGAGCAGTTTGATCTGGAATTGGGGGGAGCTGCCTGAGAGGGTGGTGAGGGCTGCATGAGGCCTTATGGGTATAAGACCAACTTCTTCCCACTGGAGGTTAAGTTTGTTCTGGCTCCATCGGAGAGCCCACAAGGAAGCAATAATGAGCTCTTCCAAGTCACTCGGAAGTCGACTCAACCCACTTCCCATATCAATTCGAATTGATCACATAGTACAATATTTGGTGGTGCTATTCTTATCCTTTTCCGTACTTCTGAAAAGAAAACACACCCCCTCAAAATGCTTGAAAACATGCAACAGAGAAGAATAAGCAGTCCAATAGGACCTGGCGAACGTTTGCTCTGGGTGTCTCTAGGCACCGTGAAGAATCCGCCTGCTTTTACTGCAACTGGACTGAATAACGTGGAAGCTTGCTTTTATGAATGGCTGTCTTCCCAAGCAACTCTGCCTTGCTGGACTTTGTTTGTTAACTTCTTTCAGTGTCCAAGAGAGAAAGAACAATCATGTCTCTTTCTTCACAGCCCACTCTCCCGACAGATACAACCTCCCCCCGGTTTAGTTCTGTGAATTCTCCAACTGCCCAGACCTGAGACAGTGAATTAATGACGCCCCCTCTGTGCAGCCGAGGGCTCCTCCAGCTGGCTCGCCCTGTCCTGTGCGTATGGCTTCTGTCAGCAGGCTTGAATTGAGATATTAACTGGCAGCTATTCATTAATTTTCACCAGGAACAATGACGGGACGATGTGTCAACCAGCTCTGAAGCATTTCCACTAACATTTCTCACAGCGATTGGAACTGGACTTGGAAGCTGGGAGGAAGCAGAAGTACCAGTTGTGCTGATTGGAGCAGTCCAGCTGGAACAGAGACTAATGGATTTAGCACAGAATGTGGAACAAAACATACACACAGACACACACACGGCCGATCATACTCTAGATCTGCATTTCCCTTTGAAGGTCTCCCTTACGGCATCTGTGGTTACTATCATATTTTTTCTCATGGTATAATTAAAATACAAAGCAGATATTATACTTCTTTACAGAAGAGAAGGGGTTAAACAGTAATTAACTGAGCACAGGCTATGTCCAGGTGCTGCGAAATTTTACGGAAATTATTTCTTTTACTTTTCACAGCAACCGGGTAACGGGAATGGTAACACCCAAATTTACAGATGTGAAAACTGAGACTAATTAACTTGCCAAGAACCAGAGTGGCAGAGCCAAGACAAGAATTCAAGTTTCCTTTCCTCTCATTTAGCATTCTTTCCTGTACGAATGCAAATGTTCTTTTAAAAAAAAATAGTGAATGCTTAAGAGCAGAATTCATATCCATCAGGCAGAATTCTCTGCCAGAATTACAGTGTTTACCTGAAGTAAAATGTGCTCATAAACAAAGCAGAGAGTGCAGCTGGTGCTTACATCTGGGATGATTAACTGGCAGGCACAGTATTTTCTGCCCTCAATTGCAGACTGAAGGCGGCAAAACCTCATGGTAATGGGTTTGTTCTCACACGGGACAAGGTGATCGGAATGAGAGAGCAGGGAAATGCTGCATGGGGGAATATATGTCAGGGATTCATTATGTATCTCTGTAATTCTCAAAGTAATTTCCAGTGTCTATTCTGTACCTTTCAACATATGAGTGGTTATATAGTGCATGCGTGCAAACCCACCTACAACTATACGCTTGGTTAAAATAATAGAATATTTGTTTCAGTGAAATATAAATAATAGTATAAAAATATTTATAGTAAAGAGGAGGAGATTCAAGACTGGGGGAAAACATATGGGAAAAAAAACAACACAAAACATTTAACTATCATCCTTGGCAATGTCTATAACAGCTCTTTGAAACTGCCAGGATATAGGGCGTAACTTGAATTGTTTACACGGCTTTTAAAATAAAATTTTCTCTCTCCTTTTGTCCATTCTTACTGGGGAAATTTTTCTCAGCATGATTATTAGGCTCACATTTGATTTTAGGATTCTGTCAATGGCGAAGATGTCTTGGTATTTGAGGGATGTACTCTGAGTGAAAAAGATGGAAAAGGAGCACCCTTCACCCTCCTCTTAAGGAAATGCTGAAGTGACAGACAAGAATATGCCATAGTCGGAGCACTTAACTTCCATCAGCCTTTTCTAGAAGCACAGTTACCGCACTGAAGGTAGAGAGTGATGGTCAAGGGAGAAACACCTTAGAGTTATAGCAACAGATATATAAATGTGATGCATTGCATTAGATTTATTTTTTAATTACATAAATAAAAGCTAATCTGTAAAATAAAGGCTCTTCTCCCCCCCACTACCCCATACTTCCAAATTAACCATCTGCATAACACCAACTGTGGTGGGAAAGCTCCATCATGTTATTTCCAGACTCAGCAGCTCGGAGAGGATGCCAAGATGGGGTACTGGGGTGTGGGCTCGTCAGAGGAACAGCACCAATAGTACAGATATATATGGGAAGAGATTTGTTTTAAAGAACTGGCTCATGTGATGATGGAGGCTGGCTTGCTGAAAATCTGTGGGATGGGTCAGCAAGACGGAGCGGAGAAGAGTCTGTGTCGCAGCCCAAGTCCACAGGCTGTGTGCTGCAGAATCCCTCTGGCAGGGGAGGGCAGTCCTCTGCTCTGTGCAGGCCTTCGACTGACTGCATGAGGCCCACCCACATGGTGGAGGTTTTACTCCAAGTACACCAATTTAAGTTTAAATTTCATCCAAAAACACCCTCACAGAGACATCTAGAATAATGTTTGATCAAATATATGGGCACCGTAGCCCAGCCAAGTTCACACATAACATTAATCATCTCAAGTCCACCCCTTGTCGCGTTAACACCCATATGCATCTGCTTTAAAATACTTGATCTCCAGCCTGGCCAGTGTGGCTCAGTGGATGGAGCCACGTCCCATGGACTGAGAGGTCCCTGTTGGATTCCCGGGCAGGGCACATGCCTGGGTTGTGGGCTTCCTCCTCAGTATGGGGTGAAGCAGCCAATTAATGTTCTTTTTTTCTCTCACATCGATGTCTCTCTCTCTCTCTCCCTTCCTCACTCTCTGAAAAAACAATAAAAACTTTAAAATAAAATACTTGATCTCCAAATATAGTCACATTCGAAGAAACTAGAGCTTAGGCCTTCAATGTATGAATTTTGAGGAGACATACTTTATTCCACAACATCGGGGCAGGCTTGGGGTTGTTTCGTTCCCATTCTATTGGCAAAGCCAGTTGGAATAGAGGGAAACTCCTTCTCATTTATTTTACTGTCTTCCACATCTAACTAATGCCAGCTTCCACGAGTGAATAGGATAAGAGTTAGTTCACGAAACAAGGATTGAAGGGCAGTTCACCTGCATCCAAACACCACCAGAGCTATGCAGGGGAGCACCTATATCAGCAGGGTAGAGACTGAAGAAATAAACAGAATTGAAACTGGTACAAAGTAGGCTTGTTCTAAAATAGGAGAACGGATCTAATATACAATTGTTAGGTTATAGGATAATATTTGGAAAAACAGACTCCACCCATTGCCTTCTAATAGAAAGATATTGAATAAAAGCTTGGGAAAACTAAACCTGTGGTCTGATAAGTTCAGACCACTTTCCTTGGGCTCCAGGGTTCAATAAGGAGAAAGTGCTAGTGAGCATTTAAGTTGTTGGGGATGTGGTGTTCCATTTAGAAAACAACACAGATGTTTGTAACTGTGGATTATGATCTTTTGCCCAAGAGGCTCTTTAATTCTTAGTAGTATTCTCTTTCTACGTGAGGAATGGAGACACCATTAGACCTTAAAGCCTCTGGCCAACCTAAATTGGAACCACAGCAAGGCCTGGGTTTGGATCTGACAAAGGACCTGGTGTGACTGGTGGAAGGACTCTCTCTTGAGGAGAGAATATGGATGCCAGTAAGAGAAACTCATCAACTAATTAAAATCCTGGTGGAGATGACTAAATCCAGTTTCAGCATGCTGACAAACACCCTGCTTAGCAGAGAGGCGCTGATCCCGAGGGTATCCCCTATCTCCAGAACCAGGAGGTGTTTTTCACCATGCTGTTCTTATTCTTATGTCTTGCCGTGAACAAAACAAAACAAGAAGCTAAACCACTACCCTACAGTATGTCGTTGGGGTTTGAGGGTCAGGTAGGGGGACTTGAAGGTGGCAGAATAATACACGCTGAGGATTCTTGTCCTGTTGCAATCTTCTTTCAAGGACATGGTTACAACCCGACGACGCACCCATGGCCCCTACTTCTAGTGTCTGTTTTAAGATCTGATTTAAGTTTAGATGGTATAAAAGGAGATTGCTTTTTAGAAGAATTTTTCCATATTTCACAGTTGTTCTCTGTATAGTCACATTGTATATTATAAAATGCATGTTTCACTGGCACATGCAAATATATTTCAACTTTTAAAACTCAGGCTGCATGCTTATAGTCACTATAAGTAAATATGTATCTCAGTGGCACTCTATCCCCAGTGCCTCCCCACCAAAAACTAAATAAAGGGCAAATGAATAAATAAATAAAATTGTTCAGACTGCTGACCTTCCTGTCAACAAAGGTGATGTGAATTACATGCATCTGTTTTCCAGCTGGAGACACAGGCACAGCCAAGAGTGTGCTGCACCATTAACACCACTAAGCATACTAAAAAACGGCAGCTGTGTTAAAAGGCCAGGTTTGGCATTATGTGTATTTGTGAGGACTTTTAGAAACACACAGATACACACAAAGCTGAATTAATGATACCAGGTGATAGGTAGAAGATAGGAAATATAAAATTCCCTAAGCAATGTTCTCCTCTTTTTAATGAAGTACCAAAAATACTGTTTTACTGGGATGGAGAGAAAAAAGGCTTTAAGCCAAATACCCTGGGCTGAGCTTGCAACTCTTCTTCTGTTACAAATTTAAGCGCCAAAGATTGGAGGTTGTGTGTGAGTATGCGTGTGCTTTATCAATACAGCAAGCGAAGTGAATGTTGGGTTATCTCTGGGATAATGTTGCAAACCTTATCTCATATCCCAAACTTATCTCCCAATGGGAGATTTGGACAATGAGCAGAAATATTTGGCTCTAGGCTACTTTTAAGGTTTCCAGTTTTTTGGGTTTTTTTCTCCTTCCTAGCACCACTCTCAGCTCACTAATCTTTCTGTCTTTACAACAGCTGGATGGCCCAGCTGGTGTGGCTCGGTGGTTGCGCGTCGACCCATGCACCAAGAGGTCATCAGTTTGATTCCTGGTCAGGGCACATTCCCAGATTGTGGGCCTGATCCCCAGTGGGGGGCATGCAGGAGGTGGCCAATCAATGTTCTCTCTCATCTATGTTTCTCTCTCCCTTCCTCTCTCTTTTTTTTTTTAAAAAGAAAAAAAAAAAAGAGATAGCTGGATGATGAGCCATCTGCTCAGTGGGAAGTGATCTGGTTTGTTCCCATTTTATGTTAGGTATAGGTCAGCTACAAAACAAGAGCAGGGACAATTTGAAAACATTACATTTTATTTCATGCCATGTGATAGAGTATACACATATTTTATCAAGAAAAAAGCCACACACTTTATAGTTCATCCGGCTGTTTAGATTTCACCCTCCTCACGTAGGCTGTAGTAATAATGGTATTTACAGAAATCTCAGCAGCTTGAGAAGGAAATTTTCCCCAGCAAGATAAATGACACCATTTTTCAAAGTGGTAGAGAGAAAAAGTGGCATGAAATTTACCTAAGAACAGCACTGTTGAAATGGGACAAAATAATTACTTTACCTTTCCTTGCATCCCTCCTCTGGCGTTTTCCCATTAGCCTTTAGCACAGAGATAGTACTAGGAAGAAACAGTTATTCTAAATCAAGACCAATGTGAAATGTTATACCAATTTAGTATCGTTATTCCCAATACTCTTACAGAAACTAAAAATGGAATGAGTACTCAGAATTTATACTGTAACTGCCTGTTACTTACATGAGATTGTTTTTAGACCTATCACCCTTGTTGAAGACATTCATTATGAGTTCACTTATGGAATGGCATCTCACAGAGCTTTTTGAAGACTTTTCTGAGATCCCCAAATGAGGCCTCAGAAACATGATTAGAACATAGTTATTTAGTTTCCCAGCAAATGCTGATTCTTTCCAGGAAAATTCCATAAATAAAGAAGCAAAGCTGTGTGTCAGTAATTGGAAGTAGCTGGGTTAGATTGTAAATATTAATGTGTAAATTACATCTTGTGCCAGCTATATACAACTAGGGTGGTATGCATATCTTATCTTCCAATAGTTTATTAAAAATATGATTTTGCATACAAATGCTGGTGTAATTGAGTTTCCCAAAAAAAGTCTTAAGAGATGCCACTTGGTACTTCAAGACATTTGCCTTGAGAATGTTTGATAGGTAAGAATCACCAAAAGTCAAAATTTTAAAGTTTATTTGTACCATTGTAGAAAACATTTTATTCTCAGTAATTCCAAATGCAAGAGCTGGTAAGCTGGAGTTTGTAAAACACAGTTTTTTGTTTTTTGTTTTTTTTTTTATCTTCATCTGAGGACATTTTCGATATTTTGTTCAGATAGAAGGAGGGAGGGAGAGAGAGAAACATCAACGTGAAAGGGACACATCAAGTGGTCACCACCCACACGGTCCAATCAGGGCCGGGGACAAACTGCAACCGACGTCCGTGCCCTTAGCGGAAACTGAACCCAGGTCAGACCGCAGGCCAACGCTCTAACCGCTGAGCCAAACCGGCCAGGGCTGTAAAACCCAGTTTTTAAAGGGCTAAGCTACATGGAATATGGCTGAGTGGCTATAGAGGGTTGTAGTACCCCTTTGGCAAGAGATCAGAAATGAGGGGCTAGACTGAAGGGCAAAGGAGCCTTCTGAGTGCAAAGTCAAGGTCAGGACCAGAGTTGGTTACTCTTTGATAAAGAATACTTATGGTTTCTCTATTTGAAGAAGCATTTTTAATTCGGAACTATATTGAAAAATAGTGAAAGAATTCATAGAGATGAATTAAATCCAGACTAGTAATGACAACATATAGCTTACTGTCCAGTGGTCTTTTATGTATAAATGTATTAACACAAGAACTATGCATATGCCCAGGCATAATAAATAGGCTGGTCTGGAGTTATACCAAACTCCCTGGTCACTAGTTTATTGTTAAAACCCTTAGCTCAAAGAATGGAAGGAAGTATCTCTGTAATCATTGCTCTAAATCCTTTGCTTTTGACATCATTGATTCTCTGGCATTTAAAATTGATATCCAGTAGTTAGTGGGATCATTTCTACTCTATGTTTTACTGGTCATGTTTCGCTGTTCATTTTTGCTATGTTAATTATATAGAATCCTCAGTGTCTTTCGTGATATTTTCTTAGAAAAGTTATGCCTTACACTGGAGAGATTTATTTATTTATTTATTTTAGTTGTGATACTGTTGCCAAATTTGTTTCAAAATTTATTTGCATAATTTGATGGAGATGCTAGAAATTCAGGAGCTCCAGCTCTTCTCTAACATAAATGTTGTCTCACTACACCTTCAAAAACGCTTATAATTACCTTATTTTAAACTGTGGTTTCTATGATAGTGTTTTTAGACTTTTCTGGTTTCAGTGTGAAGATACTAACTTTCAGACAAAGTACCCACTGAAGACTTTATCTCTCATTGCTCTAAAGTCCTTCATTCTACAAAGGCTGGTGTCTCCCTAGTTAGATAGACCTCTCACTGCTACTTATCATTTAAACTGGTGTCCACAGGAAGTTACATTCATGATGTTCAGTTAACTGTTCCATAATTTTAAGTTGATATTGGGATGTAAGGAAGTCACGATGCCGCAGGAAGGGCTTGGCCGTCCGGGCCACATGACTGAGGGCAGCAGCGCAGGGTGTTGACTGCAGCACGTGGTGTCAGTCACACGGTGGCCACACCAGCACGGCACTGACGGAGCTGGGGTCTGCCTCTTAGCCCGTTCTTACCATTCCACACACCATGCTCCTCAGCAGAAGGCAGGGCTTTCAAGTAGTGATAAATGCAGTTGATGTTTAGAGTCCCTGGCCGGTTTGGCTCAGTGGTTAGAGCATCAGCCTACGATCCAGGAAACCCGGGTTCGGTTCCCACTAAGGGCATGTACCTCGGTTGCAGTTTGTCCCCAGTCCTGGTTGGGTCGTGTGGGTGGCAGCCACTCGATGTGTCCCTTTCACGTCAGTCTTTCTCTCTCTCTCTCTCTCCCACTCTATCTGAACACAAAATGGAAAGAACAAAAAAGAATTCCTCACAGAAATGTTCCTGCATTTAGACAGACTTTCTAGTTTCATAGTAATTTTCTGTAAAGGTTTCTTTGAATTTAGTGAAGAATATTTAGAGTAAGCTCTGTTAATGTGAATGTCAATTATGAATATTGGTCACCTCAGTTTGATGTTAACTTGCCAATATACTTTTTCCAATTCATTTTCTAGCCCACTTTTTTAAAGACCAAAAATGTCTGTATCTTAAGCACATATAAGTTGAAGAAAACATAATTTGGAAAATGATTAGGCACATTCAGGTAAAGGGCAAGAGCTATCAAATTATTTTTTAAAACTGTATTGAGAAATAATTGGCAATAATACATTTTAAATATATGACATTCAAAGTGTGTTATTTTAAAAATAATGTTATAAATTTCCCGTATTCAAATTAACTATATAAAATCAAGATAGCCTTATGAGTGATAATGATCTTCTTAAATTTTACGTAATTGTAATAACAAATTTAACTTAAGAACCACCCTTGTAACAAATTTTTAAGTGTACAGTACAGTATTGCTAATGACAGGCATAGTGTTGTACGGCAGATCCCCATAATGCATTTGTCTTGCATAACTGACACTTACGCCTGTTGAATAGCAACTCCCTATTCAGCCTCTGGCAACCACCATTCTGCTATCTGATTCTGAGTCTGACTGTCTTAGACACACTGCACATGTAGAATTTTGCAGTATTCATCCTGCCATGACCGGCTTGTTTCACTTATCATGATGTCCTCCAGGTTCGTCATGTTGTTGCATATTATTAAAGTTATAATGAGAACAGTTGGGTGATTAGGACTTAGCTGAAGTCAAATGGGAAGTTCCTGGTCCTTGCCTCATAGCTTGTTACCTCTTTGACTTGACAATGGCCATTCCCTGTTCACACCTCCTCTGCAAGGCCATATCTTAGCCATCCATCGAGGGCCTGCTCACATACTAACTCCTCTAGGAAGTTTTGTTTCCAGGCAGAGTTTCATATGACCTCATCTGAAAACCAGTAGCACTTTTCTGTACCTTTTACTACAACTGTGTATCTATGGTCTATCTTTACAGAGAGAATGAAAACTCCTGAAGGCCGGGAACAACATCTCCCTTGTTCTTATATCGTCCACTGGGGTTTGCATTTGATGGGTTGGTTAATGAATATGCAATAAATGTCTATTGATGGATAAATATTCATGGAATATAAGTTCTGTACCAGCTTTGGAAAAGTGAATTGTAATTGGCAACATTGTAGAAACTAAACATTTCAGACTATTATGACTGGTAAAAAGCTGTCCAGATATTGTCAGGGACTACCTGAGCAAACGCTTTTCTAACCTTTTCTTGAATTCATAGAAACTTAGGTCTGGAAGGAAAATTTAACCTTCTAGTTCTCTAAATTAGCAAACATTGATCCAAAGAATGAAATGACGTAATAAATGACAAACAGACCTTGCAGTAGGACTAGAACCCAGGCTTCTTTAGGTCTGCTGTAGATATATATTTTTTTTATTTCTTTACTTAGGTGCACGCCTCCCACTTGCTGCCTGTTTTGGTCTCTTAATTGTCATGAAAACAGATGCTCAGTCCCTATCAAAATGTTTGTGTATTTCTGGGTATACAAAGGTCTGTGCCTCTGTGTGTGTGTGTGTGTGTGTGTGTGTGTGTGTGTGTGTGTGTGTTTGCATATATCTGCATGCTTGCCTATTGGAGGAAGAAGAAGGCTACATACAGTGGGGCCCACCACTGGTTTATTCATATTCCACACCCATAGTGCACTCGCTAGGAAACAATGATGTATTTTGCATCAAGCTTTTGTCAATGGCAAGTATATACCTCTGTAAAGAACGCCCTCTTGACCCTTTCGTGTTATCCACACGTAAAAGACAGAAAGAATTAATGTCTTTAAAAGAGATTTCCCTGCTGGGCAGTTGAACAAGCAACTTTTGCATATTAAATGTGAGGTTATTTTGTTCCTTTCTGTGACATAGCAATCATAATAAGACTACTAGTAATGCCAATTAAAATGGCTCAAGTATTTATTTATTTTTTCAAAAAGATAAATAGGTAAAAGAAATGCCAGTTATTCTCCCTTAGGACAAAGTCTTCTTGTATTGCTTTAAATTCACACTGAAAACCTCTGTAGCAATGTAAAGGCAGAATTACCCCCCTCTCAGCAATGATACCGTGTGCAATGAGCAGATGCGAGGATATAGAGGTGAATGAAGTACAAGAGCATCCAAAGCTGAATGGCAGAGAAACCTATATATTAAAAACTAAAAATTAGACCTAAGTGATTATAACCAGCATATACCTAGAAATGGGAGGAGCCCACTATTTCTGGTAAGGTCAGATATAGGAGAGAGATGGATAGAGAACATCTATGACAGAAAGTTTCAGGTACTTCATAGTGATAAACAGGAATAAAGGAAATACTATATTTTCTGTCCTATAAATTCCAAGTAATCTAGCTTGGAATTCTTATTTATCTTTTGACCTGGTCTCATAATGTATTTATGAAGGAGAATTCCTTTATTATTATGTGTTTAGTGGTCACATTTGTCAATCTTCATGACAATTATGAAGAAGCTCTTATATATTGAGAGGAGCATAATTACATTAACAATGGATTCATGTCTAGAGTCTATCTCTTAAAGGTTGTAAGACACAGGGCAGGTCAAATCACTTGACCTTTTGAACCCGTGGAACGGTGATAGAATCATACCTTACAAAGATAAGTAAATGAGAAGAGCTAAATGTAAGTGTTCAGGAAATGATACAATATAATGGAAATCCTAGTTACTATTAACTTGGACTTTTGCTTCAAGTATTGATCAATTACATATGGCTGAAAATACATTGAATCATAGTCGTGGACTAAACTTGAAGAAGTCAGTACAAGAGTATTTTTGAAAATAGCAACTTTATCGCTGGAAACATTAGCACTGCAGAAAGAAAGGGACCTTAGAACTCTTCTGAACCAACTCCTTTATTTCACCACCACCAGCAGCTGAAGCCAGAGGGACACACGTGGGAGAAGTGACGCCAAAGCAGGACTCTGCCCCTCTTAGTCCAAGTCCAGGGATCTTCCCATTTATTCCACCAGACTCGACATTTGTCAGCTCCATTACCACCCAAATCATTATCTTCATGACCAAAATCAATTTAGACAAGTTTTTTTAAGTAGTTAATTTTTCATGATGTAGATCAAGTAGTTCACATCATTTTCCTCTTTTTTTCAAATGGAGAAATTGACGCGATTATTGGTGTGGTTCCTACAATCTCTAAATGCTAATAAAGCAGCATTTTCAGTGGTGTACATGGTGGTCACAGTGCCAAGGTAGGGGAAGAAAACAGAGCACCTGAAGTAATTAGAAGGGTGAAAAAGGGTGGTAGAGTTGTGTATTTATATTGTGAACATACATTTTGACTTCCACCTGAATCATGGTAAAGGAGCTGAAATAAGATTTCAGCTAACAGGTGGCCACACTGTGCCCTCATTGCTGTTACACCTGACTGGGTTAGACTGACACCGTTGTACCGGATCCTAGGTCAGAGTAAATTTTCAGTACCAACATGGGACTAACAAAGGCAGGATTGGAGTGAGAGCCAAAGTCAGGTCCTGGGGCTGGGGGTGATTCAGTACAGCTAATAAAGGATGATATCAAAGAAGAGCTGAAAGGGACAGGGGAAAATAGTTGCTGAGATCTGAAATTCGGTTGCCAAACATAGAGATGATAACGTGGAAAAGCAGCACCGAGAGGAGGGCCAGCCAGGGCTAGGGAAGAGCCAGAACCAGGGGAAGGAGCAGGCAGAGGGAGAGTCTGGACGAAACTGTGCTGACCGCTGAGTGCATGAGTCTCTGAAGAACATGGCCTTGAGCTAGTTCTTGGGTTTGCTTGTCCCCGGTGCGCCCCCAAGCATGTTGCTTAAAGTTTCATGTCTGTATTAGACAGCCATAGATGGAAAGTAAGTGTATGGTTTGGAGAAAAAGGCATTATAGCCTTTGATAAAAAAGTAAATGTTTTTAAAAGTATTGTTTTACAAAATATGTATAACTTTTTAAATACCCTGACATATTTTTGCATGTCAAAAGAGCAATAGTGTCCATTGAAAGGAAGCTTAGTGAAGAACATTAAAATAATTTGTTTATTTCCTATTTTGAAATTAGTTTGCCAAAAGGGATACAATATTCATTCATTAGTGAAAGAATTATATATTTTACCCAATATCAGAGGCTCTTATTGAGAATTCCAAGTGTTTGTCTCCTGCAGTATCATCTAGTTCTGTTACGACAGAACTAACACCTTCACAAGGTGTTTGTTTTCCGTCTTTCTTCCTCCCCACAAAAACAAAATGTTTATTTTTTCATAAAATAGCTGCTATGAATGGTTTCTGTGTTTTTTACTGCAGAGCAGGCTGGACCTTTTGTCCAAAAACCACCTGACCCGACTCCAATTCATACACATGCGATTGTTTACATTGTAACTGAAGTAAGCACATTTTGCCATTTAAAGTTTGTCTGCTTTGTGTAGGGTAAAACCTGCACCACCATCTTCAGGCCATGACTAAGACAGACCCTGCAGCTCTGAACAGACTCAACCCACTGCAGCACCTCTGGGTTCTGTGACCCAGAGCCCCTCTCCATGCTGCTGGGGAAAATCACTAGACACTCAGGTCCTTGGTGGATTCCTCTCTCCCCCTGGAGCTCCTGCCCTTTCCTTTTCTGGTTGGGGACCCAGTTCTGTTGCTCTGGAAGGCCTCATGCTGAGAGGGACTGCCCTGCATGCAAACCTGTCAAAGTGCTCCCCAAACAAAGCCTGTCGTATTACTGAAAAAGGAAAAAGAAAAAGAAAAAAAAAGTCTAAGCAGCCTTTATCTTGTAAACTCGCTTTCTGATCTCTCTTGTTTTAATTTCAGCTGTCTTCACTATGGCTGTTGATTAATTGTTTCCAACGTAAGATGAACTGAGGCGTGTGTAGGTGGGAACAAAAGTGAAAGTGTTTCATCACTTATGATGTTGGTATCTCATCAGATTTCTCCACATCCTCTGAATCTATGCTTGTTTAACTCCAAATATTTGCATAAACATAAAAAAATCAGTCATTTGGATATTTTTTCTACATGTTATTAATCATTGAAATGCTTCTAAATCCCTGCTTTTCATAGCAAAGTGCACAAGGAGCATTGACTTGGAGTAATGTCAGAAAACATGTAACCTAGTGTATATTCATAGGCATATTTTTAGTTGTCTGGACAGGAATAACATCTAGCTGATTAGTTGTGTTTTAGTAGAATTTTGGAAAGAATAAATTACCCTATGCCTCATGACTGTTCTGATACCTGCTATTTATAGCTCTGTTATGGGCAAAGAACATCAAAACAGAATAAATTAATTGTTCTCCATGCCACTGTGTTTTGGATATAGTCGTATCAACATTTAAAAAATATAAAATAAGTGCTGATAAAACATAGAAACCTATTTCCTCTTTGTCTTTGAAGAAGGAAAATTATTATTTTAGACCTGAACCTTCCTCCTTCTACCTACTGACTGAGAACAAAAGTTGATGTTTCTCAAATTCACTGTAATTTGTGTGGTAGGTTAGGTCAAAGGTATATCTCAGTTCTCTTCTGACTCCCCTCCTATTCCAATCCATCCCTCCTTTGTAACACTAAATGTTTTATTGTGGTAAAATATGCATAACATAAAGTTTACTATATAAACCTATTTAAGTGGACAGTTCAGTAGCGTTAAGTGTATTCACATTGTTACACAACCATCACCACCATCCATCTCCAGAAATGTTTCTTCTTCCCAAACCTAAATGCCATACCCATTAAATAACTCACTATTCTCCTTTCCCTCAGCCCCTGGTAATCACTGTTCTACTTTCTGTCTCTCTGAATTTGCTTATGTAAGTGGAACCAAACGATGCTTTCTTCTTTTGTTTCTGGCTTCTTTTACTTAGCACTAATGTCTTTACAGCATCCATGTTGTAGCATGTGTCAGAATCTTACTCCTTTTTTAAGCTAAGTAACAATTCATTGTATGGATATCCTACTCTTGTTTCTTTATTCTTCTATTGATAAACATTTGAATTGTTGTCCACCTTTTGACTATTGTAAATAATGTTGCTGTGAACATTGGTGTGCAAATCTCTGTTCAAGTCCCTACTTTCATTCTTTGGGGTATATTCTCAGAAGTGCAATTGCTGAATTAATGGTAATGTTATGTTCCAGTTTTCTCCTAAAGCTTTAATTATTTTGTTTGAGTCTCTAACTGGCCAGCTTCTCCATAGCATCGCTTTCTTCTTGATCTTGTTAAAACACTTTATGGAATAATTTAAGCTATAAAGTTTAAAGGAATGCCAGGAATTAATGCTTTTATTTATTCTGCAAATATATAATAAACATATGGTAAGCACTTAGAATGGGAAGGTACTTTTCTAGGTCTTGGTTTCAGTCAATAAGTAAGGAGACAATGTAATTCCAGCTGGTAGGTATAAGAAAATAGAAAAGAAATGTGATGTAAAATGGCTGGGGCCACTTTAGTTTGGCTTTTCAGGGAACGCCTCTTTGAGGGGGAAACTTTGAGCTTGGAGACCTGAGTAACAGTGAGGAGCCAACTATGCTGAAAAGAGTATTCCAGGTGGAGAGAACAGCAAATGCAAAGGGTGTCAGGTGAGAAAGACACAGGCCAATGTAGCCAGAGTCCATTGTACAAGGGTAGAGTGGGGGCGGGGGCTTAGTGCCAGGAGTGGATTTTTATTTGAAGTTCAACAAGAAACCAATAGATAGCATGATCTAATTTATAGTTTATAAGATCACTCTGGTTGTACTGTAAGAAGACAAGAGACAAAAACGAACAAGGAAGCCAGATAGGGGCTATTTGAGTGGGCCAGGAAAGAGATAATGTTGAATTATATTAGATTGGAACCGGTGGTTAGATGCAAAAGAAGAGGAGACTTTGGAATCTTTTTTTATTTTTATTTAGACAAGATAATTTATTTCTCTCTCATGTAAAATTAGCCCAAAGTTGTTACGGTACGCAAGATCTTTTATCTTCTTGCTTTACCATTAGTAACTTCCATTCCTAAGTGGCTTCAGAAAATCCACCATTGCATTAAACGGAATATATTTTAGAGGTAAGGTCGATAGAACTCACCAAAGAATTAGAGGTAATTGGGGAAGGAAAGAAAGCAACTAAAGTTAGCACTCATCTGTGGGTGAAGTAATTAGATAAATAGTGATGGTGCAGAATGAAATAGGGAATATTTGTGGAATATTTAGGTAGAGGTTTTTTTGAGGAATAAAAAAGCTATTAATATGAGATATCTATTGCCCTGGCCGGTTTGGCTCAGCGGTTAGAGCCTCGACCTGCGGTCCTGAGAGACCCGGGTTCGGTTCCCGCTAAGGGCACGTACCTCGGTTGCAGTTTGTCCCCGGCTCTGGTCGGTCGTGCGGGTGGCAGCCACTTGATGTGTTCCTTTCACATCGATGTTTCTCTTTCTCTCTCTGTTCCTCTCTCTCCCTCCCACTCTACCTGAACAACAACAAAAAAAGAGATATCTATTATACTTCCAAGTGAAGATATAAGCAATTGCCTAAAAAAGTATGGGACTCAATGAAGAGGTCAGATTCAGAGACACAGTTTTGGAAGTCATTGGAACATAGACTTTTGGACGTCATTGGAACATAGACTTATTTAAAGTCAATTGACTGGATAAGGTCACCCAAGTAGGGAATGTTGATAAAGAAGATGAGAGTCCAGAACCGAGCCCTGGGAACTCCAATATTAAAAGCTGGTAGAGAAGAAACCAACAGAGACTGAGAAGAAGTCAGTAAGTTGGGAAGAAACTAGGAGGACATGTTATCACGAAAGCCTCTCAAGATGAAGTATTGATTAAAGAGAAGACAGAAAAGTTTCTGTTGGATTTGAGGTCACATTTGTGATCTTGACAGTATAATGTGTTTAAATTGTACATCAAACTGAAAGACATCCACGCTATATACTCTAGCCAAAGGAATAGCCACAGAAAGTTGGCACATGGATGTATCTGGAGTGTGTTTTTGGTTCTGTCCTTTGGATTTCCCTGATAGATTCACATTGCTCTTAAGTAGAGATCAGGAATAATATCTTGGTGATGAATAATTCTGACAGGAGCCAAGAAATCCCAGAGTTAAGCACATCAGGTTTATTATTAGTTGTTTCCTGAAAGCAACTGAAGCTTTGAAGACTCTATTAGGTGAAATATAACTCCATTAAATTGTCTGACTTTTTAATACTTTAATTTAGTGACATGGACCACTTTTAGTGTGAAATGTTTTGGCAGAAGGATCCATTTTAAGCTGCTGGGCTTTTGTACTTCTGCATTTCAGCTTCCAAGCCTTTTCACCGGTCTAAGTATTCCAGATTTGTATCTTGCCCAATGATGATAGAGGAAGAAGGGCACTTGGGGTGGGGTTTAATCATCAAGGATGGAACAGGTTAAATTATTCAAAAGGGTGACGTGGTGAAAATACACTGGACCGGGGGCCTGAAATTCTGGTTCACCTTCCAGGTGTTCAACCTGACCCTCCACATTAGTACTGTAGCCATAGAACCTCTTTGGTCCCCAGATTTCACATTTGTAAACTTCCTAGATATGGACTAGAAATTACACCCTTTAATGTAATCGTAGGATCTCATGTATTCTAAAGCATTTAGTGACGATCCATGGAAGTTGGTTTGAATGACAGATCTAGCCCTTACTAGTAGAGAACATGCCCTAGATGTAGAGACTGAGAAGGGCCATCTGGTCAGAGGTGGAGATGAATGACCTCACCCCAGTACAAGATGGACCTAGAGGACACCAAAAAGAAGACGAGAAGGAGACAGGAATGGGGCCGGGGGCGGGGGGGGTGTGACTGAAGGGAAAAATATGACAGGGAAGCAATTTGAAGGCCGAAAGGTGAGAAACTGAAGTCCAGGGCTTCAGACCAATTGTCAGACCTTGGTCTCAGGTCAGACAAGATTTCGCAGGCTGAAGAAAATGACGACAAGATTTGTTTGGTGTGTTTGAAGCTGGGCCACAGAGTGGAAAGACTGTGGTCTACGCTTAGCAGAACTGATAGACAACCTGAAGCTGAACTGAGAGGTTTTCAACTGTATGTGGTTATATAAAAAAACAGCCCCCTGTGGTAGTAAATTGTTGTGTTATAACACAGTGGATGAAGGTAAGACATAGAGTCTCAGGCTGGAGGGATTGACAGAGTGTGTGGTAGGCGGAGGACAAGAGCTTGGGTGGGGAGGCTGAGGTCTTAGCTTAAATTCTCTCTGTATTATCTCTTCCTTCTTCCCCACCTCCTCCTCCTTCTTTTTCCTCTTCTTCTTTTCCCTATCTCTTTATCAACCCCCACCCCCCCAAAACGATGCTTATACAGCCAGCAGGGTTGTCACACTTTGTTGACACCACCCTTACAAGGAATCATGAGCAAGGTTTTTAAGTGGAGGTAAATTCTAAACATCTGTGTTACACTTCACAATACAGAAAGCACTTTAACAAAACCCCTCTGATTTGATCATCACAATAATGCCTGAGGCTGGTAGTTATATTGGTGAATTCTCATTATTGATGAAGAAGCTGAAATTCTGATGAGTTAAATTTGTGGCCTGAGTCTTAGTAATTGGCAAAATCAGCCAAGCCTGTCAGTCGTCAGACCCCATGGTCCTCTGGTTCCAAATGCCATGCTCTTTTTCAGGACAGTTCATGGTTTTAGACACAAAGAACCGATTATTTATTAGAGATGAGAAAATGGAACATATTGGGGATCTTTTTCTTATACTACAAGGAAGATGCCCAGAGCCAGAAGGCAGCTGGCCAATGACAGAAGGAAACCAAAGAGCCTGAATAATTGATAAAGTATATACTAAATCCAGAAACTGTCAAAGTGAGCCGTGTTCGAGATTTTGGAGTTGCCTGGTTATTTATGACACCTGGTGATTCTGGGTCTCTCCGTAATGAAAACTTCATGGAATCTGAAGGAAATCATAATTTGTTATGTTATTTTCAGTTTTTCACCACAAAGGATCATCTGTAATTGTATCAAATGATTATAAATGACATATTTTTAGGGACCTAATAAGCAATTCAAGGGACAGTTCTGCTTATTAGTGCCAAAATATGCATTTATTCCACATACAGCTTTTTGTAGACATTTTCTAGTATCTCATTTCTGACTATTAAATTATACCCCAAATAGAATATGCAACTGCATGTACCCAGCCTATTCCAGTGGACATTAAGTGCAGCATAAATAGAAACTTAAGATAATCAGAAGCATTTAGAATTCCGTTCTTATTCATCGGACTGGCTTGTCCCTGTTCTGGATTGCAAGTGGCCCCGAGCCTCTCCCACCCTGGCCCCTTCCCCAGGTCTGCATTCCTGTGTTCACCTTCCCTGTGCAAAGAATTCCAAGGCAGACTTCCCCCCAGGACTGCTTATGCGTTGTCCACACACGAATCGCTGTTACTCAAAACATAGGAAACAATGATTGGGGATAAAAAGAGAAAGCCTATTCCTTGGAGAGCAGGAAGGAAGCCAGGCGTCTTTTTCATACTTTCTTGTTTGTGGGAAGCAGTTTTTTTTTTTTTTTTTAGTGAAAACAGATTTGGAACATAAAAAAAAAAAAAACCAGATTGTGTGTGTGTGTGTGTGTGTGTGTGTGTGTGTGTGTGTGTGTTGCTATTGGTCCTACATGATCAATTTGATTAGTCATCTAGGAAGCAGTAAATGCCATGTTTGGGGCAGGTGCAAGGTTAAAAATACTTAAAAAATAACATCTTGGTGATGTTTCACGTAGAGGACAAATTAAAACCAAACAAACTGAAAACCCACAAGTATCAAACAATTTTCCCATTAACTATAGAAGCTAAGAACTGTCTGTGTTCATCTTTCCTTCCAAGCTGTACTGCAATTTTTAATTTTGTAATTTATACTTATATGTCACTATACCAGATGTAGTCTTTTGAGACTTTCTGGTTATGGGAAGCATATGAAATGAATTTTCAGTTGAAATATGCTTTCTTTTTTTATGTTATTTTTTTGAAATGTGCCATTTAACATTTGTTGGGTAT
Organism: Molossus molossus; assembly: GCF_014108415.1. Classification (NCBI taxonomy): domain Eukaryota; kingdom Metazoa; phylum Chordata; class Mammalia; order Chiroptera; family Molossidae; genus Molossus; species Molossus molossus. The sequence goes on from NW_023425403.1 coordinate 21,901,089, forward strand.
TTTATGAGAAGGGCTTTGCATGTAGGCTTGAGCAGTTGAATAGACTTTATAGCAGGGTGAATCTGAGTGTTGAATTGACTTAGAGTTTTATTTTCAGAAGCAGATGGGGAGAAAGTGATTTTTGCTTTCAAATTTACTTTTTTTCCCCCCATTGATTTTTATTTTTTTCTCCAATTTTTATTAATTTATTTTTGTTACAGATGTTTCTCCTTCCCGTCCCGCAGACACCCTCCTCCCCATCCCGCTCCCCCAGCATTGTCGTCTATGTCCACTGGTTATGCATCATATACGTTCTTTGGTTCATCTCTTCCATCTCCACTGCCCACCCTCCTCTGAGGTTTGTCCGTCTAAACCATGCTCCTTTCTATGTCTCTGGGTCTATTTAGTTTATCAGCCCACCTTGTTCATCATATTCCACAAATAAGTGAGATCATGTGGTATTTGTCTTTCTTTGATTGGCTTATTTAGCATAAGCAAAATAAGCCAATCAGAGAGGTCAAATGTACTCTTAACAATATTCCAGCAGTTGACAAAGGACTGTTGGAGACCTGTGCTCGGCGCTGGGCAACACAAGGAGAAAGGGCACCGTTCTCGCACTCCTGGGATTTACAATCTAAGGAAGGACACAGAATATAAACAAACACCAATAAATACACAGTTACAAAGTGTGCCAAGTGCTGTGATAGAGAATGATGGAAATGCATTTCTCCACACTCCGGGTTAGCACCTGGCCCATCAGGAAGGCCCATCAAGTACACGCATCAGTCTTGGTGCCTTTCTAGAACCTCATCTGGGGACAGTGACATGGGCATTTTGATAAAAGTGAGAAGACACTAAATTGCTGTAATACAGTGTTTTAAAAGCTGCTTGTTGTTTCTCTTTTCTTTTAACCTAAGATTCTAGGGAGATGGTTCCAAGGCTGCTGCAGAGCCACGGAGAAGGAAAGGGGGGTGAGCAAAGGGTGGGCTTGCAGGCTGGGGTGCCTTCCACCCCAACTTCTCTCAGGCCCTGCTTTTGTCTGTTGAAGAATTCCCCTGCTAAAGCAAGAAAACCTTTTAAATTCACTGCGGTGGTCCAAATAGGTCAGTCTTTGGAACTAGGCAGTTCTGGATTCCGAGCGGCACCGGAGCACTAGAGAGCCTTCCTCTCGTTGTCCGGAACCTGGCGCTCAGACCCCTTCGGTGGGGCTCGCAAGGCTTGGACACCTTGCCTGGGAGAGAGGGAGTTACTGCAAAACACAGCTTTGGATGTGCTCATCACCTATATTTGTAGTCAGTAGGCAAAAATTATAACTGTATTATCATCGATGATCATTTTTAAAAGATGTTGTGAAATCAAACTTGGCCACTTTGTATAACACTATCTATATTTCTATTTCTGTTCCACTCAGGATTATTCTTGGGTATTAGAAAAACTCCTGGACACTTAATCTCGTCACCCTCTAGAGAGCAGTTTTTTAAAAAAATGATTATTTATTTATTTATTTTTTTATTTTATTTAATTTTGTTACAGATGTTTCTCCTTTTTTACTCCATTGACACCCTCCTCCCCACCCCCCCGCCCCGTCCCCGGCTTTGTTGTCCATGTCCATTGGTCATGCATACATGCATATAAGTTATGTGGGTTATCTCTTCCCTCCCCCCACCACCCCCTTTCCTGAGGGTTGTTAGTCTGTACCCTACTTCCGTGTTTCTGGGTCTACCCTATTCCTCAGACTGTTATATTCATTATATTCCATATATAAGTGAGATCATGTGGTATTTGTCTTTTTCTGCTTGGCTTGTTTCACTTAGGATAATACTTTCTAGGTCCCTCCATGTCGTCTCAAAGGATAAGAGATCTCTCTTCCTTACAGCTGCATAGTACTCCATTGTGTATATGTACCACTGCTTTTTTATCCATTTGTCTACTGATGGACACTTGGGCTGTTCCCAGATCTTAGCTATTGTAAAGAGTGCTGCTATGAATATGGGGGTACATATATTCTTCCTGATTGGTGTTTCAGGCTTCTTAGGGTATATTCCTAGAAGTGGGATCACTGGGTCAAATGGAAGTTCAATTTTTAATTTTTTGCGGTAACACCATATTTTTTTCCATAGTGGCTGCACCAGTCTGCATTCCCACCAGCAGTGCACTAGAGTCCCCTTTTCTCCACATCCTGGCCAACACTTGTTGTTTGATGATTTGTTGATGTCGGCCATTCTGACAGATGTGAGGTGATACTTCATTGTTATTTTAATTTGCATCTAGAGAGCAGTTTTTGATATGTTGCTAATTGTGCCCAATGGGCTGACTCCACTGCTCACTTCAGCTACAGAGCAATAGGAAGAAAAACAGTTGCGAAGGGAAGGCACAGCATTTGTGTGTACATACGGCAATGGGTAACTGCTGTAGACAAATTTGGCCTGTACACACCTGTGGAAACACATATATCTCTCTTGTTTTTTCAGATTTTGCTCATGGAAGGGACACTTAATTTGTTCTTTGAATTTAACCATCATATTTCAACATACATGCTGATTTAATCAGCATTTTGACCAGCATCACTGGTCAAACTTTTCTTTTTATAGCATTCAGACAGCTTGTGCATATAACCACATGCAGTTTTATTTTGTCACCAACTGGTCACCATATGGAAGCCAGTTGAAATGTATTTTAATTATGGAGCTCTGCACACAAGCAGATCGTCTCAGGGAAGCTCTGGGAGCATAGTGGCAAGTGGATTCAGCTTAAGACCAGAGGAACAGTGTGGATCTGAGATGTCAGCTGGCAATTCTGGGCCCAGAGCGACTCCTCGAGAAAGACCCATGAGATGCCAGTCGGTGCCTTAGATTACCTTATATATGGTGAGCTCAGAAAAAGGTGTGCTGTCCAACCTTCTTCCGATGTGATGGTTAATGTTATAGATATCACTTCAGTAATCTGACTGCTTCAATAACATATTTATAATTAAAAATACAGAAAAGAGAAATGGAAAGAAATCTAGAATGAGTGGTTACAGTTTTGTTGAAATGCAGATGTAACTTATTCCCTTTATTAAAAAAATGAATTTGAGCTATTCTCTTATACAGACACTTCTGTCCTAACATCAAATTGAGTAAAGAATAAAAAACTGCATTTTCTTCCCCTGTTAGTCATCCCTATAAATATCATTTAAGGACATTTAAAATAAAATAATTGTCTTATTAAAATTTAATTACATGTTGTGTTAAAAATGTTAAAATTTATAGCAGAAATAAATCAGGATTTATTTTTAGTCTCAACTGGAAGGATATAAGAAAGTATCAGTCTTTTTCTAGATGCTATTAGATATTTTTTTCCCCATTTTATCATTTCTTTTCAGATGACCTGACATGAAGATAAAAATAACAGCTGCGTCTTAGTTGGCATTTCAAAGACAGGAGAGATAAGAAACCCAGCAGAACTCCTGGAACCTTTTTATAGGAAAAATAAGCATATTGACATTCTTTGACTTTTGTATATTGATTTTTGGCTCCAGCAACTCGAAAGCCATTTAGATGTAGAGTTAATCATTCTTGATTTTTTTCATTGTCAGTCAGCTACCTTATTCATTATGCTGAATAATAGTAATACTATTTAGTTTTATTTATGCTCACATTCAGGTCTATAGTAAGAAATTCATAATTACTAAAATTCTTGCAGGTACTGATAAAATATATGGTCTTCAGTAGACTGTTGATTGATGTTCTAGGAAAGGGGTAGATCTTGTGAACTTCAGAGGTGGTCTTAAACAATCCTTCTGTGTTAAAAATATGAGTATCTATTTCCTGTAAATATATCCTGAGGGCTGTTTTGAAATATGTGCAGGTACTTATTGGTGAAGTCAGCATAAGTAGCTATGAAAAGAATGACTTTTTATCCCTATGTTAATATCTGTTTTTACTGTGAGGTTATACAGGCTTCTTGATAGAGATTAATGCCGTGTCTAATAAGCTCTCACAGTAGATTCATAAAGTATTTCTGTTTATATCAAAATTGTAAACCCGGAGTAAAATGGACAGTGTAGTAAGCAGAACAATGACCTTCAAAGAGGTCTACACCCTAAACTTTGAAGCTTGTAAATTATGTTACATGGCAAAAGGGAATGAGGATGGAATTAAGGTTACTAATCAGTTGACCTTAAAATAGAGAGATTTATTTATTTTCTGGATTATCCAGATAGGCTCAAAATAACCATAAATTTCCTTAAAAAGTGGAAGAGGGAGACAAAAGGAGGTGGGAGGAACACTCAACCCTCTGTTGCTAACTTTGAAGATGTAGGAGGGAATTCCACCAGCCATGGAACACATGCAGCCTCTAGAAGCTGGAACAGATACATACTCAGATACTCCCCTGGAGCCTCCAGGAAAGAATGTGGTCCTGACAATACCTCCACTGTAGTCCTTGGAGACCCGTTTCAGGCTTCTAACCTGCAGAATTGTAGGATAATACGTGTATGTGGTTTTAAGGCAAGATGTTTGTGATCATTTGTCATAGCAGCAATGAAACACTAATATAGACAGCAAAAGACTATAGTATCTATTCAATAATGTAGTCACTGAAGACTTATTACATACCTGTTTATTAAATAACAGTTTAATTTCTACTACAACATCTTTGGTATAATTAAAACATCCTCCATGAATCAGAGTGGAAATCATACCTAAGTTTGTCTATCAATTGCCTTGATAACAGCAAGCCTTAAGGTTTCTGTGCTGATTGTATTGGGAAGGCAGGGGCTTAATGGAGTGAGCAGTGAGGTGGAACCACAAACATCTTTCCACCCAAGCACACATACAATCATTCATTCTCCACTTTGTTCCCAAGGTTTCCCATTAGTATAAAGAGATGCTGGATCATGACTATCCCTGGGCACATGCCAAGTTCAACTTTGGGGTCCAAGAAAAGCTTATTAAAATATAAACTATAAGAAGTAGGAGAAACTTTTGAGACCATCTGGTCCAAAATATTGGTTTTACCAATTAGCAAATCCAGGCCCAGGTGACTCAGCTGGTAGGTGGTAAAACTGAGATAAGTCCAAGTTTTCTGCTTCTTTCTAGTTCTGTGTTTGTTTCCATGATAGAATGAATTCCAACCAGATCTAAACATTCAGTTTCTCAGCTGACCCACAACAGAAACACCACCAGGGCAAATGCAAAGGAGGTATTACATCCAGAAGTTCATACTTAATATCTGGGTGTGTTTCCTAGATAAGTTCCTTAAAGATTTCCCATTAACACTGAGAAACTCAAACAGAAAATGTAAGTTTCATGTTTAAGAATGATTGAGACCAACATCATTCATGGATTATAGAAGCTATGAACTTTTATGGTAAGAGTCACCAAATCATTAGTCATACAGAAGGACAATGAGCTTGTATTTTACCTTGTTTATTAGCCACAATCTGAAATATTGGATTAGTACAGAGCTTTGGCCTACTCCTGATATTAACATGGCAAAACCACTATTGTTTTTTACTTTCTAGTCACGAGGCATTAGGTAAATTATTCAACTTTTCTCTCTAGGCGTCCTCCACTTCTCAATGGAACTCACTGTGCTATATCGGAGAGCTAGTATAAGGATTAAAGGTATTAATATTTTCAAACTCCATACCATTATTTGGAACATAATGTGCTGAGTAAATGGTAGCTATTTTATTATTATACTTTTTTTTCCTAAAACTTGCTAGAAATCCTGAAGAACATGGTTATTTCAGTGGGAAAAGAAAAAGAACAAAGCCCTGATTAAGAGCCTTAGGATCTTGAAAGCAGGAGAAAAGAAAAAGTGAGAGAGGATGACTGAGAGAGAGAGAGAGAAAAGGAACGTCATTATAAAGGGGGAACGGCTTGAGGAACCCCTAGGGCCAGGGTCAAATGGAGGCTACGAAAAGGGTCAGAGAAGACAGAGCAGAGAGAAGAATAAAGGAGGGAAGAATGAAAGGAGGGCAGAAACCAGTGGTGTTTTATACAGATGCTAGCTGGGGAAGGTGTGATGAAAAAGCACACGGTGAGTTATTGAAACCATCAGTTATTTTATTCTGATTTATCTCTCAAAGGAAATATTTTCTAAGGGAGAGCTTTGCTTTTTGTGTGTGCTAGCAAATAGGTGAGAACCTCCTTCCTTTAGCCTGAGCAAGGACATGCTCTCCTTTTAAAAATCCTTTCTGTCTGAAACTATGTGACAGTATGATCAAATGGGGTCTCCTCTGTTTGGGTGATGGATCTAACGTTGAACGATGCACCTGCCACATCCTTTTGAGCTGCTCCATCTGGGAACTGAACCAAAGACTCTGTGATACGGAGTCAAGATGCTTACAGACCCCTTCCCCCCTTTCTCCCAGTCCCCACGCTCACTACCCCAAATTATTATTCAATTCTCCTCAAAAGACACGGATGGAGTAGAATAATGCAGTTTTCCCCCAAACTTGCCTGATTATGCAAATACCCAGAAGCATACCTGTCTGGAGATTCTGAATCTTAACCTCAAGGTGATTCTTATAATCACTAACTGAAGCATGTAAAAACAAAGAAACTTCAGAATAAAGCAAGTTATCTTCCTACTGACTGGGCAGTTCTGAATATGACACCATCGTCCTCCCAACAACAAAAGTTGATAATTTGCCCAAATAGGTTTAGGTTCTGTACTCTTAGACAAGTTATCTCAGTTTTAGCAAAGTTACCTTATTGCTGCTACTAGTCATACTAATTCTATGGATAACTTTGTGGCTTATATTGTCAGTACTCAGTGACACCTCCTCAGTAAAGTCTTCATTGTGCTTTTTACTAGGCTTGCTGGTCGTTCCTTTCTGTTGCACGTCACGTTCTCAAGTATGAATTGCAATCACATTGTGTAAGAATTACTTGTCTAATATTTCTCAGGACTCCATGTCTTGTTAGAGGTCATGTCTTATTCATCTTTGAGTCCTCAGTATTTTGCTCACCTGGCACATCAAAAATGCTCAGTGTTTATTGAATGAACACCCAGAGTAAACTCTTATAAAGACACAGCTGAAGGATGAGAAAATTGAGCTTATCCTAGGGGGAAAAAACAAAACAAAAACATGTGCCATAGAATAAGAGATTTGCTTAAGATTATCTTTACATCCTAATTAGCCAGCAACCCCAGGGCCCTCCCTGACATCTCTCCAGACACCAGTTTCCTCATCTGGCTGGAACTGGCATATAACTGATCTCAGAGATTGGTTTATGCTTCATCAGTCATTCTATACCTGAGCCTCTGGTAATTGGGATTTTCTTTTGTGCTCAGGTTGCAAGGAAACCTGTAGAGATGAGACCGGAATAAAGGTGTTAATGGTGACTAACCAGTAATACTTTGCAACATGACGTTGAAAAGATAGTGTATTCTTGCATTGAATATGACAGCATTAAGCTGCCGCTCCAAGGGCTATGAGCACAACGTACGGCAAGAACCACAGAAGGTATTCAAAGTACCAGCAAAAGATCACTGAAATATTGAGATAGAGAATTTGTAGTAATTGCATTAGGGAGTCTTTGCATTAATTAATATTCCCTCTGAGTTGATTCTTGCCAAATTTGTTTGGCGTCATTCCCGTTGTAACTATTAATGAATCCAGAATTACCCCAGAAAGTGAGGCTGGGAAGCTTTTATTGTAGGAAAACCTCATGTCTAACACTCCGAGGGAGGACCGGAAGAGGGGGAGAGCAGGCTGCTGTTGTGGGGCAGAGAAGTCAGCATCCGTGGCTTCCATGCATTTCTAAGTAAGGGTTGGTGACGGAAATGATTATTGACGTCAAGTCTGCACCTATTGTTTCATTTCCTTCTTTACGTCCATTTCAAGGCAAATTTTGAAGAAAAAGACAGCTGTTGCATTTCTCTATAGTGAATTTCTATGCTTCTTCAGCAGGGGAGGAGCAGGAGAAGTCCTATTTGTATCTTTTAGGCTGTTCTTAACAAGTCCCCAAAGTCTGCATGAATGTTCATTTGTGGCCTGAAGTGACCAAATTGGAAGAGCAGAAATTATTCTCTGAGTAGCAGTGGCCGAGAACATGAGTCTCTTCCTTGCTAAACTGGAACAGATTTATCTGCACAATTCAACCCTCTGATTTTTAATACTGTTTGGGGGGGATAAAACTGACCTGTGGTTTCCTGGCAAGAATGCAGGCTTTCGCCTCAGACAAACCAGGTTGGTTCAGATTTTACTGTATCCACTTTGTGAAACCCACAGGGAGCTGCTTACACTCGGAGCCACAGAGCTCCCCTGTACCCCGCAGTGACAGTGCCGTGCCCTGACAGCTACACAGTTCACAGGCCGGTGTGAAATAGAAGTGCGGAGCCTTTGTTCAAAAATACAATGCACTTCAGGATGTTGATAGCTTAAATCAAGTTTGGGGGCCCTTTAGAGCTGGTACAACGAGTCAGGTCGCACCCATAAAGCTGGTTCTGGCTGTACAAGCCATTTGCCTCTAGTTCTCAAATATCTTCCCCTGTTTACTTCTGTATCCCTGAAAATGAGTGATACCCTTGAAACCTGTATGCTTTTGAGAACCAATGTCACCCCAGTATATTTGATTTAAACACACACACACACACACACACACACACACACACACACAAAACAACTACATTTCTATTCACTAACTAATTAGATTAGACCAATGGAGAAAACTGGTAGGAAATTCAAAGATGGGAGAAGCCGAGTTTTTTCTCTCTCGCTCGCTCTTTCTCTCTCTCTCTGCCCCCTCCCTCCCTCTGCTCCTCTCCCCCCTCTCTCTCTCCCCCTCTCCTCTCTATTCATTTTCCTTTGAGAGGTATCTCTAGCAGTAGCTCCCTCTCCTCAAGTTCCAGGTTCTCTAGGACAGCCACCTTATTGGGTGCCACCTTCCCTGATCCCACTTCCCGCTAGACAGTCTCCACTGTGTCAGGTCCCTGCTTCAGCAGGTGGCCCGGCTTCTGTGCTCTGATCATACCACCTTCCCTCTCGTTTCCTAGGCCTCACTGAAGAATCCTGTTCCTGCCGTTGCTAACATCCGGACTGCCTCGCTGTTGCATTTCAGCTCTTCCAAGCCCTTTTTAACGGTTTCCCCTTATTAAATATTCTCTATTGAACTATTCTGCATGGAATCTGATGCAAACATCTGCCTTGCAAGGTTTTTACAAGGAATAAATTTGCTTAAGTCAGTGTTTTTCAACTCTAGGTTGCCATCTATTCATGAGTCATGAAATCAATTTAATGAATCAAAACCAGAATTTTAGAATACAAAATAACATAAAGAAGAATAGAAAATATTTCGGTGTGTTGTATGTATTTAGAGTAAGTACTGTTTCATAAAACATTTAGTTGTCTGTCTGTGTGTACGTGGTGTGCAGTTCATGGTGTAAAAATATATTACTTGCTAGCATCTGGGATAAAGAAAGGAAGCCAGTGGTCTAAGGATTCTGGCACATAACAAGCACTTAACAAATCATAGCAACTACTGTTGCCATCCAAGGCCGTGTCATATAAACACAATCCAGTCAGGGCTCAAAGAGTTTACTGGTCCAGTGCACTTGAACACATTAGGAGAGTTCCACGTAGTTGGGTCAGGATGTACTGAAATGACCAAAGCATTTACTTACATTTGTTTGATCGTAGCTCCGCAGGCCCAGCCTGAGTCACCAGCCCTGGCTGAAAGAGAAGCCAACCTGGTTGGAAGAACAGAAGATAACGTTTTATTTTTTCAATGATTCATTGCAATTCTGTTCCTGCAACGTTTCTTTTCACAGCTGAGTATTTAAAAATGAGCACTTCTCACCTAGGAATGTGGGAATGGGGAGGGTGATGAGATGAAGCAGCCCCCGAGCAGCCCATTAGCGAGAGGACAACTGAGGTCCTCTGGAACGACTCTTTTTTAAAGGTATTAACGGGGCTCTAGAAAAAATAACTGTGGCCCAAGACAACCATGAGATTGGCAAATAGCAGATATTTTCAACCACCCAGCACTTGCTGATGGAGATCTGAAAAATTACAGCTTATTTTGTCATAGCCATCCCTGCCAATGGCAGCTGTGGGTGACAATAGGAAAATGACTAGCACAAGAATTTTTAACTCCTTGTCAGTTCTTGTCTATTTCATCGGGCAGAGAAATGCAAGTTCCCAACCGTTCTTGAATCCGTCCAACTCCAAAGAACAAGGGATCTGAGGAATAGCAGCAGCTAGGTGCATGGGTTTCTCTGCTCACGGCCTCCTGAGACCTCTCCAGAGCGCCCTCTGTGGCCGAGGGTAGCTTTTCCCAGCTCTGATGCCCTTCGGACAGCACAGTGGGGAAAGACACTCAGACAGGTGCTGGCTTTGGGTATGACTAGTGACAAGACAGATGTCTCCTTCTACCACTGCATGATGACGGTGTTTGCGATGTCAGGTGACAGAGAAAAAGAGCAGTTTGTAGAGCCCTTACGGTGTGCCAGAAGCTGTACAGAATACTTTCTCCATTTAAAATTATTTAATCCTGCCCTGGCCACTTTGGCTCAGTGGTTGGAGTGTCAGCCCGCAGACCAAAGAGTCGTGGGTTCGATTCCAGTCCAGGGCACGTACCTCAGTTGCGGTTTGGTCCCTGGCCTTGTAGAGGTCATGCAGGAGGCAATCAATTGTTGTGTCTCTCTCACATCAGTGTTTCTCTTTCTCACTCTCTCTCTCTCCCTCCCACTCTATCTGAAGATAAACAGAAAAATATCCTCTGCTGAGGATTTAAAAACAATTTTTTTCATAAATAAAATTATTTAATCCTCGAAGCGTCCTATAAGGTGGATACAATTATTACCCTCATTTTCCAGTTAAGGAATTAGATAAGGAAGGCAAATAACTACCCCAAATTTGCACAATTATTATTAGTAGAGCTAAGATTCAAATAAGACAGTCCAGTGGCCAAGTCAATGCTCCTAACCTCCCTGGACTGGGAGCTAGATGGACCACATTCTCATGTTAACACGAACAAATTTGCCTGATCGGTGGGCAGATCAACCCTTCCGCAACACCTTCTTCCCAACTGTAAGATAAGGACATTGCTCTGGATGTTTTCAAGTCCCTTCTAGTGCCACCTTTCTTATTTCTTTGAGTTTTGGTGTTCAGAGAGATCCATCAATTCATCTCGTATATCCTGTGGCTCTAAAATCCCTTTTAAAAAAACCAGTTCCTAACTCCTTTTCCAAATTGTCCAAGTAAGGATATTTTTCTCTTCATCCACTCTTCTGAGTGCGGTGAGGAGGCCCATGTTTTGCTGCTCTGTCTGTCTTCCCGTCTTCTCTCCACCTGACCTAAAACTGCCTCATGTCTTTCAGCCCCCACAGGAAGCCCCAGGAAGCTTTCTAAGTCCCGGAGCTTGTCACTCCAGCCCCTCAAAGGACTGCGGAGCGAGAGGGTCCCACTGCTCTAGGATTTATGTATGATAGTGATGCACTGAGGAGCTACTTGAGGAAGAAGAGGGATGGGGAGACGGAACACTAAACAATGTTTCCAATTAAGAGAAGAGTAAGGTCAGAGAGAACTGCCCCCTGGATGGAGCTCCCCACCACCTGACAAGCGGATTAAATGTCACGCTACAAAAAGTAAATGTTTACTTCAAGCCAGGTGCTTGGACTAGACAGAACTCTATTAGGCATGAGTAAGTGGTTTAATTGGCTTACCTTTATTCCGCTGTTAGTATTTTCCTCTTAAGGGCCTGTCAGAGGGACTCTTTGTGTTTCCCTTGTAACAGCTGGCTCATAAAAACGTAAACTCATCTGAAAACGTTGAGTAGGGATCTTGAGATTCCTACTCTCTCCTCAGATTTGTATTAAAAGGGTAGGAGAGAAAGAGAGTTAAAACATGCTATTCTAGCTGGCTATTTTATCAATTTAATAAAAAATTAGTGGAATCATATTTATCATTTGTTCTATATTTTAAGTATTGTTTGTTCTATCTCTTGAAGATGGAATCCTCTGTCACTGTGGACTTAATATAACTTGGGTAATCACCCAACTGCAGTATTTCTCTATCAGAATGTCTCTAAAAAAGATCCACAGTGAAATGCACAGAACATTCTTATTAATATAGGAATTTGTGGTCAATTTGACATGTTAGCCATAATTGACTCCATGCTTCTTTTCCTTTTGTGGTTTTGTTGTTGTTGGATTTACTTTCCAGACATCTCTTTTTCCAAACATGTACTTAATGCATCTGCTTGGGATGGTTTGAATAGAAAAATATATCAAAGTATCAGAAATACTGTTCTTCAGAATCAGAGTAGCCTTGGCTTTGTACCCACTCCACTTCTTTCTCTCTCTGTTTCTGATTCTCGACCTCTCTGGTTACTCAGAAGTACAAGCTCTTGATTTTAAAATCCATGGTTAACTCAGAAATGGTGACTCAGCATTTGTTTTGAAGACAGTATGAGGAATAGAGGTGTACAATTTTTAATTATAATTAATAATAATTTATATTGTTTTATGTACTCAAGTGCTACATTGTAAGTGGAGGGTGCTCTTCTGGGATAAACAACCTGGTTCTCAGAATTTTTGAATTTATCTTTAGTAAAATATTTTTCCTAGTTGTGTCCACAGAACACTATCTCCACAATATGCTCTTGAAAAAGAGTGTCGTGGTCTAATAACATTAGGAAATCCTACCCTCACTTTCCATTCTCTTAAGAGTAATTATTAACATTAGCAGACTCAAGACTAGAAGATTCATTAGTAGAAGAACTCATTTACTTTTAGCTTAGTATTTCTCAAAATGAGTTGACCCCATTCACCTAAATCCCTGCTTTTATTCTGGCAATTGTCACTACTGATAAGTCAGCATTCTTCAGAATGTACTTGGGACATGAACTCTAGATCCATGACTTGTGAAATGTTGATATTAGTCATCATTTGTTGAGCATTCGCTATGTGGCAGGAACTGTTCTAGGTACTTTAGATGTTTTAATAGCTGTTTTATTTGGGTACTGTAACAGAGACTGAAATAACTACTTTGTAGAAAATAGACTATTTCTCTCTCACATGAAAGTCTAACATGGCAAGCCATGCAGGGAGTTAGGGCGGCTCTCTGACGGTCATCCAAGGGCTCAGGTAACTTCTGTGATGTTGCTTTGCCATCCTTTAAGGCGTTCCCTTCTCTGTGGAATTGGAACTAACTCATCGTCGCTCACTCATGTTCTATCAAAAAAGACACAAAAGGGACACCCCCAATGAAGGGGAAAATGGAGACCCAGCAGTTTCCTGTTCAGGATCTGGTTTGTATTATGCTCATATCTCATTGTCTGGAATTTATTGACATGGCCACAACCAGTTTACAAGAAATTCTGGGAAATATAGTCTTTGCCTGGGGAGCATATGTTCACCTCAAACTTAGGAGGTGTGATTATTAAGGAAGAAGGAAAGAATCCATATTGCACACACTGAGCCTTCTTTTCTCTGCTTTCTCAACATTAAATCTTACAGTCAACTCCATGAAATAGGTACTTCTGTCCCCATTTTAGTAATGAGAAAATTAAGAAAAAGAAAAGGTAAAACTAAAATTACATGATTGGTGGCTTTAGGCTTAGATATCAGTTTATTAATTCTAGAACCTGGGTTCTTAAGTAATACAGACACTTACAATGCTTTCCCCCCAAATTTTAAGTAGTGTCCGCCATTCTTGGGCCTATACTATTCTAATTTTAAAGGAGATTCCTTTTCTAAGTCAGTGGGGTAGAGACTAATTTCTTCACTCAAATCACATTCTCCTTCCTTCCTGAACACATGTCTAAACTATCTTTTCAATATTCTCTCAAGTGTGGCTGTATAACTGAGTTCTAACCAATAGAACACGAGAAAATCTGATTATACCACCTCCAGGTTTGGCCTTTAAAAACCTCCCTTGCCCTGGCCAGTTTGGTTCAGTGGTTAGAGCATTGGCCTGCCGTCCAGAGAGACCCGGGTTCAGTTTCCACTAAGGACATGTGCCTCAGTTGCAGTTTGTCCCCAGCCCTGTTTGGGTCATGCAGGTGGTGACCACTCGATGTGTCCCTTTCATGTCAATGTTTCTCTCTCTCTCCCTCCTACTATATCTGAACAAAATATCAAAAAATGTCCTCGGGTGAGGATAAACAAACAAACAAAAAAACCTCCCTTGCATGCTCTTCCATGGCCTTTCTCCTCTAACTGAAATGAAAATGACACCCAGGATAACTGGAAGTCTTATGTCATAGGTAACAGCCTTGTTCATTCTGAGTCCCTGAGTGACTATGTGGAGGGGAGACACCGCAAAACCTGTTTTACTACCTACGACTGTTACGGAAGCAAAAAACAAACTTTTCTTGTGTTTGATCCATTTTAAAGTTTTTGATCTGTTTGTTTTAGTGATTTTCCTACTCTAAATAATACAGTCTGTTAGCATAATGTCATGAAAGCAATTGACAAGCTGGGTTAAAATCCTAGACTTGCCATTTACTAATAATGTGACCTTGGGCAATTTACTTAATGTCTCTGAGCCTCAGTTTTCTCAGTTTAAATTAACATCCAATCGTGGAGTTACTGTAGGAAATAAGTAGCTCTCTATAAAAAGTGCTGTTTCTTGTCACTTATTCCATTTCCGTGATCAGGAATTTATACTTATTCTAGTTGTCCCACTGTTTGAAACATATATGCCTTAGTATTATGAAAACATTTTTAAACAAATGTGTCTTAGGTATATTAAGTTTTCCATATTAACATTAGGGAACTTTCAGACTTACATTTGATGCCATTAAAAATATATATATACATCAGCAAAATGAAAGAATAGCAGTATGGGAATCATTTGATAAACCTTGATAAAAACATGTTTGATTACTTATTAGCTCATCACCTCCATGAGAATTAGATTCCGTATTAGTAATTTTGCAATAATAGTAGTCCTCTTTGAGGATTGCGATGATTAAATAAAATTCTAAAAGTTTATGAAACCTCTTTGCACATTGATGATTTTCCTTCTCTCTCCGATTTTCACAATGTTGACCTTAAGCAAACAAAAAGCCAGATATTTCTCCAGCAAAATTGGGTTTATTCAGTGAAAACAAAGAATTGCAATTCAGGACATGTGGTCTTAGTGAACTACACACAAATCCCAAGAAATGAAGGAGAGGAATTCTTTTATAGAGGAGAAGAGGAAGTGGGAAGAACTGTTACAACACAGGGTTGTTCCTGCTGGTCTCCGTGATCTACAAGCATATGAGAGCACCCCCTTCTGGCCTTCCAACTTCATTTTAAAAGAGATTTCTGTTTCTTAATGTTTACAGTACAGAACGCTTTTAGTCACTTTTGCGGAATTGCATTTGCCTTTCTTTCTCCAAAAACTGAACAGTTTTTTTGTTTGTTTGTTTGTTTTTTATCCTCACCCGAGGACATTTTTTCATTTTTTGTCCAGGTAGAGTGGGAGGGAGAGAGAGGAAGAGAGAGTGAGAAACATCGACGTGAAAGGGACACATTGAGTGGTTGCCACCCGCACGACCCAACCAGGGCCAGGGACAAACTGCAACCAAGGTATGTGCCCTTAGCGGGAACCGAACCCAGGTCTCTCTGGACCACAGGCCGACACTCTAACCGCTTAGCCAAACTGGCCAGGGCCAAACACTGAACAGTTTTAACCAACAATTTGAATTCTCTAGAAAGCAGATTTGTTTTTCTGATTGCAACACTAAATTGCATCTCATTCTTCCAAAAGGCCTTTACATTTGGGGAGGTTTGTGGAGGAAGAAGTTGGGCCATTGCTATATTACCAGGAGGTTTTATATTTGCATTCAGTGTAACATCCCACGTGAAATTAATGTATGTTAACTCAACTCAGTGGCTACCAACATCCCTTTAAATGCTTGAAGAACCTTGGGGATTAAGGGGTGATTTATTGTTGAACACTCCCTTTGGAAATCCACATGGATTGGTTATTTAACCGGAAAAGTTTTGTTTTTTGCTTTTCACTTTACCCCTGAAAGGTAAACCACAAAACCTCAATTTACTAGAGTGTTCCAGTTAATCTCCTGCTTTATTGAGTGTCACTCTAATTCCCTATTTATTTTAACCTTTGTAGTGAAAAATCACTCTAGACACTGCTGAACTACTTTTCTGCCTTATTAAGGAAAGACTATTGGGTTAAATTTAATTCTTAATGACTGAGAAATGAGGAGCATTGTTTGGTTTGTTTGTTTTGCAATTTTTGGAGCATAACCTATATTGAGGATATACTGAAAGCTATGAGTAATGTCAGAGGTTATGAGGAAAGAGAGAGAGACACACATACATGATTTTTCACAGACTTTACAGACTCCTGCAGCCCACCTGTGAGCCCCGGGCAATAGACTCCAGGTTAAGAACCCATGCCATAAACTCTTTTGACTTGATTATTCTAAACATTTGTTTTAATTGCAATAAAGTATAGATAGAGGAAAGGGTATTTGGCAAATACACCTTCACTCAAAAGAAATCAGAGTACATGAAAACCATGAAAACTATTTTTTATGTGTATTTCAGGGAACGTGCTTGTTAATTATTTTATAATTGGACTCTATTTAATTGATTTGTGTTTTTTTTAAAAAAGCATAATATTAGAAGAGTAAGTCTCATTAACCCAGCGGTTCTCAACCTGTGGGTCGCAACCCCTTTGGGGTTCGAACGACCCTTTCACAGAGGTCGCCTAAGACATAACAGTAGCTAAATTGCAGTTATGAAATAGCAACAAAAATAATTTTATTGTTGGAGGTCACCACAACATGAGGAACTGTATTAAAGGGTCACAGCATTAGGAAGGTTGAGAACCACTGCTGATTAACCAAAGGTATTCTGGAGTTGATTTTAAATAGATGAGATGTATTTAAAGGGTTCTTCTGAGTAACCCTTGAAGTCAGCATATGGAAATAAATTCCAGAAGTTTTTCAGAATTTCTCAAAAGCAACTGTAAATACTTAGCAAAACAAACAAACAAAACCAGAAAACAACCTCAAAAGCACCAAACGCCAGATGCCCTTTAGCTTCAGCACATCTTTGTTCTCTTTCTCTTTGCTGCTGGTTCTCAATGGGAATGGGACTGCTCCCCAAAAGAGGGCTTTGGAAATTGTGGGGACATTTTTGGTTGTCACAATGTCAACCAAATAGCTGTTATAGCTATTTGGATAGGCAGGGTTAGGGTTGCCAAAAAGCTTTTTTTTTTTTTGTTACATCCCTCATGACTTTGTAATCTCCCCCAGGATATTCCTGTAGGTGAAAATACTATTCAAAATGATTGTGCTAGAAATAACTCTATTTTATAAGCAAACACAGACAATATTTTTATGGTTTATAATCCACTCTGAATTTTTTAAAGAGGGTGTGAGACTGCCATATATATCAAGGTAAGATTGTCTGTTGATTTAAAGAACTTTGCTAAAAGTTGTTTTCCGTTTCGGAAAATCATGCAAAGAACAGTGACGCTGCTGGTGGTATTCCAGTCACCATGAGAACACAGCTGTATCAATGTACATTTGTCCTGATCAGAATCATAGTGATTCCTTGTCTAGGTGTCAGCTTTCTTTACTTCACTGTGGCTTCTAGTTATCCGAAGAATTCACATATGGAAATCCTGCTGATTGTAACTCTATTCTCTTCTATTTTAGTCTACAGTTTATTCAATAGATTACAATTTATCAAATAAGTCAAAAAGTTTTTTGAGAAAAAAATTCTTGAGAGCAAAGTTTTATCTCCTTGGTCTTTTCACTACTTGCCAAAGAAAATTCACTGGCACTAAGTTTGGGTTTTTTATAGTTATTCAGAGCTGTGCTGTTAAAAGGACAAGTGAATTACTACCTTCTCGGAGCTGAACTCAAGGGAGAAGTTTGACTAATGATGAGTAAAATAAAATAGTGGAAATTTATTTCTTTTGTTCTATACAATCAGCTACAAAACACCCTTAAACTAACAGAATGAAATTATGAAGAGAAGTTGGAACATTTAAATGCATTTTTCTCTTTTGCCTTTATTGCAGTAACCCTCCACAATGCAAGCTTGAATGCAATGAAATTTTGCATAAATGACATGTGGCAACCTAATTTAGTATAAGGTAGGGGACATGGTAATAGTTCAACTTCAAAGCTCTTGCATTTCATTCCTTCATTGCTTTTCCTCCTTTCAAAGCATTCTTTAGCCATGCACCAAGTTTGAACAATGACAAATCAAATTCCTAGAGCCAAAAATAGTGTTTCAATATTTCCATCTAATTAATTGGTGCTTTCTGATGAGCATCTAGTGTACTTAGTGTTCTCATAGAAGATTCTCAAAGCCTGACACTAGGTTGAAATTTCAGTTTGTAGACGTCTCCATTGATGCCTCCTAGTGCCCTCAACCTCATTCTGCTGTCCTGGATTGTTTACTGTATCTATAATGTGAATTTGTACCGCCACTTTCAAATGGTATCCTTTCAACTCTTCTATTTTAGAAAACTCTGCTACCCTTTCTTCCATGTTTCAAAGACAACAATAATGATCATTACAACAAAAATAGTTAACATTTTTTAGATGCCTCCAATATGCCAAACAAAGGTTTTTGCCTGCATTGTCTCATTTAATTCTCTTAATACCTATATGATAAGCTTTACATTATCCCTATTGTACAGATTAGAAAATGACATTCAAAGAAATTTACTGTCTTCATTGTTTGGCAAAGGTCACACAATGGGTCTATTTCATTTTCAAATTCTCTTTGTCAACATGCTTTCCTGGCTTTTATCTTCATATACTTAGAGTGCTGTTATCTTTCCATGAGATGTTGCTGCCTCAATTCTCAGTCTTTAGGAATCATTTCTGCATTTTTTGACCGATTATACATAGATCACCAAAGTTATCCAATCCAACCTCTATCCGGAGTTAACATCACTCCCCTACTCAAAAATCTAGTATAACAAATCCAGTCCAAATTCCTTAGTCTGACATTCAACAACCATCACACTCTGATTCGATCTATTTTCTCCATTTCAACCTGCCTATTTGACCTCTTTGTTGATTTTCATTGAGTTGTTTTCTTGAGGGAATGTTCTTCTTACTGAACCTCCACCACCCTTTCTTTCTGTTGGTGCTCATGTTGCTGTTTCCCCCAAGTTCTTTGATGAGAGGGAACTCTTCTCGACCATTGATCTCTCTTTTCTTAGGACATCAGCCATGTATACCCCACTGGCATTCAATTGTATTACAGCTTTGTTTCTAAATTTTCTTCAACAAAGTCTTGTTACGATAAGGTTGTTGGGGCCTATAAGTATTTTTTGATTTATTGATAAAGGGATTCTGTTTACTTGGCATATTGGTCTTTCATTCCGATGGGTTTATTCAATCCCTCTTTCCTCTATGCTTCCTCTGTTCCCTGGACATACCTCTTAATTCTTTACATGCCTGCCTCTACTGGCTGGCAAACTCCAAGGCAGGGGCCAGGCCTTGTTCATCTTTGTACCTTCCCGGAACTAGAACTAGTAGGAACTCTTAACTCTTTGTTGAATGAATGAACAAAATACTAGGGAAAAAACTCCAGGGATTTGTGGGTTTTATACATTTTTTTTTTTGATCTCGCAACAGATAAAGGCTATTAATGAACTAGTACATCCTCAGATACACCCTGTTGAGATGATGTTATAGAGTGTATAACTATTTAATCCACCTTAAATTGCTATTAGGCAATAATAATGCTTTGACTTCAGGGGCTGGAAAGCAAACAATATATAATGTCCAATTGTTCATGCTAGGGGCAGGGAGGGCAGATGTAAGGAAGAAAAATATGATGAGATGAAATTTGGCCAAGATACAAGGTTAATATCTCCTCACCTCTCAAAGAGTACAGAATGATCGTTCATCATTACAGCTGTTGGAGTTTAGAGCGCACTCCTCTTCCAGCTGACAGTGTCTTCCGCAGAAGGCTATTTCCCAGGGCTACCCTAATCAGCCATCATGTCCTGTAGAGGAGAATTCACCCTGGCTGTCTCCATCCAAGTGGTGACATAAGCCCATCTAAAGTCCCTCATTAATGCAAAGAACAATCTAGCCCATGGTGGCACTGATTCCTAAAGCTGAAGACTTGGAGAAGGACCCTGCTTTTCCATCCTGTTGATTGTTCTTTTCAGTGAGAAGTTTACCTCTTCAGTTTTCTCTCTGCCAAGTACAAATCAGTGTATTTCCAACATCCCAGTGTTTTAACTAAGCATTGCCGGCTTTCACTGCTTCTCTTCAATTAACAGCCATCTGCAAAAGAGCTTTTCAACTGACATGGGAAGAAAATCTCTAAGGAAAGGGTGGACAGCATCCCACATCTCTAAATCCTACCAAACATTTCCTGTTGTTTGTATGTATGTATGTATGTATGTATGTATGTATTTCCTCATCCGAGGACATTTTTCCATATTTTGTTCAAATAGAGTGGGAAGGAGAGAGAGAGAAACATCGACGCGAAAGGGACACATCGAGTGGCTGCCACCCGCACGACCAACCAGGGCCGGGGACAAACTGTAACCGAGGTACGTGCCCTTAGCAGGAACCGAACCCGGGTCTCTCTGGACCATAGGCCGACGCTCTAACCGCTGAGCCAAACCTGCCAGGGCTCCACCAGTAATTTTAGATGGCTCATCTAATAACGCACATATATGTTACAGTGATGTAGTCAGAGGTAATGACATGATAAAAGTCTTCTTTGTCCACAGTCTCTGCACGGTAACGTTTAGGTATCTTCCTCCTTGAGTGCAACAGTTGAGATGAGGTATTTTTCTCCAGTTGGTGGAGCTGTGCACAAATGTGCTTGAGGAGAAAGGGAAGAGGGCCCTGCCTGGAGCTCTACTCCAGCTGTTCCAGATGGAGTAATCTTTCCAGGGCATCATCCTGGCTTTCTGCAGTGACGCTGTCCCCATGACAACAGTACCATTTTAATTAGCGGGCATTGTGCATTCCTATGCAATGGTGAGCACTCATAACAAGAAGAGAACACACTTGCAGTCCCAGTTTCATTGTCAACCAGCTGTGTGATTGTGGACAGATTGCTTTATTTTTCTATGCCAGAGTTTTTGACCAGGTAGCATGGGGAACAATCCCTATTCTACTTATCTCTGGAATTTGGTGCAAGCCTAACTTAAAATCAGATGTGAAAATGCTTTGGAAAGTGAAATAATAGGTAAATGCAAATCAGATCACTTGTTTCAGTCTATCAGTTTCCCCAATATACAGGCTGCCGGTGTCCAGCTTCTCTTACTTTGCAATCCATTCTTTGTACCACAACCATAATGGTCTTTCTCAATGTATATGTGATCCTAGTAATTCTCTTAAAACTCTAAATATCTTTTCCCTCCCATAGAACTAAAGTCACCACTCCTTAACTGGCTTACAAAGTCCTTCAAATAGGCCCTTTTCATCTCTGGCCAGTGGCCTCTTTCTCCTGATGCACCAACAATGCCCTGAACCTTGAGACCTTCTCACTTGCTCGTCAGATGTTGGCCATGTGGTTCTCTTGTTCTGGAACCAGCTTCCTACTGTCACTCTCTAAGCTAACTTCCAGTTCACATTTCAGATTTCAGCACAGAGTCACTCTCAGTGGGCACGTGTCATGGTCCTCTATTAGAAGCCTCTGATTTGTGCTCTGCAGCACTCTGTCCTGTCCTCAGATGTTTTTATCTGATTGTTTTTCCTCTAAAAGGCACAGTCATCATCTGTGTAACTCAATATTGTACAACCCTGGAAGCTAGCACAATCTCAAGCTCATCAAAAGTGCTCAAGAAATATTTGTTGAATGACCAGTTGGATGGCATACTGGTTTCCTAGGGCTGTGTAACAGAGTACCACAGACTGGGTGCCTTAAAACAACAGACATTTATTTTATTGTAATTCTAGAGGTTTGAGGTCTGAGCTCAAGGTGTTAGCAGGGCTGTACTTCCTCCCTCTAGACTCTTCCTAACTCCAGGTGGCAGCCATAAGTCCTTGGCATTCCTTGGTTTGCAGCTACATCACTCTGCTCTCTGCCTCTGTAACCCTTCTCCTTGTGTGTCCCTGTCTTTATATGGCATTTCCCACTTTCAACAAGGACACCAATCCTACTGGATCAGGGCCCACCCTAATGACCTTGTCTAAACTTGATTACATCTCCAGAGATTCTATTTTCACATAAGGTCACATTCCCAGGTATTGGAAGTTAAAACTTCAATATATCTTTTGGGGAGACACAGTTCCACCCATAACAGATTAGTAGACCAATTAATTAATCATCAATATAAGTTATGGATATAACAACTTTCTCTGATTATGATTTAAAAAAAAAACTATACAAAAATCTAATTCAATGTACATCCTTAAATAATGTTTGTGTACATGTGTGTGATTGTGTTTATATATATGCACACACATTATTTTATATTGTGCAAAGTTCCTAAAGGCTAATTATTACAAATAAGAAATACTGTGTGATTTGTCTTAAGCACTTCAAAGACATCTGCATTTTTCAGATGTAAATTTTTTGGATGACAAGAAATGGTTGCTGTGCCAACTTTCAGAATACTGAATTAGGATACTCCATCACCCACCATGTAAATTATGTGCTTCTATCATTTAAAAATATAAGAACTCTGAGATTAATAGCAGTTTTAGTTGTTGCAGTTTAATGCCATCTTTTATTGAGATTTTGTGATATTGGGGTCAACATGTGGCTCCAGCTACCACCCCAAAAGCCCACGTTTGCCTTGTCTTTCAAGCTTATGGCTGCTAAGGCAGTCCCTCCCAGAAGCCAAGAGTGCATCGTCTTCCGTTGGACATGGGCATGAATCTATACTGCAGACTAACTTCGCTGAAATAAACATTTTAGAAAACACGAATGCCTGTTTCAGACAACGGTAACTGACCAGCACAATTTTCAAACCTCATCTGTTTGGGTTCTCTTACTTAGAGTTTCAGAGTAACTTAGCCATATACCCACCTCATCCCTTCCCAACGTTTCCTAAAAGTTTGTGACTGAAATATTTTAGTTTGGGGAATGGAAAAAATGTTGAAAGAAGAAAGGACAGGTTGAAAGAGGACAGCCGTCAGGTCACTGCAATACTCCAAGACAATGTATCCATTGCCATCCGATATTAAACATCTAACTGGAGCCCTCTAACACTAGCTGGCTGTCTTGAATGTGTGTGTGTGTGTGTGTGTGTGTGTGTGTGTGTGTGTGTGTGCAAGCACCACCATATGGCAAAAGGCAAAGTTGCTGAAATCATATCTCACACAGAGGAAGGTCAATTAGCAAATTAATGAACTGAATTGCATACAACATGCTAACCATACCTTCAATTTCCAGATAGAGTTGTTATAAAGAAATTCTACCTTGATGAAGTTGTTGGGACCTGCAGGTTTATTTGCCAAGCATGGTTCCCATTATGAAATATGAATATCTTGAAAAATCAAACATGCTTATGAAAATGCACTAATGTTATCATTTTCAAAAGAGTCTATAAGTGAGGAATAAATACAAAAATACTTAAACAGCTAGAAATTGGGACTAAGTAGAACTAGACTGCATTATTTTTCTGTGCATCTATTATTCATGCAAAAGCACCTTTTCTTCCACTCTTTCTGCTACAAACTGGAAGGTGAGGCAGGGCAGCAACGTGCATTTTAATCTCCATGTTGAGTTAAGTATTCTTAAGGTCCAATGTCCAGTGGCCACTCCAGGGTGATGAAAAGCGCTTCCAAAAAGAATCTCCTGTTTTACCGAACCTCTCCCTCTAATTATATTAATTTTCATGCTGATGCTTGTGCAAGCCTGTGGCTAAGTGTATTTTTATTTTTTCTATGGCTAGGTACACTAATATGTGAAAAGCATTTAAGATATTAATATCTTTGTTATCATTACTCTTATTGTCTTATTTCCATGGTTATTGGAGGATTGAATTTAAAGTTTATAAAGTACATACTATGCATCCTGTGATAGGAAAACCATGCAGTGATAATTGTTTCCTTCCTTGTGAATTGTTACTAGATCGTCATGCATCAGAACCTGTGAGCTCTAAATTTTTTTCTGTAACCTTCTTATTAAAAGAGCTTCTGGATCTCCCCACTCCCCCGTAGCAGATTGGAAACGAACAAAGAAACCCAAATAACTATTAAAGAGCACCGAAAGGAAAATTTTAAAAGGCTTTTTTTTTTTTTTAAGAATTGTCAGCTCCACATTGAATGATAACATTCAAATTAAAATCTCCTTTTGTGCTAATAGTCTGGATGTTTTGCAAACTGGCCATTAGCCATTTTTTCTGATCCATGCCAGTTAAGGACTGCACTCTCATTTTTAAGTAGAAATAAAAATAAGAAAAGAGAAAAGTAAAGGACTATTATGAAGGACTTATTATTTACTGTGTATCATGTTCTGCCTCTTTCACGTACGTTGTGTCCAAGATAACTTTGTAAAGCAGAGATTATGATTTCAACTGCAGGGTAAGAAAACATTTCAGACTCATTGTCTGACTTTCCATTGACATACAACTGTTTCAACAGGGAGGATTTTAACAGATTTGAGCTGCCTGATTCCTAAGGCTAAGTTCTTTTTTCCATGCACCATGTTAATTACCAAACAAAGTGTGAGATTGACATGTAGAAGTTATATCTTTAAGTACAAATGAAACAAGGCAGAGACTAGAATGTTCTTTGGTCCTGGCCAAGAGACAGGAAACACAGAGGCAGATCTGCTCTGGCTCTGTATATTTAAAATAATAATAAACATTTAGATTTGCTTTTTGTCTCCTATTCACTAAGTCCTGTTCCAATTCTCTGGCTAAGGGGTGTGCAGAAATGGCTCTTTGTGATAAACGCTTTGTGTGTGTGTGTGTGTGTGTGTGTGTGTGTGTGTGTGTAGATGCAAGGACACATCCAAGATAATGGAGTGTTTACTGCTTTGCAATTAGCACAATGGGCTGTCTTTATGGAGTATAATATTCAAATTTATGCACCAGTGCTCTTCCTATTTATACTTAAAACTATCTTTTATTTTAATTAACAGGAATGCAGTTTAATCATCCATCTTTTCAGCTAAGAGAGTTTTACAGGCTTATAATACTGTCAGGTTAGGGTGTATAAGTGAGAAATAGAAAAGACAATTTTAGGGAAGAAATGTATCTCCTTTCCTCCTTCTCACCCCACCCTCCTTTCCTCCCTCTTTTTTTTCTCCCCTCCCTCCCTTCCCTATGAAGAAACTATTCTACAAGCTAGGAAGTTTTGTTGATGGTGTGTAATTTCATGCGCTGGATTCCATCTTAGAACATTGTTTAGACTCAGACCCACCTGAAGCTTCATTCCAATACCATCACCAAAGATCTCACAATGATGTGGGCACATGTTTTTATAATGGTAGGAGAATAGACTTGTACATGCATCTGTGGATTAGAATCAGTGGTGTGCTGGTTTAACAACCAGTTATTCAATAGGATGTATGGGGACACAAAGAGTGGGTGGGGGGAAAGCTTGATTTCTGATGCTGGCCAAATTCTGTGGTGTAAATATTTCCCCCCGTGGCCAACTTCACTAGGGCCATATAAGATGTCATAAAGGCCCTAGTAGGTTTGGCTCAGAGGTTGGAGCGTCGGCCTGCGGTCCAGAGAGTCCCGTGGGTTCGGTTCCCGCTAGGGGCATGCACCTAAAAAAAAAAAAATGTCATAAAGAAGGTAGCAGTGATGAGAACCCATGTGGTTTAACTGATACTCACTTATGACTTGGGACTTTATGCAATTCAAATAGTTACTGTTTAATACCCTAGTGTTGTTTCTTCCAAGAAGTATTTTTCTTCTATCCTAGAGATAATGATAAACATTCATGACATAATTTAGGAGGTTTTTTTTGTTCTACTACGCACCTTGTCATTAATGCTTTCTGTGAAACCAGATTTTTGAAAAGACACTGGGATGCTACATTTATTATATCGTCTCCTGTTGCTTTGAAAATGAGATGTTTATTTTGCGGATACGTTTTCCTGATTAAGAAATTGAGGCAGCAAGCTATTAAAAGTTTTTCTCAAGGTGATACAATGCTAGACTAGAAATTTTCAAATTAAACAGTGGCAATTCCTTTGTTCAGTTCATTCACTATTCAAAAGTGGGCTAAAACACAGGTTTTACATTTTTTATGGGTGCAGAACACAGTTACTCAAGTGACTATTTTACAGATATATACACACACATATATATTTGAAAAGCGTATATTAACTAATGCATATAGATTTACCAATTTAAAATTGAAAAAAAAAAAAGATAAAAGAGTATGATGCTCTGCCAAGGAGCTGTGCCTGGCCACAGGTGGCTAGTTCTGCATTTTGCAGCATGTCACTTGGTCCTTCCTCTCCTCTCCCCTGCCTGCTGTCAAAATCTCAGTCCCTAAATGGTGACTACACATAGAATACACTCAAAAAATAATTTAAAAAAATAAATAAGTGAATTAATTAAAAAGATCGCAAAATCAGATCTATGCATTATTTCTAGAATGTTTAATTTTAGGTATAATTGCTTATGAAGTAAGATGCTTAGAAACTATATTTACCTGGAAGTAGTTTAAAGCACTCAACAGGCCAAAAAAAAATTTAACTTGAAGTAGTTCATCTTCAAGATAGAAGCCTCCACATGTCTCACTAACTTCTGTGTACGTGAACCAACACAGTGACCAAAGATAATAAAAAGATTGTATTGTTTTAATTACCTGTATTGTTCTCCAAGGAACCCCTGCCAATTCCTACACATGCTATTTATTAACTCTTTCATGCATTTGTTTAAGAAATAGTTATCATTCCAAGAACTGTTGAAGTAGTGGAGATACCCCAGTGATCAACACGTCTGCAGGAGACCCTTGTTATCAAGAAGCTTACATTCATGAGAGATTAAATCCATACATAAAAGAAATACCAGTATTGATAAGTATTATACAGACAACTAAAATAGAATGGTGTGGCCTGAGAATAACTAGATAACTATTTTAGATTGAGTATTTGAGAATGAAATGCATTTAAAGTCAGATCTGGATGAAAAAGAACTACCCATGCAAAAATGAGGAAGGAGGCAGAATATCAGAGATGGCAAACATCTAACATGATGACCCTAAGGCTGGCATGACTTTCTTTTTGTTTCTTAAATAGGTCATAGAATGGAGGAGAAGGCTTTTATAAGATGAGGCTGGAGCCCGGCCAGTGTGGCTCAGTGGTTGAGCGTTGACCCATGCACCAAGAAGTCACCAGTTCCATTCCCGGTCAGGCACATGCCCAGGTTGTGGGCTAATCCTCAGTGAGGGGCATGCAGGAGGTGACCAATTGATGCTCTCTCTCATCGATATTTCTATCTCTCTCTCCCTTCTCCCTTCCCCTTTCTCTAAAGTCTTTAAAATCAATAAAGAAAACCTTTTTTTTTTTTTTTTCTTTTTAAAAGATGAGGCTGGAGAAGGAGACAGGACTTTATAGGTTGGCTAAAGAGTTTGCATTTATTTCTCTGGACTGCAGGCCAACGCTCTAACCGCTGAGCCAAACTGGCCAGGGCTGCATTTATTTCTAAATGCAACAGAATTCATTGAAGGGCATCATGTTGGGGAGTAATGTGACTTGATTTAAACATTTTTAATGTCATCTAACTGCGGTATGGGAAATGGATTATATGTGGCAAGGATAGAAACCAGTTAGGAGACTAGTTAGAAGACCATTACAATGGTGATGGTGCTTTGGTGTAGGGCGGTGGTAGTAGAGAGATGCAAAGGAGATTCTGAACATGTTCCCAAGGCAGAGGAGGCAAGATTTGCTGATGACCTGGCTAATGGTATCGGAGCAAAAGAAATACAAAATTAAATGCTAACTCCAAAATTTTCAACCTGAGTAACTGAGTCGATGGTGTGGGTATTTGGTAAGATACATGGGCAAGATTGAGGCAAGAGTAGAACTGAGAGGCAAAATTATGAGTTCTGTTTTGTTCAGGCTCACATTTTGAGGTGTCTATTAAATAGCTAAGTGGAAAGGTCAGAACAGGCAGTTTGTTATATTCTTTAGCTCATGGGAGAAATTGGGAATGGAGATGAAATTTTGTGAGCCTATAGCATATAGGAAATATTTAAAGCTAATAGTCTGTGTGAGATCACCTGGAGAGTACGTGTAGATAGTGTCTTGGTCAGCTTGGGCAGCCATAACAAAGTGCCAAAGACTGGATAGCTTAAAGAGCAGGAATGTATCCCTTAGTTTTGGAGATAGAAAGTCCAAGACACCACAGTGTCACTGTGTCTGAGAACTCCCTCCTTGGGATTGGAAGATCATGTGCGGACACAGCAATGTGTGTTCTCACAAGGCCTCTCCTTGATGCATGCCGGAAGAGAAGGAAGGGGAGGCAGCAAGCTCTCTAGCGTCTTTCCTTAGAAGGGCGCCGATCTCATCACCAATGTTCATGGCCTCATCTAAACTTCATCACCTCCCAAAGGCCCCACCTCCAGTTACCATCACCAGAAGTACGGTAACATTTCCAGATGAGCAGAAAAAGAAAAGCCAGAAACAAACAAGCAAAGCAACAACAACAACAACAACTAAAAGGAGCAAAAGTGAGTAAGAGGAAAACCGAGGAGCAGAGGGTATGCCATGTGGCAGTGGTTGTTAGGACGTTTGAAGAGAAAGAAGGTTGAAATAGTTATTTATTAGAACAGCAAGCAATCACACACATCAAAGAAAGTGGGGTGGGGTGGTGAGATCATTCTTTATGGGTCTTCTCATTTTTGCTCGTTTACCCTCAGTGCCACTGACTTTCTTGTTTCAGGGCTCTGTGTTTCAGGCCGTGTAGTGAATGTCTCTGGGAGATAGAGATAGTGTCTCTCTCCATAGCTAAGGGCAGGTCTGTGAGCTTTTTAGTACAGTAATGAGAATGTTGTCCTCTGGGGCAAAGGACGGACAGACTTAATGCTCAGTATAAAACATGCAGGTTTCCTAAACTCATAGTTCTTCTCCTGTAATGCCACCTCCCTGCTTGTGCAGATGACCCTGGCCCTTTCACACTGCCCTGTGAGAACTGGAATTCAGGGGACCAGCAAATGCCAGCATTTTGACTACTGCTGTTGTGATAAAGTCCTTGATCTCTGACCCCAACGTCTCATGTCTCCTGCCAGCCTCCGTGACACAGTTAACGTTGCCAGTTGGAGTGGGTAATGTCTCAGATTCATCACGGTTCTTCACAGTTGGTGAGCAGTTTCGATTGTCCACTTGAGATCTGTGCTTACAGGGGAGTATTTCTTCTCCATCTGTGTTCAGTGGCTCTGATGCAGGTGCAGGTCGATGCGTTTGTGTCTTAGGGATTTAATATGAGTGACGTACAGCATCATCACAAAGCCCCTTTGGGATCCTGAGACTCCCTCGCCCCTGGGCTGTGTTTGAACACTGCCAGGTAAAGTGCTGACAAGTGTACCCGCGCATCAGATATTTCCAAGAGGCACTAAAATGGTAACTACTTAACTCAATCATTTGTTACAATCAAACTGCATATTTTTAAGCTTAGATGAAATAATTCACCTTACAGAATTGGTCCTTATGTGATACCTTAGTATTAATAGTATTTGACATAACCATAGACCATGAACTACACTAAATTATTAATAATAATTTATACATCATGCATTTTCAGGGCATAGGAGGAGGTAATTACATATTACAGAGGCATATAACTTATTTCTGGTTTATTTGGTTGAAAATCAATAAAATTTTTTACATGATTTCTATCATAAATTTTTAATTACACTGAGGGAAGTTCCCTTACTTCTTGGTTTCCAATTTTTCTCTTTATAATATAAGAATATTATCACTATAGAGCAGTTAGGTAGATATTTGTCTGTAAAGCAGTTTAGTGGAAGTGAGACTGTCTTTGTGTGTTTTCCCACTTACATGCTCATATGATGCACTGAGGGATTCCAAGTGTTTGGCGGTGTGTCTCACCTAAAGACAAGTGTACAGAGGGAGGGCCACGTGCAGATCCAGTCTCTGGTTCTAGGTTTTACCTCCTCT
The DNA here is from genome assembly GCF_014108415.1 of Molossus molossus. NCBI lineage: Eukaryota > Metazoa > Chordata > Mammalia > Chiroptera > Molossidae > Molossus > Molossus molossus. The sequence continues at coordinate 21,931,056 of NW_023425403.1, forward strand.
CCTACACCCCCACAAGCATCCTCACCTCTCAAATTCTGGTTGGCTATCTCCATTTGGGTACCAGAAAACTTGTTTTCTCTGCCTTCTGCGGTGCTATTTGCTGCTGCGGGTCGGTAACTATTTATTCTAGTCTGAATCCTCTCAGTCATTTCTAAATGTATATTCTGTACATGGTTGTTTTGCCAGAAGCAGCTTTGTATTAAGATTAAAGTTTTTTTCTTAGGTTCGCTGGACATCTAAAATGTATCCTATCTTTGCTGAGATTCTTTTGATGTTGAAGGACCTAGAGTAGACAGGAGAAGCTTTTAATATTGCAGAAGAATGCTCAGTGTCCTTGTCGAAGAGAGTGGAGGGGAAGAAGCCCCCTTGAAAGCCCTCTTCCCTTCCACGCCTCGCTCCTTTCCTCTTACACATTCAGCAACTACACCTGACTTGGCAGAGCCCCCAGCAGCGCCCCAGCATCAGTCCGGACCGTAGTGAGTGGATTTACACTTCAGGGGCAATGTCCCAGTGGAACAAATAAAATATATAATTGCTACACAGAGGACTGGATGTGTCTGCACTCCCTGTGGGCATCCTCATTTAAGCCCAATGCCCAAGAAATACAAACAACTAAAGCTCAGCATGGGGGTCCCTTAAGGCAGAAAATAAAGCAAAGCATCTTCCTCACAAGACGCAAGTTTTAGGATTTCATGTCAGGGACATGCTGCCAATCAGAACACAGCGCTGGCCCTCACTGGGGCCTGGGAAGGTAACCATGGCTCCTGGGTAGGCACAACTCTGGTGGGTCGGAGCGCAGGCAAGCGCAGAGGCAGAGGCGGTGCCTGCAGGAGGCTGACAGCCGTTCTTGATTCAAGAGGGCTGAAGCCAGCTCCGCTTTCCTCATTTCCTCCCTTAAAACTCAGTCGGGCACTGTTTGGAGCGAGCGAGCGAGCGAGAGAGAGAGAGAGAGAGAGAGAGAGAGAGAGAAGACCATTTTACCTTTAGCATAGCATAAAAAAGTCATGAATATTTTGATCTTAAGCAACCATTCTGACCATATCTTCCCCATTCCCTACTCAGTCCCCAGGGACACCCAAAGAGTTGTTTTCTAGAACATAGATAACCCTTTCTCATAATTCTGTGTCAGTATGAAATGTTTCCTCTGTTATTTCCATTTCTACCTGATGAAATCACATTCACCATTTAGGTTCAAGTGTAAATATTTCTGAGGAAGTTCCTATTGACCCCTGTTCGTTCCTTCCCACTTCCCAGTGTGTTAGCTGTCAGAATGAACGCCTCGGAGAGACATCTGCTTAAGGACCAGGTAGGCAACAGAGAATGGAATGGCAGAGAGACCACCTAGCAATGTCTTCTTCTTTCACAATTATGAAACAAGGATGAAAAGGAACCCATGTTTTACTTGAACCATAAATTATCATGAAATAAAATGAGATATTATGAGCCTTTGGCTCTGTCAAAGTAATATCACTCTTACTTATACACAGATTATAGAAATTCTGAGGCATTCTCTCTCTCTCTCTCTATACATATATATATGTGTGTGTGTATATATACATATATATGTATATATAGGTTAGAAATATGCAAATGTGTATACTTTGCTTTAAAAAGGTATTTGCAATTTGCAAGATGAGAATGCATATTTATGCCATATGGATAATACACGATAAATTCTTGGTGACGAGAATCGTATAGCTTACTTTTGGGCGTACTAAGTATCTCTAAGAGTGGTTAGTACCACTTAAGGTTTGTAGCTGGGGTGCATTGCATGAAGGACTCTAGGATTTGGTAGCTATAATTTCATGGCCATGAATGCAGTAGAATAGTAACGTTTCATTCCCTGCTGGCACATTGGCTCAGCTGATAAGTGACTTAGGGACACAGGGACTATGGCTATTTCTGTCAGGAACTGTCCCCATGCTCTAGAATGAATGACTTGAACACTACAATTCTGGAATTAGTCTCAGCAACAATGAAGGTTGGAGCAATCTTTCATGTAGATGAATTTCTGTCATCCCTACTGAGACATCTACTCGATGTCTGTGATGTCGCCAGGCAGTGGTGTGGTGTCATTTGTTTTTCTTCATGAGAACACTCGACTGATACCTAAGACCTATGATCATCTGAATGTTTCCTACTTATACAACTTTATTTTTTCCTACTCTTTGAGTACAAACCTGTCTTTCAGGCAGGCAGGTATTTTTCCTTTCAGTCCAAATTTCTTTCCATTACTCATGTCTTTCTCATTTCCTGAAAATTCTCTCTCCCTCCTCCTTTCTAGCTGATCAAGTACTTCAAGGCACCCTGAAGCCCTGTCACCTTCACTGCATTGACCCCTTCTAAGCATTTCAACCCCTTATCCTTTGTCTGAACTCAGAACTTATATTCTTATCCATACCTTTGAGCCCTTGATTTGATAGTCTCTCTCCCTCTCCCTCCCTCTGTCAATTATTTTATTCTGGTACTTGGTACTTGTGAGCACATCTTATTCATATCCTAAACTCTTTCAAAATAGAAAATATGTATTTTACTTCTCATGTAATTTTTAAGAAATTTCACACAGGGATCCTCAATATATAGTGGTGGATTGATTGAAAAATAGGTAATATCCAACTCCAGAAGGTCAGTGGGCCGTCCTAGGACATGGTCAAGGAGCGTGGTTCCCCGGGCAGCAATAAGCTGCCGAGGGGAGAGAGAGTAGTCGTGTATCCTGAAGGAATTCAGACTTGGTACAGACTTTCCTCTAAGTCTTTGGCATTGTTTGCATCAACTGCAGAAATGTTAACAATAAGTTAGTTAATATTATTCATTAAGAACTACTAATACCTTTAAGAGACAGAAGCCATGTTTCTTTTATTTCTGAAGTGAAAGTAGGGCCAGCAAAGCCTTTTGCAATGGCCTCTTTGGATGAAATCATTGATCTACCCTACAGATGTGATATTTTCAAGAATGAGGTAGTTGCTTGAGTTCAGCCTATATATATGTATGTCTGTATCACCATATATCCACATATCCAAACTATTCATGACTTTCGCACTAATCACTGAATAACATTTGAAAAATTTACAACTGTTTTCTTTTGGCTAAAGATCAGCACAAACATTTCTTTCGCTCCATGGAGACTTGTGCCAAAAGACAGCCCTGCTCAAGATGTGTTGCATAACCAAGAATTAGAAACCTTCATAGCTCCAGCTGATACACCGCGTGGCTTTTTCGCTTTGAAAACAAAGGCTGGCTGCTTGGTTTCCATATTTCATATTTCTAATGCTGAAAAAATCCTTGCGGGGCAGTTCCCACTGCTGGAGTTTTGCTGGTAATCTTCAGCCCTGCGGGAGGTCTTTGGACCCTGTTGCCATCCCTGAAAGTGGCTGTCCTCTTCCATCAGTTTCCTGGGCAGGGGATCAAACCAGCTATTAGGTGTCTGTTTGCACTGCATGAAAACAAATTTGATGTAGGAGCTTATAACTTCCCCAGGCCCGAAGCCCCAGGAGCCCGTCCTGCCGAACCTCATGCATTTTCTGAACTGAGAGGGGGACGGATATCCAGTGGGTCTGTTTGACCAGATTATCTTATCGTATTGAAAGCCCGAATGACCGTTGCCTGAGGCTGGTGAAGGGGACTTGGATGTATCTGTATTGTCCTGCTTTTTTCTTATTTGCAATGATGGGATAGAGTGTGCGTCTTCTATTCTTGTGGTATGAGAGCGATAACATTGCTGTGTTAATTCTTAGATTTCCTAAGTTGTGTGATCTCCCTAAACAGCCCATTCAGGGCATTAGGTTTCAAAAATCAATGTTAGGTCTGATCATTCCTCCTCTTATGGGTCATTGACCGTTGGAGACTACAGATCGGCCAAATCAACACGCATCAGATGTTTAGTGGGGAGAGTTTCTCTGTTCTAACTGATGGATGCTGTCTACTGGTCTGGAGAAAAATCTTCCAAGAAACTTGGAAGGCCTGAGAATAAAATACTATTGAGAACCACCTGGTATCTTTTTCTCCCTACCCACAGTATTATGGCACAGAGGAAAAGAAACCCTTGTTCTATTGTTTTCTGAGTTGTTGTGGTCTTTTTTTTCTTTTGTACTTAAAATTATTCATTAGACCAATTAAATAGTATGAGGATTTGACCTCTGAGAAAACAATTAATGTCTGTAAAATAGAGCTAATACATGTACAAATGGAGAATTATATCAGGCATGTGTTTGATTGTGGATTGGGTTTCTAAGTGTATATTTATGTCTGTCTTAGACTTAAAAGAAAGTGTTATATATGTATCTTAAGATGAGTCTGACTATGGTAAAGAAACCAAAGGCATGTTACTTCCTTTGTCATATCATTCAGGCACACACAGAGGCACCCTACTATCGTGTATGATGTGCACATCTCCAGAGGTCAGTCAGTCCCTGGAGTCCACAGGTGCACCAGCCTCTCAGCTGTGGCCTCTGCCAGCTTTGGGAAACCCCGTGACCTGCCTGCTCCTGCCTCTGGTCCGGCAGCTCACAGAGTAGGTGGCTCACGCCTAGAGGCCAAGCTGCTCTGGATGACTTTGTACGGCAGGAAATGTATCTTTGCTTTCAAAAGAAGATGACTTTGTGCTAAACTTCCTGGAATTTTTGTGTGAATAATATACAGTATATAAATAAATCAAAGTCAATTAGGGCTAAAAGTCTCTCCGCACTGGGTTATTCTGTATTTAAAAGGCTCGCACTAACAGCTAGAATAATGAAAGTATACAAGAAATGTCTGTTCTTACCCAGATTATCAACTCCATGGAGGAAGGGGCCGCCGTTGGCTGGTTAACTGTCAGTTCCCCGTGTTTCTACTGCACCTACCACATGAGGCTCTCAGACCTCTTTGCTCTCAGTACCACATAACAGGCTCTTGGTACAATGGATTGGACTGAGTCCCACATCAAATAGTGGACAAGCATTCTTGGGGGACTCTTCTGGGTCAACACAGGAACAGGTGATGAAATCTGAGGAGCTGACCCGCCTCACTGCCTAAAGCTTACACTCCAAGCATTCCATCTACCACTGCAGCCCCTCTCCCTCCTCACTCCCCCCACCACTGCAGTCCCTCTCCCTCCTCACTCCCCCCACCACTGCAGTCCCTCTCCCTCCTCACTCCATCTACCACTACAGCCCCTCTCCCTCCTCACTCCATCCACCACTGCAGTCCTTCTCCCTCCTCACTCCATCTACCACTGCAGTCCCCCTCCCTCCTCACTCCACCACCACTGCAGTCCCTCTCCCTCCTCACTCCACCACCACTGCAGTCCCTCTCCTTCCTCACTCCATCTACCACTGCAGCCCCTCTCCCTCCTCACTCCACCACCACTGCAGTCCTTCTCCCTCCTCACTCCATCTACCACTGCAGCCCCTCTCCCTCCTCACTCCCCCCACCACTGCAGTCCCTCTCCCTCCTCACTCCATCTACCACTACAGCCCCTCTCCCTCCTCACTCCATCCACCACTGCAGTCCTTCTCCCTCCTCACTCCATCTACCACTGCAGTCCCCCTCCCTCCTCACTCCACCACCAATGCAGTCCCTCTCCCTCCTCACTCCACCACCACTGCAGTCCCTCTCCCTCCTCACTCCCCCACCACTGCAGTCCCTCTCCCTCCTCACTCCATCCACCACTGCAGTCCCTCTCCATCCTCACTCCACCCACCACTGCAGTCCCTCTCCCTCCTCACTCCACCACCACTGCAGTCCCTCTCCCTCCTCACTCCACCACCACTGCAGTCCTCTCCCTCCTCACACCACCACCACTGCAGTCCTCTCCCTCCTCACTCCACCACCACTGCAGTCCCTCTCCCTCCTCACTCCACCACCACTGCAGTCCCTCTCCCTCCTCACTCCACCACCACTGCAGTCCTCTCCCTCCTCACTCCATCCACCACTGTAGTCCTCTCCCTCCTCACTCCACCCACCACTGCAGTCCCTCTCCCCCCTCACTCCATCCACCACTGCAGTCCCTCTCCCTCCTCACTCCATCCACCACTGCAGTCCTCTCCCTCCTCACTCCATCTACCACTGTAGTCCTCTCCCTCCTCACTCCACCCACCACTGCAGTCCCTCTCCCTCCTCACTCCATCCACCACTGCAGTCCCTCTCCCTCCTCACTCCATCCACCACTGTAGTCCTCTCCCTCCTCACTCCACCCACCACTGCAGTCCCTCTCCCTCCTCACTCCATCCACCACTGCAGTCCCTCTCCCTCCTCACTCCATCCACCACTGCAGTCCCTCTCCCTCCTCACTCCACCCACCACTGCAGTCCCTCTCCTTCCTCACTCCACCACCACTGCAGTCCCTCTCCCTCCTCATTCCACCACCACTGCAGTCCCTCTCCCTCCTCACTCCACCCACCACTGCAGTCCTCTCCCTCCTCACTCCACCCACCACTGCAGTCCTCTCCCTCCTCACTCCACCCACCACTGCAGTCCCTCTCCCTCCTCACTTTACCCACCACTGCAGTCCTTCTCCCTCCTCACTCCATCTACCACTGCAGTCCCCCTCCCTCCTCACTCCACCACCACTGCAGTCCCTCTCCCTCCTCACTCCACCCACCACTGCAGTCCTCTCCCTCCTCACTCCACCCACCACTGCAGTCCTCTCCCTCCTCACTCCACCCACCACTGCAGTCCCTCTCCTTCCTCACTCCACCACCACTGCAGTCCTCTCCCTCCTCACTCCACCCACCACTGCAGTCCTCTCCCTCCTCACTCCACCCACCACTGCAGTCCTCTCCCTCCTCACTCCACCCACCACTGCAGTCCCTCTCCTTCCTCACTCCACCACCACTGCAGTCCTCTCCCTCCTCACTCCACCACCACTGCAGTCCCTCTCCCTCCTCACTCCACCCACCACTGCAGTCCCTCTCCCTCCTCACTCCACCACCACTGCAGTCCTCTCCCTCCTCACTCCACCCACCACTGCAGTCCCTCTCCCACCTCACTCCACCACCACCGCAGTCCCTCTCCCTCCTCACTCCACCACCACTGCAGTCCTCTCCCTCCTCACTCCACCCACCACTGCAGTCCCTCTCCCTCCTCACTCCACCACCACTGCAGTCCCTCTCCCTCCTCACTCCACCACCACTGCAGTCCCTCTCCTTCCTCACTCCACCACCACTGCAGTCCCTCTCCCTCCTCACTCCACCACCACTGCAGTCCTCTCCCTCCTCACTCCACCCACCACTGCAGTCCTCTCCCTCCTCACTCCACCCACCACTGCAGTCCCTCTCCTTCCTCACTCCACCACCACTGCAGTCCCTCTCCCTCCTCACTCCACCACCTCTGCAGTCCTCTCCCTCCTCACTCCACCCACCACTGCAGTCCCTCTCCCTCCTCACTCCACCACCACTGCAGTCCCTCTCCTTCCTCACTCCACCACCACTGCAGTCCCTCTCCCTCCTCACTCCACCACCACTGCAGTCCTCTCCCTCCTCACTCCACCCACCACTGCAGTCCTCTCCCTCCTCACTCCACCCACCACTGCAGTCCCTCTCCTTCCTCACTCCACCACCACTGCAGTCCTCTCCCTCCTCACTCCACCCACCACTGCAGTCCTCTCCCTCCTCACTCCACCCACCACTGCAGTCCCTCTCCCTCCTCACTCCATCCACCACTGCAGTCCTCTCCCTCCTCACTCCACCACCACTGCAGTCCTCTCCCTCCTCACTCCACCCACCACTGCAGTCCTCTCCCTCCTCACTCCATCCACCACTGCAGTCCCTCTCCCTCCTCACTCCACCACCACTGCAGTCCTCTCCCTCCTCACTCCACCCACCACTGCAGTCCCTCTCCCTCCTCACTTTACCGACCACTGCAGTCCCTCTCCCTCCTCACTCCACCACCACTGCAGTCCTCTCCCTCCTCACTCCATCCACCACTGCAGTCCTCTCCCTCCTCACTGCACCCACCACTGCAGTCCCTCTCCCTCCTCACTTTACCCACCACTGCAGTCCCTCTCCCTCCTCACCCCACCCACCACTGCAGTCCCTCTCCCTCCTCACTCCACCCACCACTGCAGTCCTCTCCCTCCTCACTCCACCCACCACTGCAGTCCCTCTCCCTCCTCACTTTACCCACCACTGCAGTCCCACTCTCTTCCATAGTCAATAGACAATACCTGGTGGAAACACACACACATATGTGCACTCATGTTCATGCATTCGATTGAAATCATGCCATTTTGAGCTCTTTGGGAGCAGTGGCAGGTTGTTAAGTATCACTGCATTGGTTCTTTATCGGCATAGACATGATCACATTATATCACATCTTGCTGTGGAAGACTCCTTTAGTGTGCAAGCCTCTTGGTCTGCCTGTCATTGCTATGATTTCTGTTTTGTGTCAATTTTCCCTCCCAGGAGGTCATCTGCTCTATGAGGGTCTGAAGGGGGGCGGGGGATGGACGGATATGGGCCGTTCGAGCCTGCTGAGGAGGGACAGCCACAATAGGTCAGTCAGCAATGGGGGCGGGTGGCCCTGGTCACACTGTGGTGTCTGGTGACAGAGGCTGAGAGGCAGGGCTGAAGAGAACCAGGATCTGCTGAAAGCTTCTTCAGTCATAAAGCCAAGGACAGTCATTTTGAATGACATTGTGGGGGGAAAAAAAGGAGAGAAAGGAAATGTTTGGCCTAGAGTTATTATTTCTAGTCACAGATGGTGACCACCACTAGTGAAGTACCTGGGTAAAGAAAACCTGTGTGCAATGTGTATGTGTAAATAGGTGTGTGTGTGTGTGTGTGTGTACGCGCACGCACGCACATGTGCCTGGCCTGTGTTGCCAGGTGTAACTCTAGGCTGACATTCTTGTCTCAACATCCTGCTGAGGCCGAGTTTGCCTGGATTCCATCTGAGCATTACTGTTCTACGCTAAATGAGATTACCTGTCTTGTCTGGCTGTTTCTTCACCTAGAAATAGACCGAGGGCTGCCATGGGAGGCAATAAGAATTATTTTCATTTACCCCGAAGGCTGTTACCACTCTGAGGATGTGCTGTTTCTTTCTTTACTTTTGGTCTAGGTTTTTCTCTTTTTTCCCCAATTTGAGTTTTTATTTTTGAGGTGGGGTTTCTTTTATTCCCTCTTCCCCCAACCAATGACCCACAGAGGAAATGAGCTGTAGGTGAGCATGGGGCCCGCCTACTTCCCATAGCAGAGCAGCACCCTGGCTAGTCCCTGCCCGTGTGGAGCAGAGATTACTTCTCTGGAAGCCCAGGGACCTGTAGGAGACCCCCGTGTCACTTCTACGAAACTGTATGTAAAACCATTTGCAAGTGGCTTTTCGGACTTAGTTTTCCATAAGAAGTTGTTAAAGCATTCAGTCGATTCTCAAAGGGCAACGTGACTCCAAACAAGGCTGAGGGTCACTCCGTGCAAAGCAGAGAGCAGGCATCACCAATAGCCAGCCCGTGGATGTCTTTTCTTCGGCTTGTTTGTTTGGAATAGTTTCCAGAATTTAAAAGTCATGAGATTTCCCATAAAATAAGTGCAATCATCTGCTAGTCTGGAAAATTCAGATCTGGCAGCAGGACCCAGATTCCTGCCTGGAAGGAACTGAGTGAGAACTGCCCCCTCCAGATGGGCCATTGTACTCCCCGGTCCTGTAAAGTCTGTTGCTCCTCATCTTTCTTCCGGAGCTGCTTCAGCTGTCTTGTATTTCTCCCCTGACCCCCGTAAATGTCTGGAGGGGGCTACTCTAGCGAAGTAGTTAAAGTCTGGAGCTCTGGAACCACACTGCTTGGTCCCAAATATTGGCTTACCCTTTGCTACCCTATAGAACTTTGGGGGGTTTTGTAATATCTATGTGCCTCCAATATCTCAAGGGTAAAATGGGTCCAATAAGAGTACTTTTATAAAAGGATTATTAAAAGGAATATAGGAATTAATACATGTTAAAATAGTTAGAAGAATGGGCCAAACCCTTGATACGTATTTTCTGTTACTATTTAAGCTGTACTGAAGGATTTGACAGGATAGCCTCACATCTGTTGACCCATGGATTTCCCAACTTGCATAGTTTTTCACTTTATCTAAAAATCCAGAGTATATGTGAATATATTATGAGCAGAACTCATAATTTTTGCCTACAAGTTTTAACTTGGATGCTATAGAATATACACTCTGGCCAACCGCTTTTTAAATGGCCACATTATCATTTTATCATTTCAGGAGCATCTCTGTTTGTTTCTATTTGTGTATCCTAAAAAATATCTTCTAAATATACAATGAATATTTATGGAATTGAATTAGCAAGCGTACGGGAATATTTGACTTTCAGCTAGGCTGAAATTGCTTAGCTCTGTATTGTCTTTTGGTAAGGGATTTTATTAAATCCTTGGAAACAAAAAAATCAAGCCAAACTATTGTAGGGTCTCTTCCTATAATTTCTCCCTTTTTTTCATTTGCTCCATTGAAAGAGTAGTCGGCCTGGCCAGTTTGGCTCAGAGGTTAGAGCATCAGCCTGTGGACCAGAGAGTCCTGGGTTCAGTTCCCCGCTAAGGGCACATACCTCTGTTGCAGTTTGTTCCCGGTCCCAGTTGGGGTCGTGTGGGTGGCATCCAGTCGATGTGTCTCTCTCACATCGTTGTTTCTCTCTCTCTTCCCCCTCTCTCCCTCCTATTCTAGCTGAAGATAAATGCAAAAAAAAAAAAAAAAAAAATGTCTTCGGGTGAGAAAAAAAAAAAAGAATAGTAATTACATCTCTATTCAAATGTTCTTGAAAATACTTGGGTTCCCAGAGCACTAAGCACCTTGGAGCCTGGGTCATTAGGCATTAAAATTAACCCCCCTCAGGGCTCACACCCTTGGGAGCTGAGACTTTGTCCAGAATATTCTGTACCACAGCTGAAACAGCAGGGACTAAGTATTTCAATCTGGAAGAGCCCCTCAAGATGCCCACTAAAATAAGTGCATTACACTTAAAACAGTTTCATGATTACAACCGAAAATGACGTAATGACCACAGCACGCTCTTGGACCAGCACTCAGTCCCTTTGCTTCCACAGCCCTCGACTCTAGTTCATCGCTCGGTTTTGCTGCATGTGTGTGTGTGTTCGTTCTGAAACAGAATTTGAAGTCCGAGCGAGAAGTACTGCCTTTGTTTGCAGTTATTTCCATTATTCCATCTTAGTTTTTCTCCTCCACTGGCACGTGAGCAGTGGAGGGCCAGGCTCCTAAGCGCATGTCTGACGGGGGCTTCGTGGCCTCTTCTTCACAGGGGCACTTGGCTTTGCCAGCCAGGTGGAAAAATCCAATGGTTTGGATAAAACCAGATTCAGCCAAAGCCTCAATCTTTCCTACTCCCCGGCCTTTCGTTATGTTTAATGACTGCCCAGGAGAGGGATAAGGAGAGACTTTCCAGGAAAAACAAACACACAAAGGGGAACAGGTTGCTTTCCTGTTTTCTGAAACACATGAAGCAGAACCTACTATTTATTTCTAACATTCTGGGCCCTAATACATGAATGCCATTTTTAGGTGCTTAAAATATATATATTTTTTTCATAATAAATAAGGCATTGCTGTACACAGGCAAGAATTATAGTTCTTATAAATATATATTAACACAATTTTAATTAATCTTGAGTCTAAGTTTTTCTCCCCCAAGTTCAATACTCAGTCCAGAACAGACCATTTTTTTCCTATAATGCTGCAGGGCTGCCATAAATGATTGTGCTATTGGTGTAATGCACAAAGTACCTAGGCAGAGGCCGAAATCAGACAGTGCCTCATTTACTAAGAATTAGTTCCACATCTGGTTGGGGTGGCTCAGTGGATTGAGTGTCATTTCATGGACTGAGAGGTCCTGGTTTGATTCCCAGTCAGGGCACATGCCCAGGTTGCTGGTTTGATCCACAGTGAAGGGCGTGCAGGAGGCAGCTGATCAATGTTTCTCTCTCACATTGATGGTTTTATCTCTCTGTCCCTTCCTCTGTCTCTAAAAAAAAAAAAAAAAAAAAAAAAAAAAATAAAAAAAAAAATATTAAAAAAAAAAAAAAACTAGTTCCAAGCATGGAGCTGTGTTTACCCCAGAAGATGTGCCTGTTCATAAAGAGGAGGTATACAAATAAAGGAACTGCCTGCCTGATTTTAGAAAAGGAATGGACATTAACATCATGAATATTACCTTCCATGCATAGTGTTAGGGTGTTTATTATATTTAACAACTATGGAAATAAAAGCAATGAGGTGATGTGTACTTTGATGCCCAGATTCCCCTAAAATTCAGTGAATTCCCTGCAGGCTGCAGGCTTTGAAAACTTGAAACATAACCTCTGTTCCTTAGGATTCTTTGAGAAGGTTTGCAAATTATAAGACACCAAACCCTCTTTTAGAGACTGTAGATTTTATGAGGGTCAATATATAGCAACCAAGCTCAGACATCATCTCATGTTGGGTCAGCCGGAGGAGAAGTTTCTGGACTTCCTAGTAATTTCTTGGGTAGAGTGTAAGCACCTGGAAATTGTAGATGCATATCAAGGACATGTGAGAAGCAGGAAATCTATTTACTCAATGCCTCTGGATCAAAGTTCAAAGTCAGAACCTGAATTATGTTGTAGTGAATACAGAACCTAGTTGTGTATTCAACCAAGATAGGGAAACTCTAAGTATGTGGGAACTTTTTCTCATTGTTTCCTTTAGGTCCATCACTGATGTCCTCCTAAAAGACCTTGTGAAAAGTAGTAAAAAATGTTTATTGATTGTCAGTGAAGCATGACTTATTTTCCTTATGCTGTACTTTCTGTCAGCGATATATACCTATATATGTTAAAAAGATTTTCCCTGAAGGAAGTCACTGAATATTTGAAACCTTTAATTAGTCAGGAAATTGATCATTCCTTGAACCTTGATTATTTGGCATCACTAGCACAGGGCTGGTGAAGGCATGTTTATGCCTCATGATTTGGTGGAAACGATCTTTTTTTTTTTAGAGACAGAAATATTCTTAATACTCTTACCATACATCTGTTTGCTGAAAAAGGTGTCATTTGCCACTTCTTTCACCTAGTTGTTGGAGTAAAGCTTTTAAGATGTATAGAATAACTTACTTTCTTCAAAAAGCTGTCAAGAAAAGAAACACGTCATAAAAATATGTGGCAAAGAAAGGGCCAGATAATCAGAGATCGGGAGATTTTCATGAGATTTTAATAGAGTCACATGCCTAGCCCGATGTGTGGCACATACAGAAGTAGTCAATAATCATTTCCTTCTCTCCCTCTATGGTTCACCTCTATCTCTCTCTGGCAAGCATTTCGACAGTAGTGTAGCGGCTCGGCCAGACTGAGTGAGGTTCTCAAAGGAAGGAATCCTGTGTACTGAGTACCACAGTTCAGCCAGCTACAGCCACAGCTGTCTCCTTCAAAACACTCCCCTTGAGTGCCATAAGGGCTTCTGCCTTTGGGCACTTTATTTCTTTTTGGTGAAAAGCGTTTGTTTTGGGGGGGAAGGGACTATGTTTGGGAGGAGGATGTCAGGAAAGAAGTAGAATTGGGACACTGTTGACCTACATTTATTCTGTCTTTTGAGGAGGTGTCTAAATTGCCTTGATCATTCCAGAGTGGTAGGCAGGCTATGTGAGATGCAGAAGTCAGATACAAGATGCACTCTCCCACCTCCCCTGTAGGTGGCCAACTCTTCCCACGTGAAATGATCACGTGTTGTCAGCTTCATTTCTTCAGGGCTCCGGATGTGACCCCTTTGTTAAATCACTCCACACTACGGATGGTTTTAATGTGCTTGTTACCATAACAAGGAATGTCTTGCATTTTAAAAAGAGAATTTTAGGTGTGTAGTGTTTTAGCCCCAAGGTATACATTTCCTGATAGAGTTTGCAGTGCAAAGACCAGAAGGAGAGATGTGTTTGATTGGGAGGCCTTACAGTCATCTCACCATTGTGGTTCATTTGACCCTTTGTTAAAGACATGTCAGCACACCTGGATTATTTCTTCTTAACCCTCAGGAGTAGGAGGGCAAGACCTAATATGTGCTATCTGTGAAGAGTTTGGCCTTTTTAAATTTTTTTTTTTTACTTTTGGGCTCTTTGAGAGATAATACTTAATAGTTATAAATTAAGCAAAGCAAGCTTTGTGCCAATTAAAAAATTGAATTTTCTCTCCAGATTCACTACTCTAGCTATGTGATGTCATATAAATAAATTAACCTTTCAGAATCATCACCTATTGTATTTTTCAATAGGCATATTGAAAGGAAATTTTTTTTTTTTTTTTTTTTTATCCTCACCCGAGGACATTTTTCCATTTTTTGTACAGATAGAGTGGGAGGGAAAGAGAGGAAGGGAGAGAGAGAGAGAAACATCGACGTGAAGGGACACATCGAGTGGCTGCCTCCCACACGACCAACCAGGGCCGGGGACAAACTGCAACCGAAGTACGTGCCCTTAGCGGGAACCGAACCCGGATCTCTCCGGACCGCAGGCCGACGCTCTAACCGCTGAGCCAAACTGGCCAGGGCAAAAGGAAAATTTTAAGAGCTCATTGGTACCCAGGGTTGGCAAGGATAGATTGACCGGTGGACTCGCTGCTGTTCTGTTGATGTGACCTTCCATTGTTGCAGCTTTTATGAACAACAACTTGACAGTATGTGTTGAAATGTATATTGTGATACCCTTTGCCCATGCAATTTCTCCTTCCTGGATTTATCTTAGGAAGAGAATTGAATAAGTTTAAAACCAAGTATCTACATAAAGGTATTCATTGTAGCCTTGGAAACAAATGTTTGTCAATAAAAGAATAATTAACTAAATTACATACAAATTCTATATATACAATAAACTACAATGTGATTATTAAAAATGATAATTTACAGCTACATGATTAACATGACTAAAAAAATATTGCTTAGCCTTGGCCAGGTGGCTTAGTTGTTTGGAGCATCATCCCATCGAACAAAGGTTATAGGTTCAGTTCTTGGTAAGGGAACATACCTAAGTTGCAGGTTTGATCCCAAGCTGGGGTACATATTAGAGGCAACTGATTGATGTTTCTCTCTCACATCAGTGTTTCTCTCTCTCTCTCTCACCCCCTTTCTCTCTCTCTCTCTCTCTCTCAAAAACTCAATAAGATATATTCTCAGGTGAGAATCATTTATATATATATATAATCACTTACAGAATGGGAGTGCTTTCTCCTAAATAAATGTCTCATGGTTACATGCATGAAAGCCCAGTCAAACTTGAACAGGAGGTTGCAGCCAAAAAAGTACAGTTTTATTAAATAAGAAAATGACACTCCACTCAGTCACAGGTGAGCTCGTCCTCAGACACCTGGCTTCCCGATGGCTTCTGCAGTGTGAGTTACATAGGAGGCTAAGGGAGTTAGGGTCGTGGTCTCTATTGATTGGTTGGTTCTAGGGAAGGGTGTGGTTGATCATTGCATCTGGTCTCGATGATATCGCTCTGTCTGGTTTCACAAGTGCGTGGTCGACAGGGTCATTTTGATTCTCTGGGTCTGGAACTGAAACACAACTGAGTCCTACATGTCATCTTTGGTTTAACTGAACATCTGTCTCTGTGGTCGACAGACCCAAGGCTTTCTTCCTATGATTATTTGATGCTGACCAGTACCTCGTTGACCCAGGGCTTAAAGGTTTAGGGAATGAACATGCAAGGGAGTGGAAGGCAGGTGAGTCAGGCCAGTTTGAATCAAACGGGGGGAAAAAGGAGAAAAGGTCATATTAAAGAAATGCATTTTCTTCACGGTTACACCACCAACCGATCCTGTTATACGTGGCAAAAACCTGAAATTATCTCTGTCCCATAAACTTTTTCATTTTCTGATCCAATCTATCATAAAGCCTCTTAACACCAAATGTCTTTCAAATCATCCACTTTCCTTCAACTCTACCAGTATCCCCAGATTCAAGCTTGGCATTCAATTAAAGCTTGTTAAATGAACACTGAGGATGATCCCGTCGGTAACATTACCACATCTCTCTACACATATGTGTCATACCTGAGGGACGGTGGTAGTTACCACACTACTCACTGTAGTTTACTGTTAGATGAATTCAACATTACCTTTATTTTTTTTAATTTGAATTTCTTTGTATTGTTTGAAAAAATTAAAATAATAAAGTATAATTTACTCCCCTCAAAAAAACAAAACCAAAACAAAACAAAAAACCTACCATGAAAGACGGATAATAATCATTACCCTAAGATTCTCTGTGTGAACAGAATGTTCAAATAAACTAGTGCATGTGAAAGTCTTTTGTAATGTAAAAACAGTTATTCCTTTGGTTATTGTGAGCCAAAATAATTGTGATGATAATAAACCATAGCTGTTGAAATTTCTTGAATACATTTGCCTGTATTGTAAGTCTGCTAATGCATTAAACCTCACAAGTCTATGATACTATCACTGTTCCCATTTTGGAAATGAGGAAACTGAGGCAGAGCCAGATTAAGTAATTTACCCTGCCAGACACAGCTAGGACAGTGGAGCTAGGATTTGAACCCAGACAGTCGGGCCCCAGGGTTTGTGCAGTGACCACTGGGCAGTAAGCAGAACACACTGAGGAAGTGGCAGTGGTAGAATGTAGCTCTAGCTCCAAACTCCCCCACGCCGAAGCCCCTACGGAGAGTTCGGTACAGACTCCTTTACCACCACCTCTGTTGACTTAGAAAGGTTTTTAGGCACTGCTGAGTGCTTTAAGACCACACCACGTGACCATTGTCGGAAGCAGTAAGTATAGATTATGTGTTTACATACTGAAGTCGACAGACGGACAATCCCCAGAAGAGGGGTGGTGGGGGAGAGATAAACCACAGAACTTATATGCATGTATGCATGAACAATGGACACGGACAGCAAAGCTGGGGACAGGGCGGGGAGGGAGGGGGAGGAGCGAATCAGTGGGGGAAAAAGGAGAAACATCTGTAACAAAAAATTGCCCTGGCCGGTTTGGTTCAGCGGTTGGAGCGACGGCCTGCGGACCAGAGAGTTCCAGGTTCGGTTCCCGCTAGGGGCACGTACCAAAAAAATAAAAATAAAAAGCCTATAAAAAAAAAAAAATTTTTTTTTAAAAATTTAATTAATTAATTAAAAATAAATAAATAAATAAATGCTGAAGTCGATGATGTGGGGAAGGGTAGAGGAACTAACTCTTGGGGAAGATTTATCCTCTAGGCACTATTTAGACATTGCATTTCATTCGCACAACTCTCCAGGGGGTACGTGTTATTATTTATTTGTTTTTATTTTT
This sequence comes from Molossus molossus, assembly GCF_014108415.1. Classification (NCBI taxonomy): domain Eukaryota; kingdom Metazoa; phylum Chordata; class Mammalia; order Chiroptera; family Molossidae; genus Molossus; species Molossus molossus. The sequence goes on from NW_023425403.1 coordinate 21,948,293, forward strand.
ATTTTTTATCCTCACCCGAGGACATTTTTTGCATTTATCTTCAGATAGAGCAGGAAGGAGAGAGGGAGGAAGAGAGCGAGAGAAACATCAATGTGAGAGAGACACATTGAGTGGTTTCCACCCACATGACCCCAACTGGGGCCAGGGACAAACTGCAACTGAGGTACGTGCCCTTAGCAGGAACTGAACCCAGGATTCTCTGGTCCGCGGGCTGATACTCTAACCACTGAGCAAAACCAGCCAGGGCTATTTTCCGTTGTTTCAAATTTATAATCATAGATCAGGAAACTGGCTTTTTCAAGTAATTTGCTCAGATCTTTGCAGCCTTTAAGCCCTAGGGTTGGAAACCCATCAAGACTCCCAAGATCAAGGTCAAGACCACCTCTATTATTCTCTAATTGAGCAGATATCATCTGGGAGCTATTTGTTGTAGCAAAGTAATTAAGAGGAAAAAACTGAGAAGATAAATATTTGTCTATTCAACTCCTGTTCTCAGAGAATTAGTGGTGTGGACTTGGACATTTTAGCATCTTATTCTCAATTCTTTCATCCTCAGACTATGAATAGGACATGTTCCTGCTTCTCAAGAGAGTTTTAGTCGATCTGTCTTTGCAGTTACTCTTGCCAAAGCATTGTATAACCCTGTGCGAGGGATTGCAGAGATGAAGGTCAGGGTTATCTTTTAAGAGCCTTGGACTGTATGTTTCTCAACACCGTGCCACTTATTTTAGGCTTGATTTCCAAAGTTATGATAAATGCAGACTGCTTTCTCTACTTGAAATTTATTTTGCATCTCGGTTGGCCTTTTTCTTGTCTTTTAAATAACACATGCACCCCGCAGGGTCTAGCCTCTGCTCCTGGTATCTCCTGGCTTGGAACGCCTTCCGCTCTCATGGGAACTGAGTCAGCTTCGTGTACCACATCCTTGGTCTCTTCAACCTGCAGCAGCGCCCCTCTGTTACCATGCCCACAACGCTGAGCAGCCGTTGCGTACCAACTCCCTTGGAGGTTCTATATTTCATTATGGGTTTATGTGCTTTCTTTAAAAATAGGTTATGAAGTCCACGAGGTGAAAGCCCGTGGACTTTCCCCGTAGAGGACATGGACTGTCCACATAAAGGACAGTACAGGAGATACTCAGGGCACAGTTGTTAATTGTTTTGATTTTAGAACAAAAAGAGGAAGAATAAGATAAAATGGCCACAATGTGGCAGAGACTTCATATAATTATCTCAAGGCCCTCAAAAGTAAAACCGTTTTCTCCAGTTGGTTGCAGTATCTTCGGAGAAGAAACTTAACATTCCCTAGATCTCAGTGCCCCAGTTTGGCAAATGGAGTTTGACCATATATTTTGTCCATCAGGTCTGGCCGAAACCTAACCTGATGAATGGTTGTAAGCTCTTTGGAAACATAAAATGCAAGGAGAATGCTAGTTAAAAGGACTGATCATTATATAGTTCAGATTTGAAATTCTTTCATCCGCTAAAGCTGATTTTCTTTGCAATACTAGCAGGATCTGGAATTTTAAAAAATCATCCAGATATATACTGAGTTTATTAAGATGCTTTATTACCATATCCACTTGCTTATAAAAAGGCGTCGGTATATGTCAAATACAAGTCTCAAAAGACAATCCAATAAATGGAAATCATGCAAAACAATAGAGGCTGCATACCATTTATAAATTGCATTTTTATTCATTTTCATGTACACTAAAAAGAACAAAGGGTTGAAAGCCTTGTAGAGCAATAAATGCCACAATTCGGTGGGGAAGACCTTGTAATTTGGGAACATCTCCTGCTAAGAGTACGTGTGGAGAGCAGGACACAGCCTGGGCTGTATGCAGCCGCCTTAGCATCTCAGCGCCTTGGAGGCTGCGCAGCTAGATCTTCAGTTTTAGCTCACGTTCAGGTAAAAGAGAAAAGTGTGAATGAAGAACGTTTCATTCTCACATTTAACACATATTGTCCTCTAACGTGTTGATGGTGGTCAAAACATAAGACCAAAAAAGACAGGTTATAAATTGTTAGTGTACTTTTAAGATTCTAGTGTTTGTCAAGCTAATGTCAGCATTTGTATCAACAGAGAAGATGGAATGAGTTGTGTTATTCTTGTCACCTTTTCATCTGTAAAGCAGAATGGTGTCCAGAAAAAAAATACAATGAAGATTTCTTAGGAAGAGATGTAGTAGCTAAGGGGTATCTATATGAAATGGAGTACATTTTAAAAGAATTATTTTTTTATTGATTTTAGAGAGAGAGGAAGGGAGAGGGGGAGAGAGAGAGAAACATCGATGAGAGAGAATGATTGGCTGCCTCCTGCATGCCCCCCATTGGGCATTGGGCCCACAGCCTGGGGATGTGCCCTGACCGGGAATAAAACTGGCGACCTCTTGGTGCATGGGTTGATGCTCAACCAGTGATCCACACCGCAAGCAGAAATCGAGTGCATTCTAATTAAGAGGCAAGACAGCTGGTAAAGAAAAAAACAAAAACAAAAAGTACCTACCAGGTGTTACACAAGGACCCAGGTATCTGGAATAAATTGGTGTGTTCATAGCCAAGGGAGAGTTCTAGGAATTAAAGACTGGGGAACATTCTTGACATGCCTGGAGGTGACCTGGACAGAAATCCTGGACAATGTCAGAGAGAAAGGCCAGGACAAAGCAAAACAAGCCTGAACAGAAAGGCTAAGAATCAGGTTCTCCTCTGGACAAAACGAAAGCTCAGACATAAACAAAATAAAACAACTTCCCAGAGAAAAGGGCTAGTAACCTATGATTCTGCAAGTGAAAAAGTCTGAACCAGGAAGGCGCGTCTGGGGTGGAGGTGGGAGGGCCGCAGGTAGAGAGTAGACTGGTATTGAGGTCACCGGAGCCCAGTAAGAAAGTCAGATCCTAGGAAGCATAACTTCCGGGGGAAAACATGAGTGCTGGACAAGAAAGTCCATGAGATCCAAAACCTAAGTGTTGGTACCTTCTGGAGAGGCGGTCAAGAAGAGAAAGGCAGAGAGCCAGAAGAAGCCACTGGAGTCAGGAATGTGGGCATGGGGACCTGGCAACAGAGTAGGAGCTGGCAGAACAGAGCAGATTAGCAGCCAACTTTTTCTTCAGGCCCCAAATGAATATTCAGCCTGTGAGGCCCAGTGCCTTTGGGTGACGTTCATAAATGTCACTGTTAGAGGGGGTTTCAGAGATCCTCAGGGAAGACCTTCTCCCGCCTCAAACCCTCCGCAGTACTCCCATCGAGGGAGGCGGAAGGCAGAAGTACCCAGCTGCCGTGGGGCAGAGGGCAAGGGAGGGCCATTTCTAACGAGTCCATACATGCCTAAGTACTGAGCTAGGCTAACTGAAGCGATATCATTTTATTTTATTTTATTGTAATTTAGCTATTTATCTTGTATCCAGAAGCTGTATGCAAATAACTTCTTGTACAATAATAATCATAGCTGTTCCCTAGTGCTCAGATCTGGCATCAGAAAGAACTTGCTCAGTGAGTGACAAGGGGATGCTCTTTTCAAAGCCGTGGACTTAGCAGGGCGGGAGCTCTCCGCGCTGGGTCCTGGCAGTGAACATTGACCGTCTGTGGGGCACGCGTGGCCCTTCTGTTTGAAGAGACACAGATAGCTTTGTCACACGTTCCAAGTTTTTTATTTTTAAAGGAAAGTTAGTGGATAAAAGAAATGTTTCAAAAAAAAACCCAGAACCCTAGTTTTAGTCATGTGTAAGTACTCTGTTTTACGGACATCTAATTCACGCTCGTAACTCAGATAATGGAGGGGATGATCAATGAATATGAGATCGTTTCCCATAAGATTTCTTTAAATAGTAAACTCCTTTGCTGCATGTTGTCCACACATCAATTTATTCAGAACCATTTCCAGTACTATAGTCGGCCTCCAATGATGAGAAGTCACTGTGTTTCACAAGTTGGTTTTAAGGGAGTTGTTTGGAATCCAGGGACATCTGTCCGAAAGAGTGAGTGCTGAACCGATCAAATCCTCAGGGCAGCCCACAAGCAAAACAGAACAAAACAAATAAGCAAACAAACATTGCTAATTAATTAATGAGGCAAGTTTGCTTTTCCACTTTTAGATCAAAAACTTTTAAAAATAAGAACTCCGTGTCTAAATAAATGTACCTTCTGTAGCATGTACACATGCACACAGAACTTGGCATGCAATTTGAAGGGTACAGGAACCCGTTCTAATGTGTCCAAGTTAAGAAACCCAAAGGTATAGAATGGTAATTACTATATATAATAATAATTCTTGGGGAAAAGGCATACTGTATTTTGATTTTGGTTGCTTAATAAGAAAGGGAATTCTCTATCCCCTCTATGGCTGAGTGAGAGCTAAGGGTTTCTTTTAATTCTAAAAAAATCAACTGAATGTACAGTGTAGCAGGAATGCTTTTATTCAAATGTTAGTCCAAACAAGAACCAGCCTGCTTTCTAATCAAATGCCTCAACCAGTTGCTTTGAAATCAGGGTTCCCCTTCATTGTCCACTGGGGAAGAACTTCTTTTCTACTCTTCAGAATAAATGAATAAATCTGTTAGCACAATGAGAAACCAATGAGGTATGAAGCCGTCCTGGTATTTCTCCTTTCTCTTTTCTGTGGCAAAAAGGGGAAAAGTGCAGACAATTGCTACCACTGAGTACACAAAAGTGTGAAGTAAGATTCAAGTGAAGCTGAGCATTTTGGGGGATTTCTTCCAAGTGGGTCAGAGGTAGTTGGAAGAGATGTTTGAGGCCCAGAAGGAGGGGCAGGGCAAGAGATGGGTTGGGATCCGTAACGCAGCAGGGAGTAGAGGAAGTAGGAGGAATCCCATGATGTAGGCATCCTTCATGTTTCCCCTCTCCCCTCATTGCTGACAGCCCTCTCCTTCCTGGTCTGCCACGGACTCGCTCTTTGCTAAGAGAAGGAAGGCCAAATACAGAAAAGAAGGAAAGAGAAAAAGGAGGCAGATAGCAAGTTGTGCTATTCAGGAAGGAAATGGGGGGAAAGCGAGTTTTTGTCTCCATGGTCTACCAGCTGACTTGACTACTCATACTTCGAGGCATGCAAACAAAGTATGTGTCAGGTGTATGCCAACCGGAAACTCTCTGAAAGTCTCTCATCAGTGGCAGACTATTGCATACCATTTGTTGTGTAAGTCAAGAATTCCGATGGAAAGATGCAAAAGAATCTTACTTGGATCTGAATTCCCAGGCATTTCTGACATCTCAGAGAGTCTCGAGGTTGGAAAACTTCAGAATCCATGTGTACACTAGGGAAGAAAGTGTAGTATTATTTGTGGGATATAAAAAAAAAAAATTTAAGTAAGCACAAAAACCAGAAGACCACTGATGGTCTGAAAAGTAGGGTAGGAGGACTTCATCACAGTTTGGTTCTAGGGATAAAATAACCATGCTGACTGCAGAGCTTCCTTCTAAGGCAACATGAAGAAACTATAAGCTCTGATCCAGGTGTTAGAACCAAGTCCTACTGAACATACATGCTTTGGGCAAACAGCAAGCATATTCTTTGGTAAAGTTTTGTTCACCTGAAACTCTTCTCGTGTTCTTTCTTGGCTGCTTTATCTTTCTGATGAGGAAAATGGATGTCTGTATAATTGAGATGACTCAACCAGCAAACAGTGAAAAGAATAAAGACTTTCAAGTACATTAGCTAGCTCTGAACCAAATGTTCTATCTCGAGACCTCCATACTGAGCAAGGCCAAGGCAATTTTGCAATCTCTCTCTCTTGAAACCTCTTTTTCTCTCTCTCTCCTTCTCTCCTCTGTTTTCATCCTCTCCCTTCTTCTTTATCTCTGTTCCTTCTCCTTTCTCTTCCTCTTACCTGCCCCTCTTCCCTTCACCCAGTAGTGTTACATTAGTAATACCTTCCTGGAGCCTCCCTCCCTCCCTCCCTCCCTCCCTCCCTCCCTCCCTCCCTCCCTCCCTCCCTCCCTCCCTCCCTTCCTTCCTTCCTTCCTTCCTTCCTTCCTTCCTTCCTTCCCTTTTCTTCTTTCCCCTGCAAGGTCTTCTTGCCAGTTTCCACCCATTTGCTTATGTAAAGCAATTTTGAATCCTAGCCATCTGTAAATATAAGGCAGTGAAAAATGTTGAAGTCACATCAAATTCCACTTGCTCTGCCAGTTAAAAATACAGATGCTTCCTGTTTTATGCTTTCCTCTCACTTTCTCTGGAGTTTCAACATGAAAATATGTTCAATGATAAAAACCAGCCCATATCCCCTTTCATCAGGAAACATGTTCCAAACAATGAAAGGTAGGGTCATTTTCCCAGGTCCAGCCAGGGTGTTTAGAAGTTGGGGGACTCATGCATAGAACCATAATTTCATAGAACAAGAACATAATTATTCACAACTATCACATTTTATTGATGAAGAAATTGAGATCGCAGGGAATTGTTGTAATTGTTCTCGTATGTGCCGCTCATCGACTTGCCAAAGTTCACATCAGCTTATTTTCACCCAGCATACTTGGGCCTCAATTGCTCCACTACACTTTTTCCTGTACACCACTTTCGGAAAGGGTTCTTTTGGCTACTGTGAGAGGCCAAATCACTGAGCAATGGAACGTTAGCTTGAAACTCAGTGTTGAAGTGAAAAAAATAAAACAAAAACAATGCAGGACTTAGTCAAGACACCTGGGTTCTAGTAACAACTAGTTACTAACTACCCGTCATACCTTGACTAGAATTTCTGCTCTTGGCCCATGAAGGGGTGAGGTCAAATGCTCTCTAAATTGCCTTCCAGCTCTTTGAATCTTGATTATTTTTTTCCCTTCACTTTTCTGCTGACTCAGAGTTTATAACCTTAGCCAAGGTATTAACTGCAATAAATCTCAATTTTTCCTAGTACAAAGGAAGGACACATTCACATATTTTCCTAGCATATATATAGACACTAAATGGTCTTGTGTTAAATGGAGTATCTTTTAAAATCACATTAAGTTTTTTATATCTGTAGATATGTAATAAGTTGCTAAAGCTAGAATAAGACAACGGTCATACCACTGGGCAGTGTCTCTGGCCTTGGTTGCATTATAAACCACTGTAGTGACCATGAGTCCTCAGTCCTCATTGCTTCCATTGTGCCTTCTTATTAAGTTGTTACAAGTCTTATATTACTATAGTGAGGCGTGTTGTATGTCACTATGTCCTTGCCTCCCATTGTACCTGGTCCTATTCTAGTATTTCCTATCTCAATTACTAGCTTCTCACCCATTTTTATTTTTAAATATTTTTTCTTTATTGATTTTAGAGAGAGAGAGGAAGGAAGAGGGAGAGAGAGATATAGAAACATCGATGAGAGAGAACATCGACTGGCCACCTCCTGCATGCCCCCAACTGGGGATCGGTCTCACAACCTGGGCATGTGCCCTGACTGGGAATTGAACCGGTAACTTCTTGGTGCGTGGGTGGACCCTAAACCACTGAGCCACACCTACCGGGCTTCTCACCCATTTTTAATGCAAGATTGAAACTCTCACTGTTTTTAAATCGCTTACCTCTTTTTAATTCTGTGTCATTCAAATTCACTTATTTCTCTTGCTTCCCTCGTATTCCAGTCCAAGCTCCCATTACTCCTCACTTGAACTACTCTATTCCAGACAGAAGTCAAAAGAATTATTTTAATTGTAGATCCAACCATGTCACCCTACTGCCTAAACTGCCAATACCTTTCCATTGCTCTCAATATAAAGACTAGAATCCTTAACAAGACCTACCCAGCAGGTAGTTCCTGCCCTTGCCTCTGTTCCCAGTCTCCTGATACTTCCTTCTAACCCATTGCCTTCCCTAGCTTCTGCCCCTTGCCATCCTGTCTTTACAGGCACAGGCTTTTCTGCTCCCTATTGCTAGAATGCTCCAACTAACAGCCACCTGATTAACTGTTGCTCCTCTGGGTTCACACCAATGACCTCAGGAAGCCTTCTCTGACATCCCTAAGTGAATTCTCTATTGTTTGTCCTCACTGTGCTCTGAATCCGTTTTCATTGTACTTCTCATCCTTGTAATTTTACATTTGCTCATGTGATGCTTTTTAAATTACTTTTGGATATCTTTTCCCTCAGTAGATTGTACGTTTTAAGACACCATGTCTTTTTGTCTGTCACCATCATAATGCCAGTGCCTAGGACAGTATTTGACATATGATAGGTACACACTAAGATGATGCTGAATAAATGAGGAAATTGAATGAAAAGAGGACAGAAGCTCCTGAGTTCAGAGGCTATAGCCTCATCTTCTGGCATCCAGGGTTGGAACCATAGAAGGCAATTAATAAATTAGTGTTCAAAGAGTAAAGCCACCCTGGCTGGTATGGCTCAGGTTAGAGCGTTGGCCCACAGACCAGAGAGACCCGGGTTCAGTTCCCGCTGAGGGCACGTACCTTGGTTGCAGTTTGTCCCCGTCCCAGTTGGGGTTGTTTGGGTGGCAACCACTCGATGTGTCTGTCACACACATTGATGTTTCTCTCTCTCTCTCTCCCCATCTCTCTCTCCCTCACACTCTATCTGAAGATAAATGCAAAAATGTCCTTAGGTGAGGATAGAAATAAATAAATAAATGAATAAATAAATAATTAAATAATTAAAGAGTAAAGCCAATGAGCACTGACGTGCCCACTGAGCTAGGAAGTACAGAAAAAAAACATTCAAAGTACTAAGATATGAAATTAATAATACCTTTAAGGAACAATACTGTTAAATGTAACTATCAATCAATATAGCCTCCAAGCAAGCCCCAGTGTATTGTAAAAAGAAATATTTCACGTGTCAAAGTATAACTTTATTTTCTTACCTGTATAAAGAGAAATACTCGCCCTGGCCAGTTTGGCTCAGCGGTTAGAGCGTTGGCCTGCGGTCCGGAGAGACCCGGGTTCGGTTCCCGCTAAGGGCACGTACCTCGGTTGCAGTTTGTCCCCGGCCCTGGTTGGTCGTGCGGGTGGCAGCCACTCGATGTGTCCCTTTCACATCGATGTTTCCCTCTCTCTCTCTTCCTCTCTCTCCCTCCCACTCTATCTGTACAAAAAATAGAAAAATGTCCTCAGGTGAGGATAAAAAAATAAATAAAATAAAGAGAAATACACAAACTATAAGTGCTATACATTCAAATAAGAGAAATCATTGAAAGCCAGAGTCACGGGGAAATGTTCCCACAAGGCCACACTTGAACTGAGCTCTGAAAGGTGGTGATAGCTGCAACAGGGTGGGTGTAGATGGCTTATTTCTTAAAGATGTGCTTATGTGAGGAGCATTCTCCATTGGCTCTTCCTCACACACTCTCCAGCTGGCTCCTCCACACCCTGTGTCTGGGGCACTGGCCTCCACGACCACATCAGCAGGACTCCCTTGCCCTCTGTGTGCGAGCCGGGTTTCCCTAAGGGGCTCTGGCAGGCACTGTGTGGTGGAAGGGGCATCACAGGCACTGGTGTCCCATACGAGCCCTCCTTGCCTGGCCGTGCTTGGCGGTACCGAATTCCTTTTCCGAAGGCCACAGCTCCCACTGGACGCCTCCTTCTAACCGACAGCTACAGTTCCCAGTGAGTTTCCCCTTCAGATCTAGGGGTAACAATCACTGTCTATGTTCTGACCACCAGAATACACTTAAACTCTCTTCATGTATCCATTATGGGTTAGCGTGTGTTTCCTGCCAAGAGGGAGAGAATGGGATTTTTAAAAGTAGAGAATCTATCAGCCCATCAGTGGGAACTTCTCAAACAAAGTATAGTTGTTTTTTTCTCCTCCTGTTTGTTCGGTTCAGATAATACATATGCTTCACCTCAAAACAAATCACAAAGCAGGGGTCACCTTAAACTGGCTGTCGCAAGCTAGCCAGCAGAATTGAATGTTGGCTTAAGCAAGACAGAAGAAAGTGGACTGACAGAAAATAGAACCCCTCCCCCACACTGCAAGGAATGGGGCCTCAGAGAAAAGGGGCCAGGGAGCGCCCAGCCCTCACTCCGATCCCCTCCCGGGCACACGCACACACTCCAGCTCTGCCTGCCATGGGCTCAGGAAAGGACACCTGAAGGCTGAGCCTGCGCAGGGTCAGGAACTAAGAGCGGGGCTAGAGGGGAGCACAACGAGGGTGCTGAGTTCGAACCTAGAGAGTGGCTGCTCTGTCACAGCCATTCTGATTGTCACATGCCAGGTGTTAGTGCCTGGGCCCCCCACCCCCAGGCCCCCTGCAAAGGAGTTAGGCAGAGGGCAGTGGACCTCGCCGTGGTCCAGGGGAAGCCTTGCCGCTCCCTTTGCCAGTAGTTACACTTCCGATGACGATGAGAATGCCCAACTGACCATCACTGGACACATCAACAGGACTCCCCTGCCCTCTGTCTTCAAGTTGGGTTTTCCCCAAGTGAGGCACTGGCGAAATTTGTTTGGTAGAAGGACACAGTGACAGGCATTCATTGTCATAAGTAGGAGCAAAACCAGTAGCTTAGCCAGAATCGTGTAGAACTATAACCTTTGTTCCACTTCTAAAGTACACTGATTGGTGAAAAAAAAAAAAAAAAAAGGCTTTATGTGGTCATTGGGAATTGGATTATTTCCTCTAAAATTATTCCCAGTGTTTTAAAAATAAAGAAATACTTGGTTGATGAAAAATATAAAATATGTTCATAATTAGAATAATTAAATAAATTATATAATATCCTTTGCCAAAAAGGCTTACATTATTACAATGGTTAGGAAGTACATTAATGAGTAATCTTATAATAGTCCCAGTAATCATAATATAACCAATCACCCTATATTACAATTATGATTCAAATAATATATATTTTTAAAGATCAACTTTTTCATGATGTGCTGAAATGGAATGAGGTCATAGGAAAGCCATGATTTTGCTAACACATTAGATACTCTGAGTCAATCTAGTGTAATATCAGAGTTCATTTTATCTACTGACTTATTAAATGGCCAAAGAAGTGTCCTGGGGCAGATAAATACTATGCAAGTCTATATTAGGAAGAGCGTATGTTTCTTCCCCTACAAGGCTTCCTATGAAAGTCAGGTCTAGAGAAAGAGTGGGATAATGAAGGGTGGCCTTGGAGAAATCTGAAGGCCCAAAACAGCAGCTGTTATACAGTGTCCCTGCTCACCTCTGTGGGCATGCTGGGTGCACTTAAAGGGACTAAGATTAAGATCACCAATTCAAATATGCAGGTAAAGGATAATAAAAATAGCTAGTATTTGTTGAACACTGCTCTGAGACCAGGAAGTGTGTTAAGTGGTTTTTCAGGGATAATTCACATTAATTCTCCCAAGCTCTCATGAAGTAAATCATCATCGTTACCCTCATTCTTTAGATGAGGAAACTGAGGGACAATGATGCTAAGGAACATGTTCAAGGTTATAGCAGTAGTCACGGGGGGGGGGGGGTGCTGTGTTTGAACTCAACCATACTCTGGAGACCATGGTTGTGATCATTAAGTGAAACGGGACAATGGCACATTCAGGGTATCTATCCTGTATGTTCACACAGTCAAGGATTTGGAGGCACCCTAAGTCTGCATTGGTGCTAATGCCAAGGCACTTGCAGATACCTGCTTTACAAGCAAGGTACTTTAATGTGGTCAGCTTTTGGTTGTAGTTACATTTGTTACATCCCTATTATTAAAATGTGTTAAAATGGGAGACATTTCAAGGTTTTTAAAGAACCTCTCCATTTATAAGCACTAGTACAGTTAGATGGACTCTTAGTATTCCTCTGAGTGATTTCTAAAGTTCTGTAGAAAAGCCTGTTTTCAGAAAGCTCAGCTCTACAGTTATGTATGGACTTGAACACCAGTATTGTAGTTTATTAATGCCTGTGCCTTAGGGATATTCCTCACTCACCTTGAAAACGGATGTATTAGATGATGCCCACTCTGCAGATGAAGGAAGTTGTGGCTGCAGGTGACAAAACCTAAAATATAGTAAAAAACAAATAAATGTACATTTTGTTTCCCTTATTGAGACCACACTAATGTCAGTAAGCATCATCAGAGGGGAGAAGTTAGCTTCCCAGATCTTTAGTTTCTTACCATTAAGTAAGACTTAAGAGAATAAATGTAAATGCTTTTCCTTATGGTCCCCTGGACTAGAATTCCTGGAGTTGTGAGTTCTAATCTAGCTCCACTCTTCATTCCCTTGTAAAGCATCATTTCCTTAGAAAGGGTTTAAGAATTATTATATTTCTAATTGAAGAACTGATATGACTTAAAACTGGTAAATCATTAGATGCATAACAATAGCAAATTCTAAATGAGAAAACAGTGGGAAATTGGCAAGTCATTGGCAGAGGCTCATTGAATCAATGAATTAAAGATGGCGAAAGGGCTGTAGTACAAGCTGGCAATATTGCTTAAATGGGCCACAGCCCATGCCCATAAAAGGGCCACTCATGAACCCAAAATTATAAAAGTAAGTGTGGGAGATATATAATATTAGAACATTCTTGAGTGAAAAGTAATTGTGTTTATATCAAAAATAGTATGTAACGACGCATTTTATCTATGTGTAGACATTTTGTGGGTGGGCTAGTACATGCAAACTTGAAAAAAAAACTACTGTTATTTTTATGACTTAGGGCATGCTAACTACTGTAAAAAAAATTTTAACCCCAAACTTAGTGTTTTAATACAGCAAAAATGTGTATCTCGTTGGCTCAAATTCGAATGCACTTGTTCTTGGTGGGGTTGCTTGTCAAAGAGGTGGCTCGGGCATCCATTCTTCTGTGCTGTGAGAGACGAAGGTGTCTCCTCCACTCAGCACAAGACTTCAAGGTCACTCGCACTGTGCAGCCAGCATACTGTGGGCAGAATGAGAGTGTGAAAAAAGGCATGTGTGTGTATTCCCACACTGTCACCCACCCAACACTCATTCTTAACTACATTGTTTTGGAAGTGACTCATACCTTTACTCCCATTCCATTGGTCAGAATTAGTCACATTGGTCCCACCCAGGTCTAAGGACTCTGGGAAAGGTAGTTTGGCTTTGTGTTCAGGAAGAAGGAATTACTCTTCTAGTCAGTTTCTGTGCCAGAATTGATTAAAAAATTGTACCAGTCAAGATATAAAATTAATCCTGCTTATTGCATTCTACAAAATGAATTGATTAAAATAAAATGTACAGTTGACCCTTGAATGACACAGGTTTGACTTGCATGGTCCTGCCCTGGCTTGTGTGGATCAGTTGGTTAGACATCAAAACATGCACCGGAAAGTCAGTGGTTAGATTGTCAGGTACCCAGGTTTAAGTATGATCCCCAGTCGGGGTACATACAGGAGGCAACTGATTTATGTTTCTCTCTCACACAGATGCTTCTCTCTCTCTTTCTCTTCCTCTCCCTTCCTCTTTCTCTAAAATCAATAAAAACATATTTTAAAAAAATGAATTGCGTGATCCACTTACACACAGGTTTTTTTGGGTTTTTTTTTCAATAAATACCCGAACTGTTTTCAATCAGTGCATTGGGACATGGAGAGCCAACTGCATACATTGATCTGTGCCATTTTATATAGGGAACTTGAGCAGCTATGAATTTCTACATCTATGGGAGTTCCCGAACCAACCCTACCCTACTGAGGGACAACTCAGTTTTCAGGGAGTGAAAAGTTATAAGCAGATTTTGAACTGCATGGGGGGGTGGTGTCCACTAAACCCCTCTTTGTTCAAGGGTCCATTGTATATGCATAGTAAAGCCAAGAGCAGAGCATGTTAAGCTAGTAGTTTTAAAATTTGCCCTTATAAACTACATGTACATATCTCTAAATTGATATAAAAGAAAGATTTGATCTCAGAAAATATTTTAGCCATCATCATGAAATTCTGGTAACCTAATCTGTGCCTGAAAATTGCCAAAATATCTAGATCAAAGAGACGAGATCTATAAATGTTTCACCATGGATTCAGTTGTATTGGTATTTCATAGATATATAGTTGGCTAAAATATACAGAGGATATAGCAAAACACATGGTAAAATCATTGTATTTTCAGAATAAAAGTAAAGTGTGAAACATTTTTTCCTGAGAACAAAATTATCCCAGGTAAATGAAATTAAAAAAAAAAAAAAATTAAAAACTGAGAATAAAACAGAGTCTACTAGTTCCATGGTTAAATATTTGCCACTTGCTCTAATCTTCAGCAAAAGTTGAATTAAGATGTAAACTCACAACTCTTGAGCCGTGATTAACCATATGTTTTGCGAATTGGATAGTGGGTTAGCAAATTCAAGGTTCAAAAAAAAAAAATTGTGGGATCTAGGATTATAAATTTGCAGGAAATTTGCTGCCTAGAAATATGAGCTGTGTGTAATTACTCCCACCTGCTGGGTAAAATCTTTATTACATGGGCATTAAACTTCACTCCCACCAGGGAATGAGCAGGAATGCAATGTGACCCGGCCACATCACAGGGTTTGTGAACATGATCCTTTCTTCACGGTGGTTCCTGACCCTTTCCTCCAAATGCCAACTGTAACGTAACTTAGACTAGAAACTGCAAGGCAGTGGTCATCCTCTAGACAGAAGGATTTACTTCTCCCTTAAGAGAAAAGCAAATGGAGATTGGAGGGACCAGTGGACCCACCGTATTTATCCAGTAGGGGTTCAGCTCTCTGGAAAGCGAGATAGGAAGGGGACCCTGCCAGCAGAATGATCCTCAGCTCTATTTTTTCAGCTAAGGGACCAAAGGTCAGAAGCTCTCCTTGGGCACTGAACACCCTGCAGGCACACCTTCCTGGTGCACTGACTTCAGAAACAGAAACGACCTTCCAGCTCTCAAGGGCACACTGTTGGGTGAAGGATGGTGGGAATCCACAGACCACAACGGCATCCATTCTGCCATCCTTGCCAGGAGCAAAACATGGTTTGAGATTCTCTTTTTTTGGTTTGCTAACCACCCCTCCCTTATCAGTAGTTTAGGAAGAGAGTTCCAGAAAGGTGACCTTCTGTTCCCAGGAATGGGGTCTCGGTCCTTCATTGAAATCTGAAGTGTATAACTACTAATTCTTAACTAATCTCCTTGGCCCCAGAAGAAAACAGACATAGTTAGCAAAGGTGAAGACCCTGGTATGTCAGGAATATTATTCATTTTAGGGTTCTTGGCCCTTGCGTTTGGCTGTTTTGTGATTGACAGAGCTGAACTGCTTCTTTTATGCTAAAATGTCTTTGGTTAAATTGCAAGCTTGGTTTACTGTCCTTCAGCAACTAAACTGAACAGAAATCAAGACGCAAAATAGAGTTCAGGAGCTGCTGCTGGTGGCAGTTGTGTTGTGTGTGTTTGTGGATGGGGGTGTGTTTCTGTGTTTGTGCATGTATTTAATTTCTGTGTTTGTGCATGTATTTAATTGTTTTTTCTTATTTTTTTTTTTTTTCACTCTATTCCCCATCTCAACCTTTTAAATCATTCTTTATTCTGTATGTTCTGTTGCCTTCCTGTCTTCCTGCTCTTGGTTTCTCTATTCGATGCCCTTTTTTCTCTACGATTAATCTCATCTGTAATCATGTCATCAGTTGTAAGCACCATGGAAAATGCTAGTTTCATCGTCTCTATTTGAAAAAAACTCAACCAAGGGAGAGGCTGAATGTGTCTGTCTTTAGAATCTATCACTGAGTTTGGAGGGCTTCCTGCCAAGAAAACTATCGTCTAAACCTCTTTGGATCTTGCTGTTTTCATGAAGCACACTGGCTAATAAGGCTACCTTCTGACATGAGCTGGAATATCTGGGTTGACTTTTGCTCCTAGCTGTTCCAGCCAATGAAAACAGACACTCTCGGCCAGTTTTTTTCCAGACAGATTTTATGGTACAGTGAAATCCACCCTCCCAAAAAAAGGAAAAATGGCGAAAGAGAGAGACTGATATAGATTTCCTTTTATTTAAATTTTAATAACGAAGACTTTAAAGACTACTCTTTTGTTTTCATTATTTCATAAAAGGAACATTTTAGGAAACTAGTTGAATTTTTAACCTATGTAAAACCTACTGCTTTGCCCTTATTTTCTCATTTTATCAAAGACTGTATATAGATATCAACCAGCATCTATATAACTTTGGGTCCTTGATCTGATAAAATTGTTCTTTTTCCTATAGAAATGGTCTTACATTGAGGCTGATTGTTTTGCCTCTCAGGGATTCTTATCTCCTGTTGCCTTTCTGTTGAGGATCATCATTTTATCCTTAGAGTTATAAAGCCCTAAAGGGGCTAGTGGCAAATGCTTAGCTCCAAAGTATAAACAGAGGCACTAATAAATAAAATTAAATGAATTTGACCCACACAGGAAAGGTCATAGATTGGTCAGCTTTATTTCTACTTTTCTTTTTTTTTTTTTGCCACTGTGTAAGGCATTGTCGTAGGAACTGTAAGCATGGGCTGCATTGTGGGCAAGAGAGGTACGTGTGAGAGAGGAAGGGATGTTTAGGAACACAAACATAAGAGGCGGCCCTTATTCTTGAGTTGATCACAGTCTAGTAAGACAGAATGTACCCAATTCATATCACAAGACAGACAGTAATAAATGCTGAATTGAGAAATAACAAAGGTACTGTTGGAGCCAGAGAAAGGAATAATTCATTTCACTGGAAGAATCAAGGAAGAGATCACAGAAGTAATATGCGTAATTATGTAATTGTGGAATTACTTAATAATTGTTCTCCTTCATGGCTACGGTGTAAGCTCTATGAGGGCAGTGTCTCTATCAAGTGTGTGAACCCCTATATCTCAGCCCTTAGCATAGTGCCTGGGGTCTAGCACTTGACCCAAAATAATTCCTGCATGAGCAAACAATGATTTTCTACAATGATAGGTGCTACAAAAGACACCAGTAAATTGAAGGTTCATTCATGCCTTTAAAGTATTTGCTAGCAGATAGGTTTATAACAGGGCAGATGTGTGCAGTCAGCCCATTGCTTGTATACGAGATCACAGATGGTCATAGCGACTTACCTATTTCATTCTGAAATGGAATAATTTCATCCCCACTCAGCTTTTCCTTAGGCACAGGTTTTGATGCCATATTTATCAAGACATCTACTTGGATGTGGATGTCATGCTGTGAAGAACCATTATAAACAAATGTTAGAGCCACTTGCCAAGTAATGACTTATGCTGGGCAGTTGCTTAAAAGGCTGACTTTATTCATTTTATTTGCCATATTCATGTGCTGCTTAGGGAAGGGGTTGGGTGGGAGAGCAGCAATCTTTTTTTTTTTTTTTTTGAGCCAGTGATTATTTGCAGAGGTCTGTGGGCAAAGTGCTCAGCTTGCACCTGGGAACAGAACCTGGGTGAGAAGGGGCCGTGGTGATATTTATAGAGCTCCAGGTTGTGCTTTGCCGACTGAAATGCATACATATGCAGAAATGGTCTCATTGTCGTTCCTTGTTTTTGTAATATTACCTTTGGCTCAACAGATTAATTTTTTTTCTCTCCTTCCACTGTCAACACTGTTTCAGCAGTGAGTTATATTATCCGGTGACATCAGAGGAAGCAAAGTTACATGTGTCGGCTTGACAGGAATCATCCACTTACAGCAAATTTGTGACAAGTTGCATTTTTCTACCATTTTCACCTTGAGTGATGAAGTATCCACAGTTTGGGGAGACACCCCGGGGCCTCTCTTGATGGTAACAGTGCTCTGTCAATTGGACTGCTGTTGCTTCAGTGCTGAAGGGGAAAGAGCCCGTGATCTCTGAGTAACCCTTCCCTATGAAAAGTGGGAACTTATCCCCAGAGCTGATTACCTGCATCTATAGGCAATGGAGGCTTAACTGGCATTAAAATCATCGCCAATTTTTCAGACCCATTAAGTTTAATGGTTTGTGTAATGATAGGCTACAACTGATAAAATAACCAAAGAACAGTTGATGAGCTGTTTATGAAGAATACCTTTAACATTCAGAATGGACATTAAACTGTGGATGGTTTCATTGCAAAGCAAGAGTCCCCTCTTTATTTTACAGTTAGGTTTATGTACAGCGCATAGGGTATGATGAGAGGTGCATCTAGGGGAAAGGTTGAAGCTTTTAAGCTAATAAGTTTGAACTTTTGAGTGTTTTCTATTATTTTTAAAAATCAGTAGTGATACATAATTCGGAGGTAATAAATTAATTTAGAAGTAAATAAAACTAATGTAAGTTAAAGCCCCATCCATCTAGGGAAAGCCAAATATACACATTGAAATTACAGCCTTTGCCCCCGTTCCTCAATGGAAAGTAGAAAATTTTGGTTAAGATGCCACCCCATGTTATATAAATCAGAATGAGATTAAGAATTGTCCATTTTAGTCCTCTTGTATCCTCAGCATCTAGAAAAATACCTAGCATATAACAGGCACTCCACAAATACTGAATATAATTGGTTGATGAATATGTATCCTGTTTGGGTGAGCTAGCTTTGTTTCATTTCTGAGTGGGAAAAGTTCTTTCAACAAAAGGGAGCAAAAAAGAGATCTCTACAGAACAATTCACCACTGGTTGATATTCTTCCCAGATCTACCTTTCTTCACAAAGATCTTTTCCTGAGGCTGAGAGCAAGCCACAGGGATTTGTGGCTGTCACCATCAATGAAAGGTTTGGGGTATGATAAAATGTAGAAAAAGGCTAAGTAGGAAAGAGTACATGCTTTATAAAATAGAATTTAAAACAATAGCTATCAGCAACAGAACTTTGTATGAAGCCCATGCTGGAAAAATATAAACCCCACCCTGGTGATGGCATCTGGTACAAATTGGGAAATGAATCAGAAAACAGAACAGAATGTGTCTTCAGCAGCCTTAAGATCAAACCACCAGCATATGATAAGCATGGATCTTTGGAGCCTCTACCTTCCTCTTTGTGAAATAGTTGAAATCAGTAGGGGAATGAAAGGAAATGGCTTTATTATCTGTGAGCAGCTTGTCCCTCCCTCTGGATACCCCACTCTCCAAACATGCATTTTGATATGCCTCAGCAATTCTCTTTATTTGATCATTCCATTTAGAGAAGATTCACCCCTCCCTACCCACATCCCACATTGTTACATCACTGATTTCTCATCATTCTGACACATTCAATAATCTGACATGTAACTCAACTGGAAGAACCATCATGTCAAGTAACATGCTGGCATGGGAGAGTAAAGAAAAATGAAACTAATAATTGTGGAAGAAGTAGATCTCAAATAGGAAAATCAATCCTAGTGATCAGTGAATGCTCCAGGCAGATGGTATGTATTCAAAACTTTCAATTCAACAAAAATTCATTGAGCACCTACTATGTATCTGACACTGGGAAATGTCACTGAACAACACAAGGCTCTTTGCTCCCTGGTGCTTATGCCAGTAACTTCTGGTATGTGTGTTCTCAACAACGTTGCAAGTCACTTTGGGCTGGAACCATGAAGCCTGGAAAGAGGATTAATTTTGGGTTAAATTAACATTATCTCTAAAAATCTAAAGCTGGAACAAACATGGAAGTGAGGGTCCTATTTCCTAAAGCCTGTTGCTGGTTGAATGTAGCCTTCAGCTATAAAAGCCAAGAGCCCAATTTTTGTCTGTATCCTGTGAAGCTTCTTATGAAGAGAATGTATTTTGACAATTAACCAAGAATTTAAAGTTCTTGGAAAGTGAAATGTTTTAAAATAGGAAATCCATGAAGAGAGAGTTATAAAATCAAAAGGATCTCTTTTTTTGCAGGAATAAGAAAGCAACTAGCTTACCATTTCACTTCCTTTGTGTTTTGGCTCAAATATTACCTTTTCAGCAAAGCTTTCTTTGATCATCCAACCCTTCCCTACTCCTGGCGCTCCCTGACCCCCTTGTCTCTATGTCTGGTGTGTACCATCTGACACACTATAAATATCCTTATTTATTTGCTGATTGTCCTTTCACTCTGGACTATAAGCTTCATCAAAGATAGTTGTCCCCAGGTGGTGTTGGGAGCCTCCCATAAAAGGTTGAGAGGCATGTTCCTTACTGGGAATGTTATCACTGGCACTTTATTGCCATTGTCCCTATAGCTAATGTGAGTGTCATTGTCACAGACGACAGTAGGCTTCTAAAATGGATAAACCAGATGTTATAGTTGGTTAATACGTCACATATATACTGATAAGGGAGCATCTTGGATTGATACCTGAAACTTGATGGACTCAGTCCCTAAGGTACAAGGCCAGATGATGTGTAAGTGTTTTAAGACAACTGCTTTCTCCATCTCTAGGTGTGGATGGGTGGTATTCTTTACATACTAAGTCATGGCACAGTTGGTTTTCATAAGACTGATTCTCTAATTCTGCTTCCTATAACCTTCATTGAAGGAAGTTTGAGAGTTTATGGTGATAAAACATGTAGGAATTTGAGATTTGTGAGGGTGAATAAATGACAATTTGAGGGAAGAGTCCCAATGACCAAAAGATAATAAATTCTCATGTTAATAATAATCATTAGGGGTACACTAGGGTCAAGGATTCTGAGGTTGAGTTTCTGGGAGTTGATAGTCTGGTGATGCGTGGTCTCATGGTGATTAGTGGTGCCATCATTAGTGGTAATTGTATATAGTTGAGAAAGTGGAAGAAATTGAAGAGTTGTGTAGTTGGTGCATGTGGAGGGATGGGGCAGAGTGGAAACTTGGCAATTGACTACTCTACATAATTCTAACTAAAATATAACTAACTTTCCTGCCCAGCTGGTGTGGCTCAGTGGTTGAGTGTCAACCCAGGCACCAAGAGGTTGCTGGTTTGGTTTCCAGTCAGGGCACATGCCCAGGTTGTGGGCTTAATTTCCAGTGTGGGGCATGCAGAAGGCAGCCAATCGATGTTCTCTCTCATCGATGTTTCTATCTCTCTTTCTGTTCTTTCCTCTCTCTCTACAATCAATAAAGAAAAAAATAAATAAATAAAGAATACCTTTTAGGTCAAAAGATAGAACTAGGAGTGAGTTATCTTTCCTTTAAATACAAGGGGATTTACATAAAAAACACAAATACAAACTACAAGCAACACAAAAGCAAGCTACAATGATTTCTCTTGTCATTCTGTTATGGGTTGAATTGTTTTCCAAAGAAAACATATGTTGAAGTCCTCACTCCCAGTAACATCTTGTTTAGAAATAGGGCCTCTGCAGGGAAATTAGTTCAGGCGAGGTCACACCTTAATCCCTCATGTCTGGTACCCTTCTAAAAAGAGAGAAGACAGTGTGAAAACACAGACACACAGGAAGAATGCCATGTGAGGGTGGGAGCTATTGGAGTGATGCACAGGTAAGCCAGGGAATGCCCGAGGCTACCAAGAGCTGGAAGACACAAGAAAGGATAGTTACCCAGAGGCTATGGAGGGAACATGGCCCTGCCAACACTTTGATTTCAGACTTCAGGCCTCCAGAAATGTTAGACAATAAGTTTCTGTTCTGTTTAAGCCACAAAATCTGTGGTACTTTGCTATGGCAGCCCTAGGAAGCTAGTATACCTTCCTAGACCCAGGTGGGGAAGAAATGGGAGAGCCTCAAGTCAAAAAGTGAAGTAAAAGGCTGTCCCTTCTCACCACTTGAAGTGAAATATGTATGCTGATGGCAGAGAAGAGAGTTTTCATTTCTGGAAGCCTGTAGGGTCTCCTGTCTTACATAGTGATTACAGGAATAGCTGGCGTATCTCAGGAGGTGAAACCAAGACCAGGTGTCTGTGCTGTTACCTCTGGCTGCTAAGATGAAAAGTCATAGGCTGACTTTATTTATGATGCCCACTGGGATTCGTCATGGCTATAGAGAAGCTGTACATTTAGGCCAAATGGACCTCAAAATCATTTTGAAATGCATTGATTGCCCTGGCTGGTGTGGCTCAGTTGAGTGTCATTCTGTGCACCAAAGTTTGTCATTTCAATTCCAGGTCAGGGCACATGCCCAGGTTATGACCTCGATTCCCAGTGAGGGGCATGCAGGAGGCAGCTGATTGATGTTTTGCGCTCACATCAGTTTCTCTCTCTTCCTCTCCCTTCCTCTATCTCTAAAAATCAATAAAACATTTTAAAATGCATTGATTGAAGCCAATCACCCTCTTCTTCTTCAAACATGACACTGATGTCTAAAAATCAACCTCGTGTGTTTCATCCGGTTGCATCAACTATTTTTATATTTGATGTCAATAGGTTTCATTGAATTTAGGGATGGCCAAACAAAGGTTTCAGTAAATATGGAAATTATTTGGGGTATCTAGCCCCCCAAAATGATTGTCCTAGGGATCCTCACTATTCCCAGAGAGCCCCTGCTGCTTGCCTCTCAGTGGTAACCGGAGCAGGCTGGAAACTGTTTACCTGTCTCTTATGGTCTACAGTCCTCACACTTACCCCCACATAGTCTCTTCCAGTATCATTTACTCTTGTCAGTCAGAGGATTTTCTTTACTTCCTTTGTGCATAGCTTGTCAGAGGGTGGGGAGGAGAGGACGAGATGAGTAAACTTGTGTATGTGTAAAGGTTATTCAAAATTGTTCTTACTTGCTTCCTGCATTTTAGGGAGAAAAAATGGAAAAAAAATCTTATAAAGCAATTTTTAAAAAATGTGATTGTTTAGTAAAAAAGGACTTTGTTGTTTTGGGTACAGTGGTAACCTGTTCTACCCATGTTACTCATTTAGTCAGGAGCCATCAATTCATATTTAGTGATTATGCAAATAGGAAAGAGTGACATTTAATTTGACATTTTTATAGAAACACAGATGTAGAAATATTGTCTGGAAAGCACTATCACTCTATCAATATTATTTATTTTAGAGCGAACCTCATTACAAGCCTATCTTATTCATCTACCCATTTAGCAAATATTCACTGAGTGTCTGCCAGTTGGTGTGACAGAAGCTGCAGATGCCTTTAGAACAAGGGCCCTGTTTCCCGCCTCCTGGGCCTGATCTAGCAGGTACACGAACGAGGGACACGAACATCCTGCTCAGGTATTTGTCAGATAAGAGGTCAGGGAGAGGGGAGAGGAGTGAGTCCATAGGAAAAGAAATAACATGTTAAAAGACCCAGAGTTCTAAGAGCCTGCATGTCAGTGGAGCTGAAAGTAAGTTGGTAGGACAGTTGCTGAGATCGAGAGAGAAAGAGTAGTGAGAGATGAAGCTAGAGATGGAGTCGAAAGTGGTGTTAAAGATCCTGTGTTTTAGGTTAAGGGATTCCTATTTCATTCTAAGGGCCATGGAGGACTAAGAAGCAGAGCAGTGACCAGGAAAGATCACTCTGGCTTTTGTGTGAGAACAGCTTGCATGCCTGCAGACAAGGCCGGACTCAGGGAAGCCTTGAAGGAGGCTGCTGCAGTACCCTAGGTGAGACCTAGGGGGCAGTGTCGCTGGCGGTAGGAGGGAGACATTCAGAGGGGTAGGCTAGATAGGACTGGGTGATCTGTTACGTTTGCACATGAAGAAGAGGGAAGAATGACTCCAGGATGGCTTACCCATGAAACATGCAGAGCTTTTTTATCCTAGAAAAAAATTAGTCATAAAACATGGTAGAAGTGACTGGACATATAAAAGCAATAAAGATCTCAGTTCTCAGTGCCATGTGGAAGAATCGTATGCTCTTACAACATTTCGAGTAGAGGTGTACATTTCGTTTTTGAAGAGTCAATTCATAACTGAATATTGATCTTAGACCCATTCCTCGGCAGTGAGGGTTTAGGTGCTGGGAGAAGAAACACGTGGTGGCTGGGGGGACAAGTCACTCTCGGAGGTGGTGTCATCCACAGCCTTCCTCTCAGCCTTCCCGGGTCTCAGGGTCACAACGAGAGGGACAGCGCTCACATCCAGTAGTTAGGGAGCAGCACGGAGGGACCTGATGCCAAAGTGGAAGGAGAAGGAGCCTTAGTGTCCCGTCCTGACAGCTCACCCGCTGAGCTGATCAGCGTATTTCTGTCTGAGAGAATTCACTCTAGGCCAACACTGGAAGGTAAACATCTCTCAGGAAATTGCCATTTGTTTCCACCGTGGGAAGTTTTCCTTATGAATCTATTTATTAGAGAAAAGTGAGAAACTTTCTCAGGCAGCAACTACCACTACTAATTATTTACCTAGCTAAGAAACTCAGGTCCTCTTGCCAGGATACTCTCCTGGAAAGTGAGTGCACCCCCGCAGAGCCCGCTCCCCCCCACCCCCCCCGACCGATGTGTGCATGGCCTTCCCGCACTCACTAGCTCTGTGACCATGGACAAATCATTAAACCTTCATAGTGCTGGGAACATAGTAACTGCTACACACACATTAAAACATCATACTATTTATCATTAAGGAACTTGGCAAAATATCTTGAGGCTTTAAGCTCTTTGCTTCCATTTTCCATACACTCCTCTCTGGCCATCTCTGTCCCTGGGGGGACTTTCAACTTTCAGCTGTTAGAACATGGAGTTTCTCTATTTCCAGAACCCAGATGAATAGACTGCCTTTCATATTCAGAATGTGTTTGGTGCCCAAGACTGTCCAGTCTGACCAATGGTGTTGACAATAGACTTTGTCCTTCTCCTTAAGCACAAATGCCCTGCATCCTTGGCTTTCCTCTGTTAGCAAACCCTCATGCTGTCATAGCATTTTTGGCTCTACTCTTTGTAATTAATCCCAGCACATTTAATAATTCATAATTTCTTTATATGTTTAAGGACTACACATGAACCTTTAAGACCAATGTGTAACTAGAGATGTGTACACTCCACACAAATGTTCCTCCATTCTAATGCCATCCATACTCTATACTTCTCTTGTCTCTTTAAATCTGAGATCATATTTTCATGTTGAACCTTTTTAACCCTTCTGTTAGTCCTGTCTGTAAAGTGTTTGTTGGGTAAATGTGAGTTTACCTTGCCAAAGCATTGCCCATTTACTTCTCAGGCCTTTTGGATACAGTTCTCGTCATCTTTTGAGTTGGCTGTTTTGCAGTCCTCTCCAAAGGAATTCTGGTTTCTCTTAGACATCCTCCTCCATATGCATTTGCAGACTCTTGTGGATACATTCTGTTAGTGCACAAATAACCCTTGCTATTCTTCTAATCCTGGTGGTAAATGTTTTCGGTACCATAGACCCCTTTGGCATTCTGGTGATGCCCAGGATAGTGTCTTTAATTGCATATGTGAAATACACCAGATTATAAAGAGAACCAATTAAATAGAACGATAGTTTTTTATAATTGTGATATCATAATAAATCAACTTCTTTATTGGTGCATTAAGTAATAAGATCTGGCTGCAGAGTTAATAACTATTATTCAACTATTTCTATTGGTAGGAAAAATCACAGATACTGTTAATATTACCATGATTTGTTGTCTACATTCAAAATCGATGGAAATGCTAAATTTTATTTAGAGTTCAGAGAAAAGAACTATGTGCACGTTTTCTTCCATCTAAGGTATGGATCCCTGTATCCCATCCATAGGGGCTCAAGAGAGTGTTGAGACCACAGTGTAAGAACCCCTGTAGTAGTCCTTTGAGCTTTGAGACTCAGGTCAAATAACCATCTCCTCTGTAACACGTTCCCCAAATTCACTAGGCCCACTTCTCTATCTTGTTCCTGTAGTACCTTGTTCACCCTCTATTATGCAATATTCATTTATTATTACTACTACTATTACTGCTATATGTTTTCCTGCCTCTCTCCCCCCTTTGTACATACTTGGGTTTTATTTCCTTTTATCTACTTGGTATCCAGGACAGTTTCTGGCATATTGCAGGCACTCAATAAATATTTGTTTAATAAGTGAATTAAAAGCCTAAACAGCTTCCAGTAAGTTTTCCCAGGTCATAAGTAACAGAAGGACACGGACTTAATGTACTTGCTTCTTCAAGGGCACAGTGTACAAGTGCTGAACCTCAAAGAGAGGCGTGTTTTCAGCGATGTCTTCTTGGCCTCCTCTTAACCTTCTCCTCTGCATTGATTTCTACCGAATCGCTCACTAAGTCACAGCAATGATTCATAACTGAGTCTTCAAAAGTATTTTAATACCTGCGTATATACAAATAGAAAAATTAATTTCATTGTTAGCTAAAAATAGATTATAAACATTACCAGCAAGCAAATAAGTATTATTCTCTTTATAAGTTAGGAAAGAAAATCTGACAAAGGAATATTAGTTGCTTACAAGCCATTAATTATGAATAATGTGGTGGGAGATTATAAATAACCTTACCTATCCATAAAAATTTTGGCTTACTGAAAAAGGAATTCTAATTAGTCTAAGTGTATTAAACTTACCACTGAGTAGCACTAAATAGCTGCTAGTTGAGCATCAACTTTGCTTCAGTATTACCCGGTTCTGTTCTATATTAAGTCAGACATCACAGATGAACTGAAATTGGGTAGCATGAAATTTTAGTCATTATTAAAAGGAAGAGATGGACACAGGCTCTGATAAATAATAAAATACAATAAAGAGAAAAACACATGGAGACCATAGGAAAAGCTGGAGCCAAGAGAGTGAGGCGTAAGCCTCTTGTACTTGCCATTCAGCAGGATCTCAGGGCTGCTGGTGGGGTCCGTCTGGAAGTACGCTCGCTCTCTCTCTCTCTCTCTCTCTCTCTCACACACACACACACACACACACACACACCCTCTTCCCTTCTGTGTTGTCTTGTGGTGTGGGGAAGGGTAATTTTCTTTTTTATCCTCACCCGAGGACATTTTTTGTTCAGGTAGAGTGGGAGGGAGAGAGAGGAACAGAGAGAGAGAGAGAAACATCGATGTGAAAGGGACACATCGAGTGGCTGCCACCCGCACAACCGACCAGGGCCAGGGACAAACTGCAACCTAGGTACATGCCCTTAGCGGGAACCGAACCCGGGTCTCTCAGGACCGCAGGCCGACGCTCTAACCGCTGAGCCAAACCGGCCAGGGCGGGAAGGGTAATTTTCTAAGTGGCTACAAAATTCTTATAATTATATATTTTAACTTGAGAATATTTATAAAACCATGTTAATTTCAGCCTAACATGGATTTTTGTTCTGTGAGGAAAAGAATATTTATCCTATGCATTATTAATTTTTCTGTAGAAAAATCATTGCGGTTAAAGAATGTCAATATTAGTGAAGTCAAAGTCATTCCTGCTTCACTTTTTTTTTTTTTTTTTTTATCCTCACCCGAGGATATTTTTCCATTTCTTGTACAGATAGAGTGGGAGGGAGAGAGAGGAAGGGAGAGAGAGAGAGAAACATCGACGTGAAGGGACACATCGAGCGGCTGCCACCCGCATGACCAACCAGGGCCGGAGACAAACTGCAACCGAGGTACGTGCCCTTAGCGGGAACCGAACCCGGGTCTCTCCGGACCGCAGGCCGACGCTCTAACCGCTGAGCCAAACCGGCCAGGGCCCTGCTTCACTTTTTAAAATTTTCAGTTTTATTTTAGAATTTATACAGAGCAAATGGGAAGAAAAAAATATTATAGTGAAAAGCTGTAGGATCAACGAGGTCACATGATCATGAAATGTTTGGGGAAAAAATTCTAAGACCCAAATCTTTTCTTTTTTTTAATACCATGGTTAGATTTTCCATTTTAAGACAGGATAAAAGAACCCTCTGTAGTTCTCAGGAGACAGGAAAGATTGTGTTTCCATCATCAACGTGAACAGTGTCCTGTGATCGTATTGTCACCCCCTTTCCCCATAGAGTGTGTGTCCTAACTTCAGGAGAGCACTTGCTTTTCCTTTCTTTAAAAAAATATATATTGGATTAATTGGGGTGGCATGTGTACAATTCTATAATACATCATCTGTACACTGTACTGGACCAGTGTTCTCCCCCAAAGTCAAGTCTTCTTTAGTGGTCAACATTTATCCCCCCTTTACCTTCTTCAACTTCCCCCCATCCGACTTTCCCTCTGGTAATCCCCATACTGATGTCTGGCTCTATGAGTTTTTTTTTTTCTTTGCTTAATCCATTCTCCTTTTTCACTCAGCTCCCAAAACCCTTCTCTTCTGACAGTTGTCAGTCTATTCTCTGTATCTATAAGTCTATTTCTATTTTGTTTATTAGTTTATTTTGTTCATTAGATTCCACATATAAGTGAAATCATATGGTATTTGCCTTTCTCTGACGAGCTTATTTCACTTAGCATAATCATCTCTAGGTCCATCCATGCTGTCACGAAAGGCAAGATTTTCTTTTTTATGGCTGAGTAGTATTCCATTTTGTAAATGTACCATGGTTTTCTTTTCTACTCATCTGCTGATGGGTACTTGGGCTGCTTCCAGATCTTGGCTATTGTAAATAATACTAAAATGAACATAGGGGTGAAGATATTCTTTCGAACTAATGTTTTAGGTTTCTTTGGATATAGTCCCAGATATACGATTGCTGGGTCACAAGGCAGTTTTATTTTTAATTTTTTGAGGAAACTTCATACTGTTTTCTTATACTATACACAAGAATGAACTCAAAATAGATTTAAAACTTCAATGTAAGACTCAAAACCATAAAATCCTGGAAGAAAACAAAGGCAGTAAAATCTCAGATGTTTCTTATAGCAGTATTTTTTTCTGATATATCTCCTGGGGCAAGGGGAACAAAAGAAAAAATTAACAAACGGGATTACATCAAACAAAAATATTTTATACAGCAGAGGAAACCATCAACAAAATAAAAAGACAACCCACTGAATGGGAGAACATATTTGCCAATGATACATCTGATAAGACATTAATATCCAAAATTTGTAAAGAACTTATACAACTCAACATCAAAAGAACAAACAATCCAATTGTAAAATGGGCAAAAGACATGAACAGACACTTCTCCAAAGAGGACACACAGATGGTCAATAGACATATGAAAAGATGCTCAAGGTCACTAAATCAGAGAAATGCAAATTAAAACCACAATGGTATGTCACCTCACCCCTGTCAGAATGGCTACCATCAATAAATCAACAAGTGTTGGAGAGGATGTGGAGAAAGGGACCCTCCTTCACTGTTGGTGGGAATGCAGACTGGTCCAGCCACTGAGGAGAGTACTTTCTTACAAATCCACATTGAGGTTAGAGGGATTTGTGAGTCACATAGGCCAAGCTTTTCAACCTTCCTGCATGTCAGACAGGGCTTCCTCCTACTGCTGAGAATTTGGTCTTCACTCTCTCTTTCCGTCTTCTGTCTTCCTCTCTTTTTTGGTTCTGATGAATACATTCCAATTATTGTTTTCTTTTTCTATTCAAGCCCTACAGCTCTGCCCAAGGCAAAATGCTGCAGAGATTAGAAAGACAAAGCAGATAAGTCTAATGGATATTGACAGCCAGTCAACAGGTACAAGTTTCAGCAAGGCAAATAAATGTTCTCTGGCTTTCCACCAACATTAACATCACTATGTTTCTTAATTTAAGGTTCTCACAAAACAAAAATCAAATAATGAATAAAGCTCCAGCTACTCATAGCCTTCTGGTTAATGAGTTTGATTTTAATTAATCTCAAATTAGAGTTCTTGAGTACATTCACCTTTGAGCTAGATGCTCCCACCCTAATGGGAGCTTGTTTCCCACTGGTCGGGCAGTTAAAAAGAATTTCTTCAGCTCTTGTTAGTTACTTCAGACACCCTGTCCAGCTCTTTAACATTTGGATGGTATGTTGTGAGAAGATGGGCTGGGAATTAAGGCCATTTGATGCAAGAAACAACCCAATTCTCCTCTCTGGCCATTCACAGTGATTTCCTTTCAAACTATTGGTTGTGTTGATTCAAGTAATGACTTTATTAGACAAATAGGATGTGTAGTTTAGTATGTGGTGGGATCTTTAAAAAATATTTAGTAACTCTAATGATATATTGTGTTTACATCTATGTATATATAAATATATTTATTGTATTTTTCTTTTTATTTGTTTCAAGAATTTTAGAGTGGTACAGAAATAGCCAAGCAACATTTCACATATATTATAAAAATGTATTTTGACCTTTTACTTATAACTCATTGAAACTAGTCAAATTCTTCTATTTTTCTGAAGGAACATAACCTTACAATTTAATATGTACTTTGATGTTTTATTTTTGCTTAGGCCAAATGAAATCAAGGCCCACATATACCCCAAATGCATTTTCACTTGCCATAAATGTACTGTGTACTGGCATTGTGTTGATAAGGCATTTTATTTAGTCTGTAACATTTCGGGCATTTTGATAAACATGATTTATACCACAATAACATTTAAACTGAGATAACTACTATTTTCTCAATGTATGTTAAATTTTATGGAAAAAGGTAAAAAAAGCATCTCGTAACTGAAGAAATCATCCAGTAGAACACAAGACATTTTCCGTGAGGGAAATGACTTGTTTTTTACATCAATGGTTAGAGCTATTCCATCATAGCATGTCATCTACACACTTCTCATTTTTCTTCCTAATACGAGTAAAATTTAAAAGCTACAGGTCCTTATTAAAGTATATGCATTATATAATTTTTACAAGGATAGTGAGATCTACTTGAACATTAAGGTATCAAGGAGGTAGTTTTTTTTTTTTTTTTATCCTCACCGCAGGATATTTTTGCATTTATCTTCTGATAGAGCAGGAGGGGGGGGGGAGAGAAAGAAACATCGATGTGAGAGAGACATAGATGTGAGAGAGACACATCGAGTGGTTGCCACCCACACAACCCCAACCACACCGGGGACAAACTGCAACCGAGGTACATGCCCTTAGTGGGAACCGAACCTGGTACTCTCTGGTCCGTGGGTCAACACTCTAACCGCTGAGCCAAATTGGTCAGGGCCAAGGAGGTAGTTTTCTAGGGATACTTTCTTTGGAAGTTTATAGAAATTGATTTTAGTTAAGGATATGATGGCATCAAAAGAATCAATGAGCAGTGGAATTTCCGGAGGGACCCGGAAATTCTTTGTTCTTACCTCGTCGGTGGTATTCCAGAGACTTTTGTGTATAAATTAAAAATCAAAATTGTTGTCACTTTTTCTTAGCCTGTTTACTCTGGGGAAAGAATAAATTCTTATTCCAACCTTCTAAATTCTTATTCTACATTTCCATGAGTTTGCATGCATGCGTTCTCTCTCTCTCTCCCTCTCTCTCTCTCTGTCAATATTTAAGTTATTAGACTGGAATGATAACACAGCAAATATAATAATAAAGGTGTTTATTTATTTATTTATTCATTTATCCTCTCCCGAGAACATTTTTCCATTTTTTGTTCAGAAAGAGTGGGAGGGGGAGAGAGAGAGAGAAACATCGACGTGAAAGGGACACATCAAGTGGCTGCCACTCACATGACCAACCAGGGCCGGGGACAAACTGCAACTGAGGTACGAGGTCTTAGCGGGAACCGAACCCGGGTCTCTCTGGACTGCAGGCCGATGCTCTAACCGCTGAGCCAAACCGGCCAGGGCAAAGGTGTTTATTTCTATAAACAGGTAATGGGATATATGTTTCTCTGTCACCTCTGACTTCCTTCTTCTTTTAGCGAGAGATTGGGGCATCTAGTCATGCCAGAGCCATCCTTCTGTTCAATATGATTTAAGAAGTCCTTTTTATGCCACTGTTCCAAATTACATTCCAATGGCTTTTAAGGGTCAAATCAAAGAAAACTTTCAAGTATGGTCAAAATAGCGTAATTGTTCATAGGTGGTTATTCAAGTTCACAGCACTGCGAAGTAATGATGGAGGAGTTACTCTCCTGCTCACTTCATATATGTAGGAAACTGAAACCTGTATAGTCTAAATGTTCCGTCCACGATCAGAGGATGACAGAGGGTGAAGATGTAAGCATAATTCAGGTTTACTTTGACTGTTGTTCATCTGTACCTATGAGTCGCACTTTTTACACATTGCTTGCTTTCACCAGTGAAAACCTATGAGAACATTTAAGGATTTAATGACCAAGGCTGTTAGAATCCTGTAGCTCCAATTTCTCCAGTGGTAAAATAAAAATCCCTTCATAGATGTGTTAGGAAAGTTAGTGAGCTTCATTGTAAACCACTTGGAATTTCATGTGGGAAGGACTCTTTATAATCAAAAGCAAACTCTTCTTTAGTTTGCATGTCAGAATGCTCCCATTTCTGCAATTACTGCTCTGAGGTCAGTGTCTGTAGAAGCTACTCCATAGGAACCCAAAGAAAGCCACTCACAGTGTGGAGAACTAGCTATGCTTTAACCACAGCTACAAGCCAAAGCCTCTGGCTATCACACTTAGTCCTGGTACCATCTTGCCCAGCAGTTAGGTGCCTAAGAAATTGATTTTTGTGTTCGAAGATGAAAACTAAGATGGTTTGCATTGCAATGTGGGATCACAACTTTTAACATATATTATAATTCAGCTTCTTCTCAGCTGTTAATAGTGCTACAGAGATATAGACCCTCACCATTCAAAACGTGGTCCTTCCTGAGAGCTTATTAGAAGTGTAGGATTTCAGGCCCCACCTAAGACGTACTGTGTTAGAAACAGAATTTTAACAAGGTCTTCTGGAGTTTTGAGAACCACAGCTGGAAACGTTTTGAACGTGCTGTGATCGTCTCAGTCTTGGTAGTTGGCTTGGCACAGCCCGTACTGCAGACCTAGCCACTCTGTCCTCTGAGGTTAATTCTGGTCACTACCAGTCAGGAGAATGCTCAGAAAAGCTAACTCTAGACCTTCTCTGCTGACTGTGCTGGGCTGCTGCGCAGTCACTCCCTTTGTCACAGGCTGACGCACTTTCCATGATGCCTTGAGTGATTGAACGAACTGCCACAACATTCTGTTTGCTTATGAGGACATCTATGGTTGCAATTTTTAATAAATTATAGAGTGCAGTCATTCAAATAGCAATAAAATTGGAGCAGGATGAGTATGAAATGAATTACGCATTGGGAAAACCATCATGCTCTTAACGCTTATATTTAGTTTTCATAAATACTTACCTGGGATTAAAAGTGGGCTCATTAGTATACTGGTGTTTGTCTGCCTACCAATGCTGTGTGCAGTTTCGATGACACAGTTCTTTGGGCTCAGACTCCATCATGTATTAAATATTGACAGGGACCTCAGGCATGAGAGAGTCCTGTTCTTATGACAATTTATCTTGAATTATTTATCTAAATTAAAAGAGCAAACAGTTTTAACTTTGCTAATCTATATTTTCCTAATAAAAGAGTTATTGAAACCTCTGACTTGAGGACAAATGACACCCGGTGATCCTCGAAGTCAGGATATCACCCTAGGCTGCCGATCCATAAGCCTCACTCGAGGCTGACATCCTATACAATGAGGCATTTCTGGGATTTATGGGACACTCATCCTCTGTGCTGTGTGCTGCTCTTAGGCCAAAGTCACTACAGAACAATAAAGGGTTAATTATTAGGAGAGAAAGGGATGGTTTCTCTGGGGGTCATGAGCCTGTCATGGTGGGGAAGGTGGTTCAGAAGCAGTCCAGACAAGAGAAAAGGAGTGTTTTTCTCAGACGTGACTTAGAATTGCCAGCCCATGTTGATAGTAGAAAGCAGAGTGGCTTTTCCCCAGTTTTATTCTTGTTTTAAAAACTCTTAAGACAATGTACCCACTTAAGGCCTGCACCTGGGGCAATATGGTCCCTGCACCACCACCTCCCTTGGTATGTCACTGCATGGGACTGTGTTAGCAAGTCTTAGGATGTTACATACCAAGTGATGCACAATCAATCTCTGAAGGTTGGCACGCTCGGGCATCAAGAGATGATAGGAGCACCTTAGTTACAAGTTAATGTTTCTGATACTTTCACTTTAGAGTTATGAGTTTTGACACTTAGATTAGTTTGACTGGTGTAAGTAGGCAAAATAATTACATCATCTATCCCTGCCAGTGGTGTTTGGCATCCTAATCCCCAGAACCTATGAATGGCACATGGCAAAGGGAAAGAAAGGCTGTGGATGGAATTAAAGTTGACAGTTAACAGAAAGGAAGATTACTCTGGTTTATCCTCGCCTGTGTTCCTCTGAGAGCCTCATTTGGCCATATAGTCATCTGTCAATCACCAAGGCTTCTATTAGTGTTGGATTACCATTAAGCTCCTCATGGTTACAGAAGGTTCGAGCAGACCCTTGTTTAGTGGGATACGTCATCAATGCTCATGTTAAATGAGTAATAAATTTTGATGACTTATAAACACTCTCACAAAATACCTTCATTAATTCCATTCAGTTTCTCTATTGAAAACTGTCTAAATAAATCGGGTAAGAAGGGTACATTAATTTATTTGAATAGATACTGTCAACGTAGTTTAGAAAAATAAGGCATTATGTATCATTATGTGCCCCCCTTAAAAAGTATTGGAAATACATCTAAATTATCAAAATTTATTATTATAAATACTGTTTTTTCTCCTTTAAAAATAATTCTTCTTTTCTGCAGATATTTCTTCCAAGATACTTTGTAATAAAGGAGAACATATGTATAATTATCCAACATGCTTCAAGATAATATTATCTGCCTCTGTGGCCAAATTATAATATTTACTTGATATTATTAACACTCTTGGTTCACTCTTTTCTGTACTAAAATTCAAATTCTGAGTTTTTTTCTTGAGTGTATGAAGGCCACAGCTGTGAGCTTCCGGTTTCTCTTTTCAGTTGCACCCTTACAACAGCTGGCCATGCCAAGTTGAGAACAATGAACACTTACAAGTGCTCTAAGCCCCATTTTACTAAGTTCCCTGAGGAGCAACCACTCCACGAGAGTCCTATAAAATTACATGACTAAAACAGCTATGGAGATGGTATTTCTCTTGGAATGTCTCTATGGGTACAAACATTTATTGATCCAGGTCTCTTGAGAATTCTTTTTGGTGGGTGTAAAGACTGTGGTTTTACCTTCCTTGCAGCCTAACAAGTTAGTCTGTCACATGAATGCAGGCAGAAGACATGAGACTCCTGGGTCAGAGTTTATTCCCGCGGGAACTGCAGAAGCAGAGCAGCTGTACTTGGATTGCTTCCCCAAACCCAGTTCCCACAGGCAAAGGGAAGAGAGCTTGAATATCTGTGTGGTGGGAAAAGCTGAACTTAGGGAACCCCGAAATTCTCTAATGGTCTGATCATTCTTTGGTCCAAAGAAAGATATAATCTTTTACCTGACAGTAAATAAGCTTCCTTTTGCTATAGAAGACACTGTCTCTATCTTCCAATGGATTTTGGTTACAAGACCATTCTGGAAACACTAGCCAGGAACAAAGTTATTAGATCATCGGTTCACAGGATGTGCAGAGATGTAAGAGGCTATGAAGAATTGTCTCCCAACAACCAGTTTCTTGGATGTGGATAAATTATTTTCCATGTTGATAAGAATGCTGCAGTATCAACATTATTATAGATCCATGTAATGTTAAGCCTTTTTCCCATAGAGAATAATTTGCTTGGCTTCCTTAGCAGAATACAGGTTTCAGTTGTGTGATCAACCTGTTTGGATCAGGCAGGTTAAAATAAATCAATTTTATTTTTATAAATACTGCAGATATTTAGATAGGCAGTGTCCGATGGCCTGGGGACTGGCGCCAGGCAAAGTGCGCGACCATTGTCTCCCTTGCTGAGCCTTGCCTCCCACCCTGAACGGCCTGCCTCGAGCTTGTAGATTAACTCCCATCTTGCTCTTAGCGATTCACATTCCAGAGGCCCCATGCATAGCCCCCGCAGGGCCAAACCCTAAGGGACAAATTCCAGCTACAACAGGCAGATATAAAAGACACAAGCCCCTACATTGAGCGCGGCTTCTAGGACTGGACTCCCGGAGTCTGTGAACCCGCCCGGAGTGCACCCAATAAAGCCTGATCCCTGTTTATTCGGCTGATTGGCTCTCCAGTCTCTTCTCTGTTTTATTCGGCGGCGCCCCCGATTCCTTACAGGTAGGTGATGGGCATGGACATGACAGAAGGGAGATGGTATGGCCCATTGCGAAGCATTACTCTTTGTCTGGCACTTTGCTACTCATTTGAACGTTGTTGGTCAGTAGCCAGGGAAGGTCCAGAGAATCTCAGAGTTGGAGGCAGGAAAGGGTTAAGGAAGCTCCCAGGCTGAAGTTATCAAACCTACTCAGACCTGATGGTCTTTAGCTGTCAGGGTCCTGGATATCCACACTGGCCTTGTTGCTGTTTCTGGAACACACTGGGCCTGATCCCATTTCATGTTCTTTGCACTGGTTCTCGTCTCTCATAGGTCCCCAGATGACCTAGGCTCACTTCGCACTTCTTCAAGCCTTCCTCCAGTGTTACATTGTCAGTGAACCACCTTGAACTGCACACACCTACCCAAATACAGCAGAACAATCAATCCCCCTTACGCTGCTCCATTTTTCTCATCTTTCAATGTATTATACCATTTATTTAACAAGAAGTTAAGCTCAATGAGCAGGGCTCTTTCTCTGATGTTTCTCTGATGTTTCATAGGCACTGAGGTCAGTGCCTGGTACATAAATAAATAAATAAAATTTTCAATAAACACTTTCTGAGTAATGAATCAATGAATGTCAATATTAGAGGTTTTCATTGTTATTTGCCTTATTCCTAGGAACGCAGACTGACTGACAGGATACACCCATTTCGAAATTTCATGGGCCAGGTTATATCCTCTATTTGTGGGTGGGAAGTAGTAGTAAATGAATGAAGTGTTGCCACAGTGACCCTGTTGATGATAATAATGAATCACCTTGATAAAATGCTTTGCTGCTTCTGTCTTTTTTACTTTTCATTTTTTTTGGAGTGCCCCTCAGTGTCAGGTGCTGGATTTTCAGCATTTTTTTCTAGGAAAATGGCTATTCCATTTTAATGCAGGCTTCTAGAAATGAAAAATAATTCCTGCTGCAATCAACTTCTAATTATCTATACTAATGGGGTGCTGATACTAAAAAAATAATCCCCAAGTAATTTACATTTATCTTCAGGGCATAACCAGGGGTTTGCACTCAGAAAGAATAGGATGCCGGAAGTAGCACAGCGTAGTAGAACCAGCTCTCTTCTGGGAGTTGGAAAGCCAGGCTTGGTAGCGACTGGGTGTTTTGGGTTGAATTGTGTTCCCAAAGAAGGTGTCTCGGTGCATCAACCTTCACAAGCTCAGAATGTGACCTTTTTTGGAGATAGGCAAAGATAAGTTAAAATGAGGTCATTTGGGTGGCCCTAATCTGGTAGGACAGATATTTTCATGAAAAGGAGGAAATCGGATGCAGAGACAGACATGCACATGGCCGAATTCCATGTGAAGACGGGACTGATGTCGCCACAAGCCAAGGAGCAACTAGAAGCCAGAAGAGAGGCCCCGAGCAGATCCTTTCTTAGCATCTCCAGAGGAAGCGTGGCTCTGTGGACACCTTCATCTCAGATTTCTAGCCTCCAGATTAGCAAGACGATACATTTCTGATGCTCAGGACATCCAAGTGGTACTTCATTATGGCAACCCTCGTAAACTAATGCACTCGGTGACTCACTTCTCACGTGGTCATTTGGCATGCGATCTTCTCGTCCCCAAGCCTGCATTTCCTTGTCTCAGAATGGAAACCAAGCCCCTTGCAGCTGGGAGGCTCTATAAAGACAGCTTCCTACATAGCATCCCCATCAGCCCTGCTTTTCCCAATTTCGCAGTAACCCCACTACACCCCTGCTTGGTGTCCTCTGAAATACGTAATGACCCTAGAAAAAATTCCACACATAATCCGCATACCAGATAAAATGCACGGGAAATGACCGCATTCAAATTTGAGCGTGTCTGTTAGAAAACGTGAAGTTTTAACATTTTCATGTTTTAAAAAATGGCAAGAGTGGCACTCCATATTGTGATCACCCAACTCTCAGCTCTGTCTCCCTCCTTCCAGGTACAGTTGAGTAAACAAAGGTTTTCCTCAGTTGCTGGCCTAGTAAAGTCAGCCTGATACAGATTAGGACTAAGCGTGAGAATGGGACTTATATTTCAGCACCATGGCATTTGAAACCAGTACATCCACTGAATTTTCTTTGTACGGGCCCTAGCAATAAAGGCCATGCCTGGTGTTTCTTAGGCCCCATAGAACAGAGAGTGCATATATATGTGTGTCTGTGTGTGTTGCTTTGATTAATAGAATAAATGCAGGTGGGTAGTGTGTGCAGAATTTACTCCAAAACATATAAAAAGAGAGATCAATGGAAAACATTGCTCCAAAGTATATTCTTATTTGGAAAATATTTTTATAAGAGCCACTTGCTTTGTGATGTGCCTCTTTACTGTGCTTCTCTGCAAAAAGATAGATGATTTCCTACAGATGAATGTTTGAAGCATGAAAAGTTGCTCTCCAAAAGAAGATTACACCTATAAAATAAATGTTGATTTTAAATAAAACGTTTTCAAGTGTTCTGAGAAAGATACCAACTTCTCAGTAAGTGTAGCTCTTTCCTAGGAAGTAACTATGAGGATTGATTCACTATGTATAAGTTATTTAACACTCTGAATGTGGAAGGTATTTCATCATCAACACTATTATTATCAATATAATTTTCAATAACATCCTGGGCTTGGAGAGGTTACTTTTCTGGGTCCTGGGATTGTCTGGCCTAGAAGCAAGAGGTAGGTTTCAAAATCCCCTAAATAGTTAAAATAGATTAACATGGAAGAACCTGAGTTCTCACTCTTAATCAACTATTTATACCTGATGTAATGATAATATATTAACTTGTTTGGTTTACCAACTCACATTAGAAGCGGACACCATAGGACAGGAATCAGAAAATCTATTAAGAGGAAATGAAAAAGTAAAAGAACATAGCCATGTCAGGTCATTACGTCTGGGTTCAAATAGCACTCAAAACCGCAACAGCTTCTGGGTATGCCACTGACAAAGCTCAGCCATCACTCTTTATACTTATGACCTTGAACTAAATCTTAGTACAGACATCAAATGCTTTGTTTTATGATATAGAATTGTATAATATATTTAAGAAAGATATTCCATGCATAGTAGTTGATTTGGTCTTAATATCCACAGCTATGGGTTATGGGGTCCTAGAACAACCTGGTCACGTGGGAGGCCTCATTCCCTGACGATGCCAGCTGAGTGAAGATGAGCTATACTAGAGCCTGTACAGAGAACGTGCAATAAGAGCCATGCCTGGTGTTCTGTAGGCCCCACAGAAGAGAAAATGAACGTGTGTGCATGTGTGTGTGTGTGCACACGCGTGCACGCACGCTCACACATACCTGCACTTGCTTTGAAAAGCCATTGGTCTCTACACATCTTTTCAGTTCATTAAACAAATGTTTGGGTGCCTCCAATATGTCTTGCATTGGCTGCGCTCTGAATACTGATGACGAATGAGATGAGAGAGCTGGCACGACGAGCCCCTGGTGCTGGAGAAATCGTGCAAGCTCGTGGGGCTAGGCATGAAGGGAAAGCATGTTATAAGCTCTCCCCACTTTCACAGGGAAACCTTTCTGATGAAAGAACACTTAGAACGTTAGACTCAGAATACTTGATGGTGATTGGAAAAGACTAAACGAAGTGGGATGAGAAAGCAAGACTGTCCGGTTCACACAATGAATCCATTCTCTGAGTCAGTCAGGTGTCAGCAAAAGCAAAAATGCACCCAGTGGAGAGCCCTGGGAACAGAGAGCAAGGCAGTTTTTATTAAAGTTTTAATTTCCAAATGATGAATGCCAACTAGAAATTAGTTTAACATTCCAAGAGAAATCTTCACCTTTCATCCCATTGTGGACTGATGGATTCAAAGGACATTCAAGCAAAGCCAAGGATTTTCAACAGTATGTCTCAGTAAATAGACTCAAGGTCTGCGAACCCAAGTGATATTCATAGTCTTCCTCTTGTGTTCTAGTGTGCTATCATTTTATTTCATCTTTTTCCATGTGCTTGTTTCCTTGATTTTTTAAAAATGAGATTGCTAGATTCTGTGTTTCTGAAGCTGGTTTTCTAGCAGGTGTGTGATGAGAACATTCTAACTCTGAGGGGAAAAAAACCATCACAGTCTTCTGAAAATACTCTCGCTCACACACATGGACAAGGTAATCTGCTCTCAGCCTCCTCTTTTAATACTCACCCTGGGAGGCTGCCTAGGTTTTACATCCAATGCTTCACAGTCTCTGCTAAAATCTGACTCAGTGACTGAATTAATCACGCTATCTATGCAACCCTAGAGCTGGCCTGGACATATGTGCGTCCGAGTGGCCAACTCCTTGCCCTGTGTGTGGTTTATCATTTCTGAGACCTCGCCTTCTTTACTGAGAATGTGAGAGCTTGGATCAGATTGTCTCTAAAGTTCCTTCCAGTTTTGACCTGTTAGAAGTGACTGCTTTTAAATGATTTGCCAAAAGTCACACAACCATAAACATCTGGGATACATATAGTATTGGCTTACTGTCTAACTTTTGGCCAGTCATTTCAGCTAAACAAACTGAAAAATGGGTGCTGGCCCAGAATCAAGTCTTAGAAGACTTCTTTCCTAATATTTGATGCTTCTTAAATTAAATCATTCTTTCTGTTTCCCTTAATTCCTCCCCTCCTCTGCGTTTTTTTGAACTTTCAGAACCATCTGACATTTTAAGCAGAAGGTTACAAACACTCATCTTAATGCTTGGCCACATCCCAGAAAAAGATCCTCACCTTGCCATATCCTAGAACATTTCCTCTGTACATTGGATCGCTCAGCACACACATGCACACATACATGCACACACACACACCATCCAGCATTCCCCTGAGGATGAATGAATATTCCTGGGCCAAATATTGCATGAGGATTTGGGCAATGTTTTGGCAAGTTGAACAATGCTCATATTTATGCTCTCTGGCAAGACAGTTGCTTGATCATCCTGTTCTTGGTGAAGGGCATTGTTTTCTAATCAAGATAATTTAGCCACCCTTGGGGTGATATTTAATACTGCAGTTGCCTGAAAATGTCATGTTTTCATAATGGCTCTTTCTCCAGCATGTAGAAATGTAGGTTAAATTGAAGGAAGGACAAGAAGAAACATTTACTGTGCATCTATTTTTCTGATTTCACGTGTCATTTGATATTTACACAAATTTTCTGAGGTCAATATTATATCCATTTGACTGGCAAGGAAATCAATGCTCTAATTAGTTAAGTAATTTGATATTTGTTAATCACAGAGCTCTTATTATTGAGCCTGTATTCTTTCCTCTAAACCATGTCCCTTTCCTAAAGTCAGACTAAAAATCTGAAAACAAAGGAAGAGGGTGGTCATTGTTGACTGTATTCTAAAAGTTTGTATATATAATCTTATTTAATTCTTTTTTTTTTTTTAATGTTTTTTCTTTATTGATTTTAGAGAGAGAGGAAGGGAGAGGGAGAGAGAAACATCAATGAGAGAGAATATCGATTGGCCACCTCCTGCCACCTCCACTGGGGATCCGGCCCACCACCTGGGCATGTGTCCTGACCAGGAATCAAACTGGCGACCTCTTGGTGCTTGGGTCAATGCTCAACCACAGAGCCACACCGGTGGGGCTTATTTAATTCTTAAAAGAATCAAGCTTCCCCGTCTTCCATCCTTTCAACATTATGTCACAACTTATATATGGTATTTACCTTGTAATTTCTATGAAAATATTGTTCACTGCTGAGCCAACCGGTGCGCTATAATCATTTCTCTTACCTTGAACAATCCTTC
The DNA here is from genome assembly GCF_014108415.1 of Molossus molossus. Lineage (NCBI taxonomy): Eukaryota > Metazoa > Chordata > Mammalia > Chiroptera > Molossidae > Molossus > Molossus molossus. The sequence continues at coordinate 21,989,817 of NW_023425403.1, forward strand.
ACTTTTTTTCCGGAGTTAATTATTGATTCAACTTTTCATTTGTCTGGTTTTCTATAAATCTAATGGTATTTTCCTACGTATTCAAATTTCTTCATCATATGCCTATCCATAAAGTTCACCTACATCAATTTCATTTTGTTTTTCATGGCAAGGTCTCTCCCTTATCTCCATAGGGCCCTCAGCTTCCGCTTTGGTTTCAGCTCGGTGCTTTGGGAGCTTAGCAGGAAGCTGCAGCCTTGGTACTTCCTTCATATCATCCTGGAACTTCGCTTCCTTCTTTCCAGAGCTTGTTTCTTCCCCTTCCTTGTTCGACTCTGTTTAATACATTCTTCCGTAGCTCCCAAATAAGTATATGTGAGAAAGAAATTTGTAGACCCTGCTTGTCTGAAAATGTCTTTATTGCACCTTCACACGCGATTGACATTAGGGTGGAATACAGAATAAAGATTAGAAGTCACTTCCTGGCAGATTGTTGAAGATGTTGCTCCACTGTCACTTCCTTTCTACTGCTGTTTGTAAGTCCAGTGACATTCTTCACCCTCACCCTTTGCGTTTAACTTGTTGTCTCTCTGGAAACTTTCGGATGTTCTTGTAGTCCAAATATTCTGAAATTTGATAATAATATTTCTTCTGTCTTCTTATTGTCTTAGACATTTCATGGACCCACTGGGGAGTTGCCTTGTCTTATTTCTTTGATCACTTTCTTCACTTCATTTAATCTTTAATGTTTTGCTTTCTGGGGTTTCTATGAGTTTGACATTAGAGGTTCTGTCTTCACTCCATCTGCACTGCCTGCTGCCCCTTGCTGTTCTCTGCCTGTTGTGTGAAGCAGGGTCCTTCGGAGACTCGGTTTCTTCAGAGTCAGTCCGGTCTGTTGCGTAGAAGGTGATAATGTAACTAACCTGGTTGTGCAGTAATGGGGAAGAACCAGGTAGTCTAACTAACACCTTATTCAGACTTTCAACTAATTATCTTGTTTCCTCCACACAACTTATCCCACACTGTCCTAGAAAATCGCTGTCATTGTGTCTTTGTGTTCTGCCTGTTCCCTGGATATTTTTCACTCACACATGGTCTTGAGTTGAATCTCTCCAGTGATGAGGAACTTATTTTCACATGAAGTCCATTACATTTTCAAGTCCTCTTGTTGTCTGAGTTGCTGCTTCTATGTCTCCCTGTTAACTCCTAAAATCTGAGTCCTATGAATAGCAGTGATTTATCAGGTAGGACTATAAACAGTGTGTGGTGTGTGTTGAATTGTGGAGGGATGTTTTCAATTTTTCCTAATTTAAATAAACCATAGAAAATGATGATGTCTCAATTTGTCAAATACATCAAATTCAACTATTAGTATGCACGATTGCTATATTTATCATCCAAGGAGTTCCAACACAACCCAATGGCATCTGTTGAAGGGACCTGAAGAAATCAACCTGGATTTTACAATAGCTAGGCTTTGGTCTTGCTGAACGTTCTGCTTGTTTAAGGAAAAATATTTATAGGATATTTTCAAAGACTTATTTTCTCATATGAATAGACCCAGATTAGAAAGAGGCTTTGTTTGCTGAATATTAATCAGCTTGAGTGTTCATTCCCCATGGTTGTGGTCTGCTTGAGGAAAATGCAGCGAGCTAGAGTGAAAGCAAAGAAGAAAGCTCCTACCCGAGACATTGAACCTTTAATTTACAGTATGGAACGGACACCAAGGTAAAAAGATCTGTGCCTGTCTGTCTATTTTGTAATAAAAAGAAGCTCTGTAGGCCCTGCTAAGTACTTTTTAAAAATTGAGTTACATTATGTTAGTTTCAGGTGTACAGCATGATAATTCAATATTTGTATGTATTGCACGATGCTCACCACAATCAGTCTAATTAACATCCATCACCATACATACCTACAAATTTTTTCTTGTGTAAAGAACTTTTAAGTACTACTTTCATAGCAACTTTTATATATGGAATACAGTATTAGTAACTATAGTCGCTGTGCAGTACGTCACATCCCCATGATGTCTTTTATAACTGAAAGTCTGTACCTTTTAATCTCCCTCACTCATTTTGCCCAACCCCCAAACCCAGCCTCTGGCTACCATCAGCATATTCTCTGCATGTATAAACTCTGCGGTGTTTTTGTTTTATTTTAGATTCCACATATATGTGAGACCTATGCTATTTGTCTTTGTCTCTCTTATTTAGTATATGTCCTCATGATCCATTCATTTGTCACAAATGGAAGAGTTCCTTCTTTTTATGGCTGAATAATACTTGTGTGTGTGGCGGGGGGGGGGGATCACATTTTCTGAACACTTAGGTGGTTTCCTTATCTTGATATCTTGGCTATTTGTAAGTAATGCTGCAATGTACATGGGGGTGCATATATCTTTTAGAATTAGTGTTTTTATTTCCTTCAGATAAATACCCAGAAGTGGAATTGTTGGATCTTATGGTAGATCTGTTTTTATTTTTTTGAGGAACTCCAGACTGTTTTTTATAGTGGCTGCACCAATTGATATTCCCCACCAACACTATACCAAGGGTTTCCTTGTCTCCTCATCCTCCCCAACACTTGTTATGCCTTGTCATTTTGATAATAGTTATTCTAATAGGTATGAAGTGATATCTCATTGTATTTTTTATTTGTATTTCTCTGATGATTAATGATGTTGAGCACCTTTTGGTGTACCTGTTGGCCATTTGTATGTGTTCTTTGGAAAAGTATCAATTCAGATCGTCTGTTCATTTTTTTATGGGATTGTTTATTGAATTCTATCAAGAATATTTATTTATTTATTTATTTATTTATTTATTTATTTATTTATTTATTTATTGTTTTACTTAAGAATCCAAAATGTCCTGTGAAGGCCACTGATGTAGCTAATATTTCAGAAGCTCTATATGACTCTCAAGCTACAGGTGACGATATGATTCAATGTATCAAATACACTGAATTTGGCTTCTATCACAGGCTCTATTTCTGGCTGTGTGGTACTGGGTGCATCCCTGATGTCACATGGACTAGTACTTTTGGGAAACATTTTAATATAATTATTTTATTTAGTAAACAAAAAATTCTTTTTAAAGAACTAAATGAAGGGGACGGGAAATGTGAGACAATAAAATAAGCAAACAAAACCAGAGAGGAAGAAAGGAAGAGAGAATGGGCAATAAAGAGTGTTGAGGTTTTAGGGATGAATTTTGATATCATAAATATAATTTTAGTACTATTTTATTTCTTTCCTATTTCATTCATTCATTTAGCAAGCATTTATTCTGTGCCTACTATGGGTGAAGCATGTTTTTATGAACCAGGAATTCAACAAGTAATCTTCTCTGTCCTCACAGAGCTACATTCCATGCCTGAAATTCTAATCAGAAGCAATAACTAGGAAGAGATACCATCATTCAAACTTTCAGTAACAACCCCTAGAGTTCTGTAATGGGACCACGGAGAAAGGAGGAAAGGGGCACAAGGGTATATCAGGACACAAGAAACACTGAACTTTTAAACTGGGTGATCAGAGTCATAAAGGACGCATTATTTTTAGTGAAGATTTGAAAGAGTTGGGTGAGTAATCAATGTGAAGATGTAGAAGAAGGTCGTGCTGGGAGGGGAACAGCAAGTGCAAAGGTAGGAATGAGATGGTGTATTTTAAGAAAAGCAAGCAGGTTGGCAGGCTCAGCCCACTGAGTGAGCTGGCAGAGAGGTCAGAAAGGTAGGATGGAGGAGTAAAGATTGCTCTGGCTTGTTGGCAGTGACTTCAGCTCTTGGTACGAGATAGCAAACCATTTGAAGGTTCCATGCACATGAGTGACATGACCAGACTTATATTTTAACAAGATTGATTTAATAATTGCATCATTAACAGGATGGTTTTATATGAATGCATACTTTTTTTAGTTTGTAGGTCAGAACTAATCAATAAAAAACAGAAAAGAGGAGCACTTCTCTGACAGAGATAATAATTGCATTTATTGTTATAAAGGAAGTTCCTATCAGCCATGTACCAGTCAGAGTAGCTTTTAGTCCTGATTGCCACAAAATTGAATAACTTTGGATGGACTGAATAACTGGACTGGACTGTCCTCATTTTCAAACTGGGGATAATAGTATTTATATAATAAATCATTATTAATACCTTAAATACGTAGAAATATACTGGAAGGAAATACAGTAAGATGTTAACAAGAATGGTATCTCTGGGGCTATTAAAATAATTTTTTTGTTATTTCTTTATTTTATAAATATTTCTGCCTAGATTCTATGTTACTTATGTAATCAAAGTAGTCATTACATATTATGTAATAAATCTTGATGGAGTAGAATTGCAGGGAAGGTTAAAATATGTTCATGCATAAAACCCTACCCAGTAACTAGACATAGGGGCTCAACACTCATTTTTTTCTCTGTGATTCTCTGACCACACATAATTACCATCTGGGGAACGGAACTATAATTTAATGAGAGATTTGTTTTCATGAAAAAGTTTTCAAATAAATTTTGAGATAATACAATATATTTGAAATTTTTAAATGAGAAATAAAATACAGACATATTCATCAAAAACCTCTTCTTTTTCTCCATCACTTGACCAAAAGTAGCATGACCTTTCCTATATTGTAAGTGGAAAAGGGAACAAACTCAGAGTCACTTTATGTATTAAATAGCCCTTTAAAAGAAAAATCAGGCATTTGCCTATCACTGCGACTCACACTTTTCACTTTTCCTGAAAAAGGCAAGAATAGCAATGACTGGATTCTGCTGAAAATGTGGACTGATGACCTGGCAAGGTGGGCATTACCCGACCAGCTTTCTCAAGACCACTCCCCACTGGCAAGGTTTCAAGAAAGAAACAGAAATGAAGAATGTGCAAATTAAATCTAATGCAAAAACGTTAGAATTGAAGGCAATTTAAAAATAATTGGTACCAGTTTTATTGGAAGGTGATGGAAAAACACTTGTGCTCCACCTCCTTTGGTAGTGGAGAGCTCACGAACACCTGTGTACCTGCCCCCCGTCTTAGATCACGCTGTCAGGCATGATCCAGGGGGTCCCTCGGGCCTTCATGGCTCTTGCGAAGCCCTCGGGAGTGAAAGTCACGGACTACACACAGCTTAATCGGATACTAATTATAGATACCTGCTGAATTTAAAGGGAAGGGGTCATAGGAAGGGAAATGGAGATTATTGGGGGCCAAATATCTCTATAAATTCCAAATGTTTTTAAAAGCTTAATTTTTTTTTTAAAGCTGCAGATCTAGAGTATCTAAAGAAGATCGAAGTTTTCTTTGTTGTATTTCTGAATATTGATCACTGCCTTCTCTGTAGCCAATTGACATTTTTGCTACTATCAAGACCAGTTATTATCCTGATTATTGTGACTAGAAATGTATGCCTGGCTCACATAAGGGAAACCAGGGCTTCTACCATAACCTGCCTCTTGGTTAGTAAATGAACATTGCCTTTTCCATGCTGTCTTCCATGCTGCAAATACTACTCTGTTCACTTTTTCTCCTTAATACCCAGATGTCAAATGTATTAAAAAATGACAGTTCAAAAAAATACATTTTTTATAACACTTTTTGGAGCAAGAAAGCCACTAAAACATGATTGTCTGTGGGTGGTGATATTACAGGTAGTTTTAAATGTTATCTTTATAACTTATCAGTTTCCAATGTTTCACAACAGTTTCCAATGATATTTTGTAATATCATTACAAAATAATGACAGAAAAAGCAAAGTAGACACCTCCAGATTTCGGAGGACCCTCGAATGCCTTTCCCTAGTGCCCCTTTCAGTTTTACTTCCGAGAATTGTGGTAACCTCAGGGGGAGCAAAGCAGGTTCTCACTCTACCCTGTAGACTCTCTCCCAATCCGAAGCTACACCCCGCTTCCTGTCAGTTCAGTTGGCAACAATCGATTTCCTTTTTCATGTGTAGCTAATATTTATTATGAATGAATAATAAAATGATGAAATCTAGCAGAGCTGTGGGAACATCATGATAGCACGCGGGGAGCCGTCCCATATGCCCATTTGCTATTTCTGCCTAATAACAGATTTAAAATCCAGTTAGTTTGAAAAAAGGAAGCCCAGGTTAAAAATATCTGACTGTTTGACTCAGCACAGCGGGGAATGGTTTATAGGCCAATTATTCATGTTAGTAGGCTCTTAGGCTGAGAAACTCGCTTCTCTAGCCCATTAGAATAACAATTTTTTACTCCTAGTACTGCCCCTAAAGCTTCCTACTTAATTATTCCAGGTTAAATAGCAGACATTCTCACTCCCATTATGGGGAGGAAAATCATGCTGATTCACCACATATTACCATCCTCAGTGCTAGGGGACTGGATTGACCTAGTGGGGAGACAAACAGATGGTTTAGGATATAAGACATGATTTTTCACACAGTGGTTAATGCATGAGGAAAAGCACGCTGGGTCTCATGTCTGCATGTGCTCTTTGAATCATTCTTAAATGACCCTCTTTGCTTTGATTTCTTAACTACATTAGAAGCAGATGAAATAATTAATCATTGTTCACCTCTCATATTGTCAGGTAGAATAAAATTGTTCAAAGGTAGTAAGGAAATGGGTACTCTCAAACATTGCTGGTGGGAGTATAAAATGGCTTAATTTGATCCATAGACTGTGAAACAGAATCCTTCTATAATATAATCTGGCCTAAGTAATACAGCCAGAGATGCAGTGAAAGACTGTGTTTATAGATGCTCAGTACAGCAGCATTTATAACAGGGAAGAACTGGAGGCCGCCGAAATGCACAAGAAATGAGAATGGTGGGGACACGAGAAATACAGTCAACACAGTGTTATAGAAAACATACGCAATCTTACCCTGAGGAAATTTGAATGTACTATGACCACTTGGAGAAATATGGATGCTCCTTGAAATTAATAATGATCTTTGCAAAGGAGTACATTTAGTAACACTTGTTTTCTTATCAATACCTTTAAGTATCATTAGATTTTTTCACAGAAAACATGCATAGCATGGTTTGTCGCATAAAATGATGTGGAATAAACATAGAGGGTGAGATCACGGGCTTTGCAGTGAAGGTCTGGGGTTGAATCCTCTGCTATTTTTCACTACATAATTTCAGGAAATTACTTGAGTCCTCTACCCTTCAGTTTCCTCATCTGAACATCAGGGCACTGACTGGTGTCTGTGTCTTAGGTTGCTGTTTGCACTGAATGAGTTCCTTTATATACACCATTTTAACAATGAATGCCTACCATAAAATATGTGTTTCATAAATCATCACTATTATTAATTTTTGTTATAAAGCAGAAATGCTACTATTAAATTTAAAAGATGGATACATACATAGAAGGGTGAAGACTAGCTCCTTCTGTGTTTTTTAGCAGCTTTATTGACATAGTTTTCATACTATAAAATTCACCAATTTAAAATGTTTAGTTCCATGTAGTAGGTTTTGCTAAATGATTATTTATGGAAATCTACTGAAAGGTCATTTTGAGAAATAAATGTTGCTTTTATTAAATGAGGGAAAGAGATCACCCTCATGAGAATCTTTTTGCTTTCATTGTTGTCAAGTTGCTTTAGAAAGGGGCAGAAAAGGTTAGCGATAAGTTTGATGTGTTTCAGTGAAGGTTTCATTGGCTAGAAGACACAGAGGAGGTCAGGCAAGGAAGCCATCTTCATGTGCAGGGCCTCACGGCTGTCATCTGCGGCAGGAAGTGAACTGGGGTGCCCCTGCTTAGGGAGGAAGGGAGTCATCTCAATTTTAAGGTTATGATTTTTTGGTTCTTCATATTTTTCTTCTGTAATTGAACTTCTTCACATGCTTCCTACCCAATATGATGAACACAAATGATTAAGAAGTATTTTGTTGCCAGGCCAGTGTGGCTCAGTGGACCTGGTGTCATCCCATGGACTGAGGGGTCCTGGTTCCACTCCCAGTCAGGGCACACGCCTGGGTTGCAGGCTTGATCCCCAGTAGGGGGCGTGCAGGAGGCAGCCAATGGATGTGTCGCTCACATTGATGTTTCTATTTCTCTCCCTTCCTCCTCTCCAAAACATCAATAAAAACATATAAGAAACTTAGAAAAAGAAGTCTTTTGTAAAGATTAGTTACTAAAGAAAGTATGAATGAAGCAAGAATGTATCCTAAAAATGTTGCAAGCAGCAATACTTAACCTTTATTGTGTCAGAATCCCTTTGCACTGTGAAACTCCAGAGTTTTTGTTTTTTTGTAATGTGGGTCATAACTGTAAGTTTTTTTCATATTATAAATTAAAGCTGAGAAAGGTTTAAAACAGAAGAATATCCAAGTACACATTTCCATTAGTCAGCAGAGCAATGACATCATCACAGGTCGCATAGCTCCTGGAAAATTTCGCCGTGGTTTTTTGAAGAATGAGAGTGGAGCAGGCATGCTCACTCACAGACCCCCTGGACGGGTCCTGGGATCCTGGGGAATCCCTGCACCACACTTTGAGAACCACTGCTGTAAGTTGTCTCTTCCCCTTACCCTCTGCAGTGCGGAACTACACTGGGAATTTTGGAATCTGGGATTGTCTAAGGCCACAATGGAGCCAAATCTGAGACTTTAAAGATAAGAAATGACAAACTTCATCGCTACAAAAGCTGCAGTGGTTGAAAGCACACCAAATGAATTTCTCCCTCCACATCTGCAGACCATCTCATTTAGCTGCTGTAGGAGCAGCTGCTGCTAAGATTAAATAAGAACCAGCGAAGAGACTTACAAGATCATGTTTGCAGAAAGTGCCGCACCGTAGGACGCCAGTCGAACTCAGCTTTACCTCCATCTATAGCAGCACCCAGAAGAAGTCATTCATGTGATATTCTCTTTCCTCTTATTCATAGAGTATCTGCCCAAAGAAAGGGGAAAGAGGGACTGAATGAGAAAAGATGGTACATTCTAGGCAACCTGTTTATTAAGTACATTTGTTGTGTGGTCATTTTTTCTCTCTTGTTTATTTGGTTAATCACACTATTAATATACCCTCTTTGTGAATGGTAAAAACAGTACCTAGGCCTGGCTGGTGTAGCTCAGTGGACTGAGTTCCATCCCATGGACTGAGAGGTCCCTGTTTGATTCCTGGTCAGGGCGCATGCCTGGGTTGGGGGCTTGATCACCAGTGGGGGGCATACAGAAGGCAATCAATTGATGTTTCTTTCTCACACTGAGGTTTCTCTCTCTCTCCCTTCCTCTCTTTCTAAAAAATCAATAAAAACATTTTAAAAAATAATGATACCTAGTATGATGAGTAAAAGAAAACATAAATGTCACACTTCCTGCCATAATCTTCCCCCAGTCAGGTTTGTCAGAGGTAACTGTGTTAGCATTTTGTGTGTGTTTTTACAGCCCTTTGTATTATCAAGTTATAAGTATAGATGGATTGGAGGTCTGGAAGAAGAGTGTTGTTTTGTTTTGCCTTTTCACATAGAGTATATCTTAGAGATAGTTCCCAAGCACCAAGTACATGCATTTAATTCTTTTAAAGAAATGCACATGATGTCAGTGTGGATGAAGTATGGCTTGTTTAATCACTCACTAACTGATAGGTATTTAGGTTGTTTACTGGGTTTTTTTTGTTTGTTTGTTTGTTTTTTTATCCTCACCTGAGGACCTTTTTACATTCATCTTCAGATAGAGCAGGAGGGTGAGAGGGAGGAAGAGGGAGAGAGAGAGAAACATTGATGTGAGAGGGACACATTGACTCGTTGCCACCCACACAACCCTAGCTGGGGCTGGGGATGAACTGCAACCAAGGTACATGCCCTTAGTGGGAACTGAACCCAGGACTCTCTGGTCTGAAGCTGACGTTCTAACCACAGAGCAAAACCGAGCAGGGCTGGGTTATTTACCGTTATTCCATTTTATAAACAATATTGTCGTGCGAAGAATATTTGTTATGTATAAATTTTTGTGACATGAATTAGAATCCCAAAAACAAAACTGATAGGCCAAAGATTTGATATTTGATTTAAATTTGATAGACATTACCTTCTAAAGTGTGTATCAATTCATACATTTGCCAGTAGTTTATGAGAAGTTTCATGTGACCACCCTCAAACACTGCATGTAATTACCCTGAACACTGTCCAGTCTAATCGGTGAATTATGGTATCTCGTTTTATTTTACATTTCTCTGATTAGCAGTGAACTTGAACATCTTTTGATATTTTGTATTAGTCATTGGTATTTCTTTCTTCTTCACGGAAGTATCTGCCCATATACTTGGCCGTTTTTGACAGAGTTATTTGCCTTTTTCTAACAGATTTATGTAACCTCTTTATGAGGATTAACACTTTATTTTTGTTCCAAATATTTTTCAACACCTTATGGTTGTCTTTTAACCTTGGTTATAGTTTCTTTTATCACACAGCAGCTTTTCATTTTTATATATTTAAACTTATCAATCTCTTTATTTGAAGTTTCAGAGTTTTTATTTTTTTTTATAGGAGCTCCCTCCCCCCAGATAATCCCTAAGAGCATACAGATATTATTCTTTCAAGAGTGTAAAAATACTTTGCTTTCTCCTAGTAGTTTTCCTTTTATGACTTTAGTATCTTACAATTATTTTTTTACCCATTTTATGTATTTATGACTATTTCTTTTAGATAACGTAAAGTACATATTTAATTTGTTTCTGGATGGATAGCCATTTGCCATAACACAATCCAGGGAGCGCTCTGTCCTTTCCGTGCGCATTTGAATTGTCACCTTCAACATGGGGATGCTGTGTAGCTGCACAGTCGAAAGTGTGCCTCTAGAGTTAGATGTCTTAGACGTGAGTCCCAGGTCTGCCATTTAAAAAGTTTGTAGGCTTTGAATTATTTAACCGCCTTCCTGTCTCATTGATTCCACGACTATAAAATAAAGAAAATAATACTATATTATACCAGATGAGGATTAAATAAGATAACACATATAAAACACTTAAAATAGTGCTAGACACTTTGGTTACGCTTAGTCAAGCTGGCCGTTAATAAATTTTTACAGCTCTGTCTGGCCGGTGTAGCTCAGTGGTTGAGTGTCGAGCCACGCACCAAGAGGTCGCCAGTTCGATTCCCAGTCAGGGCACATGCCCAGGTTGTGGGCCTGATTCCCAGTGAGGGGCATGTGGGAAGCAGCCAGTCAATGTTCCCTCTCATCGATGTTTCTGTCTCTCTCTAAAAGCAATAAAGAAAAAATATTTTTAAAAATAATAATGCCCTGGCCGGTTTGGCTCAGTGGTTGGAGCGTCGGCCTGCGGTCCGGAGAGACCAGGGTTTGGTTCCCACTAAGGGCACGTACCTCAGTTGCAGTTTGTTCCCGGCCCTGGTTGGGTTGTGCAGGTAGCAACCACTCGATGTGTCCCTTTCAGGTCAATGTTTCTCTGTCTCTCACTTCCTCTCTCTCCCTCCCGCTCTGTCTGAATAAAAAATGCAAAAATTTCCTTGGGTGAGGATAAAAATAATAATAATAATAATAATAATAATAATAATAATAATAAATGTTTCCAGCTCCACGTGTGTGTGCCTGGGACCCACTCCAGACCGTCTGTGGCAGCGCCGTCCAGTAGAATCCGTGTGGAAGGAAGGGCTGCGTATCTGCACTGCCCAGGATGGTGTCACCAGCTCACTGAGTGCTGGAGTGTGGCTAGAATGACTGAAGAATAAGAAATTCTAGTTTGTTTCATTTTTATTTAAAATTAGGTAGCCCCACGTGGCTAGTAGCTACCTACCATACTGTGGCAGTATGATGTCTGACGGGGACTTCCACCAGGCACGGTTTATTATATGAAACACGTTTTATTGAAGTCCTCATTAAGGATAATTATCAGGACTGGATTTTGAATTTTATCCAATGATAAAATTCTCCTGGAGTCATGAGGAGGTACATATGATTTTTCTTCTTTATCTGTTTATGTTGTGAACTCTTAGAAACAGAAAACTTTGTTCCTGGTTGGAATCAATCTATTTTTCCCCCAACTTTACTGAGATATAATTAACCTATAACATTGTGGAAGTTTAAGGTGTACAATATGTTGATTGGATATACTAAATATATAGCAAAATGGTTACCACTGTAGCATTAGCTAACACCTCCATCATATCACAGGATGATCGTTACGTTTTTGTGGTGAGACCACTGAAGTTCTACTCAACTTAACAACTTTCAAGTATATTATATAGAATTATTAACTATGATCATCATGCTGCACTTTGGATTCCCAGGATTTATTCATCTTATAATTGGAAGCTTATACTTTTTGATCAGCATCTCCCAATTTCCCCAGCCCCCAGTAACCACCATGCCAGTCTGTTTCTGTGAGTTAGGCTTTTTCATATTCTACATATAAGTGAGATCACACAGTATTTGTCTTTCTCTGACTGGCTCATTTCAGTTAGCATAATGCCCTCAAGATCCATCCATGCTGTCACAAAAGACAGGTATTCTTTCTCATGTCTGAATAATATTCCATTGTGTGTATATAACATCTTTATCAGTCATCCATTGTCAGTCACTTAGGTTGTTTCCATAGCTTGGCTATTGTGACTAATGCTGCAGGAATCAACTTATTCTTGAAATAAAACTTATTGGTTGATTGTATTTCCTGACCACCTGGTGAAATTTGATTTGCTAATTTTATTTAGAGCTCGTCTACATTCATAATTGAGATTATTTTAAATTTGTGTTATACAATGTGTGGTATCAGGGTGGTTGACTTGGCAACGTGAATTGGGACATTTGTATTATAAACTCTGAAACAGTTTGAATATTGAAATTATTGTAGTTTTTGAGAAATTGGGAGAACTGGTAATGAACTAGGCTTGGTACCTTGAGGTGGGCAGAAGGGCAAGCTCTTTGTCTTCCTTAATGATTTTCTCTACAGTGATGATCTATTTAGATTTTCTATCTACCCAGAAGGCAATTTTAAAGTCTCTGATGCTCCAGAGAGAATTTGCCCTTGGGTAAAGTCTTAGGTTGAACTGCTGTGGGAAATGACCACAGGCTGGGTGGCTTAAACAACAAATGTTTATTTTTCATGGTTCTGGAGGCTGTGAAGTCCAAGACCAAGATGCATGATGAGAAAGATCGATGCATGATGAGGGTCTTATTTCGGGTTTGCAGATAAACTGTTTCCTTGTATCCTCACATGGAAGAAAGAGAAAGGGCTACTTATCCTCTTTTTCTTAAATATGTTTTTTAAATAGACTTTTTAGAGAGAAAGGAAGGGAGAGAGGGATAGAAACATTGATATGAGAGAGATACATCGATTGGCTGCCTCCTGCATGCCACCACTGAGGATCGAGCCCGAAACCCAGGCCTGTGCCCTGACCGGGAATCGAACCAGGACCTCTCAGTCCATAGGACAAGGCTCAGTCCCCTGAGTCACACCGGCCAGGCTCCTCCTTGTCTCATAAGGGCACTGACCCCATCATAGGGGCTTTACCCTCAGACCTTATCACCTCCCAAAGGCCCCATCCCCCAATACCATCACTTTAAAACTTGAATATATGAATTTGGGAGACACAAACATTCAGTTCATAGCAGGTAGCAGCAATATTTCCACTTAATGATACTTGTGATTTTTAAATACTGTACTTCAAATAATGAGTTTGAGACATATACAAAGTTTATATCTTTAAGCATGTTTATCCCATCATTTTCAGCACAGTAGAATTGGAAAGAACAATGAGAACTGGTTAAATAGATATTATATATCCATTAAAATCCTGCCGTAGAACAACTATTTAACTGTCATATACATGGTAGATTATATAAATATTGATGGTGCTTTTCTTTGAATAGTAGCATCATAATGACTTTCTATGTCTTTACTTTCTTCAGATTGTCTATAAATCTTTCTAAAACAAAAGTCAGAAAAGCAATGTTGAGTTTAATTCAATTAAACAAAACAGAACCATACAAAATTGTGGGGCACTTCCTATGTACCAAGTACCATGTAAGAAACAAAATGAATCAGTCTCCACCACTCATGTAATCCAAAGCCCAAAAAGGGAGACAGCTAAAATGTTGTACATAAAAGAAGGCAGAATGGCAATAGTGCTATGGAAATTATAACTTTGGTCAAAGGCCGCAGTCCCTTTGTCCAACTCTATATCTTCCTGCTGGTATTTTAAATGAATTTGAAGTTTTTCTTAGGGTAGGTTTGCCAGACAAAATATAGGACACACAGTCAAATTGGAATTTTAGATAAATAATGATAAATTTTTAATATAATTATGCCCCATGCATATTTATACTAAAAATATATGTTGTTTATTTGAAATTCATATTTTACTGGGCTAAATCTGACAATCTTACCTTAGGAATAAATGATTATATTTTATATTTGTATAAGGCAGCATTTCACAAATCTCTTCTTTAGAACACCAGTTCTATAAAACTCTACAAAAATAGCTATGCAGTCACACAATATGGTGAGTCCCTGCATGCTGTATCCCCTCTTCTGTATAGCTATAAATCTGGGTGATATTCATCTGTTTTAATAACCAGTGCAGATTGGACACTGACCGGTCAAATGGATTCTGGCCACTTACACCTCTGTGGCCATACTGGAGATCCACATGCCACAATTTACACCTATAAGCCTTTGCTTTTTGCCAGATACTCCACAAGATCTTATCTCATCTCATCAAATCCACACACAGCTGTGAGGAACCTTTTGGGATTTTACGTATGCAGGAACTGTGGCTCAGACAGGTTAAGCATCTTGCCCAGGGTGGTCAGTGACAGAGTCTGAACCCACGTCCTGTATACTTAGTAGAGATTCAACAGAGGCATTAGCCCATCAGAGGTCCTCAGGAATCCGAGAGCAAAGAAACCTTTGACTTTGTTTAAATAATCTTTTACCGGATGGAACCCTAGAAAATGCTAGCAGAGTACTTTATAGTTTGCCAAGAACTTTTATATACATCTTATCTTCAAATACCTTTGTAAATATTTTAGAGTTATTTTCAGTTTTAGGGTTCAGTTCCAGAAATACATTGACTCAAAGAGTAAACTTTGTAACTGTTTAAGGATTTTTTACTTTTTCTGAACATTTTGTTTTTTGTGTTCTCCACATCTCCACGTTCTTCATTGTGTTTTTTAAAATGACACATATTCTTGCTGAGCAAAGGGTCTATTAAAAATAGCTGTCTGGAGTTAAGTGTGTCACTAACTAAATTTATAACCTTGAGCATATCAAGACTATTGTGCTAAATTACCACAAATATCTTAATTTACTGAATTGGCAGGATTAGAGTAGATCAGGAAAACTAAGATTTAGGAAGCTTAGTCATCTTTCCCAAAGTCATAAGTGTTTCATTGAAAGAAAAAACCATAAATGAGTATGGAGGTAGACAGTTGTAATTTTAGCACCTATCATCAAAACATTTCATGTAACTTACAGTATTTTTCAGTAAGATTCTTAGATATATTTGGTCTAGACAACAAAATTACTTCAAATAAACCAAAGAAACCTTTGAAATACATTGATTTCCCTTTTGTAACTTATAGGCAGTGGCTGGATAGCATTTGATATTAAAGTAATTACCCATCACTGTCTCTCTCTCTTTCTCCTTCCCACTCTATCTGAAGATAACTGGAAAAATATCCTCGTGTAAGGATTTAAAAAAAAGTAATTACCAAGTGACTAATAAAAATAAACTTACTGAAACTAGTTACTTAAAAGATTCTAATAGGTAAGTTTTTAATGTCTTTGTTATTTAATGATTTTCTGATTAAATTAAAATTGGATTCAATAAGATTGTTGGTTGTTGTGTTTTGTGGTTTTTGTTTTTTTTCCTACTCATACAACTAAGTTGGCCAATATAAAATTTGTATTTACTCAGTGTAATGGTTGATTTTTATGTGTCCATTTGGCTAGGGCATGGGGTGTCCTGATATTTGGTCAGACATTATTCTGGATGTTTCTGTAGGTGTTTTGAATGAGATGAACTTTAAATCAGTGGCCTGAGTAAAGCAGACTACCCTCCGTAATGTGAGTGACCATATCCAGTCAGTTGAAAGACTGAATAAACGCAGGGCTATCCTTTCCCAGGAATAACGATCCTGCCTGATGGCCTTTGAATTGCACCATTGTGGCTCTTTCTGCTCCTACAGCAGCTTTCACCTTTGAAAACTAGGACATCAACTCTGCAGATTTGGACTTGCCAGCTTCCGTAATCATGTGAGCCAATTTAGTGTACGAGCTCTATTAGTTGAGATTAGCCTAATAAATAGTTGTGATCCAAAACCAACTCCACACTATCATTTCTCTTTAAGGCATTGGTTCTCAATTTTATTTGCTCATTAAAAATATTTGGGGCACTTTTTAAAGCCTGAGCCATCCTAGAAATTCTGATTTAATTGGTCCAGGGAGGGCCAGAAGCTAAAGTTCTCAGGGGATTCCTGTGCACAGCCAAAGGTAAGGGCCAGAAAAGGGATTAGTTACCCTGCCCACCATATACAGAGTGCCCACCACTCTGTTAGAGAGTCAACAGAACACCAGCCAATTTGTCTAGGCCAAGAGCTGGTTATTTCTAGGTTCTCCTAGGAGAGTTTGTTTGATACCATAGAAGTCATTTTTTTCCTTTATCTGCTGTTCAAATTCACTTGATATGTAATCTCATTTTAAAAAAATATGTTTTATTGATTTTTTTAGAGAGAGGAAGGGAGAGAGAGATAGAAACATGGATGTGAGAGAGAAACATCGATCGGCTGCCTCCTGCATGCCCCTTATTGGGGATGGAGCCCACAATCCAGACATGTGCCCTGACCAGGAATCAATTGGGGCCTCTCACTCCACAGGAGGACTCGCAATCCACTCAGCCACACCGGCCAGGCCTAATCTCCATCTTTTTATGAAGATGTTCTTATTATAAAACTTTTATTTAAAATAAAATTAAAACCTATTTTAAAATCATAAGTAGGAGGAGACCAGGTGGGTGAGGGGAAGAATCATCAATAATTAAGAACAGCTTTGGCCAAAAAGTTTCATTTATTCACTTTTTAAATTTATGTGTTAATTTTTAATTCATCATGCAATTCTAGAAATATTCATTCAGTACCTAGACTGTGTCAGACAAGGTTCCAGATGTCTGTGGTGCATCCTTGGACAAAGAGACACTAGTCCCTGCCCTAGTGGAGTTTATCTCCTAGTGCACCTCCAGCAGATGCCAGGCTCTGAGCCATGTCTTGCCAGATAAAGTCACATAAAACACAGTCCCTGATGCTCTGCTCACAAAATCCAACACTTACAACGGGACGGCTTTTTATAGATGATGAAATAGTGACTTGCTTAAGTTAAAACCTCTAGGTTTTGAAGTTAGGACTCCAGTCTTGCCTGCATAGCTCACCATTTATTGATTAACTACTTTTGAAAAATCATTGGCAGTTCTCTTCAACAAAAAGGAGTACATTCTTGAGCAAAGAAGTAGTGCTATTACGATGATGTTTGAGAAACCTAATTCTAGTTTAGTCTTTGGAAACCCAAGTATGTGAGGAATGTGCAGAGGTATAAAAACTGAAGTTGATCAGGTGGAACTCAACAAAAAATGGGGGCCTTTGCATTAAATGATCGGAGGGGTTAAATGACCCCAGAAGTTGAAAACTTGGCCCGAGAAGCTCCAAAAGTGTGTCTATTGTCCTCATTTTTAGATCAAGCCCCACTGGAAGGCTATCTCAAGATGAACTCTACACACCGAAGATGACTTTGGTTGCCACTACAAGTCATAGCTCAGGCTGGATGGCTACCAAGAGTCACAGAGTGCACAGTATGGGGCAGCTGCTCCTGCCTCTACGCTGTCCTTGAGAAATGACTTTCACGAGTGGGTTTCCTCCCCTGGCCTCCAGGGAGCAGATGCTGTCTTGCCCTGGCCTTCAGTGTCCTCCTCTGTAAAGTGAAGGTGCTGAACCAGATGATTGCTATGTTACTTTCACCTGCTAACTCTCTAGGAGCCACTTCTTTAATCTATGTACCAAAAGCACAGTGATGGAGTCCTGCCTTTGACAGTGTTTAGAGAGGTTAATGGATGCAGAATGAGTCTGAACCTGTTCTGGCGCAGATTCAATAACCACCCTTTATTTATTACAGGGAGGAAGGGCCGGATTTCCCTTGATGTCCAAGGTCTTTACTCATAATGGGAGTGCATATCAGCACCCTTGCTAATGATAGATTCAGAATCAGGAGATATTTATTGAGTATAAATTCTCTGCCAGACTCAGTGCTGGGTAGTATTAAAAATTGTTACTATGGGTAAATAAGGAGGCAGCTTTTGCTGCTTTTTCAGATATATGATTTCAAAAACCTGTTAGAATGTGGTCAATGTCATAGAAGTCATGATTTCTAATTGTCTTTAACATTGTAGTTGTTGTGATTTAGGAATGTATATCTGAGTTAGTTCCATGATGTTATGGCTGGTTGGTAATATGCTTCTTATTTCTGCCTTCACAAAGGTTAGAAAACGTTACCCACATGAGAACAAACACTAGTCCTGCACCTCAAGGAGCTCTCTGTCCTGCCTTCATATGATGCGGTTTTATGAGCTTTTGTAGGAAAACAATGAAATCTGCATTCAGGTTTTAGGAGGAAAAAAGAAGCTCATTGACAAAACTATTGCAAAATCCACTAAAATGTTCCACCAAGAATGGACGCCCTATTGCTCAAATCACTGTCATTTCTTTTCTGTAATATGTTTTTCTTTATTTACTTTTTTAAAGAGAGAGAGAGGAAGGGTGAGATAGAAACATTGATGTGAGAGAGAAACATCAATTGACTGCCTCCGGCATGCCCCTTACTGGGGATGGAGCCCACAACCCGGGCATGTGCCCTGACAGGGACCTCTCTGTCCATGGGGTGAGGCTCAATCCACTGAGCCACATGAGCCGGGCTCACTGTCATTTCTTGCTGCTATGCTTCTGTTCTCACAATCACCTATCACCCCATTTTCAGTTCATGTGATTGTTAAAAGCCGTTTATGAATCTGCCTTTTCATGTGGGTTACAGACATCTATTTTTCTGCTGTGTCTATACACATTTGGGAGCCCTTTAAGACAGAACTGAAACACTGGCAAATACTTAATATGCTTCATCTGAAAGAATTATGATCCGAGCCGCTTTTTAAAAAAGGAAATGAGTGAGCAAAGAGCAGTTTTGGCTGCTTGGTTCCTATCGCTCATTCTTGGAATTACATCTGGGTTGTGTTGAATACAGTGATCAGATCCTATAAAGGTATTTCTGTCAAAAGCATACTCAAAGTCTTATTTATTTAATTTCTTAATACTATCAACATTCTTCAACTTTTCTTAGCGTGAAGGATTTTTCCATTTGCTTCCGATCTGAGCTTTGTCATGGACCACACTTGGTCTCTTTTGTTATAAACATGCAGTGAGAAGGTCCGGGTCACCAGGAACCCGGAGAGACACACCCAAGTTGTCAGAAGCTTAACCTTTGAGATTGCTGTGCAGAACAGAAAAAAGAAGAGGGAATTCCTCACTTCTCCCAGGCTTTGGGATGAGAAAGTAGGGGTGTGTGGGGGTGTTCTTTAAAATATCAGTTCTGCAGCCAGCTCAGTGGGCACTATTAACACGAGATATATATATATATATATATATATATATATATATATATATATATTACACTTATTCAACCTTGCAGTGGTATAAGTTGTTCAATGATTTATCAGGCAACAGTTTTTTGTTTTTTTTTTAATCTCTCTTATTGTAGCTTCAAGGACTTGGCTTGCTTTGAGGCTGTTGCCCAGGAGCCTTTAAATGCTAATGAGGGAAACCCCAGGTTATAAAGCATCTGCTTCTGCAGACAGGTTTTAAGTCCTGTTACCTTAGCAACATTTGCCCTTGTATTCCACAGGCCTTGACAGCCTGCGTGATGTAGCTGGCGGAGAGAGGGAGAGAGTAGGAAAAAACGGGGCACTTGTAGGGTTTAACATTGGTTAGTGGATTGGGATCCTTCAAATAACGTCCCTGCAGTAAAAATAGAAACCTCATTTCCAGAAATAAATGAAGTTGGGGAGAAATAAAAACGTTGATTAAAAGAAAAAAAAAGGTATGAGAACTAGCGGGACCTGAGAGAGAAGAAATTTTCCAAAAATATCCCTCCCACCAGCCGCGCTGCAGATGTGGCACTATAGCGCAGCCAGGCAGGCCATCTGCTGCAGTGTTTCCCTGGAAACTCCCAGCGACGCCCCCCTGGCGCGGGGGCCTCCCCGCCCCAGCCCTGCGCCACGGAGGAGCCCGCCCGTGATGTCACTGCTGCTGGCTGGGAGGGAATCCCAGGACCCGCGTCCCTGGGTGGAGCCAATCATGGTTGGCTTTGGATGCTGGAGACCTGAGGCTTTTAACCAAAAGGAATTAAAAGGCAATATGCAATTCATCATAGTCCACAAAGCACAGTTCCTAACAGATTCTAAATTCATGATTAAAAAAGAAAGAAAAAAAAAGATGAGACTTAACTGTAAAAGAGTGCTAGCCTACAGGGGCAGCGCAGCAGCCAATCCTCCCACGGAGTTTTATCCTGCGCTTTATGGATACATGAAAAAAGAAATGAAATGATTTTTTTAACCACTTTAAAAAATAAAGGTAATGGCTATTTCCTATCTATATATTGTTGATTGTATTGTTGCTTCTGCAGAAAATTGGGATACAGATCTCAGACAGATGAGCTGTAGTTGTGTGGAGACCTATAGCAATGCAATGTTTAGCTAGCATGCGTTTTGTCATTCCGTGGCAAGGAGATGAAATGAGGCTTTACCCAGCTTGGTGCACAGTGGAGAACCGGGACCTGCTTTCCTTCCCTCCTCATAGGGAGGGTTAACCTCTGGGTAGGGTGGAAAATACGGACAAAGAGCTGCCTTTGGAAGATTGCTTTGCCTCCTAATGTGTTTAACTCACCTGTTCCGAATCATAGCAAAAAACAATACAACAAGCTTTAGCAATATTAGGGTGGGGCACATAAATAGAAATAGATACTCTTGGAGACATTATATCTTATTCAAGAACTATAAATAATTACAACTTAATTGTCATGTTGTTTTTAGGTAGTAAATCATAGTAAAAAATAGTAAATTCTTAGGAAATAACATAATCTTATTTTTGTATTGTTTTCTCTGAACAAACAGGGTATAATTAGAGCCTATATTGATTGGGTACTAATTATCAGGTACTCATCATTATTTTTTGTTGTTACTGTAGACTAAATGTTGAGTTTGTGAATCTATTGTATTGTCATTGCCGGAAAAAGAGTCATATTTTTAAAGTAATTGGTCTAAAAGGAAAAGAATTGGACATACACATTCATATTTTTTTCTACCGTGTTTAGTGTTTCATTTCTTTTTCAAGAGTCCATAGTCTCACATTTACAATTATTTATCTTTCTGTCATTCATATCTTTGTTATCAAAATACATTTGCCCCCTTTTCACCATTCAATAAGCATTCTTTCCACATTTTTACAGTTAAGCTAATATGTCTGTAAGGGGGACACACACACACACACACACACACACACCCTTCTTTCAGGGCACAGAAGAGAAAACAAATAAGTGTATATGTCTTTTTGGTGGTATTTATACATAGGATATTTTTGGGAATAAAGGCCAATACTACTTGACTTTACATTATTGCAAAGTGCTAGCACTATGTAAAAGTAGATTTTTTGAAAAGGTAAAAAATGGAGATGCCTATAGGAGCTCTTACAAAGCTTTTTTTTTTTTTTTTAAACTTAATCCCACAATTTTTTAACTCCTTTTTTTCCTGCCTCTTAAGAATGACAACAGGAAGAGTTGTTTCAAAGCAATTGAAATTTTTAAGATTCTGCATCACTACTGGTTAAAAATTTCATTATTTGCACGGTTTCACTTGTGAAATGAACCTTTCAAATATTAATCCACTGAAGCAGAAAAGATAAAGAAATGTTGACCCACCATAAATGCTGTTCTCTCTGCTGTCTCCCCAGCCACACGGGGCAAGTCTACCTCGTCAGCTATTCAGCCAGCCCAAGGCTTTTGTCTCTTCCATCTTAATTGCGCCATTTACCTCTGAGCTTGGAAACCTTTGATTGCTTCCCTCACCCACTCTCTTACTGCCTTCTTTCTTCCTCCCCCCTCTCTACACCATCACACCTGGCTCTAGCATCTTCTGGCTCTCTGGAAACGGGATTTGCATCTGCCATCACCAGGTACCAGCTGTTACCTCTTGGAGGGGACTGTCCTGTCAAAAATGAGCAGATACAAGCCCAGAAGGAGCGTTGCAGGCTTGCCTGTTATAACTAGATTCTACTTCTGATTTGCTGGTGACAGCACCAATGTTGCTGATCTGAGAACTGCCTGCATTCAAGGGATTCAGTCAATCACAGAGGAAAGAAAAACAATGGCAGTGTCTCAGCCATCAGATAGGTTATAATGGGAAACTCTATTGTTATCTGTTTTTCTTTACTTCCAATATCAGATAGGAGAAAATAGGATGAAATAGAATGCATTCGTTTTGCCAAAGAAATCATATTAAAGAGAAAACAAGCATAACCACAGAACAAACCTGACAATTCCAGAAGTAATCAAGTTTCTGATCACTGGACAAAGATATTAATATAGAGCATTTATTAAATGATTAAGTAAATCCATTCTCATACAATGATAAACAACTTCCCTCTAAAGGGGAATTATTTTATAGCTGACATTCTGTATTTTAATAGTATGAAAGAAAGTCAAGGTTTCATTTAATTGAATTAGAAAGATATAATACTTTACCACAATGAAGTTTAAATATTGGAAATATAGAAATGCATTTTCAAGTTTTATGCTAGAATTCTCTAGACTATGTCATTCAGTGGGAGGCGACGCTCTGCTGCTTCTGTGACCTTGGTAAAGTGACTTATCCTCTCTGAACCTGGGTTTTCTGCTTTTGTTGAAAATAGAGACAATAATACATGACTTTGTCTCCCTGTCTTTTTCAAGGTTAAAAGGGCCGATATAAGCGAACACGCTTTTGTAAATAGTGAGGCACACAGCGCATTCACTGTCTGTCTTTTTGCACGCTCTGAGCTCTTTCCCGCTAAGCAAGTCGCCCTTGTCCCTGTCAGCTGTGTGTGATCGTGTTGCCCTCTAGTGACCGCTGTTCGCAGAGGCCCCAAGGTAGCCTTAGAGGAAAAACGTTAATGGGTTTAAAGGAGGGAAGGGCAGGGAGGTTGGTGGTAGTAAATTATGGGTATAAACCAATCAAAGGCATAAGACAAATAAGCCACAGCTTCCTATGAGTAAGAGGACCTGAGGCACAGACTGCGGGAAAGTAAAGAGGATAGAGCAGAGAACAATGGGAGTCCTGAGCCTGAGAAGCTCGAGGCTGGGAGGCAGGGAGCTGGAATGCCCAGCTTTGTTAATAACCAGCATAGGACCTTCTCGAGCCCGGCCTCCTGAACCAACCCATAACTGGGAAATGAGATCATTAAAATAAAGGTTAACCAAAGTTCCTTGCAAGACCCAAATTCTTTGAGTCAACGTACAAAGATGAGAGAAAAGTAGAACCATAAAATAGAGACATGAAAGAGCCCAGATGAAAGGCCTGCCGAAAAAAGATTTCCAGAGTCGTTTTTTTAATGTGTCTGAAGTCACTTCAATATTTCAGGATCTTCATAACAATCAAGGGGAGGAATGATTCAGACAAATTTGGGGATTTGATCAGTGTATGGCTGTAGTAACCGATGCGTCCGGAGTGTGGCTACCTCCTCCGTGGGGACCTGGCTCACGTGAGATCGCGTCTTCTGAGACTGAACACCTAGAAACTCCCCTGACTAATTTCTGAGGAGCTCCTTCTTTTGGAAATTAATCCCTCTTTACTTAGAATCATCAGAGAATCAAGTGATTGCCCTGTGGGAAGCTTTATAAGTCCAGCTTCCCATTTCAAATGATAGCCATTACAACCCTGGATGCAGTGCCGTCCCTAAACCAAGGGGTTATTATAGAACACAAATCAAGTCCACAAGAACTGCGCGATTAACATAATGATTGTGCAAATAATCATGAGGTTTATCATTGCTCTCCCTAGAAAGATGATCACTCATGGACGAGTATTTGAAATAGTCTTGGTAAAAGATAGGACGAGACGGTTCCGTGGAAGGAGCATCACATTGCTGTCAGACGGGGTGGGCTTTAATTCTCATGTCGACATTTGCCAGTTGAGTGATCTGCAACATTCTAAACTTTCTAAACCTCATTTTCCTCACCTGAGAAATGGGAATTGGTTCATTTATTCATATTTATTGACTAGTTACAATGTGCCAGGTACTACGTTAAACTCCGAGATTGCAATGTTGAACGAACCCTGATATTTGCATTCTCATGACAAAGGTTGGACAGGCATATCTTTTAAAACTCTGAATGTTGTGGTCATTTCGTACTGCTTTCCACACTGGCTGCACCAGTCTGGTTCTGACCCACAGTGCACGAGGGTTCCCTTTCCTCCACATCTTCGCCAACACTTGTGTCTGTTTCATTGATGACAGCCATTCAGACAGGTGTGTGGTGACATCTCATTGTGGTTTTAATTCAAATTTCTCTGATGATTAGTGACCTTGAGCATCCTTTCATATGCCTATAGGCCATCTGTATGGAGTTACCTCAAAAAATCAAAAAATGGAACTACCTTATGACCCAGCAATTCCACTTCTGGGAATATGTCCAAAAAAACCCAAGATGCTCATTCGAAAGAATTTGTGCACCCTATGTTCACTGCAGTGTTATTTACAGTAGCCAAGATTTGGAAGCAGCCCAAATGTCCATCAGCAGATGAGTGGATAAAAAAGCCATGGTACATTTACACAATGGAGTACTACTCAGCCGTGAAGAAAAAGAAGGAAATCTTACCTTTTGCAACAGCATGAATGGACTGGAGAGTGTTATGCTAGTGAAATAAGCCAGTCAGAGAAAGACAAGTACCATATAATTCCACATATAAGTGAAATCTAATGAACAAAATTAGCGAACAAAGTGGAGACAGACTCATGGATACAGTGAACAGACTGACAGCTGTCAGAGGGGAGAGGTGGTGGGCTGGGTGAGAAGGGTGAAGGGATTAAGCAAAGAAGAAAAAAGAAAGACTCATGGACACAGACAACAGTATGGTGATTGCCAGAGGGAAGTGGGGTTCAGGGGAGGAAGAAGAGGGTAAAGGAGAAAAAATGGTGATGGAAGGAATCCCAACTTGGAGTGATGAACGCACAATATACTATACAGATGATGTATCATAGAATTGTCACCTGAAGCCTATATAATTTTATTAACCAATGACACCTTTATAACTTCAGTTAAAAAAGAAAGAGAGGGATTTCTTTTTCCCACCTGAAGAGCTGCGTTTAAAAATTGAGTCTTACTTTGGGAGCCTGTGACCCAAGGAAACATTGAAAGTGACATGTCACCAAACATTTCCTTCCAGTGAAACCCAAAACCTGTCACCTCCCTAGAACTATGAGTTCTGCCAGAGGGTTTTTCATTAGCAAGTAGGCAAGGCAGTCACTGCATTGCACACTGCAGCTTTATTTCAATGTTTTCATCAGTCTAGCTCCCTCCCATGCCTGGTAGCTTCTCAGCACAAATCGGAAGGGAAATGGCCCCTGTCATCTCCGTGTTGTGTCCCTTGTACCAGGCATCCCCCCTTCTACCCTTGAGCTGCCCAGGAACTCTAAAACTATTTTATGGGGCCACCAGGTGGCACTTAGGGCAAATGGTTTCATGTCCTCGTGTCCTTGGGGAGAGCCAGGTAGATGCTGATGGAGAAACAAGCCCTGGGGATGGAAAGGTTATGGAGCACTCCGGGCTGCGGGCCCTGAGCTGGGAGCTTTCACACGCAAGACCTCGCACAGTCCTTGCGGCACCGTCTGTAGCTAGAGCCATTCAACGGAGGAACATAAGAAACTCGGGGAGTAAAGAGCTTTCCTAAGGCAAAAAAACTAGAATGTGCCACAGAGGGAATTCAATCCTAAATGATGTGCCATCACAGCAGAGTGTCATTCCACCAGAGCACAGAGTCCGACCACGGAAGGTGGGGAAAGGGTGCACTGTGCTCAAGTGACTGTCTCAAAGGGTGTTAAGGGTCTTTAGACAAATCTAACGAGGAATGCATTTCCTTTCAGCTGTCTCCTACCTCTTGGTCTCCCCGCCGTTTTTCTGTCTTGGTTGCTCACCTAGCTGGTGATTTTTCTTCTTCTGCAGTTTGAGTCTCTCCTTAGCTTTCAGATTCTACACATTTTGCTTGTCTTTATAAACAAAAGCAATCTTGGTGTGAAAACCTGTTCAGGAGCCTGTTGACCTGAAGACTGAGGATATGGCTCTGGTTTCCTTGGTGCTTCAGGGGGAGCTTCCACCACCAAAGTTCACTGAACGAAATTTAATGGTGCCAGCTGCGTGGCTCAGTTGGCTGGAGCCTTGTCTCTTACACCAAAAGGATGCGGGTTCGATTCCGGGTCAGGACCTATACCGAGGCTACGGGCTCCATCCCTGGTCAGGGTGTATGCGGGAGGCAACTGATCGACGTTTCTCTCCCTCTCTCTCTCTCTTTCTCTCCCTTCCTCTCGCTCTAAAATCATTAAACATATTTCAGGTGAGGATTTTAAAAAATGAAACATTTGACTTACTTCCTTTTCCATAAAGTGTTGCTAAATATTAGAGCTGATTTAGCCTATTTTTTCTGTCAGTATTTCTGGCTCTTGATGAAAAATACGTTAAAGCTATTTTTTCCCTTCAGACAGCATACTACTATTTTAAACCTAGAACATTTATTACTCAAATTTGGCCTAAAAATATTGCCACCAATTCATTATCCATTTTCTGGAGACCGCTACTGGCTGGATGCGTGTGTCCTGGTTGGCAGGGATTTGCGTAGGTACTGTTCTCACTTTTGTGCATATTGTATTCCAATACACATTTCAAGATGAACGTTAGAGAATGCTTTAATAGACTCTTAAATGGAGAATATTTACATATATTCATGTAAATACTAAATAAAGAATGCTTTAATAGGCTTGTCTTTTTCTGGTGTTTGAATTCACCTGGTGGGAAAAGTTAGGGACTATTAACTTCTGATCTAACAGCCACTTCTTCCTAAAAAATATTCCCAATCATTACATAAAACTAGTAGTGGTAACATTTTAGGGGTAACTAGTACGTCTTCTGTTGGTGCCAAGTAGTACTTTCCATTTAGGGCCCATCCCTATTTCATGGGTCATGCCATTTGGTTATAAAGATTTTCTGATGAAAGTATCATAGCACAGCAAACCCAAAAACTGGAAAAGTTATTTTGCATGCAATTTTTTTTTTTTTTTTGTCATCTGGTTGCATTCTGTGGGAGATAAATTTTCCCTATCAAAATGTCAAGTTGTTTTGCTTTCACAACAAATGAGGAAAGAAGTTCATAAATGTAAAACAATAACTCAGTAACCAGGGAGTGCTGAGTTCCATCTATTCTGCGCTTGTATCACAGCGGAGAAATGGAACGTGCCCTGCAAATGCCTGTGCAGCAACTCTGAGTCACTGGCACACGTTTTTATTTTTTATTTATTGTTTCGGAGAATAGGATTCTGGGTAAATATTCTGGAATGTGCACAGTGTTACTGTTAGTACTTGTGGGGATTTCTGTCAAGGGTAAGAACTTCCTCTCTCCTTTTATGCTGCAGTTTTCTTGAACTGAACCATTTGGACAAAAGACACACATTTCATGAATTCCAACTGTGGGAGTGTTTCCCTCACAGGATTGTGCTTCCAAGAGTGAGGTCTGGTGAACATGCTCATGAGCCTTGTAACATGTTCCACGCTCCTCTGAAGTGCTTAATTCATTCATTCGTCAAAGACTAACACATTCACAGCAATGAACTGCAATACACGCATTCTTTCTCCATGAATGCATTAGTCTTACTACAAAAAGCAAGGACACCAATTATATAAAGTAATAATACTACATTAAGGGTTGTAAACTTTTTTAAATTGCACACTGTCAGGGATTATTTAAAGGAAAAACTGGTCATCTGTCTTTGGAGGGTTCAGTCTCAAACTACACAGGGGAGATGGAGGAAGCTGGTAAAAGACTTGAGAAGGAGCATTTTGGAAGCGTGCTGAGTGAAGTGGAACATTTCTCAGATCCTACTCCTTTCTGAATGTCTTCTGGGTAGAGAGAGAGCAATACTGGTCTCGCTTTTCACAGGAGTAAAGGTTAGTTGGACAAGCACCTTGAATCATTAACATCCTATTCCCCAGGAGTGACTAAGCTCACATCCATCAGTGCAGTACATGCCAGGACCCTCGCCCCTTCTTTCCGGCCCGTGCTTAGGAATGTGCCCAAGCGACTGCAGCCACCTGATCACCACCTCGAGGCCACAGAACGGGAAATGAGCAGCAGTGAACCGGAAGGGGCCCGGCCATCTGTTCCACCCTAAACACTCTGGGGAGAGAAGAAATTTCTGTAAATTACAAGCATGGTGGTAGTATATATATATATATATATATATATATATATATATATATATATGATGTTAGCAGCCTTCAGGAGTATCATTTCTGTACATCTTTATTCTGATCTGTCTCAGATGTTGGGAATTATGTCCTGCTTTTAACCCCCACCTCTGATTTCTTACTTTTCTGCATTAGGGAAACTGCCTCAGTGAAGATATCCTCAAATGTGTACCTTATGATTGGTGGGACTTATTTGACATTATTATTCTAATTATTTGACATTAATTAATACTCAGATTTACACATTTTTGCCCAAATCTGAGTAAAGAATAGAGTGTAATGACATGTACTTATATCAGTGTAAATGGATATTAAGATTATTGCTCTGATTCCAAAGAAATAATAGTATTCAAATAAAATTCACATTAACAATGTTCTGTAATTAACAGTTAAGTTAAGTTAATTACAGGGTTGAAGCTGGTAACTTCTAAAGTCTTTTATTGTTCTACTTAATTTTTATTCTAATGTTCATATTAGCCAGAGTATCTGGTTAATTTTTGTATAAAAAATTATCACAGTGAAGAAATTAAAATTGGTACTATGTTATTAACTAAAAAACAAATATATGAAACCCAATTGTGATATGACTCTACTTTCAATCTCATGATGGCCTTATTCATCCGTTGTTTTTTGTTTTTCCCATTTAGCTTTCCACAGGAGTGGGTTACTGAACACATCTGTTTTTGTCTACGTTGTGTAGTGTATGCCAGGTCTGTAGATGGACTTTTCTCATTACCTCACTCTCTATCAATGACTGGGGTATATGTAAACCAAGACTATTATGCCCTAATTTAAATTACAGATAACTAAAGTCAATTTTGTTAGACCCATTTGAAAGAAATCACAATCTCCCATAATTGAGACACATGTAAATATATATATGTATGTGTCATGGTTTGTGTATACAAGGTATGTGTCTGTATATACTCTCCACCGAGCTAAATTCCCTTTTATCCCTTTAGGAATAAACTTAAATCCCCCGTTTCTGAAACCAAAGAGCGTTCCCTACCAAAGAAATACTTACAAGGCAATGTAGGCAAACAATTCAGGTGACTGACTCAGTCATAAGACAGTCTGATAGCTCTTTCTGCACCAAGAAACAGAAAATTTCAAAGCAGACTTATGCCAACTTGGTAGGAAAAGTCTTCCCTTAAAAGCTCATTATCTTCCGTAGGAAATGCTGCGTGCACCTTCACCACCCAGCCAATTAGTGCCCCGGAGAGACGCAGGGCACTTCCTGCTGGCAATCAGGAATGAGAGGGTTGGAAGGCCACCACCTCTGCTGTGTGCCAGGGCCCCCACATCACGCAAGGAGGTGGAATAGCTCATGCCACCAAAATAGCAATTGCAAGAAGCAGCAAATAACGTAAGGTTTTCTGTCTCTGCTACAAATTTAAATACTCATTTACCAAGAGCAGTTTCAAATTGACAGCTTTTCAGTTCGTGAGGGTATTGTTAGGGTGCTCGTGAGTGGGCAAGATGAACGAGCCAAACAACATACCATG
Organism: Molossus molossus; assembly: GCF_014108415.1. NCBI lineage: Eukaryota > Metazoa > Chordata > Mammalia > Chiroptera > Molossidae > Molossus > Molossus molossus. Next base: position 22,019,831 of record NW_023425403.1, read on the forward strand.
AGGGCCCTGGGCCGTGGGAAACTCCCCGCTCCTGCGTTAGCTTCAGCATCGTGGGAATGGTTAAGGTCAATGGTTTCAAGGCAGTTTCTGTCTTCCTCTGGCAAACAGCAGACAAGGCCATGCCTGTAACATCACCCTCTACCACGTTCTAAAATCTCTTCCTTACAACCTTCCTAAGATGTGTAATGGACCATTTGCCCTTGGCCAGCAAGAGAGAGGAAACACAGTCAGTGAGGAAAACGTTGCCAAGAAATAGGCCATGTAATTCCTTCTGTGCCTGATTTGCATCCCATACAATAGTGGATTCTACAGACACACTGTTTTCCCTCAGTGGAACACCGCGAGTTTCAGAGGGAGTGGAGGTAGAGGGCAGCCTCATCTTGCAGTCACTAATATCAATATCGCTGTCCTGCTCCAGAACAGTCTGCAGCAGAAAGATTGCAAACCTGTCCCTACACATTTCCAACCCACACATGCTGTCTGAAAGCTTCTGCACCTTGCTTTTTGCTCTCTGAAATAGTCCTATTTTTTTTTTTTTTTTTATCCTCACCCGAGGACATTTTTCCATTTTCTGCCCAGGTAGAGTGGGAGGGAGAGAGAGGAACAGAGAGAGAGAGAGAGAGAGAAACATCGATGTGAAAGGGACACATCGAGTGGCTGCCACCCGCACAACCGACCAGGGCCGGGGACAAACTGCAACCGAGGTACATGCCCTTAGCGGAAACCGAACCCGGGTCTCTCAGGACCGCAGGCCGACGCTCTAACCGCTGAGCCAAACCGCCCAGGGCAAAATAGTCCTATTTTTTAATTAGAAACTCTGCATGGCTTCAGGAGTCACCTCAATGGGAACGTACATCTGATACCTTTCTTTCTAACATTTAGCTGAGACCGGCTGTACTTACAGTTGGAACTGTAACTATGGAACATGGAGAGTTACATGGAAAAGAGGGAAGGGTCCTCCTTCTCTAATTCTCCAAAGAAGAATGCTGACATGGGCTTTGGAAAATAACAGAAAGTCAAGTGCAGAAAGAGAGATGGATAAAGCCAAGTTTCTCATGCCTTGAAATGTTGCTAGAGGTGTGTGGGTCTCTTCCTCCCTCCCTTCCCTACACCTCGGGCTGCCGCTCCGAGGACCTAGAACTTTGGAGGGGCGGGAAGAGAAGCTAACCACTGTGGTAGAAGAGATTTGGGAATTCAGGGAAATTAATCCCGAGAGAAGTAGAAAGTTACTAAAATGTCTTGAGCAGAGAAAAATCAATGCATCAAATGAATATAGGAACAAAAGGTGGTAGGAGGTCCACGTGAGGACAAAAAGGCCTGGATTCATGTCATTGCTGTAGAAATAGAAGAGAAAACAAGTATAAGGATGTGTCAAAGATGTCAAGAAACAGGATTGACTGAACATAAGAAGCAAAGGAAAGGAAGAAATAAATCCTGATACTGATGTTTCTTGTCTAGGAAACTGGTGAAGGAGTAGGCCTGTCTACCGAAATAAGAAAGTTGCGAAAGGAGATTCATTTGGAAAAATAACTAACTTATTTTTAGATATGTTGAGTTTATCAGATATATGTGTTGTATCTTAGGGCTCAATCACAGATCCTGGTATAAATTTATGTATTTTATAGAACGCTATTAACTTGAAAGAAATGTGTATATTTTTAAATAATAAAAACAAATTAAAAGGTCATAATATGTCATGATTCTATTTTGTAAAGAAAAGTATGTTTTGCATACATACATACATAGAAAGGAAGATGTAACATTATATACTCTGAGTGTTAAGAAAAATAGTTGTGAATGGTATTATTTTCTTTAGTTTACATTTCCTTGCCAGAACTTTTAATCTACCTTGAATGTAATTTTGTTTGTTTTTAAATAAAGCAATTAAAATAAGTTTTGTTTTTGTTTTGTTTTTTTAGATTGTTTAGTATTTAATATAGTTTTTTTTTTTTTTCTTGTTACAGATATTTTACCTTTTTACCCCATTGGCAACCCCCACCACCACCCCCTCCACCCTGTCCCCAGCTTAGTTGTCCATGTCCATTGGTCATGCATACATGCATATAAGTTCTGTGGTTTATCTCTTCCCACCCCCCACCCCCCCAACCCCCTCTTCTGAGGGATGTCAGTCTGTGCCCTACTTCCATGTGTCTGGGTCTACTGTATTCCTCAGACTGTTATGTTCATTATATTCCGTATATAAGTGAGATCATGTGGTATTTGTCTTTTTCTGCTTGGCTTCTTTCACTTAGGATAATACTTTCCAGGTCCCTCCATGTCGTCTCAGAGGATAAGAGATCTTTCTTTCTTACCGCTGCATAGTACTCCATTGTGTATATGTACCACAGCTTTTTTATCCATTCATCTACTGGTGGACACTTGGGCTGTTTCCAGATCTTAGCTATTGTAAATAGTGCTGCTATGAACATGGGGGTACATATATTCTTCCTGATTGGTGTTTCAGGTTTCTTAGGGTATATTCCCAGCAGTGGGATCACTGGGTCAAATGGAAGTTCAATTTTTAATTTTTTGAGGTAGCACCATATTGTTTTCCATAGCGGCTGCACCAGTCTGCATTCCCACCAGCAGTGTATTAGAGTCCCCTTTTCTCCACACCCTCGCCAACACTTGTTGTTTAATGATTTGTTGATGGCGGCCATTCTGACAGGTGTGAGGTGATACCTCATTGTTGTTTTAATTTGCATCTCTCTGATGATTAGTGATGTTGAGCATTTCTTCATATGTCTCTTGGCCATTTGTATGTCCTGTTTGGAGAGGTGTCTATTCAGCTCCTCTGCCCATTTTTTAATTGGGTTCTTTGTCTTCCTTTTGTTGAGTTGTATGAGCACTCTATATATATTGGAAATTAACCCCTTATCTGATACATCATTGGCAATGATGCTCTCCCACACAGTGGGTTGCCTTTCCATTTTGATGATTGTTTCTTTTGCTGTGCAGAAGCTTTTTAGTTTGATGTAGTCCCATGTGTTCATTTTCCCCTTTATTTCTGTTGCCTTAGGTGATGTATCAGTGAAAATTCTGCTCCGTATGATGTCCGAAATTTTGTTGCCTACATTCTCTTCTAGAATTTTTATGGATTCACGGGTCACATTTAAGTCTTTTATCCATTTTGAGTTTATTTTTGTGTATGGTGTAAGTTGATGGTCTAGTTTCATTTTTTTGCATGTAGCTGTCCAATTTTCCCAACACCATTTATTAAAGAGGCTGTCTTTACTCCACTGTATGCTCTTGCCACCTTTGTCAAATATTAATTGAGCGTATTGCCTTGGGTCCATTTCTGGGTTTTCAGTTCTGTTCCACTGGTCTATATGCCTGTTCTTGAGCCAGTACCAGGCTGTTTTGGTTACAGTCGCTTTGTAGTATAACCTGATATCTGGTATTGTGATCCCACCTACTTTGTTCTTCTTTTTCAAGATTGCTGTGGCTATTCGGGGTCTTTTTTGGTTCCATATGAACTTTTAAAGTATTTGTTCTAGTTCTATGAAATATGTCGTTGGTATTTTGATGGGGATTGCATTGAATCTATAGATTGCTTTGGGTAGTATGGTAACATTTTAATTATGTTAATTCTTCCAATCCATGAACAGGGTATGTGCTTCCACTTTTTTATATCTTCCTCTATTTCTTTTTTCAATGACCTGTAGTTTTCTGCAAATAGGTCCTTTACTTCTTTGGTTAAGTTTATTCCTAGGTATCGTAATTTTTTTGGCGCGATGGTAAATGGGATTGTTTTTTCAGTTTCTCTTTCTGTGAGTTCATCATTGATGTACAAGAATGCCGTCGATTTCTTGACGTTAATTTTGTATCCTGCTACTTTGCCAAATTCATTTATTAAGTCTAATAGATTTTTGATGGAGTCTTTAGGGTTTTCTATGTACAATATCATGTCATCTGCAAATAATGACAGTTTCACTTCCTCCTTTCCAATTTGGATCCCTGTTATTTTTTCTTCATGTCTGATTGCTGTGGCTAAGACTTCCAGTACAATGTTAAATAAGAGTGGCGAAAGTGGACATCCCTGACTTGTTCCTGTTCTTAATGGAAATGTTTTTAGTTTCTGTCCATTGAGTATGATGTTGGCTGTAGGTCTTTCATATATGGCCTTTATTATGTCAAGATATGATCCCTCTATTCCTACATTGCTGAGCGTTTTTATCAGAAATGGATGCTGGATTTTGTCGAATGCTTTTTCAGCATCTATTGATATGATCATGTGGTTTTTATTCTTCATTTTGTTTATGTGATGTATCACGTTTATGGATTTGCGAATATTGTACCAGCCTTGCATCCCTGGAATGAATCCCACTTGGTCATGGTGAATAATTTTTTTGATGTATTGCTGGATCCGATTTGCTAATATTTTGTTCAGGATTTTGGCGTCTATGTTCATCAGGGATATTGGCCTGTAGTTTTCTTTCTTCGTAGTGTCTTTTTCTGGTTTTGGAATTAGAATTATGATGGCCTCATAGAACGTGTTTGGAAGTCTTCCTTCTTCTTGAATTTTTTGAAATAGTTTGAGGAGAATGGGTGTTAGTTCTTTTTTGAATGTTCGGTAAAACTCCCCCGTGAAACCATCTGGGCCTGGGCTTTTGTTTGCTGGGAGAGTCTTGATTACCACTTCAATTTCCTTAGTTGTTATTGGTCTGTTCAAGTTTTCTATCTCTTCCGGGAATAGTTTTGGGAGACTGTGTGTTTCTAGAAATTTGTCCATTTCGCTGAGATTGTCGAATTTGTTGCCATATAGTTGTTCATAGTAGTTGTTAACGATCTTTTGTATTTCCGTGGTGTTGGTTGTTACTTCTCCTCTTTCATTTCTGATTTTGTGTATTTGGGTTCTCTCTCTTTGTTTCTTGGTGAGTCTAGCTAAGGGTCCATCTATCTTGTTTATCTTTTCGAAAAACCAGCTGTTTGTTTCATTGATCCTTTGAATTGTTTTTTTGGTCTCTATGTCATTTATTTCTGCTCTGATCTTTACTATTTCCTTCCTTCTACTTGCTCTGGGGTTTTCTTTTTGTTTGCTTTCTAATTCTTTAAGTTGTGAGGTTGGACAGTCAATTAGAAATTTTTCTTGTTTTTTGAGGTAGGCCTGTAGTGCTATGAACTTCCCTCTCAGAACTGCTTTCGCTGCATCCCATAGATTTTGTGTTGTTGTGTGTTCATTTTCATTGGTTTCCAGGAAGTTTTTAATTTCTTCCTTGATCTCCTCGGTGACCCATTCATTGTTTAATAACATGCTATTTAGCCTCCATGTGTTGAAATGTCTTTGCATGTTCTTGTTGCAATTGATTTCTAGTTTCATGCCATTGTGATCTGAGAAAATGCTTGATATGATTTCAATCTTCTTGAACTTGTAGAGATTTAGTTTGTGTCCTATCATGTGGTCTATCTTTGAGAATGTCCCATGTGCACTTGAGAACAATGTGTATTCTGTAGTTTTGGGGTGTAATTCTCTGTAGATATCTATTAAATCCATTTGGTCTAGTGCTTCATTTAGAGTCTCTATTTCCTTGCTAATTTTTTGCCTAGAGGATCTATCCAGTGCTGTCAACGGGGTGTTGAAGTCCCCTGCTATGATTGTATTGTTGTCGATTTCTCCTTGGAAGTCCTCCAGAAGATTTTTAATATATTTTGGTGCTCCTATATTGGGTGCATATATGTTTATCAAGGTTATACCTTCCTGTTGGATAGATCCTTTCAATATTATATAGTGGCCTTCTTCGTCTCTAGTTATGGTCTTCATTTTGAAATCTATTTATCAGATATGAGAATTGCTACCCCAGCTTTTTTTTTGCTTTCCATTTGCTTGGAAAATTTTTTTCCATCCCTTCACTTTCAACCTATGTGAGTCTTTTGTTGAGAGGTGGGTCTCTTGTAAACAACATATAGATGAGTCATGCTTTCTTATCCAATCGCTACTCTGTCTTTTTATGGGAGCATTCAATCCATTTGCGTTTAAGGTGATTATTGATATGTACTTATTTATTGCCATTTTTGTTTAGTGTGGCTCTATTTTTCTTCCCATTTCTACTGCTAATTACAGCAGTCCTTTTAACATTTCTTGCAGTGCTGTTTTGGTGCTAATGTATTCCCTTAGCCTTTTTTTGTCTGGGAAGCTCTTTATTTGATCTTCTATTTTGAATGATAGCCTTGCTGGGTAGAGTAGTCCTGGATTCAGATTCTTATTTTTCATGACTTTGATTACTTCATGCCATTCTCTTCTGGCCTGTAGTGTTTCTTGTGAGAAGTCAGCTGAGAGCCTTATGGGGTTCCCTTTGTAGGTAACCTGTTGCTTATCTCTTGCTGCCTTTAGGATTCTCTCTTTGTCTTTAATTTGTGGCATTTTAATTACTATGTGTCTTGGTGTGGGCCTGTTTGTGTTCTTCTTACTTGGGACTCTCTGTGCTTCTTGAATTTGAATGCCTTCTTCCTTCACCAAATTAGGGAAGTTTTCTCTCACTATTTTTTTGAATATATTCTCTATCCCTTGCTCATTTTCTTTTTCTTTGGGGACTCCTATGATGCGAATATTATTACGTTTCCAGTTGTCCCATAGTTCTCTTAAGCTATCTTCCTGGTTTTTAATAGTTTTTTCCTTTTGTTTTTCTGATTGGTTGATTTTTTCTACCCGGTCTTTTAATTCACTCTCCGGTCCTCAGCTTCCTCTAGTCTGCTTTTTAAACCTTCCAATGAGTTTTTCATTTCTGATATGTCATTTTTTATCTCTTCTTGTTGGTTTTTAATTTCCAATTGGCTTATTTTCAGTGTCTCTATGTCCTTACTCATGCTGTTCAGCTTCCTCAAGATCATGGCTCTGAATTCTAGCTCTGTTAATGCCTAATTGCTCCACATTGATCTCATCTTCGGTGGTGGTCTCTTGCTCTTTCATTTGGCTTCTGTTTCTGTGTTTCACCATTTTGGCTATCACTGTGGGCTTTGGAGCCTGTCAAGTTTTCCCTGTGGGTGTTGGTGTTCTGCTGTTTGTGGCTCCCTCTCCTGTGTTTAGATGAGCGAGGGAGGACCCGCGTTGAACACCACTGTCAAGTCTTACTTTCCTGGTTAAAGTTGCCAGCCCAGGAAAGGTACTGTTATCCTCTAGCTTTTTGCCTGGAGTCTAGCAGTCTAGGTTACGTACTAGATGAGTTTTGGGTTGTCAGTTGATTGAAAAACTCCCTCTGGTGCTCAGCCAAGGGGCTTTCATGAGGGTGGGGCAGATGCTGGTCGTTAGTGAGCCTCAATTAGCACTTCAATGGCCCACAGGGTGGGGTTGGATCTCCGAGGGAGGGGCTGCTGCCTCTCCTCAGAGCCCTGGGAAGGAGCAATGTGGCCACCGACCTGAGTGGCTGCACTCAGCCAAAGCTCTGAGCGCCCTCCAAACCCCGAGTGTCCCGACACAGTTCCAGTCCAGTCTGCCCTCCCTCCGCCGGAGCCCAAGGTGAGTGGCTGTGGCTGTTTCAGCCTCTGTCCCGGCTGCGCTGTGGGGCCGCCTGGGAGTGTAACCCGAGGGCGCCGCTCCCAGCTGAGGCCGCTGCCGAGCTGCCGACCGTGGGCTCCCAGCCCCGTCTCGCGCCTTCGCAAGCCTACCGGGATGGAGTCGGTGTCCCTCGTTGTATGGTCCTCCAAGCTGCTTTTCTGTTGGTTTTTCCCGTCGATTTGTCTGTATTATAGTTGTAATTCCAGTTTGGTCCTGGGAGACGGTCTGTGTAGCTCCGTTCACTCTGCCGCCATTTTTCGGTTCTAAAAATAAGCTTTTTTTTCAAAAACTTGATAATTCAAATTATTTAAGTTGCTGTCATGCCCAAAGAAAATATAGTTCCAGGAGGATCCAAGGGATCCTACAAATACCTTTGTAGCTAAACAGAATTGCAAGGATGAAGAATTTTCTTTTTTTCCCCAGGTGGTTCTGTACCTTATAGATATCGTGATTACATTTTATGAAACTTAAATTAGGACTTATGCTTCAAAAATAAGACATCGTTAGAAACCACACCTGACAATTTTATGGACAGAATGGATGTGTACGGAATTGATGCCAGGACAGAGTGGGCTGGGTCTTCACGGGCTCACTCACAGGGAAGGAAACCTGGCCTCGCGGACTCTGAAGGAAAGGCAGAGAATGGCCCACACGGCTTTATCTAACATTACTTGGATTATCAAAAGTTCTTTTTTTGGAAAAGTTTTATCTAACACTGGCCACTAAAAATTTCTTAACTAAGTTTTCTTTTTTTCTTTTTTTACCTCTAACTTTTAGCAAGGATTGCATGAAAATGGCCATTTCCATATTTTTGTAATGCCAGGTTTGAAAATATATGCTCCCTAATAAGTGTTATTAGGAATTTCTTGTATAAAGATCTATATGATAGATTTCTTTAATACGTTATCAAAAAAGCTTTGATTCTTCTTCAAAATTCTTCTTTCTCTTTATCAATTAAAATGATAAAATCTATTACTATTTCCACTTTCTGTACATAACTAAGTCAGTCAAAGCTAATTACAGTGCTCATTCATGGTAACTGCATTTGCTCCTCATACATATGATATGACTTACAAAGTTGTGTTTCTATGTGCAACCACGTCATTGCCTTAATTTATTTCCTACTAATGCATACTACCTCAAATTCCTTTTAGAAAAAAATACCAGTAATGTTGTGTCTTCACGTATAAACAGAGTGTAAGTGTATGCAAATATATTATGGCAACATCTTGTTGAGGGATAAAGTGACATTGTGTTGCCCACAACTCAAGAGAACATTATACATCCTATTATGCTCATAAGAGCAGTAGAACTTACTTATAATAGTAGCATTTTATTATGTATGTGTTTCATTAGGAAGATTTTGAAAGATGTCAAAAATCTTTAATTTAGTTACTTAGTTTTGCCATGAACTTGTTTTGAAAGTGTGTGCATTGGACTCACTGTGAAGGAGTTAAAACTATAGGGTTAGTTTTTAATTGCAAAAGAAATTCACAAGCAGAATTGTCATTGAAATTTATGTGTAAGAGAGAGTGATGAGGATGGTTTGGAAACTTGTGAGAAGACTGAAGGTTGCCAAAAATCTTTCTCTGTGGAACTCTGCTACCTTTATGTACATTTGCACTCTAATCACTGGCATTTATAGGGCTTAATTTTAATCAAGTTAAATAAACTAGGATAGAAACAGTTCTTCATAAGAGTGGAAAATATTCTGGAGATGTCCCTAATGCCCACAGAGCTCCAAGCCTTTCTTTTCATTCTTAGCCCCACGTTTGGTCTTCATTAAGTGTCTTACTGACATTGGCTAAATACTCTGCAGTTATAAGCCAACTTTCATATATATTATCAGATTCAGATCTCACAAGAATTCCATATATATTATCATGTTCAATCCTCATAATAGTTTGTGGTCTCAGTTTTTATCTTAGAAAATGTAGGCACCGACAAGCTAAAAAGTGATTTTTCCAAGTTCACAACATGTGATGGTGGGTACAGTCAGATCAAATCCATGTTTAGGGGATCTACACTCTATATTTCTCCCATTTAACTGAACAAGACTTTGTAATAAAGTTGACATCAGCAAAAAGAATAGGACAATGACTTAGTGAATAAAATATTAGATATGGCATAAAGTGCGCATCACTGTGGAATTTAAATTCCGAGGCTCATAAAAATGTTGATTCACCCTTATTAATTGTGAAATAGAATTTACCCTGTATTCACTGTGAAATAAATACGTCAAAGAATGTGGTTTTGTTCCCCGAGTCAGTATTGACAGACTCTGCTTTGATCATTGTTTCAGCTTTATGGCACTGATTATTCTAATTCTGTTCTTAGAGAGCTCCCCTTCTCCGTACCCCATCTTTGCTTGATTCTTAACCTCAGAGATGAGAGATTTTCATTTAGTGTCTCAGTTTTCTTTCCTTGACAGGTATGTTGTAAAATTTAATTAATATTCTGAGTACCATTGAAGTAGTTGGTTCTAATGGGTACTTCACTCCCTGGTTAACCCAACACCCTGTCAGGGACCGTGAAGGGGGACAGAGAGAGCTGGAAGAGGTAATATATCATTTTGGTTCTAAATGAAGAACTGCTGACTGAGAAACAAACAGTCGTGCGGCTCGGAGACCCACTGATGAACAAGGTCATGGCTGGCAGAGCCTCTGTGGGGTGCTTCTCACACTTCCGGTCACATAAATAGCACCTGTGTGATAAAAATGCAGATTCCCAGCTTCCACATACCCCATTGCAGTTGGTAAGTTTAAGATAAAACCAGACAGGCTCATTTTCATCAGCCTTGTAGGGGAGTCTCAAGTTCGAGTCACCACCTGTCCTGGTTTGCCCAGGACCGTAGAATTCCCCAGACGCAGGACTTTCGGTCTCAGGCCACCTGGAATGGGTGTTGGACACTCAGAGTCTAATACAGGTGATCAAGGTTTCACTTGCTAAAGTACTGTAGTTATTTTAGTTTAGTTTCAGGAATTTGGCCCAATTCAGGACTAAAAAGGAAAATCCATTTTGAGTGATTTGGGGATTAGGGAGTTTCCAAAAGTAGACTTTGGAATGACTAAAGGTGATGTGCAGATGTCTGCATTTTAACAAGATTCACAAGCAAACTGAAGTTTGATGATCACTGTCATTGAGTCTCAGAACCAGAGCTGTTTAGCTTGAAAACAAATGCAATGACCAAACTATCTTCTTTGAGTGAGACTGGTAGTTAGAAATTGTCTATGATGCATTTGTTTTAAAACTTCTAAAGGTTTGTACTATCAGAATCTTGTCTTCTACCATAGGATTAAGATGTGTGTGTGTGTGTGTGTGTGTGTGTGTGTGTGTGTTTAAATAAATGAGATCTCTTTTGTGTTTGAAAAGGTCTTGGCCCACCTTAAAGTTTGTATCTGTCATTGAGACAGTTTAGCCCTGGAATCAGACCTAAAAAAAAAAAATCCCTCTTCTTTATTTCCTGCTTCCTCCTATTTCTCTCTTTCTATTTGTAAACAATATATCTGCCCTAAAATATTGTAAATATTGAGCAGAGTGGGAAGAAATTTTAACTTTATTACCGTTCCGGGCCAATGCAGATGAGCTCGGCCATAAAGCCAAGTGAGTTCTTTTGGGTCACATGCCATGAATTGGAGTGTGGATATTAGGGATGGAAATAGGCTATTAGATCATCAGTTCACTTTTCTCTCCAAGCAAGAATTCAATTTGTTTTCTTTTTCTCAGCTCACTTCTCGCTCAAAAAAAAAATGCATTTCAGCTCCTCCTCAAAGAGCGTAAGACCAAACAGAACACTTCTCTCTTAACATGTGTGATGATTGAGAAGACAAGGCAGGAAGGAAATGGAGGAGAGAAGTGGGAATCACAGTTAACCTGAAGGATGATTCTGGCTGCTCCCTTCAGCTAATGGGAACAGTTTGGCAGTCAGATGCAGCCCGCTGAGAAACAACCAACATCTATTACAAATCCTAAGGACGTGTTCCAACCCTTAGTTTTAATGTACAACTTACTGAGAGGTGACTGCGCTGCTGTCCCGGTGCAGGATAGCAGATAGACCAGGAACTCGAGACAGCAATGAGAGAAAACTACAAGAATAGAACCCAAACTATTTCCAAACCAACCCACCACCTTACTCCTCGAGCCTTCAGGGGTCATCTCCTTAAATTGTTTTTGATGCTTTTTTCCCTTGACTTTACTTAATCTTTCCCCTTATCTGAATATGAACTCAATGCGCAGCTCCCCAAATTTTCTGAGTTCTGGAGAGGGAGCAAAACGCTGCAAAAAGCTCGACGAGTTTTCTGTTGCATGTTTTATGAAAGACTTCGTCACTGTTCACGTTCTTCTGGGTTTCTGTGTCAGCACAATGTGACTGAAACTTCCAGCACCCCTGGAACATTACAGAAACTACAGAACTGCCTTTTCATGGATCCCCTTTATTGTCTTTTTTTTTTTTTTTCAGATCTTACTTAACAACTTCAGATGTCCTTGTTCTGATGCTGTGCATTGGGGGTTTTTCACTGTGTTTGGTGGGCTGCAAGGACACACATAACTAGCTTATTTTTCCCAGTTGGGCAGTTTTGAATATAACTGATTCAAAACTGTGTTCCAGAGATAAGTATGTATGTCTTTTCTCCTATCAGAGAAGGATTCTATTTTAGTAGTCTATTAAGTAGACAATTGCCCTTGAGTTATGAGTTGATAAGTAGATTTGCATTGCAACTCAAATATCTGTTGAAACCAGTTTATGGTTCTCACTGCCTCTTTTAGGTTATTGTTATTGTTTGGCTTTTGGCTTAGGCTTAGACTTTTCAGCGGGGTCTGTTAACTTTTTGGAACAACTGACTTTAGTAGTTTATTACATGAATTTTTTCCCTCTGTGTTTATTTCCTTAAACAATTCATTAACTGAGAACATCTTTGGAAATCTGAGACATACTTCCAGGTAAATATCTGTGAAAAAAAAGTAAACTCTTTTCAGATCTGCAAACAAATAAAGCAATTGCCAATGTGTGGCTTTCTTTTGCAGTCAGCATGTAGTTTTAATGTAAAAAAAAATATATAACATAAAGGCTTTTTGTCAGTTTTTGCTCAGATGGCTATCTGAGTCGATGAGTAGTTAAGTGAGGAATTAAATATAATCTGTGCTTACTCAAAAAAATTACAAACCCTCTATGTTATTAGAGACATGGAGAGGTCAAGTTTTAGGACTGGGACATTTTTTACTCCAGGGGGAGAGAAGAACTGCCCTTGAATAGGTTGGAGGCGCCATTCTGGTTGACATGTCCATAGTGGGGGCACCCACCATTCAGGTCGACATGTCTATAGTCCCAGTAATCACGTGCTTGTAGACATGATAAAGTTGTCTATTGTGGTAGGTTCACTTTTTATGTTTCCTCAGCTTGCCTCACTTTTTCAAGTTTTTAAACATTAATTAGTATTTTAAAACATTATGTTAAAAAGAGAGTATTATTAAACCCAGTACAACTCATAACAGATCTTATCTCAGAACTTGACAGCCAAAACCAGTGACTGGGCTGAAGATGGGCCTGCGTGGAATAGGGACATGCTGTTCACACCTTACTGGAGACACACTTCCCACCCATGATCTTGGCAGCAGCGCAGACACTCATGTGCAGAGAGAAGGTGTCTGTTTTATAGGTCAACAGACTTCAATTCTGGTTGTGTTTCAACGTGTTAGCTATGTAGCCAGAAATAAATATCTTGACTTTTCTGCTCCTTGATTTCTTCTGCACACTAACATCTGATGAAATGCACCAGCAAGCATTTTTCAGGATATAGATTAATTGGAAATTTACATGGAAATGCACAGTACCTGGAAACACTAGAACAATTTCAAAGAAAGATGAACAAAGTGGAAGGAACAACTCAAACTGCTGCTAAAGCTAACTAGATGGCTAGACTTATTCGAGACAATGTGGTACTGAAACAGAATAGATAACTCAGAAAGAAAGCCAAAAGCACAGGGCTAGCTGAATCTCGACAAAGGTGCAAAAGTGGTTCAGTGGAGAAAAGATCACCTTTAAAAAAAAAATGGTGCTGGAGCTGATGATCGTTTATAGGCAAACATAAACAAACATACAAACAAATAAGAATGCTTAACCTGCACATCTTACACAAAAATGAACTCAACATCATCAATCACAGACTTAAATGTAAACTCAGAAAAAACGGAAGAGGAAATGATCAGAACCTAGGTCTTGGTGAGTTGTTAGACTTGGTGTGAACAGTATGATCCATAAAAGAAAAAGCTTATAAATTGGACTTTATCATATTTAAAACTTTAGTTCTGCAGAAGTATCTTGTCTGGTGGTAGTCACACAAACCTACATGTTATAAAATTGAGTAGAACTAAATACACACACACAACACACACACAATGAGTGCATATAAAACTGGTGAAATCTGAGTACGTTTGGTGTATTACATAAATATCATTTTCTTGGTCATGATAGTGAAATGCAGTTTTTCAAGATGTTACTATTGGGAGAAACTAAGTTAAGGGTACATGGGACCTCCCTGTACATTTCTTTTTTCAACTTTCTATACATCTATAATTATTTGAAGATGAAAATATTTCTTAAAGAAATAAAAATTATAAAGAACTCTCTAGTTCTTCTACTTAGTCATTAAACCAATTGTATGAGAAAACCAATCTTTCACTGACACTGCTTTCTTCCCATTCAAAGCCCAGTCAACAAGAAGGCATTAGAAGAGGGGAACAAAGGACATGGAAGACTCCAGAAAAGTCTGTACCCCAATGTTCTTCTATAGCCATAGTGGTGAACAGAAAATAGAAGAGGGAACCCTGGGGTGGCTCAGTGGCTCTTAACTTTAACAGGTTCCCCAGAGGACTTGGTAAAACACAGGTTTCTGCTCCCTGGCCCCAGAGTTTCTGACGAGTAAACTGGGAGGATAGTGGTCAAGAAGTTGCCCTTCCCGCACGTTCCTGTGTGAGGTCAGTGCCCATACTAATGCTGCTGGTCAGGAGACCACTCTTTGAAAACCACTGCCACAGGGCATGTGAGAGTAGCGATGTTAAATTCTCTCAAGAAATTTCCAGGAAGATGTAATGAAATAGAATTTTCTGTATTTACATCTCTTTATTGGTACTTCCCAATATGTTGTCTGATAAAAACATTATTTTTGGTTCTCATTTGTGTGGGCTCAAGAGGATGCCATTGAGTAAATGTGCAAAGCCTCTGGTTGCACATCCATCATATTTTCAGGAATATTATCCCAGAAAAATCCATCAACACCACACACAAGCCCTGCACTACTGGCATGCAAGAGAGTGAAAGAAACCAATGAAATGCAAAGAAGTAATCTATACAGAGGCCTCAAAATGCATTAAAAAGTTAAATCCTATAGTAGAATATAGGACTCCATTAAGGGTTCATTCTTATGGGTTTCTTTAATGGGCTTCTAAAATAGAAATGCTGTCCCAGATAGAGCATTATCATGATAAGTTACTCATGCTTCAGAGTCAAATGCCCCATTTTTTTTTTTTCCAGTTTAGCTTTGCTATTTACTAACAGTCTTAACTTGGTCAAGACAACTAATGTTAGCTCCAGTTTCCCATAGATAAAAGAGTAAAAGAATGCCTAAATTGCAATGGTTGTTGGCGGTACTAATATGAACACATCTAAAACAATTAGTCCATTGACTGACACTTAAGTTTTGAATAAAATAGTTATGTGATGATGTTTAGAAAGATGGAGATGCTGATGATTATCAATAATCTTAGTTGTTGATCGTACTTTGGCAGTTCTCCGAAAGAAATTAGAATAACAATTACAATTAGTTACCATTTTATTGAGCAAGTACTATGTCCCCATCTCTCTGAAAAGAACTTTCTTTTGTTTTAATCCTTTATATTGAATTTTCACAACCAGTTAATGAGATGGTTACTATGTTTATTTGCCACATGAGAAACCTAAGGATTGTTGAGTGGAGTGTCTCCCTCCAGGGTACCTGGTGTGCTGGTTGCCCAGGGCTCCATAACAGAGCACCGCAGACTGGGTGGTGTAAGCAACTGTTTCCGCTCACAGCTCCGGGGTCCAGAATTCGCAAAGCCAGGTTGCTTGGTTCTCAGGTCTGGGAGGGAGGGCTGCTCCAGGCCTCTCTCCTAGGCTAATCGGCGGCAGCCCTCCCTCCATCTGTTCACATGCTCTCCCCCAGACATTTCTGTTTCTGTGTCCAAATCTCCCCTTCTGGTGAAGGACACCAGTCCTATTGGATTAGGGTCCAGCCTAAGGAATTCGTTTTAACTCGATTACCTCTGTAAAGACACTCCCTCCAAACAAGGCCATAGTCTGAGGTACTGGGGGTTAGTATTTTACATATCTTTAATTAGGGGACAGCGTTCAACCCATAACGACCAGGTCATCTAGCTGAGATTTGAAACTAACTTCATAGGCAGTGCTGTGGACTAAATGTTTGCATCCCCCTAAAATTTATGTGTTCAAGGCATGGAAGGTAGAGCCTCCATCAAGGGACTAGTGCCCTTCTCAGAAGGGGACCAGGCCAGAGCTGGCTTCCTGCCACGTGAAGAGTCAGTCAGAAGGCAGCGAACCAGGAAGAGGGTTCTCACCAGACACTGAATCTGCTGACGTCTTGATCCTGGACTTGCCAGCCTCCAGAACTATTGAGAAATAAATGTTTGCTGTGTAAGCCACCCAGCCCATGGCGTTTTGTTACAGCAACCAGAAGTGTCTCTGACAGGCAATATACTGACCTGCTTTCTGCTGCAGGACTAAGGGGATTATGAATCTCCTTGGCAGTGCTAGGCCGTCAGGTTTATTTGATCCTCACACCCCACAGATACATTGTTTCTTCATTTATCACCAACTCTTTTTATAAGATACGTAAAACTTACAAGAAAGCATAGATTTCCTGTTTTCATATTCCACTTGCAGGATCCCTCCAACAAGTCATTTCGGATCATTCTGTGGGAACTTGAAGACTACGGAGACATGGTCTCTGTGTGCTTATTTTTAGAAATCCTTCAGTCCAAAGTCTAAATATTGAGCCTTGGAATAAGACAAAACCAGTTAAAAGTTATATAAACTAGTTGTTTTTAGGTAATGAACCAAAGTAGAAACTGAATTTAAGATGTGGAATTGTGCCGTCAAAGTCAATATGCACCAGACAATTAAAGGGATTATTTTTTCAGGTTATTGCAGTTCATGAGGATGTTCCTAAAGAAAAGGAAGGGCATGTGGAGTCTTACCAATACTGGAGCATCGGTGCAGACGTTTCTGCAGCTGCTGCTGTTCTCCAGGAGCGCAGTGGCTGGGCAATGCCCAACATTGTCAATCCCTCCTTTTGTTCGAGACGAATGAGTATCATTCAACGCTGAACACACAGAGGTGATCATCCTAACCCTCTTAAGTAAGGACAAGCAGAGACTCACAAATAGTCTCTCAAGAATTTTTTGCATTGTCCCAGTAAAATGACTTAAATCGTCTGCTGAGAGGTGGTAACAAATGTCAGTTGTTTTAGAGTCCTGGAGATCAGGCTCCTTCAGAGAGAGATACTTGAAATGATTATATTAAATCAGAGATTATATTAAAGAAGCAGGATTTGAACCCTGAGGATGCCAGCCCAGTGGATTCTAAGAGATTGGTGGAGGAAAATGCTTCAGTTATTTGGCATCATTCATTGAGTTACTTGAATTTAGGGTGCCAGGGGTGTTGCTGATGTTGTCTAGTCTTAGTTTTCCTACAGGAGAACCAATGTCCTGAGCTTTTGTTAGTGGCCCCAACAGTGGATTGCCTTGGAATAAATCCCGCCTATGCATGATCAGCTGCAGTGGGAAGTCTTTCAAAGCTCATATCAAGTAATTGAGCTTGCAAGATTCTTCAGATCTTTGAGGAAGGGCCAGCTTCAAAGCAACTGAGAATCCCAATGAGAGTCTTGACAATCAGCTTTTAGCCCTTAGTGATCTGAGTCAGGGAGAGGGAGAAAAATGGGAAATGTTAGCCTGGAGGCTTGCAGCCAGATATTGATGGAAACCAGAAGATTTGAAAATTTGGTAAGGATTGATAATTTGGTCAAAGTAACATATTCTAGTCCAATTTACTGGTAGTTACCCAAACCAGTTTTTCCACAGATGGGAAGGAAGTTATTTAAATCTCTCCAGACAAGTCAGCATTTACATATTCATCAGTTACCTCTAATTTATAAAAAAGTGCAAAGGAGATAAAAGAAAACAAACATGTCTACAATCTGATAAACTGGAAGGGTGTGCTGTAGTTTTCTATTAAAACAAAAATTTTTTCGGCAATCACCTCTCGTTTGCTCAAAGATATTTCCAAAGAAAGATCATTGTTTATTATACAATAAGCCTGGTATCATGTGATTTGGCCTGGTTATTTACAGAAGTACAGTAAAAATGATAATTTTCTATATAAAACTTTTTATGTTTGCTTTTCTGGAAGTTTCTGTAAAAAGCCTCAGATGGGATTTTTACAAGCCTCTTAAGGCTAGGAAGCTAAACCCAAAGATTTCACAGGTAGTATCTGTTAATTTGGGTGCACTTCTCTCTTCTGGAGGTCCCCAGAATGCTCCAGGTTTCCTGGGCCTCCCAGGGACTGACCTTCCACGCTCACCTGTGAGACTGGAAACCCTCCAGGGATCAGGCCAGTCTGCCATCGGGCTCTACAAGCTGGGCTTTATAATGTCAACCTTGTTCCTGAAATGTGTCTCTTCATATCTGATTAAATGAGTATTATTCTCAGATAAACATTTCAGGCAAAACCATGTTGCATACCTAATGGTTCCAATATGCTTGCTAAAGAAGAAGACAGATTCATGTTGAACCAAATGCAAATAACTATTATTTTGCCATGAAAATAAAAGGACTCAGTAAGAATTTCTGAATTCTGCAAGTCAAACAGGAAGAAAAAGATACCACTCACAAATGTTTTATTTCTCTTTACAAAACCATACACTACTGAATTATGAGTTACAGATAGCTTATGAGAAAGACAAACAGGTTCCCTATGTCCAGTAAATAGACTACTAATATACGAATACTATTCTAAAACCCACAGTCATCATTTATTATTTCTTCCAGTCCTATGTAATTCTTATTCTACCCCATCATTGCTTAGCAGTCTCATAAACACATCTGCTTCTCCTTTAGGGTCCGGGAAGTCCTGCCTCAGTCCACTGGTTTGATTTCATGTTGTTTAAGCAATGCCATCGGAAGGCTCCGCCCCCAGCCCGGAGTACCTGGGCTAGCCCTTTCCCATGGAGCTCCGAGACAGTCGTTCAAGACAAAGTACTCTGGCCTGTAGATAGTTGGCAAAAGCTTTCGGGAAAACACCAAAGTAAAGCAAAATCTTTCTCTAGGTGAAAAAAACTTTCTCTAGGTGAAAAAAAACTTTAAAATGACTGTAGCTAACTTATTGATAATTTTCAAAAGTCAAAGATCTGATGAGCGTTTGTTACAGAAATGCCTATTTGAAAGTCACTGGCTTAGCATATGTTAGTGTCAAATATAAGAAGTAAAGTAGTGACCAAGTTAATATTTTAAAAATAATTGAAACTATGACTGATAACACTATACTGTTGTTGTCTAGTAATATCAGGCGAAGCAACACCAGGACTCAAATAAATAGAATTATATTAAGGGTAGCAAGGGCATTGACGATTCTCTAGGAGTTTCCCATTTAGCATACAATTTCTGAAATATGTATAGTAGTGACACTGTACCCATATTGATTTATTCCAGGGGAGGCTAAGTGTCACTTCTTGTTTGTCAATGATTCCCATGTGACTTATCAATAGTGATGTATCAAATAAGCCTAATTTTATTTAGCATATCTCTTTTTACAAGATGAAACAACAAACACCTCGTGATTTTCAGGGATCCTTTGGGAAATAGCAAAGAGAATTAAATGCAAAACCTATCACTTCCAGAATCAATTTCGGGAAGGAAGAATATCTGGAGTTGTCTGAAGATTTTCACACCTGATTAAGATAAGATCCTGAGTTCCTGAGAAACAATACTTGGCTACCTATTTAACTCAAGTGACAGTAAAATATTTAAAAAGTAAACACAGATGGTAACATGACTGTGAATAATCTGAGCCTTTTCGAAAGTAAGAAGACTTTATTCTCTTAAATAATCAAGGGCATTATAAATTTAACAGGAAATTATTCTAAGACACAGAAACTTTACCTTTTAAGTGGATTACTCAGAGGTAAAGAAAAACATTCACAACCTTATGTTAACAGGACACCAAGAATCCAAGAAAAGTTTGTCTTTTAAAAACAGAGAGAAAAACAAATTTTTCTTTTCATCAGTATAGTATTTGATACTAAAGTTCTTTCTGAAAATTCTAAAAATGGATCCATCAGACCTTAAGCAGCTTTGACTACAGTAAATCAGGTTCCTTTGCCACAAGCTTTCTACAGCGTTCTGCCTCCGCGTCGATTTTGTCATACACGTTAACAACAACCATTTCGGATAAAGTTACTCCTTTTTTCCTTAACAAAAACACATTCTGCAAATCTTGCATGCAAAGTTGTATCACCCTGCCCTAGTTAATTCCAGTTCAGTCTCATTCACATATATCAATTATAATTTTTAACTACAATGACTTTTATTTCACAAAGGACAAAGGGAGATGGATAATCATGAGCTGCTATACACCAGCATGTTATAGCAGACTAGCAGAGTTCATGAATCTCATGAATACACATCTCACAACTTATAATAGCCATTCCTATCCTTTATAGTACAACTTCATAAAATGGCAAAAGGGAACAATTTATTAACAGACCCAACTATATCTAGCCTCTGTAAACACATATATATATAAAGGAAAATGTGCCCTGGCCGGTTTGGCTCAGCGGTTGGAGCGTCGGCCGGCGGTCCAGAGAGACCCGGGTTCGGTTCCCGCTAAGGGCACGTATCTCGGCTGCAGTTTGTCCCCGGCCCTGGTTGGTCGTGCGGGTGGCAGCCACTCGATGTGTCCCTTCGATGTTTCTCTCTCTCTCTCTTCCTCTCTCTCCCTCCCGCTCTATCTGAACAAAAAATGGAAAAATGTCCTTGGATGAGGATAAAAAATAAATAAATAAAATAAAAATAAATAAAAATAAAAAGGAAAATGTATATAAAAACTCCAAAGTATGTTTAGTGATCAATTTCAGTATTCTGTCTTAGAAATGATCTAGCTATACAATGAACATCCATCAATTAGCCACTGTTAATTGAAGCAATTTAATATCAATTTCCTTAGTTTTTGGAAATTGTAGAAATAATCACTTTATGTAAACCATTATTTCTAAGCCAAGTAGAATAGAACTTCTTTGAGAGATCTATACAATATAATTTGGTAACATTTTTCTGAGATATGAAAGTGTTACATGCGCAATGAGGGGTAAAGTCCTTTTAAATTTACAGACATATAGAAATGCGAGCAGAGACAGAGAGAGTTCAGTTTGTTCTAAAATATAAGCCATGGGTGAAGAGTAAACACAGAATTAGAGAATTAGAGAAACAGTCAGTGGTTCATATCACAGGGTTGTTCACTTCTCTGTGGGTATGAATCTTAATTGATTAGAACTCACAATAGACAAACAGAAAAGAGTAACAAACCAAATTTTTTGTCATCTTTCACCCAAGAGAGACAAGATCTTTCTAAATCATTTAATCCATTTATAGAGATCACCAAATGGTCAGACCAGCAAACCAAGAGAAGTGAGCTCCAGAAAACGAGTACTCAAAAGGAATAAAAATGAAATCCTTGGCATGCTACCAATGGACAAGAGTTCATATTACAGGGCCAGTGACTGGACTCATCACTGGGTTCCTAGACCAGGAACAGAGCACAGTGGCCTCCAGAGGCCTCATTACTTGGCTGAAATGAACAGGGATCTGAATGCAAGAGTCAGTCTGCCCAAGTTATGGCATCAAATACAAGGGGCACCAGACAATTAAGGGTATTCTTTTATTGAAACTATTGCAATAGAGAGAACATTGATTAATGGTGGATGCCTTGAAGAAAGGGAAAGGGACCTGGGGTTTTATAGAGGCAGGTAAAAAGGGAGTCATCTAAAAGTCTTAAAAGAATCATAGGAAGGGGGGAGAGAGTTCTTATTTCTTTATGTGAAGGCAGATGGGTCTTTTGCAGTTAGTCATTTTTTAAGAACACAAAAAGCTAGAGAGTTTCTTTCTCTTTTTTTGCATTCAATAACTTTATTGAAATGTGTATCCCTTACTATCAAAACATAATGGTAGTTGGTTAGGTTATCTCTGCCAACTTAAAATTAACACATGTGTAATCAAAATATTAAAATATATCAGTCTTTTAAGAAAACTGAAAAAATTATCTATTAAACATGGTTTGCAGAAGTATAAGATATTCTGTGATTTTTGGTTTATTTTCCAGTGTATATTTATCCATAGCATGATGTCAGAATTGAATACAGAGATATGGACTTTATTGCTTCATGGGAATTACATTTAAATTTGAGGGCATTTCATATAAAGCAAAACTACACACCTAGTAATTTTGGCATATTAATTCATTGTTAATATTGTTTTGTAGAAAACAGGTCATGTTTGTGTCCAGGAGGGAAGGTTTTCATACAAAATTCACTGCTTCGATCTAATCCCATCGAGCAAATTAGTTCTATTGTACGAGTGACTCAAAATAAATTAACGCCACTCTGAAAACTTGCATATGTAACACTCCAGAGGTTTTTACTAAAGGCTATTTTCATAAAACTGCCATTGCTTCTAATTTCAAATTTTGTTTAAAATGAAAAGAATATACATTCTCTAATTGCCCCTATTGTGCCAACAGGATAAGCATCTTCATAAGCATGAGGTTGCTGAGGCGGTGTCAGGATTTTCTATTAAGTCGTGAATATAAGGAGAGATCTATAGAGTTAAAAGTTATAAATGGTTCCTCAGTGCAATGTGTAGCCCGAGTTCATCCAGGGTGGCTGAAGAGGTTTCTTAATCATTGCTGTTTTCTAGCAGCACAGGACTCAGGTAAATGCCAACATTTTCAGTGCCTTTATTTTTTCTTTCTCATCCTGAGTGATCCTCTTTGTTGAGGCTATGTGAAATTGTGTTTACTATTCTGTACTGTGATTGACTCCATCAAAGCAGTTCACATGAGATATCTAAGTTCCACAGCATTTCAATTGTTGATTATGCAACATTATCTCAAGGAAGGTTTTAGGCTGTCATTCCAGGAAAGCGATGTAGTGAGATCTTCAAAGAGATTGTTTGGTATTTGACTAGTGTAAGGAAGAGGTCCACAGTAGTGAATCACAGCCTTTTTGCCACTGAGACCACAGTCCAAAATACATTCTTCATTGCCTATGTGTGTGCTGTTTAACTCTAGGAGTGCTTTAATGATGTTGGTCACACAAAACTTTACTATATGTGATGCATAGTGACATTTATCTATTCTTTTTTCTCCTATTTTATTTGTTAAAGCTGGTAATGACTCATTAAATTTGATTCCCACTAATACATTGGAAAACACAGTTTGGAGTACACTGGCTAGCATATCTTTTAAAATTAATTATTTTTATTATCAAATAATTTAATAACCTTTTAAATTTCTTTACCTCTCATTTAGGGGGTGGAGGGAAGGGCTGTTAAAATACAAATATGTTGCCTTCTAATCTTTTTTCACAAAATACATGTCAGATTCCTAAGCATATTTTAATAGATCAGCAGTTTCCAGTATAAGGAAGACAAAGTTCTTACCTAGATGAATATTGCTTTCTAATAGAGAAATAAATTGTCAAATTAATTTATTGACAAATATAGACTTATTATATTATATTATATTATATTATATTATATTATATTATATTATTAGTGTATATACAACATTCTTGGAGGGATCCTGTCAAGAAGTGAAATTTTATTATATTTCTATATTCTATATTCTATTCTATTCTATTCTGTTCTATTATAATGTTAAAATTTCCTTTTTTAAAAAAAATGAATAGTGATATTAAATAATTTTGTTTGCTTTATTTCAAAAATAAATTTGGTAGTTTGATGTCAGTCCCCAATTTTTAAAATGATCACTTTTCTACCTTATGAAGCGAGAGTCTGGAGCAAGCGGTAACTCCGGACTCCCACGCCCACCCTGCCAGGAGGTGATGACTCATGTCTGGCTCTGACTGAACAGCGCAGGCCAGGGAGACCCGCATCCTGCAGGACCAGCCACCGCGGACTCGGACACCAGTGACGGTCTCACTTCCTAAAAGTGATTTGGAAATTGCTAGCCAGCTCTGAAATCTATTGTATAAGAAATAGTAACGTTTAGGGTCATTTAGAAGAAAGATTAGTTTAATGAATTCTGGCCCCCTGTTTCAGGCAGAAAACCATGACCATGTGTTAAGTACAACCACATTTTGTGCAGTATGTGATTCAAAAGAGCGATTTAATAGCTCTAGTCTAAGAAGTGTTGAAAACTCTGGCCCAGTGTGTGCTTTCCAATACAGGACACATATAAACAGAATGAGAAATTCAAGAGTCAAACTGATGATTGTGTTGAGCTCTGGAGAAACTTCATTTTAAGACCCAGAGCCAAGGTTTTACCTTCATTTATGTCCACTCGCCTCCTACGGTTTTCCTTCAACATTTATGCATGAAGGCAATGGGAGGATTTGACTGGGTCTCTTTGTCTATCATCTCTTCTCCACTCCCATTCTGAAATAACATTTCAGAGTTGGGGGAGAAAGTTAAGTATCTGACCTTCCTGCAACAAGTGATAATAATGATAATAGCTAATTCTTATATTGTACTTATTTATGCGCTGGGAACCATTGCATACCTTTTACATCTGTAAACTCATTAAACCTTCACGTGAGGTGAGTGCTATTGTCCTCATTTCACAGACAAGGAAACCGAAGGCAAAGGCACAAACTGAGATCACACCACTATTAAGATGTGGAGCTGATGCCTAAAGCCTGGCCTCCTGGCTCCGAAGTCCAGCCTCTTAACCACTGTGTTCTCCGCCTCTTTAGAGAGGGAAGTTTAGAATGGGCGATATTGTATCCAAATGTAAGTGCAGAATGAAATGGAAGTTAGCCCAACATCTTGTTAGTTACCTGTGATCAGTAAGAGACGTTTGGTGGATCCCAGTGGTCCATCTCCTGAACTCAAATGTGGGTAATGCAGACCCTCAGACTTGGGGCTCACCTTCTAGGGTGAAACCATCAAATAACAAAAAACAAATTAGTGTGTTTTTGCCGTTAGAAAGAGAGGGATAGCCCAGCTGATGTGGCACAGTGGTTGAGTATCGACCCACGCAGCAAGAAGTCGCCAGTTCAATTCCCAGTCAGGGCACATGCCCAGGTTGTGGGCCAGATCCCCAGTGGGAGCCATGCAGGAGGTGGCCAATTGATGTTCTCTCTCATTGATGTTTCTATCTCTCTCTCCACCTACTTTCCTCTCTAAATAAATAAACAAACAAACAAACAAATAAATAAATAAATAAATAAATAAAGGCACATAGTTATGCTCCTCAAAAAAATACAAACATACAAGAATGTTTTTGTTTTAATCAGTGCAGGACTACCAAATAGTAGGTGTCTGGACATCAGGGAACTATAAATAGGGAAGGTAAATGAATTAAACTTCTCTTTTCCCCAAACTCTCATTTCTGTCGAATGTAAAAGCCCGTGTGTTTTACCTTTTTCCCAGCTTATATAATAACATTCCAAAGTCATTATGTGGACTTTTATGAGGGTTTTTTTGTTCACACATCTCTCCTTCCCTCATCGGCTTCTTGTAATCAGCTTTATACAAGAGTTGTTTTTTCCTTCCCTTTTTTTTCATTTCCTTTTCATTTTTTAGTTCTGGGCATTGGCTGCCAATCGACTCTTGAACTGGGTAATTAGATGGTCGGTAAGCTGCAAACATGTTGTAACCCATGTCATACTCATGTGTACGTCTCTGCCCCAACTTGATAAAATGAGTGATACTGGGACACCGTTGTCATCCACACCCCCAAGCCTGGGTGTGTAGCCTCCAGCTGCCTGAACTTGTTAACATAGAAACGGGGTTGCTGAAACACCCAGGCGCCCTCCCCATGCCGGCTTTCATCTGAGGGTGCATCGGGACAGAAGTTCACAGTGGAGAAGTGTGGGGTGGGAAGAAGGAAATCTCTCTGAGGCAGAAGTCCTTTGGAAAAACCACAGGTGACAGCCTGCATAATTTTGTAATCATGAGTACTAGCGGAAGTTTGTCTCACTAACTTAAATAGCCATGGGCAAAATATGCAACTGTGGAGAAAGTACCTGGCTGTGCCAATAATTCCACGCTTCACCTCCTCATAGGAGCAGCTCACAGCTACCAAATGTCTTAGTGCTCAGCTCTTTCATTCCTGACTCTCTCCATTTTTATCTCATGCCCAGTTCCTCTTTTTCAGTTTGTGTAGATGAGTCCCTCTTAATTTCTGTAGTGAATTTGTCTTAGTCTTAAGTACCCACTGTCCTCAGTACCTTTCTTTTTTTTTTTTAATCCTCACCTGAGGACATTTTTGCATTTTTTTTGGTTGTTGTTCAGACAGAGCGGGAGGGAGAGAGAGAGAAAGAAACATCGACGTGAAGGGACACATCGAGTGGTTGCCACCCGCACGACCAACCAGGGCCGGGGACAAACTGCAACCGAGGCACATGCCCTTAGCGGGAACCGAACCCGGGTCTCTCTGTACCGCAGGTGGACGCTCCAACCGCTGAGCCAAACTGGCCAGGGCAAGTACCTTTCTTAATAATCCTCAAATCCTGAGTCCCCATGTCCTGCCAGGACTCTGCCCCCCATCCTTTGCTAAATGCCAAAATCATTCAACCATTTGGTACCATACAGTGTAGCGGAGTCAGCAAAAGGAAACCTCCTGTAGGATCAGTATAATTTTCTGTGATTCAGGGAAGTTTTATGTGGCCTCCAGCACCTTCCTCGGGCTGGGCTCCCCAGGACTCTGCTTACCCTTGATCTTTTTGTCCCTCCTGACCTCATTTCCTTTCTTCTCTCCACCTTCCCCATGGTCACTTACAATGCAAGTTATGGAAGAAAGAAATGTTATTGGCCACTTTCATAACCTGGTAAATAGAAATAGCACTTGAATAGTTTTGTACTTGAATGTAATTTTTTAATAACCTTTTTATTTTAGAATGATCTTATGTTTGCATTAAAGTTGGAAAGAATATACTGAGTTCCTGTATGTTCTTTACCCAGCTTCTCCTAATGTTAAAAATGTGCATTAACATAGTACTTTTGTCCAAACTAGTTGCAATACTATTAGTTGAACTTTAGGCTTTATTCAGATTTCACCAGTTTTTCCACTATTGTTCCTTTTCTATTCCTGGATACAATTCAGGACAGCACATTACATTGCTACATGGAGGTTTTAAATAGTGATAAAAACAAGAACTCTACCTAAGCTCTTGTCACTGTGTGTGTGTGTGTGTGTGTGTGTGTGTGTGTGTTAATCTGATGTGAATAGAAGGACTGTTAATTCAACATGAAGATTTTTCTTCCTAGCCTTTTTAGATAGACAGTACTGACAAGTTAGGTAGGAGTTATATTATCACAGAACATTAAATATCTTTAAGCTTTTCCTTTTCAACTCTGACTACATACTAGCTTTATCCGAGGAATGTTTGTAAAATACACATGCTTATTCCCCACCCAAGATTTACTGAACAAGAATCTCTAGGGAGTGAGAGCCAAAACCCATGCTTTTATGGATATGTCAAAGCCCGGAAAAACTGCCTTAGACATTTCCATGTCAGAAGGTAAAACAGACTCCTAATTTTATATCCCCTAGTTTGGGACATATGTCTGAATATAAATATATACATGTAATAATTTGTGATGAAAGTGAAGTATATTTCAATAGCTTTCCCTTGCAGAAGATTATTTCCTTTGCCATTACCATCATGCCTACCTCGACAAAACGGTCTTCACGCCCCTAGGCCCACAGTGTTGTTGGCAGTGCCTTCAGTGTCTCTTCGAATCCACGTGGCCTTGAGTTCCAGCTCTAGTTCTGCCACGTAAGGACGTGAGAAAGTTACGTAACGTGTCTGTAACTGCTCTCTCTCTGCAATGGAGGAGCCTAGTTATTATTAACATGTAAGGTTGCTGTGAGCGTAACCACCTACCACTAGGAAGGCTGAGGACACAGGATTGCTTAACACATAATGATAACTCTGAAAACCATACCACCTGGGAAATGAGAAGATTTATCAAAGTCACGCTATTCAATCCTGTGTCTGTCTTAGTTTCTTACATAGTTAGGGCTGTCTCCTACTAAAACTTTCCAACACAACATCCAATTTAATTGTCCTTTGATGTATAGTGAATGCAGAGGAAATATGACTTATTTGCATTTAGAGAGAAAGGAGACAAAGAAAAATGCTGAAGTTATGAAAACAAGTGTCTGAGTAGAATTCATCTGAGTTCCCCATAAAGTCTTGGTTCTGTGGCTGATTGAGATCTGTAACACCTGACTACAGACACCTCGTTTTATATCTTCCACAGGGCATGTTTCCTTTTGAAAATGCATGTATTTTTAATTCTCTCTGTAAAATGGCAGTAAAGGTTATTAAATATTTTGTATACACTTATAAGCCCTTGATTATAAAGCCCATTACTAAGTATATTACCTTATATTTCACAGAAACAACTTGGAAACATGAAAAAAAAATATGTTTGTGATGTTAGATTAGAGGTTCTAAGTGAGGAGACTTCCCTATTTTGTAATACTTTGTTTAGGTATTGTTTTCCTTTCTAATCATAAAAATGTTAAGAATATGCATGAACAGGTAAGAAAATATCCAAATATTAGGCTGGCCAAATCCTGCAGATGCTGAAACATGAGACAGTTTGCCAAGCTCAGAGCCCTTGACATTCCCAACAGACTTCTCTCCAGCTCCTTCTCCTCATCCAGTCCCTTGTGAAAGAAAGCAGGCTTGCACATGACCCTCCCTCCCGGGGCCACTTGTTAACTGGTTCTGTTAATTATCTACTTACAAAGGAACCTTTACACAGGTAAAAATATTTGTTTAATTTATGAATATATTTCAAGTATCTAGATTAATGCATAGTAGGTATTCCGTAAATATGTATTGAATGAATAGATGAATGAATGACTGACACTGTACTCTATAAATGCATCATTCATTGTTTATAATCCTTATAGCATCCCTAAACTATAAGCACTGTTACTATCCTCACATTACAGACAAGAACCTGAGTCAATTAGGAAACTACCCAAGGTCACACAGCTGGTGAACAGGTGGCAGGCACCTCACAGCTATGTACTAAACATCATGGAACATGGCCTTCCTGTCTGGCTTTCTGGGGATGTGTACATACACACCTGGGGTATCTTCAAGAATGTCTGGGGCACTGGGAGAATGTAGGGAAAGAAGTAATGGTAGAATTGCATGCTCACCCCAGAAGCCCCTTATTCTGTTACCATCGTCCAACACTCATTTCTTGTACTTCTTTCTCCATCTTTCTGGCCTTGTCTTTCTTATCAACAGATTTTCTAAGGTTTTCAAATTAAATAACTAGTCATTAATGAAAAGGATATCCTTGAAATCATCTAGCTGTTTATGTGTTCTATTTGCTGAATATAGATGAACTTTTCTTCATGTATTTCCTCATCCATCCACCAACACAACCACGGTGCTTCAGAAAATTCCTGAGAGAACCCTGGGTGGGCCGCATGTAAATCCCCACACTGACACATCCTCCAAGCAGCCCTTTCTTGATTCATCGTCAGTCTAGCAATCTAAACCAACACTGAAAAATAAGGGCTTGCAAGATATATTTCAACTTTCAGACCTCCTCCCTTGTGTTCCAGGGCTGTGTCAACATAGGCAGAGAGAAGTGGAGAGCCCAGGGTATTGAAGAATCTCAAAATGTTAGAAGGGGAGGAGAAGTTAGAGACCTTTTAACTGCACCCCCTCATTTTACACATAAGAAAACAGAATCTAAAGCCAACAGTAGAACCATGCTAATCATGGACTGTTGTGGAAGAAAGAATTCAGATGGATAATAAAGATTTTTTTTTTTAATTTTCAAAAGTTGACATCTTTTACTAATTAATATTTTTCCAAAATTAACACAACCATGGAATAACTCCTGTGTCATTTTGAATGTGTCTGATAAATGATGTTAAATTCAATTTAGTGATTATTTTATTAGCTCTCAGTTTACATGCTTATTTTTAAATACTCTGTGTCATTCCACCGTTGATTTAGTCACTAACTGAATTAATTTAATGTAACTAACTGCATTCATTTCAAGGAAGGGAAATTAAAGAAAAAAAGGAAAAATAAACATTTAAGCCAGAAGTAAGATGAACACACAAAACCTGTGTCCTGAGACGGCGGAAGCCTAAATACAATCTCGTCTTCCTAAGAAGCAAAGTAGAGAGATGAAACCTGGTTAACTCTAAGATTCATAGTTGCTGTAAAACAAACAAACCAGTTTGCGTTGTGCAGTCCCCGTTCTGCAACAATCCATGATAAGAAGACCTGAAAAAGATTTTTTATTTGGATAACGAGGGTTTACAATTTGCAGAACAGAGAAAACATAAGCTGAATGCTGTTGTCACTGGACTTAAATTCACTTGGGAAAGACATAAAAAACTAAGTGTGATGTGCATGAGAACAGACTGAGTCCCCAAGTAGCGGTCCCAAATAATACAGGATCGCAGAAAAGGGAGGATTCTGAATGGTGGGGTGCGGTACCACCTGAGAAGGGAAGTTGTCCTGATGGGGCCTTGAAGGCTGCCCAGACCTGCAAAGGAAAGGTTAGGGGATCTTCTGGCCTGCGGAACAGCCCTTTTGGAAATGATTGTTGAAAAGTGTCATGTCTGCACTACTATGTGACAATGACAGATATTTTCCTTCTCTGTCTACTAGAATTGCCAGCAATGAACATTAACTAATCTGTGTGATATTTGTCAAAGCCACACTGAGTAACTTTAGTGGTCTTTTAAAATAAAAGGTAAGGTCACCTGGCCAGTGTGGCTCAGTGGGTGAGCATTGACCCAGGCACCAGGAGGTCGCTGGTTGTATTCCCAGGTTGTGGGCCCAATCCCCAGTGGAGGGCATGCAGGAGGCGGCCAGTCAATGTTCTCTCTCATCAATGTCTCTCTCTCTCTCTCCCTCTCCCTTCCTCTCTCTCAGAAATCAATAAAGAAAAAATATTTTAAAAAATAAAAGGTAAAGGACCATTAAAATGTCTCAGCATAAAGGAAACACTAATACCTCCTCTGTATAAGTCTGATCTTTCGGAAGGAATGAACAATGTATAAATGATAGTTTCACAAAGACAATGGCATGTGCTGCTTTGTGGGGTACAAAAGGATCCTTGGGTTTTGACTTGAAAACCTTCTTATGAAATATGAAACTAACAACCAAAAGAATTAGTCCTGCGCATGAGGCAGGAGGCAATGCTTACTTTTAGGAAGTGACGTTTCCTCTGTGTCCCTGAGGTAGCATATGCTCTTCCAGTGATTCTTTTCTGAACAAGGTCCAAGAAGAGTTTGTACAGTATCTAACGGGATAGTTTCAATTTGTCAGAAGGACCAAGCCCATGCTGATTTATTCTATTTCGATTCTCCCAAAATATCTGTAGATGAAGTTTGGATTGTTTAAGAAAGATGGGTCCCCTAGTTTGGGGGGAGGGGTGTTGAAGAAGGGCTGTTGGAACAGTAAGTTGTCACCCTGAGTAGATGAAAGATTAGTATGAATCATTAAGATTAAGTACTACGAGGTACAAAAATAATAGTGTTTTAGCTCAATAACTTTTAAAAAACAAATCTATCTTTAGATCTGAAGACTATCAAAGCATGACACTCTAGTCCCAAAATGACATTCTTCCCTGTGATATAAAAGGTGGGCCTGTGGACCCCATTTTGTGTGATTCCATTTAAAAGCCAGTGTAGGGCGAGCACGGCTGTGCGAGCGCGAGACCCGCTGCCCTTTGGAGAAGTGGACCGTTTCATCCGACCGAGGACCAGGCGGTGGCAACAATAGCCTCTCACCTGCGGCTAAGGTGCAGCTGTGCCTCTCAAAATGAGCTCTCATTCACCAAATGCAAAGCGGAGACTGATCTTTTCTCAGAGGAACGCAGAAGATCAAACATGATTAAGAAGAAAAATTATACTTCCTTTGAAGGAAGGGGAAAAAAATTAGTCCAAACTTCTGTTCTAAGTGTAGGCCAAGTGCAGCTTTCATGGCCCTCTTTTGCTGTAAGGAGTCAAGAAGGAACATGTATTGTGATGCCTTCTGTTTTGTGCTCTGTTTGCCTTTTGTTTATAGATAATTCAGATCATTTTAGTTCTAGGCATTTCCCCCCTAATTTCCTAAAATAGGGCCGTTCATCCTCTCATTGTGTCACACTTCTCTTTATACAATAATGTCATAGAAAAACACGAAGACTATTGCTAAAGAATTTGTAGGGGACAGTTCAAGGTTATTGTTGTAACGGACAGACTCTGAAAATGGTCCTTGTGATCACTGACCCCTGGTGTTCACTCTTGTTGTGTGATGCCCTCCCTTTGAAGGGGAGAAGGGCCATTGAGAGTTTTCTTGTCAGGTTGACCAGATATGCATGATTACATGTATGTGATTACCTGGTTATATTATATTAGATTGTAGTGCATGTCTGGCTGGAGTCTCTCCTTTCTCTGCTGGCTTTCAGAAAACAATTGGCCATCTTGGAGAACCCCACATGGCTAGGAACTACAAATGAACTCTTTAATAGAGGCCGACCTCCAGCTGAGAGCCAGCAAAACAGTGAATTCTGCCAACAATGTGAATGATCTTCGGAAGAAGATCCTTCCCCAGTTGAGCCTCAGATGAGATTGCAGGCCTAACCAACACCTTAATTGCAGCCTTGTGAGACCCTAAGCAAAGCACTCAGTTAAATTGTGCCCAGACTCCCAAAAGTAAATAGCTATTATTAGTCCTGGAGAGTGGATTTGTTTCCCGTGGACAGTGATCATTTATGCTGAATTGCTTTATTATTTGATCTCCTCAGATTCTAGGCTTTAAAGATAAATTCGAATTTTCAATATCTTGATCGCCTTTGTACTTCTCCCCTTTTGTGTGTGCATGTGTGTGTCTGTGTTTGTATATATGTACATGTGTGCGCATGCATGTATATATGTGTAGTTAAGTTTAATCATGGTGCATAGTATTGTTCAAAAGGTTTTTAGAAAACAGAAGCTTTATGGGGTAGCTCCTCAGAGGTCAATCTTCAACCCTATTTCTAGGCTTCCCAAGGAATACTTTGGATTTTTGTTTGTGATACTAGTGATCAATCATCCTTCTAACATGCCCTTTTGAGGTCTATGATTTGACCAGCCCTGTACTATGCCCTAAGGTCTCTCAGCCCAGGAGTAAGACACAGTCCATACCCCAGGGCATGGTGGCTTTAGAATATCATATAATGGACAGGTCTAAACTGCTTGTTTAAAGAAATAAATAGTCTACCAGACTTGGACTGACTTAATTAACTCTCAGACCCATATTCATTATCCAATTTACTTGAGAAACTTAAAAAATATTACATATTAATTTATTCTTTCTTCCCTCCCTCCCTGTTTCACTTCCCTTTCTTCTTTCCTTTTCTTCTTTCTTTTCCCTCCTATTTATTAAATGTGCCTATTATTAGCACAGCATCTTTTAAATTCCTTGTCAAATATTTTTTTTTGTCTCTTCTTGTAAATATCTTGCCCCCCCCAAATGTAATAGACTCTGTGGAAATAAAGTGAAAATGGAATATAAAGACATGTTTTTAAATAGGCTGACCGGTGCTAGAGATGCTAGAATAGTTATAAGTTCTAGCAACTACAGATCAAGACTCCATGTACTATTTCTAACATGTGTGAACACCTAAGAAATGTGTTTTCCATCACATCCTGCCGGTGCTGCCTCTCGTGGCCGTTTCCCCCAGGGGGCGCTGTGAGCTGCTGAGCTTCCAGGGACAATGGGACATTGTCTCACCCGGAGCAATGATGGGGTGGCGGCCTCTCTCGCCTCCCTGGGCCTTCCCTGTCCCTCCTGGAGCCAGCACCCAGTGCGGATGACTCTGCTGGCATGTCTATGACCAGGTCACTTGGGAAGGGAGAGGGCTCTCCGGGTAAAGCCAGTCTTAGCTTTGGAAGTGAAACCGCGGTGCTGAAAGCAGATGAGTTCACTCTGCGGGATCACGACGCCAGACACAGTCCTCCAGGCCAATGGGAAGTGAAAGAAGGACATTTCCAGCAAGACATCAAGTAATTCATTGACTCATTCGATCAAGCAGATAAGCAGAAAACAAGTATTTGTTGAGGACCTCTTCTTATTTCTCTCACTCATCATGACGTTTTTAAGAACTAAATGTACCTTTTGCGTGATGACCACTGCTTCAGTAGCATGTGAACCAAAAGTGATTATGATGTAATTTATATCCTGAGTGCTTGTTCTTCTATCTCTCAAAAATTATTAACATTTGGGACTTATAGAGAAATATAACATCTGTTTTTCATATATACATATACACACAACAATCTGGAAATATTTTATGAATACTCATATTAAATAAAAAATCCATCATTATATGAAATGCCACTGTGATTCTACACATTTTAATATACTATGGAGGCATCAGAGTGAAATAAAGACAGGGCATATGTAAGGAGGAATGCTAACTGATTTGCTTTGTGTGCCCAGAGTATTTAAGGTAATAAGACATTTTATTAAATGTATCTGTTAACAGTGTGTAGTGTGGAGTCAGGAAGGGTCAGAAATGAAAAACATATATATTATCTAAGCCAACAGGAAGGGCCATCCCAGGCTCTGGGCAGAGAGGCTGTGGAGTCATGAATTACACAGAAGATAAGCAGCATCACCGTGGGCTCCTAGTTTACATATTTGGTTGGTGAATTTCATTCTTATATCCCAGGGATTTTTTTCACTCATGTAAGGAATGAAATAAAAGATAAAGAAGCTATTTGAAATTGGGCAATAACTATACCAGAGAACGATACACAAATACTCACAAATACTTGTGAGACAAAAGTAGGGAAATTCAAAATTTCATCTTCAAAAAGTAGACATCGTTTGAAAACATATTTTAATCATTGCTACAGAGTGATGTGTCAACATGTCACCTTGTAAAGCCCTCCAGCGTTTCTTCGGGCTTAACAGTTTCTCCATGAAGGCCCCGGTTAACCTTGGCCTTCAGGGTGGGTGAAGCTGTGGGCACCACCTCGGCAAGGCCGACCGTGTGTCCCTTCCTAATGCAGCTCAGTGCTGTCCTGTTAGTAGCTTGAAATTGGTCATGTTCGGAGCAGGTACACCACAGAAGGTGGACAATTCTAGAAATCAAACTGCAAATGTGTTTTATTTCTCCCTCTTTTGTGTTTTATATTTAAATTGTGATCCAGTTGCTAAACATTTAACAACCTGATCAAGTTCATTGTCAAAGATATTCTGTTTCCCCTCACCACCTTTGTTTGTTTGTTTCTACCCTTCTTCTGGTGCTTACAAATTAAAGCCAGTGCAGGTCTTTGTATCTGAGGGTAAGACCAGTTCTAGCAAAATATAAAATGGGTGAAATATGTTTGCAAGCTTCTTTGCCCTTTTCTTCTAAACCTTTCCCTTTGTTCCCTCTCCTCAGAATCTCACTTTTTCTCTTTTCTTTTTTATCTCTACCCCAGCCTTGGGTCGTCCTAAATCAGAGAAGTTTCCAGAAACAGTGTGAAAATATTTGCCATCGGCTGAAATATTCTTTCCAAAATTTAATCAGAAAAGTAGAGCTAAAGAGAAAGAAGAGATTGCAGTTTTATATCAAACCCTGTTTAGATAGGAGTAGCTTCAAGGAACATTTTCAAATATGATTAACAATAAATTAATTAAGCATGATTTAAGAAATGGAGGTGTGAGAACTCAGGGCATGACTCAGTGATACGCAGATTCATAGATGAGAGGCAGATACACTACACTTGATCTCAGCCAGAGGGGAGATATGACGAGGCGGATATAGAAGAGACTGGGTATTAACTACCACACAGATACTCAAAATGGGGTAAATTCCTCAGTACAGTCGTCCCTCGTTTATCGCGGTTAATCTGTTCCAGACTCTAGCGGTTGCACCTGGCGTTGAAGGAGGCCTGGGGTGCTCGAATACACAGGCCTACAGTCCATACGGACAGTAATTTTAATTTTAATTGTAATACAGGGTGTATAATGGTCTCAGACAGCCAAGTGCGCTGTATCATTTTCACTGTCTCGATCAACCTTTTAATGAATATATTTGAAAACACCGTGATAGAGTGAAGCCGCAAAAGTCGAAGCGCAAAGTGGCGAGGGACGACTCTATAAGGAAATACTTCTGCTCTCATGTAAAAAATTATAGCAATAAAAGTTTTGTTTATTGCAAGTCTTTCATTCTTTTGTTCAAAGGTGGACAGATGGTCCTTTTTTGCTGGAAGTTCACGCTGGTGGGGATCTATGGTCCAGTCTGCGGATCCCACACCAGTGGGGTATCGCTCTGGTGCAGACAGCTCTCCACGACGGATCTTTGGGTGGACTTCCCCTGGGTCTGCTCCTGAGCACGCAGAGCCAGTCTGGGTTAGGAAATTGGTCAGCACAAGTTTCTTTGTGTGTGCTGTAGTCTACATTCATGCTTCTGGGCCACTGGCACTTCCTGATGCCAACGCAAGTTCTGGGAGTGGGGGACAAGGCCCCGCATGCATCTTCAGAAGGGGATCCGTGCACACAGCCTGCCTCCTTCCAGAAAACTAACTGGGCACAGAGGCAGGCCAGGCAATGACACTGTTTAAAGGGCTGATGAAAAATGACTTTTTGAAGTTCCCGATCAGCCTGCGTTGGTGAGTAAACTCCATCCATCCATCCACCCACCCACCCACCCACCCACTCAGGTTAGAGCCTTGCGTTTTCAGGTTTCTACTATTAAACTTTAAATTTCCTAGAGTAAGGACCTATAAACTAAATGCTATGGTAGTATATTAGTTAGGATCCGTCACCTTGGCCAGTGTCAGAGAGCAGGCCCCCGAGGGAGGGGTGCGGACAGGTACATTTCCCTGTGAGCTGGGTGCAAGGAGACAGCTGAGCGGGCCCTTGGTGTAGGAGCTTGTCGTGGACACAGAGAGGGCTGCTGGGCCGCTGGAAGCAAGTGTCAGAGCAGGGGTGATGACGCTCACGGGAGCCACACCCCTACCTCAGACACTAGCCTCTGCCTCGCCCTGCCTCCGGGTTCCAGGTGGTCACGCGTTAGTGACCACATTGTCAGTACACCTTTTAGACTGTGTTTCAAAAGATAATTCTGTTATGTTTGGGATCTACACCAAAATATTAGCGGTTCCCAGTAAAATAAATCACTGTTTTCTTCATCCAAACTAGAAATACCTATTGGGATTTTTTTTATCAAATTGTTTGATGGAAGAAATGCTTGATAAGTACACTTTCAATGGCAAGGGAGTAGATTTCTAAAAGTTTAGAGGGCCGGAGAGTTGCATGTGATTGACAAAATAATGGACCTGTTGACAGAGTCCAGAGTTAGTTGGCTGACGTTGTTTTTGTTTCTCCATAAATTTGCCAAAGTCAGAAGAGAAAATCCGTAGAGGCAGAATGAGGAGCCCTTTGATTCGGCGTGTTATCAGCCTGTTGTGGCGGTCTCTCCCCGCACACGCACGCACACGGCCTCCGCTAGGAGCTGCATGCGTGCTCTGTGGTTGTGGGGCGGATTTAGGTTTGTTTTCCTTTCTGTCTGTTCTAGTCCAAAATCTCATCATTTAAAGTTTTTGGAAGCAATTTAGAAATGTTAGGAGATTCCCAGCCCCCTCCCATCCTTTGGAATACTTGCAGTTATTTTTTCTGGCACAGAAACAATTTTAAAGAAAGAACACAAATGCCAGGATGTCTTCCAGAGAGACCTAGAGGCACCGCCGACTTTATTTGTGAGCCACATGCCCTGCTTGTTTATTCTTACCTGCTGTCACCAGAGAAGTTTTTTAATATTAAAAAAAAAAAAAAAAGTGGAAGGTAGATCTGTGGGAGGGGGGTTGCTGCATCACTGGGGACCTAAACTGAAGAGCGATGCTGGATAATTGCAAAGAGCAGTTACTTTTGTTTGGTTGGTGGTTAATTAAAGAAAGGCTTGAGAGCTTGAAGAATCAGGTGGTGCCTTTGAGTCATCGGATACATTTTTTTAAAGCAGCATCTTGAGATGCAATGTAAGTTGATTTTAAATTCCTAATGATTACAGTTTATTCCTAAAAATTGGTAATTATGAGAACATTGCTTTTTAAAGTAGTTTGGGGACCTGAAATGGGGAAAAAAAAAAACTTTAAAGATTTTAAAGATTGATGGTTTTCAGAGTTACAGAATTATGTTGGATTTGTTAGGTAATAAGCTTGTTTACATTGGCGTTTTTCTAGCACATGAAAGGTAATTCATGGTTTATATCCAAAGTCATCTCCTGTCCACAGTCCTAATAGTTCTGTGGGAAAATTAAGCACTGCTTCTCCAAAATCAAGGGGGATTCAGGTCTTTTTATTCTTCTTTTACACATATCCCTTAATATTGAACACCATATGCCCACAATTTGTTTATATGGCTGAAAAAGAAATGGGGGTGGGGATCAGTCCCAGGCGGGAAACCTGAACAAAGATGAAGACAGCGGTCGCTGGACACCCCTCTGGGCTTCAGTGGCTACACAGCTGGGGGTTCAGGAGCACCTTGCTGGGTGTCCTTTCCATTGTAGCTCAGAATCGTCACAGCCCTGTGTTTCTACCCCTCGTCCTCGCGTGGCTGGTGTCCTCCTCGGCACATCCGTGCTTTGCATGGAGGGTTTTCATTTAAACTGAGAGGTTAGGGTGACTTTGGGGTGGCTGAGAGCTGGTTTTCTTCTCCAGTGGTTCTCCAGGCTGTCTGCCTTCAGGAGACCCAGCAGTCGACTGGAGCAAAGTGTTCTGACACGCGAATCCTTCTCCAGCCCTTTGCTCTCAGTCTGTCCTTGAGCCGCTGTCCTTTCTCCACGAACAGTTAAGCAGAGTTTCAACAGGGAGCGGTTTTTAATGATCCGGCTGCTGCGTTTACTCCTCCTTTCCCCACGTTGCATACAAGGCTTCTCCCAGCCACCTGAGCTTTGAGACTGTTTCCATCTCCCTGTCTTAACCCCGATTTCAGCAGCCGCAGGCAGCCAAGCAAAACATGCCCATCTGCTCCAGATGTGTCAAATGAAGCTCTCCTGTTTTCATTGTTTCCCAGACAAATCCTCCAGCAAATGTATAAACAGGTTGCTTTTTAGAAGTAGTGAAGATTAGCCTCTTTCTGGGAAAGAGGAAAAAGCCCATGCATTGGAAACAGGGGTATTTTCCCTTCAAAACAACATCATGAGAATGAGGAGCACAGCCTGTCCTCCTGCATGCCAGGGAGGGGTAGTCTCAGGCTTTGTTCCTGTAGCCTCTGTAGATCTGGGCTCATCCTCCAACTGAGAAAGAATCTATCCCGCAGCCAGATACCTGTCGTGGGTCCCAATTCATTTCTGGGCAGCTTCAAGGAGAGCATCACACGAGGTGGGACGAGGCCGCCAGGGCGTTGTCAGTGATCAGCGGGACCCCGGCTCCATGTTCTCCTGGTGTCTCCTTTCTGTTCCGGGAGCATGTCTCATGAGACTGCACAATTCAGTTATCTGTTCAGTCACCAATGATTTCCTGACAACCTACTCTGTGGCAGGAACTGTCCCAGGGTCTAGTGATTCAGCCACGAACAAAATGCACACAGAGTCCCTGCTGTCATGGACCTGCAGACAGGCAATGGGAATATGTACGAGTATGTACAGCGGCAGGTAGAGACGGGCGCTCTGAATTAAATGAGGCAGTTCCGTGGGTGGGCACTGACCCGGGCAGGACACGGTGGGGAGCTCAGAAAGCCTTTACAACAGTGGTCAGCACAGTCTCTCCAGAGAGGGGACATCCAAGCAGACACCGAAGGAAGTGAGAGAGTGTGTGGAGAAGCAAAAGCCTAGGGCTGGACCGTGTTTGGCAACTGAGTGCCTAATAGAGCCCCAGCGAGCTACAAAAGAGTGAGCAAGGTCAGAGCGTGAGAACTGAGCTTCCCATGTCTGCACAAATCCCCAGAGGACCTGGTGAAGGTGCGAGCGGACTCAGCAGGTCTGGGGAGGGTCCAGCCTGCATTTCTCTGGACCGCAGGCCGACGCTCTCACCGCTGAGCCAAAGCGGCCAGGGCAGAGTCTGCATTTCTAACATGCTCCCAGGTGATGCCCTTATCACTGCTGGTCCCCAGACCACACTTTGAGAAGCAAGGATTCCAGCCTTCTTGGCCATGGTAAGAATTCTGCCTTTACTCTGAGGAAATGGAAAGTCTTGGAGGCATTTGAGTACAAAGAAAGTGGGCTCTGACGTATCTTAATGGAGCCACTTTGGAAAATGAAGCAAGGGAGGAAGTAGGAGACCGGCTAGGAGGTGATGGGAGTCGTGCAGATGAGATGTAACCCTTAGGTGCACCAGCCATACCCAGAGGTCAAGTGCATGTGAGGGTCAGCCTGCTGGCCAGGTGCTAACACAGGTAGGGGTGTTGCCCTGTGGCTTTGCAGAATCCTGCAAGTTAGAGGCGCTTTGATGCTTTCACAAAACACAGGTCTGAGATGTTTGATTCTGGGAACCTCATCTGCCTCATTCCTGAATTTAATTTTCATTCCCGACGCACGTGTTACTATTGAATTCCCTTCCCTTCCCGCAGGCTGCTGCCCACCAGCCACTGCGGTGGGACAGAGGAGTCCCCTCAGGGCAACTTTGGCCCCGGGGTGCCCCCAAACCTTGCTGGACAGCACAGCGGTCTAAGGCACCTCCACTGAACTCGCCTCCGTCCCTCTCTCCCCACCAGGGTCAGATTCGCAGCTCAGCCTGCGGCGCTCCAAGCCTTGCTCTGCCCCACCCCACCTTCCTCAAGGACACGTTCCCTGATGAAATCCTGGCACACCCATTTGAGAGTCTGCTCCTCAGAGGGCTTAGGTTAATATATTGCATTAAATCATTGAGAATCACGAATTTATGAGCCTTCTCTATTGTATAGAGAAGCGACACCAATATTCAATGGCTGAGAACTAAGAGCTTGACTACGAAATTGTTAGTAAAAGCAACAGAATAAGTAAATGAAAGATAGAAATGTTTAGGAAGAAATTGAGAAAACCTATTCAATTTCAAGGAAACAAAAAATGAATTCGCTATTGTTTGTGTGTTTAAAACCCAACTCAGGCCTCCCCTGAAGCAACTAAAATTATGAAGCCGAACCAAGCCCCTGACTCTTGCTCACTTTTGCAAATCTGTACTGGTTCCAGGCATGGTCCAGGGTCATGAGGTCATTGTTTCTGGTGAAGGGAATAATTTCCATTCCTGGGTGTCTAAGACAATCGCCTCCGCGTCCTCAGGAAGCCTGTCTGTGTTTGCAGGTCCGCCCACTACACGTGCGGCCTCCCCCGCCGGTGGCCAGGAAGAGTCCCAGGTGTGGACACTCCCCCAGACCTCTCATAGACACCCCTTACGTTCCCTGGGCTTCTGCCCCTTCCGCGGGCTTCGGAGACACTCACCACTCGGGTAGAGTCTGCTCTGCCCAAGCAACTCTTTCCCCTGCGACTTACCCAACGCCACTGCTTCCCGGGCACCCAGGGGGCCTCCTTGGACGGTGTGCCCCTCAGCCACCCACCCTGCCAGTGGCACTCATACCGTCGGTCCTGATCTGGGCTCTTCTCTGAACTCTGGCCAGGGACATGCACACATCTTATTCCTTACCCATCTGAGACTGTGTTTTCTTTGGATTTAACCTGTTTTTACAATTTCAAGATTTGTTACGCCAATGGATAAAGTGGCGATTCTCTCCCTCAACTAACACAATGCCCTTTCAAAAGCGCACCCACCCCATCCCCAGTGCCAGTCCTGAGGAAGCCCAGAGGTGGCCCAGCTTCCTTCTGGTGCTTTAGGTCCAGGGGTGGCCTACTGCGGGCCTCCATTGGTACTGTGACGATAGTTGTCTTTGAGGAAGACCCACAGAGGGTCTGACATTTTCCTTTTATTTAATTAATTTATTTATTTTGTTACAGATGTTTCTCCTTTTTCCCCCACTGATTTCCCCCTCCCCCATCCTCCCCGTCCTGTCCCCAGCTTTGTTGTCCATGTCCATTGTTCATGCATCCATGCATATAAGTTCTGTGGTTTATCTCTCCCCCACCACCCCTCTTCTGGGGATTGTCAGTCTGCACCCCACTTCCACATCTCTGGGACTACCCCTTTCCTCAGACTGTTATGTTCATTATATTCCACAAATAAGTGAAATCATGTGATACTTGTCTTTTGCTGACTGACTTGTTTCGCTTAGGATAATACTCTCCAGGTCCCTCCATGTCGTCTCAAAGGATAAGAGATCTTTCTTTCTTACAGCTGCATAGTACTCCATTGTGTATATGTACCACAGCTTTTTTATCCATTCGTCTACTGATGGGCATTTGGGCTGTTTCCAGATCTTAGCTATTGTAAATAATGCTGCTATGAGCATGGGGGTATAGATATTCTTTCTGATTGGTGTTTCAGGCTTCTTAGGGTATATTCCTAGAAGTGGGATCATTGGGTCAAATGGCAATTCAATTTTTAATTTTTTGAGGTGACACCACATTGTTTTCCATAGTGGCTGCACCAGTCTGCATTCCCACCAGCAGTGTACTAGAGTCCCCTTTTCTCCACATCCTGGCCAACACTTGTTGTTTGATGATTTGTTGATGGTGGCCATTCTGACAGGTGTGAGGTGATACCTCATTGTTGTTTTAATTTGCATCTCTGATGATTAGTGATGTTAGCATTCCTTCATATGTCTCTCAGCCATTTGTATGTCCTGTTTGGAGAGGTGTCTATTTAATTCCTCTGCCCATTTTTTAATTGGGTTCTTTGTCTTCCTTTTGTGGAGTTGTATGAGCACTCTATATATATTGGAAATTAACCCCTTATCTGATGTATCATTGGCAATGATGTTCTTCCATACAGTGGGCTGCATTTCCATTTTGATGATTGTATCTTCTGCTGTGCAGAGCTTTTGAGTTTGATGTAGTCCCATGTGTTCATTTTCTCCTTTGTTTCTGTTGCCTTAGGTGATGTATCAATGAAAATTCTGCTGTGTATGATGTCTGAA
Organism: Molossus molossus; assembly: GCF_014108415.1. Taxonomy (NCBI): domain Eukaryota; kingdom Metazoa; phylum Chordata; class Mammalia; order Chiroptera; family Molossidae; genus Molossus; species Molossus molossus. The sequence continues at coordinate 22,062,563 of NW_023425403.1, forward strand.
ATTTTGTTGCCTACATTTTCTTCTAGGATTTTTATGGATTCATGAGTCACATTTAAGTCTTTTATCCATTTTGAGTTTATTCTTGTGTACAGTGTAAGTTGATGGTCTAGTTTTATTTTTTTTGCATGTAGCTGTCCAATTTTCCCAGCACCATTTATTAAAGAGGCTGTCCTTACTCCACTGTATGCTCTTGCCAGAGGGTCTGACATTTTCTTAATGCCTCTATGCATCAAGCCCTGTGTAAGTCACATTTTGTGTGCTAACTCATTTCATTCCTACCAGAGTCCCGTGGCATGAGTATGTATTACCCCCATTTTACTGATAAATAAACTGAGGCTTAGAAAGTTTAAGTGACTTGCTCAGTATCACAGGGTTAGTAAGTGGCAGAGGAATAATTTGGACACTCCTATTCAGATTCTAAAAGTCCTTGATATGTCTACATTATATTGGAGGTAATACCAGTTTCCAGCAGGTACTCTTGGCACCCGGATCTGCCATTTGAGCCTGTATATGTTTTTCTGGCTGAGATATGCAGGGGCCCAACTAAGAAACCCTCGCGTGGAAGCAAGTCCCCAGTGAGGCACATAGGTCACCAGCAGTCCTCCCTGACTCTACAGGCCAGAGCCAGCCAACAGGCATCAAAACAAGACTGTCAGGGCAACACCCAAGCTCCGGACTCCACCGGAGAGGTTGGGAACCAGTGCTTATGATTTGCATGAGATCGGTGCTCAGTCAACGCCCACAAATTCCTGTGCGAATAAATGAATAAACAAACCCAAGCATTTGTCTGTAAAGGTCACAAGGTTTTAGAGTAAAATGAGAGTTTGAAGCTCATCTAATTCAGACGTTTGCAATATCCCCACCAAGTGGTTATCTAAATTCTGCCTGTCGCTTCCTTTGTCAGGGTACGTACACACTTCAGGGAAGACTCCGTCCAAGTTCACAGGACTCTGGCTGTTCAGAAGTAAGCCGCTAGTCAAATGAGACTTTTGAAATGAAAATTCAAGAAACTAGATAGAAATAAGTAGGAATGTCTACATATGATAGCCGATCAACTTGAAAACATTATGCTAGGTGACCTAACCAGAAGGGCAGATACTGTGTGATTCCAGTTATGTGAAATACCTAGAACAGTCATAGTCTGAGACAGAAAGTTGAAAGATGGTTCCCAGAGGCTGGAGAGGGGAATCAGGGAGTTATTCTTTAATGCATATTAAAATTCTGTTTGGGATGATGAAAAAGTTCTGAGGATGGAGAGTGGTTGTGGTCGCAGAGCAATGTTAATGGACTAATGCCACCCAGCTGCACACTGACCAACAGTTAGGATGGTAACTTTTACGTTACATGTATTTATCACACACACACACACACACACACACACACACACAGGCTCAGGACGAGTATATAGAAACCTGACCGAAAAGTGTTGAATTCATCCATTTTAGATCCGCAGTGGAAGTTTATGTAAATGAGAATTGGCTCAAGGGTGTTCTGAGGGTTTAAGGTAGAAGTTAAGGAAAACAACTTCCCCTTTAGAAAGGGCCCTCTACTCTGAGGCTGGTGGACCATGAATTACATGACATAACTTTAACTGGATAGCGTGGGATCAGGCTGTAGGAATTTTTAAAGCCTTGACAAGTTTGAGATGACATGTAAGGGGACACGAGGTACAGTAGCATGGTGCACGTGTGCCCCCGGTGGACAAAGAACAGCTTGCATGATGCAGAGCCATGGCCTTGGCCTTGGCTGGACAGTACCTGTGTCCCCCTAGCCCCGTCCCCACCTCTCTCTCGCTCTCTCTCTTTCAAAAGAAAACATTTACTTACAGTTATTCAGGACCTTCCACTGCAAATATGAAGAACATGTTTCCCTCTGAGGTCCAGACTAAACGCCTGCCTGGCTGAGAGCCAGCAGAAGGGGCGCGTGTACCCGAGCGGGGCCAGGTGTACGGCCGGCGGCAGTAAGTGCTCAGCACGGCTGGGGACAGGCTGCCCACCCGCTGCCGGGCGCGCAGTGACTTCCCTGTGCAGAGGGCTCATTTTCCTACTTGCTTCCCACGAGAGGTGGGAGGCAGGAGGGTGGGTGCCTGGCTCGGGTCCCTTCGGTCTGACCAAGCCACGGAAGCAGCTTTCGTGCTCACTTTGTCCAGGGCCGGGCCCTGCGCAGATAGGCATGTCCTTCTGTTAGAGCCGTGTGAGGCGTAGGCTGTCCAGTTACCTGACGTCCCAGTCCTGTTTCAAATACCCTGACCTCGCCCTGGCCGGTTTGGCTCAGCGGTTAGAGCGTCCGCCTGCGGTCCCGAGAGACCCGGGTTCGGTTCCCGCTGAGGGCATGTACCTCGGTTGCAGTTTGTCCCCGGCCCTGGTTGGGTCGTGTGGGTGGCAGCCACTCGATGTGTCCCTTTCACGTCGATGTTTCTCTCTCTCTCTCTCCTTCTCACTCCTCAGATGGAAAAATGTCTTCAGACGAGGATAATAAAAATAACAAAAATAAATAAATAAATAAATAAATAAATACCCTTACCTCACATCAGGCCTCGTTGGTGACACATCCACTTGGGTTCCCCAAGTCTATGCTTGGGAATTCTTCCAGCACAGGGTGTCTATGTCCTGTCTTCTTGTAGGGAGGGAAGAGTCTCTATGTTTTATCCTTCTGGAGGCGGGGAGGTCTCCAGAATTGCTCCCCCATCCCTGTGTGACATTGGCTGCGTGCAAGGTCCCGGGCCTGAGAGTTTCGATTTGACACAAAGGCACTACTCGTTCTGGGACGTCTCTTGGGCCACATTACGCCCAGGGCATATACTGAGCTTCCCAGTGCACCTGGGCTCCGCAAAATGTCACACAGCTGGCATGACTTAGAATCCAGTTTTGGTGGTGGCTGACATTTACCCGGACACCAGAAGGACTTCCACAGATAGCAGCCCATTAGTCCTCCTCGTCAGAAATCAGAACCACTGACTCGGAACTCGGCGTGACCTCCCGCTGGCCCTGCGAAATGACTGCCTACGTAAGCCTGGTCAGACTCTCTCTCTAGAAGCCATTTATAAAATGTAGAGCCTTGGAGCATTATGCAAGCAGGCTTCGTAACCTGGGAAGGATCTTAGAGATCATTTCGCCCAAATGAAAACACCGGTTTCACAGATGGAACTTGCTCAAGGTCAGGGATGCACTGGTGGCAGAGGGAGGTCTTCCCACCACGTCAGGTCGAACCCTGTGAGGTCATTCACAGTGGTCAACTACAAAGCTCAGAGAGCAAGATGACAGGAAATGACGGGACTGGAAGGATTCTCCGCAGCTGTCTGGGAGTCCAAGTCTCCAGGGGACTTGGCCAAGGTTACGCAACTATTGGTGGTAGATAAAGAACAGAAATACACTCCCCTCGACTTCAAACCCAGTCCTCTTCTCCCTGCACTGCACTGTGCAATATCAGAAAGCACATGGTCTCCAGGGCTGGCTGAGGTTGGGCAATGCAAATGTTATGTTTAGCTTCGTGTCTACTTGGGGTAGAGGGTGCTGCTTTTTATTTCCTGTGTGTACTTGAGACTCTGCGATGAGGTTCTGTGTGCCTCACTAGAGGTGATGTTTGTATTATTACCATGTCGTCTTCCTATAAAGAAAGTTTGTACAGTGAACCAGAAAGCTGTCTGGTTTATTGCCATGGCTGTAGGCAGGAGGGAACATAGTGTATGGCTTCTGAACAGACGCTGTCTGCTCTTTAAGTTCAATGAAGTAAAAATAGGCAAGTTAATTGACTACAGACACATACAGGAGAGTTCTCAGCTGAGCCACAAGTTCTTTCGGAATCTGAGTGCCTACAAGGGGGCCGGGAGCGTCTCATAAGCACTGTACGCATGGACCTATGGACTGTTGCCATGCAAAGGCTGCCACTGTGCTCTTCTGGAGGACACTGTGTCAGGCCGTCAGCCATTTTTGGAGATTCTTCTGCATGTTATGTGTAGTGAGATACATGTGAGTTTTATCAGTTAAATATGACTGCGTAACACACCATCCCCAAACTCAGTGGTGTGAAATAATGAGTGTTTATTACTGCTTCCAAACCTCCCGGTGAGCTGGGTGGTTCTGCTGATCTGGGCTGGGGAGGGGGAGAGAGGAAGGGAGGTTGGTCCTGGACAGTGTCTCCCATGGTCAACTGGCAGGTCACTGGGGACCGGATGTTCTAGGATGCCTCACTCATATGTTTGGCTCTTGGCTGGCATTTGTGAGAAATCCTTGGAACCTGTGAATGTTACCTTATGTGGAAAAAAGTGATTATGTTACAGATCTTGAGAGGAGGCACTCTTCCTGGATTACTCAAGGGAGCCTGCTGCACTCACATGTATCTTCACCTGAGAGAGAGGATTTTCAGACAGACACAGCGAGGGCAAGGCAGTGTGGAAACAGCCGAAGGGGACACTAGTGGCCACAAGCGGAGGAACACCAAGCCCACCAGACCCTGGCAGAGGCGAGGGACAGAGTGTCCCCTGGAGCCTCCAGAGGGAGGGGGTTCAGCCCTGCCAACACCTTGATTTCAGACGCCTGCCCCTCAGAAATGTCAGAGAATTTATTTCTGTGGGAGCCTCTCCTGGTGGTACTACCCAGCATACGAGTAGAGATAGTGATCTTAGGAAAATTAAAGGAAAGACATGTCTAAGACTTTGACATCATGATTGTTGATTTTAGTCCATTGTATGAATATTCTAAACTAATAATTAAGACTTTGTAAATGTGTTCTGGCTGGCCGTGGTAGTCAGACTGCAAGCAGCTGGCAGTCTTATTTAATTAGGAAATGAGAGGCTGGTCATAATTTATACAAGGGAAAAAAAAAACTTTTCATTTAATTATCTCCAAAAGTTCTAAAACGTATCCATACATACCTTATTTGTTGCTATTTTAAAATTGATTTTTTTTTGTTTTGTTTTTAGCATCTAGATTCCAACCCTGTGTAGAATGAAATATATTAGCATCTTAGTCTCATTACTTGGCCTGAATTGGAAACATTTCCAGTGACTACCAGTTGCACACATCATTATCCACTCATAATTGGTTGTTTAATCTGAAAAGAGCAAGTTCTGCTCCATCACCTAACATCTGTTCCCTTTGCTCCCAGCTCTATTCAACCAAATCCAATTATTGTCGGGAGAAGCTCTGGGTAGACTTGTATCACTTAAGAATGATTTCCATTTCTTTGTGGATCCTTAATTCTTTCTTCTTCTCATAGCTGCTATTTTCTAATAATAAGCATTGGACGGGGTATTTTTTTCTGATCCTGTGCTTGTTTCCAAAGTAACAAGAATAGGAACTAAAGGTTTATTTATGTTTGGAGTCATGCAATACCGCAAAACATATCTCAAACACTAAAACTATTAACATTCTCAGACCAAAACCTACCTATAAGAAAGAACTCTTTACAGTTCTGAGAGCAATGGATTATGTGCAATCCTCTCTTTGCTGTTGTCATTGGTAAGCATCATTTCAGTTCGCAGTTGTATTGGAACCATTTATTTACTTATTGATTTACCCACCCTCACCTGAGGATATGTTTTACTGATTTTAGAGGGAGGGGAAGGGAGAAAGAGAGAGAGAGAAATATCTATGTATAAGAGGAACATCAATGATTGCCTCCTGTACACACCCCCACCGGGGATCCAATCCTCAATGCAGGTGTGTGCCCTGACCTGGAATCTAACCTTTCGGTGCACAGGACACGCTAACCAACCGGGCCACGCCCACCGGGCACGAAACCATTTCACATGTTACTTGATTTTGATCTTGGTAGTAAAAAAAGTTTCTAATGTTATTATTTAAGAATTGCATAGTTTCTAATTAAAGTCAAAATGTTCAGCAAAGATGGTTAAAATCTGAGAAGGCTTTAAATCATTTGTGAAATTTCTTCAAATTATGCAGTGATTTCTTTCTTGAACATATAAAAATGTCCAGAATAAAACATGTCAGATTAAAGGGAAACATTTTGTTTTTTTTAATGGATCTGGATTTTGCTCTATCAAAACACATCTTGAAAATTTGGGATGCTGGCAGTGTGAACATGCTTAAGAGACTGTGATGATGGTGAAGGTGAGGTCTTGAGGAAGCATCATTACACTGATTTCCGTGAATTGGTCTTAGTGCAGAAGGTTGGGAATAAGTCTCTTTTATTCCTATAACTTCCTGTTTAACAATTGAAAAGATCCAACATCTTATAGTAGGATTTTACTTTCTGGTAGAATCTTCAAAATACAATTCATTTAAAGTATGCTCTTTGCATGTATTGATGGAAGACATATATCATGATGGCATTCTGTTCCTCCTCTTTCTAGGGAACATAGAGATTGAGAAGGATTTTAAAGAAGCTTGCTTGTTTTCTCTTGTGAAAATAACCCCTTAACCAACTTCCACTGCCATGAATACATATACCTTGAAATTAGCCTCCAATTTTATTATTGGCAAAACATGGAAATAATATTCACCATAGATCTCCATCACATTAAAGAGCTCCTGGCCAGGACATGTGCAAATTTTCTGGCTGTGGGGTGCAGTCATTGGAAGTCTGTAAGCAGGAGCATAACATGTTGAAACCATGTGTATCCGAATGCAGATGTGTCCGCTTACATATTAATTTCTGTTGCAAAAGGGGATGCAACAGAAAAAAGTAGAGTAAAGAAGTAACATTCAGGCCCTGGCCGGTTTGGTTCAGCGGTTAGAGCGTCGGCCTGCGGTCCTGAGAGACCCGGGTTCGGTTCCCGCTAAGGGCACGTACCTCGGTTGCAGTTTGTCCCCGGCCCTGGTCAGTTGTGCGGGAGGCTGCCACTCGATGTGTCCCTTTCACATCGATGTTTCTCTCTCTCTCTCTGTTCCTCTCTCTCCTTCCCACTCTACCTGAACAAAAAATGGGAAAATGTCCTTGGGTGAGGATAAAAAAAAAAAAAAGAAGTAACACTCAGGACATTTTTAATACAAAGAAATGTCTATGTTGTCATTATTTGGGCTATTTATTTATTTTTTCTAATATAGAAAACACACACGTTTAGTATAGAATCTTGGAAAATACACAAAGAAAAAAATTGAACACTAGAAATCTTGCCATCCAAAACCAAACATTTTTAAAAAGTTGTTTTTAATATTTGTTTTGAAATAGTTGTTTCTACACATGATGCATATTTTTAAAAACCATTTTAATTATTTTTAATATTTAAGTTTTGTGTTCTGCTTTTTGTATTTATCCAAAATTCATTTTAACATGTCTGGTTGCCCTGGAAAAACCAAGGCAAGTTCCTAGTGATCTATTGAGTTATCTATTGAAATAGCTTGGCAGCAAATAAAGGCCATTCCTTCAGGTCTGAGTAATATCATAAAAGGAATCTGCCTGTTGGTATTTCTTTCAGTTTAGTATCATTTCCATAGTAGATTCATCAATGTAGTTATTCTGAACAGAGGCCACGCATGGTATCTGGTCATAATGTAAAATTAGCTATCTAAGTCAAAATGCCAGGAAAATATATAATTAGGGAGCAACAAGGTATTAGGCTGTGAAGAAAATGTGTGGCTACTTGCATTTCAAAAGCCACTTTCTGTAAACCCTTCCCAGGGATCCCAAACACGAAGGGCACATCTCTCAGGATGAACTTCTTGCCCAGGGCTGCTGATTTGACTTAGTTGAGTTACATCAGGGACAAACTGGAATAGTCAGGCCTTGATTTCCTATGGGGTGCTGCTCTCTGCGTTGTTCCATAGCTGAAGAGTTTATCCAAGACTGCAGCCGCATTTCATCTTGCAGCATGCACAGTGGAAGAGATAATGCAAATCTCGTTGATTCAAAACCATGGCTGCAAAAACATCTGGAAGGACAAGCCTTAGTTGACACATACAATTCTCCCTATTTAGGATTAATCACATTGTATTTTTATTTTTAAAATGAAAAACTATCCATTTCATAGGCAGTCATATGCAACGTAACTAGAAGAATACTTTGCCAACAGTATGCAGAAAGTGAACTAATTCATGAGTTATTTTCAAATGATTAGGACCCTTAGTTCATCTATAAGAACATTATTTAAATAAAAGGTTTTAAAATATGCAATGCATATGCAATAGCATTCAAGTATGCAATAGCATCTTAAAGAGCAAAAGAAACTATTAAGACTAATTAAATGGATTTATTGGCTAATGGATGTTTTCACATGTAGCTATTTCTGCAATTATTATTCAATTGCTGATTTACATAGTACTGTTCTCTAAAGTTATCTTGGCATTAAGTGAAGCTGGATGACATCTCCAATTTGGAAAATCTATGAAGCAAAGCATTTTTCACTTAAAGTTGGGGTGATACTGAGCCAAGGCCCAGCAGAAAGGACCTCGGAGTCAGAGGAAGTGTGTTTATTATTCTTAACTCCTTCCTCTGCCATTTGGACCAACCTAGCAGAAGCTTTCATCTTCTAAACCTTTCTTATCTAATCTGTAAAAGGGAGATGATACCATTTTAACTGTATGGGGTGGATTAGCACACTCTCATCTGCTAGAGTTACCACAGCCTTAGCATTTTAACAAGTTATGTATTTCTGAATCCCTTCACCCTTTTCAAAGTATATGATTGTCTAACCAGTATGCTGTACACCTGACGCTAGTACAAAATGTTGGGTGTAAACTGTAATTGAAAAATAAAAAAAATTTAATTACATTTAAAAAGGAAATTACAAATAAATGTTATATATTGATCACTCAGGAACAGTACTTTCTTTCTATACAAAATTAACCTTCAATGTAAATAGATTAGCTGGAAGGTCTTCCAGTGTGTTTTCTAGATAAATAATCCTTGGAGCTACTGTTTACTAAGAATTATAAAAACAAAACAAGCAAACAAAAAACATGCTTTCTCTGTCTAGGAACATAGATTTCAGACAATATTGAAGACTGAAGATAAATTTGACTCCCATGAAGAAATAAAATCTAGAAATAAAACATTTTATCTAATATATTTGCATCTTGAGCAAATTTGTTAATAAAGACAACCACTCTAGAAAGTAATTGCAAAATAAATCACCCCATTTAAAAAATCAAAATTGTATACAATTACTGGGCTAAATATGATACCACAGAGACATAGGAGGAAAGAAAAAAATATAGAGCTCCCTGCCCTGGCCAGTGTGGCTCAGTTGGTTGGGCATCACCCCTTGCATGGAAAAGTTGCTGGTTCGATTCCCGGTCAGGGCACATGCCCTAGTTTTGGATGTGTTCCCTGGTGCAGGGCGTGCAGGAGGCAGCCGATCCGATGTTTTGATTTCACATTGATTTTTTTCTCTCTCTCTTTCTCCTTCTCCCCCTTCCTCTCTCTCTAAAATTCAATTTAAAAAATCTTTAAAAATAAAAATATTAGCCTGTTAAGGCAGTCATATTTTATTAGACGATGAGAGACAAACAAGGTCCAGACTGGATCATTTCAAATGGGGAATGATTTATATTGATAAATAATTATTTTAAATAATTGAAGAAAATGAGCACCAGCTAGTTAGAGAGACTCTGTCACAGGGACACACCTAATCTGACCCCACAGCCCTCACCCACAATCTCTCCACCAACAGATTTCATTGAGAACCCAGAGGTTTTGTAGGATTTCCAACTGTGATCAGTCCTGGGGACTATTCAGAAAGCTGAAAACACACTACAGTAGGAGATAAAACACTTTAAGATTGTCAAGACTATTTTCAATACAGCGAGAAAACCATTATGACAAATAGAACAATTAAAAATTACTAGTAAGGCCCTGGCCGGTTTGGCTCAGCGGTTAGAGCGTCGGCCTGCGGTCCTGAGAGACCCGGGTTCGGTTTCCGCTAAGGGCGCGTACCTCGGTTGCAGTTTGTCCCCGGCCCTGGTTGGTTGTGCGGGTGGCAGCCACTCGATGTGTTCCTTTCACGTCGATGTTTCTCTCTCTCTCTGTTCCTCTCTCTCCCTCCCACTCTACCTGAACAAAAAATGGAAAAATGTCCTCAGGTGAGGATAAAAAAAAAAAAAATTACTAGTAAGAAAGAGCTGATTCTCAGAGAGGTAGCAGAGCCCAACTTTATCGTCATAGTTTTGTACTCTATCAAGAGGAAAACATAGGATTGATTTCATTTTCTGCTATGACTACCTTCTTCAGGGAGACAGATTAATCTTTAAAATATTGCTAGAGCCCTGGCCTGGTAGTTTAGTTGGTTAGAACATCGTCCCGATAAGCCAAGGTTGTGGTTTTGATCTCCGGTCAGGGCACATACAAGAAGCAACCAGTGAATGCATAAATATGTGGAACAACTAATCCGTGTCTCTGTCTCTCCCTCTCTCTCTCTCAAATCAATCAATAAAACATTTTTTAAAAATAATTTTTCTTTATTGATTTTAGAGAGAGAGGAAATAATAGGGAGAGAGATAGAGACATGATTGGCCGCCTCCTGCATGCCCCCCACTGGGGATCTGGCCCACAACCTGGGCATGTGCCCTGACTGAGAATCAAACTGGTGACCTCTTGGTACATGGGTTGACGCTCAACCAGTGAGCCACACTGGCCAGGCCAATGAAACATGTTTTGAAAATAAAAGTTATAAAATATCACTGGAAACTTGCAGTAAGTTTTCTATCAACACACATCCCTAAAGACACTTTACATTGCAGAGTAGGTAAATAACACGAGGAAGTATAAACCTAGGGCACATGTGAAAAATGAAACGATGAGCTATAAACTTTAAACATGATTTTAGTACAAGCAGAATGGCGGCTGCAATTGACGAAAGAATGCCATCCAGTTGTCAGGAATAACTGTTGTAGTTTTCTGAAAATAGTGATTTTGTTATAGCTTTAGAGTTGAATAGCTAGAGTTATACACACTAGAGACACATATAAGGCCTTAGGTACAAGTTCCTTGAGGAAAGTAACTCACTATTTGGGGCCTGATAAGCAGTAAATGTTATTTCCAAATCACACACACACACACACACACACACACACACACACACACAATTGCATAGTTGGAAGCTCTGCTTTGTAATGCACATAGGTGGACAAAGAGGTATGACCAGGCTACTTACACAAAACATCAACCTATTGTAGGACCTGACCCTTTCTGTAAACTACATGTGCATTCTTCCTGATCAGAAAATAATATGCAAAGTGACATATGTGAAGACATTACAAATGCATAATACCTCAGTAGTCTACAGTAGTTCTAAGCTTAGAAAAAATCTAATCAGTAAGTCTCACACTATTTATTCGATGGCAACTCTTTCCTAACCAGAACCTGAACGGATGGCATGGATGTTTGTATGACCCTTACCTCCCCTCAGCAAGTTTTAAAAATGGGAAGTTTCTGTTTCACTGTTTTATTTCTGATTCTGGTTAAACAGGGACATAGTGAGTAAAGAGAGTCTGCGTTTATAAGTGGATGTTGCCAGTAGGAATTTCCTGGAAATGATTCAAATCACATTCCATAGTGGAAAGGGGGCATTTAATTGGTGAATGAAAAGATCAGGCCGATTTCTTGTGTCAACCCTGGGTAAAATCTCCTTAAGAAGGACAGAAGGATGATGATTTTGTGTAGGGAAAGAATTTAACTACTGTTAGTATTAAAACAGGCCCTAAGGAAACATGCAGTTCATTAAGTCAGAATTCCCTTCTTGAGTGTGCTGCCGGCCGGGTATCACCTGGCCTTCGCCAGAAGGCATCATCGAAGTCAGTGGGTTCAGGACTCCGAGGTGAGCCTGGGTAACAGAGGACTGTGCAATGCCTCCGTTATTTACTAAACAGTACGACTGTAAATACAGTCATGCTTTCCTCCCTCTCCAATTGATTGTAAGTCTATACTCTGGAAGGCCTTGTCTCTATATTTTAACCTTGAGGCAAGAAATAAAATAAAATAAAGATATTTTTACAGTGACAGGGAATGGAGGAGTGAGGTTGATGCCTATTTTGTGATCTTGTTAATCTTCAGAGGAATGTTTTTGCAGCTCCAAATATTCATCAATCAATCAATCAACTAATCAATCAATTAAAAATGCCAAGAGAGAGAGAAGATATTCATTGAAGGACTATATCCCAGTGATTTGTGGTCTAGGGTTGTACCAATTCTATTCCTAGAACATTCTTTCTCTGCTAAGGTTTAAATTTAAGAGAAGTTTTGATCCCTACTAGGTTTATAATAAAGGACAACTTTCGAGACATTAAAAAATGTTATTGTCCCTTTCCAGGTAAAGAAGTTAGGCAGAGGCGACAGTGCTTTCGTGTAGCACTTCCTAAGTCATGGTTGCCTAGGGCATGTTTCTGGTTGTTTAAAAGGATCGTAACCGGCCCACACGTGGCCAGCTGTCCCTGCGGGAATCCACTGATAACTCGGGCAGAAGGAAAGCACCCGTGGAGATGATGTCTGAAGCAGGTCCCTTTTAAGCTACAGAGGAAAATCAGAGTCCCAGCCTGGATACTGTGCAAAGGATTACTCCCTGACTCAAAAATGTAAATGTCAAATGTCATCAATTAAAAAGGGGAAGAGGGTGGCTCACTAGAAAACCGGGGGCCTGGGGCACTTTCTGGAATGTGTACAGTCAGAGGCGCAGGTTAGTCAGCAGAAGGCATGTGGCCACACCTCGCCCTCGGGGCCGGCACCGTCCCGAGCGGTTCAGGAGTGTTTGTCTTGGAGGGCTGCAGTTTCAGCCCAATTGCTTTTCAATGAAAGCGGCAATGTTATAAAGTGTGAAAACAAACGCTGGGCTAGGAGTCACCAGCGCTGGCCGTACCCCTTCCTACCGTGTGGAGTGGCCCTGTCATCACCTCCCCGTGTCTTGTGTCTTGTTAGACCAGCCGAGTTCAAAAGTACAGTCTGGGTTACCGCAGGCGTTGCGTTGCCTCGAGGGTGGCGTGAATGTACACACAGGTGTGTGCAGGTGGAGCGGGGACACAGAAAGGAGCGCAGCCCCGGTGCCTGCTTGGCACTGACGCATTTCAGCTACCTCTCGGGGTCTGTCTACAGCGGACATGCCTCCCTTGATACTGTGTCTGTGAACATGAGAAACCACGAGCACAAACTGTGTGACCTTCTGACACTTATTGTACACCCTCCCAACCCCAGGACTTCTCGCAGATACATGAAGGTTATCAGCACTGCTCAGCTGGCCAAACCAGACAACGCTGGGCGAGGTTGCTTTTATAATCTGTTCTGGAAAATGGGAACCACACTTCATTTTCAACCTGTACCCACCCACTCCCATTTCTCTCCGGGGTCCTCTGTTTTCCTGCTTTTAAGTTTGGGTTAGACTTTTCCAGTGGGCATCCCGAAACTGGAAACTTGATGGTTTCTACTTAGGTTTCCTTACTCTGCACTTCAATAAACATCCATACATTCGGACTCCTTTACTTTCCAAGGCTCTCACTTATTTGTGGCAGCAATAATTTTTAAAATTCATTAAACTTTCATCATTCCTTTTTCTTTATTATGGCATTCATATGAGCTGCCATGTATTGTTTAACCATAGTCTTTCATATACCTGAATTCATTTACTGTTGTCTCCAAAGTATGTCCATGTGAGACACTATCTCATCCTCTCCTCTGCCAGATATTGATTATTTATACATTCTCTGATCCCAGCCCTTCAGCTCTACTCATTGTTCTGTCTTTGTAGCTTGTCTTTCCCTTAACTACAAGGACAACCTATTGTTCCCACAGCTCGGCGCTCTGTAGTGGGTCTTTTACATTTCTAAAGACAGGAGAACACCAAGCATTGTTGTGGATCTTTTCCCCACATGACCGTTCTCTGTCTTCTTCACTCTTCACACGCACTGTCACATTTGTCTAAGGTTTTCCTTATGTAGTTGTCATGACGAAAATTTGTCCTTGGCTGTTAAAAAGTGAGGTGTTCAGAGGCAGGCCATTCTCTGTGGATGGCAGTAAAGAACAATATAAAAGAAAAAAGAGGTTGAACTTCTGGGTGCTATGGGTCCTCTTGGAGTAGAATGATGTGTGGGAAGGGGAGTCGGTATCTTCCAACGTACCAGTGCTCCCATTGTATGTGCTGGACTTGGTCCTCTCTGTGGCTGTGAATAACTCCCTTCATCAGACCTCGCCAAGCACAGCTTTGATGCAGTTGATGCTGGGCCCGTGTCTCGCAGGCTGCCGCGTATGGCTGCCTTGACTGCTGCTGTATAATGATGACCTTTCACAAAGAGACAGCCGGTTATTTCTCCAGCAGTGTGGGTTTATTCAGGAACGAACAAGAATCGCAAATTGAGACATGCAGTCAATGGGGATCGTGCACAAGTCCAGAGGAAGAAAGAGGGGAACTGCTCCTTCATAGACTTAGAAAAAGCTGTGGTAAACAAACAGTTCATTGGAGGAAGCTGGAAGTTCAAAGCATAGTGACTTCTCATTGGCTGAGCTGTTACTGGATGAGCAGGAATCGTTTCTTCCTACTGCTGAAGTAGTATAGTCATGGGCCAGCATTTTGGTCAACAGTGCACCACATCTAAGTTGGTGGTCCCATAAAATTATAAGAAAGCTGAAAGATTCCTATCACCTAGTGATGTGATACCCATCCTAATGCCCTAGTGCCACGCATTCTCGTTTGTGTGTGTGTGTGTGTGTTGTGTGTGTGTGGTGATGCTGGTGTAAACACACCTACTGCACTGTCAGTCGTATAAAAACAGAGCACACACAATTATGTCAGGTACAGAAATCTTGGTGATGATTATAAATGGCTATGTTATGGATTTATGTATTTACTATACTTTTACCATTATTTTAGAGTGTACTCTTTCTATTTATAAAGAAAGTTTTCCGTAAAATAGTGTGCTGTATTATAATGGCAGTGGTCCACACCTCTTCTGTTTACCACATCTCTTGATTGCATTATTTTCTCTTGTGCTTGATTGAATCTCATGTTGTTTTGTAACCTGCAGTACAGGCTTCTAGCCTATAAGCAATAGGCCCTACCATATAGCCTAGCTGTGTAGCTGGCTGCACCATCCAGGGTTGCATAAGCGCCCTCTATGATGTTTACACAACATGGAGATCATCTAACATTGCATATCTCAGAATGTATCTCTGGCCTCGCTGGTGTGGCTCAGTGGATTGAGCATTGATCCATGGACTGAGAGGTCCTGGTTCGATTTCTGGTCAGGGCACATGCCTGGGTTGCAGGCAGCTGATCGATGTTTCTCTCTCCCTTCCTCTCTCTCTAAAAAAATCAGTAATGATAATAACAACAACAACAACAGAATGTATCTCAGTTGTTAAGTGGCACATGACTATAGTGTAGTATCTCTTTCAGGAGGAGATGCAAGGTACATCTCTTCCTGTTGGGGTCTAGTGTCCACTGAGTGCATAAGAGTGTTCTCTTCTTTGCCTCTGGACCATATTTTAAATGAGGTTTCCTGTTATTTATTTTCACAGTAGACTGCCTCTGGTCATTTTTTTTAAATAGCTTTTCTAATGGTGGGCTCTTAGTCCTTACACATGTAACTATTACTGGATGATTTCTGTTTTCCAGAGAACCAATATACAGTTGCTGAGTTTGGAACACATGATCAGCTTACTTCCTGTCTTTGTTTCAACTGTGATACCGCTGATTCTGTAGTTTGAAAACCCCTACTGGGTGACACTCTTGTGAAAATATGCGATTTTATTTATGCATTTCTGACAAAAAGGAAAAAAATGTGAAGTCCACCCTAGTTTTGTCCGGACACGCACAGAGAGAGGCGTGTTAGATTGCTAGACAAATATTTTCCCCTAGTTTTGCTGAATGAACTTGATTCACTGTAGGGCTTTTTTCCCAATGAGCAGGAGAGGTGGGCTGCCCGGGACACAGCCGCTGCCCCGCTCTCCACGGGGCTCTCGTGTGAATCATCGTTTTCATGAATGAGAAGAAGAGGAGGAGGAAAAAGAGACAGGGAGCTTGTTGCTAATGCCCTCAAACAAGGCAAACATTTTGTAAACAATTTTTAGATAATATATGATGGGTTGACTTTTGGGTTTTGTTGTTTTGAATGGAATGCATAGAAAATGGAACTTGTTTCAACAAAAGTTCTATCTGATATCCTATTCATATGCCAATTCTTTCTGAAATGTTTGGCAACTTTACAAGGGTACAGAAGAGGCACAGTGTTGAATCATGTTGCTTTCAAGCACTGTATTAGTGCAGGAGCGAAACTTATTTAAAGAGATTGTCAATCCCACATAACGTGCAAAACATACCAACTCTGGCCAGAGTGTATGCCTATCTCATCTCTAAGGAAAATTAGGCTTGAGATGTACCAATGTTCCTTGCCACAGACTGAGTGCTTTTAGCAGAGGGGAAAAAAAAACAGGAAGGAAGGAAGGGAGGGAGGGAGGGAGGAAGGGAAGGAGAGAGGGAGGGAGGGAGGAAGGGAGGAACAGAAGGAGAAGAAAGAAAGAAAGAAAGAAAGAAAGAAAGAAAGAAAGAAAGAAAGAAAGAAAGAAAGAAAGAAAGAAAGAAGAAAGAGGGAAGGAAGGAAGGAAGGAAGGAAGGAAGGAAGGAAGGAAGGAAGGAAGGAAGGAAGGAAGGAAGGAAGGAAGGAAGGAAGGAAGGAGAGAAAGAAAGAAAGAAAGAAAACTTATTCTGAAGTGTATTGAATTTCTTCCTCAGTGATGACTTTGGTTTTGAAGAATACACTCAGTGAGACTCTTCTCTAACCCATGAATAAGAAGTAACAGAGTAAAGGACTGGAATAAAAGTAAATAATATTATAATGATTAATCCCACTTTCAGGTGCTGGCCCCTTTAGACCATTTAGCCTCAGTGGAAGGTCCAGGCATCTCCGTCTGATGTACTCCATGACATGTATCCTCTTGAATGCTTGACTTCATGTGCTCAACCTTGTACATCCCCTCATATCCTAGTGGTCATGTTTCCACTCTTAGCTTACGCTGTTCCCTGTGCCTGGAACACCTCCTTCCCTTAGCTAATTCCAGACAGCAGGGTGGAGCTAGGCCTCCTTTTTTCTGCAAGGTCTTCCTAAGCCCCACTCTGGGCTGAGTGTCTCCTCTATGCTGGTTATAACGCTGTGTTAGCATCTTTCTCTGTTCTGTCTGCCAGACTCTGAAGTCTTCAAGGGAAAAGACTGCGGTGTTTCTCCCTCCCTCCCTCCCTCCCTTCTTTCCTTCCTTCCTCCCTCCCTCCCTCCCTTCGTTGGATTCCTACTGTGTGCCGGGCACTGCTTCAGAGACTAGAGATAAAGTGGTGAAAAAGACATAGGATTCCTGTTCTCTGGGAATACACATTCTAGCAGGGAGACAACAAAGGGAACCACTAAGCTAGTAGGTTAAATACTGCAAAGAAAGTGCAAATATGTTGATGTGCAAGAGACTGCCTGCTGACTCAGACTGGGTGGTTGGGCAAGACTTCACTAAAGAGATGGGTTCGAGCTGAGATTTTGAATGTAAAAGGAAGCCAATGGGGTAGTCCCAGAGACGTGGAAGTGGGGTACAGACTGACAATCCCCAGAAGAAGGGGTGGGGGGAGAGAGAAACCACAGAACTTATATGCATGTGTGCATGAACAACGGACACGGACAACAAAGCTGGGGAGAGGGCGGGGAGGGAGGGGGAGGGAGGAATCAGTGGGGGGAAAAGGAGAAACATCTGTAACAAAAATAAATAAATTAATTAAAAAATTAATTAATTAATTAAAAAATGAAGGAAGCCAGCTACGGGAAGAGTCAGGGGAACGCAAGAGTGAGGGCCTGGAGCAGGAATAAGCAAGTGCAGTAAAAACGCCAGCAGGGCCCTGGCCGGTTTGGCTCAGCAGTTAGAACATCAGCCTGCGGTCCGGAGAGACCCGGGTTCGGTTCCCGCTAACGGCACGTACCTTGGTTGCAGTTTGTCCCTGGCCTGGTTAGTCGTGCCACTCGATGTGTCCCTTTCACATCAATGTTTTTCTCTCTCTCTCTCTTCCTCTCTCTCCCTCCCACTCTATCTGTACAAAAAATGGGAAAATGTCTTCAGGTGAGGATGAAAAAAAAGAAAAATAAAAAACGCCAGCAGGGCAGTGTGGCTGGTGCAGCAGCGCGTCCCAGCAGGAGTCAGGGTTAGAAGATGCAGGGCCTGCGAGTCACCATGAGCCCGAGGGAGTTAGTCTCTGCGTGATCGGAAACCCTGGGACATACCTAAATATACAGTTGTAGGGTGTGACTTTTATTTGTAGGAATATGGTGAGTGGATTTTGCTTCGTGTCCCCAGGGCCTAGCAGAGCACCTGCCTGTTCCGTTATGCCACCCCAGGGCCACGCTGCTTTCCTGCACGTGACCATCTGCCTTTCCCAAGCCGGGCAGCTGCCCAGCAGGAAGGAAGCTCGACCTTTCGTTCGACAGTGCAGGGCTGAGTGCTTCCCCGGCCTCCACGCTCGGCTGGCCTATGCCCAACGGTTAAAACTTCCAGAAGTCGAAATTGCTTCCAATACTTTTTCTCTGTTTTATACACAATTCATTCCATTTTTGCTCGTCCCATTTACATCAAGTTGGGCAGCCTCGGAGGTGCTGAGGGATTGTCTCCTGGCAAGGCCACAAGGTGGGGCAGTGGTGAGGACCTGAAGGCCCTGTGGTCCCTTCTGACACTGAAATGTTACTTTCTAGAAAGTGCTGAAGGCAGTAATCAAGGCTTGCATTCCCTCTGCGACCTTCTCCTAAGGGCCTCCCACAGTTCTCAGGGAGTTACCCTGCGCATCCCCACAGCAGCCTGTGTTATTAAACATGAAGCCCCAAAATCAGAGCTAGCAGGCCTCCATGTTACCACCTGGGAGGTGAAGTTCACGTAGCCTGTCTCATCCTCAGGGAAGGCAGCCAGCCCCCTGTCACTCCACCAGCGGAAAGAGTGTCGTTTTGCTCTTTGAAGTCACCCTCACATCTGCTTGAGGTGCCTTGAATCCATGGTGGAGCCATCGTCGAGGGTTTGTTTCAGAGACTACACTGGATCTCAGTGGGTTCAGCCTGGCTTGAACCCACACACCCATGTCTAGGTGGACGGCAGGGGCTTTGTCAACAGTGAGTCCTCTGGAAAATGCCCAGTTGTTTTAATCTTTTGAAGAGAGACTTACACTCCCAAAGAGCCAGACCTTTGGCCACAGGCTGAAGCGCAGCCTCGGCAGGGACAGGGACGTGGGCCAGGGCCACGTCCGACGGCAAGCGATGACGTGCTGGCTCCAGGCCCCCTCAGATGTGCGTGTTTTTTCCAAAGCAGGAGTTGTCACAGCCACTCACTTTTAACATATATGTTTTTCTGATGATACTATTTTTAAAAGGGGGGGGGGTGATCCCCACTGGTTCTCCTACCTTCCTACTGATTCTGTGCGGCAGCCTGTTCACCTGCTCACCAATTTCTTTCCCGTTTGAGACGGCCAGAGCTGGTTTCTGTTGCCTGAAACCGGGAAATCTAATAAATGAAGTGTTAATCTACGTATTTCATGCTGTAGCAAATAAAATATTTTATTTCATTATGTATAAATAAATAAATAAATAAATAGGGGGGAATCATTTGAAAAAAAAGATCACACTAAAAGCTCCAAAATCCCAGAGAAAACTGTCATTGTCACCATTCTAGTTCATTTATGTCCATTTTCTCTCCCTCTGAGTACGTATGTCTTCGTACAGGTTTCAGTGTGTATTACCCCTGCCGGTGCAGACATTTGTAAATATCCTTTCTTTTACAAAGGTGGTATCCATTTTAAAGTGTATTCCTTTTATACAAGCAGCCACTACTTTTTTGCCTTAACCACAAATGCTGGGCAGGTGGTTTTAACTGCCTTTCGTCAGCCTTTACTTGCAGTGTTTGCAACATGCATCATCGTGACCAGGGCGAGAAACAAATTAGATCATTTAAAGCCTAAATGCCTTCCTCCTGGCTGGCTGCCTTTATTCATCAAATTAATCACATGCTTAGTTTTCACGTCACTCTGTGTCATGTAGGCTGGCTTTTAAGTGGGGGGAAAAAAACCCCAATGACAGAGTGTCTCTTTGCAAAGAGTGCTGGACCAGGGGTGGAGGGGTCCACACACCAGCGGTGCTCATGGTGAGCAGTGTACCTGGCAGTTCCTTTGCTCCCCAAATGGAAACGTGGATTTCCGAGGTTCATTTACAGCTAGAATAGTCGACCCTTGGTTAGCATCCTGTTGAAATAGTGCTTTTCCCAATAACCTAAAAACTAGTTGGCCTGCTGTGAAAAATGTAGGTAGCGGTTCAATTAACTTCTTGGGCTGGCTTAAGCAATAAGACTAGTGACCTCTGCAGAGCCATTCAGTATACAGAAGTCAACAATTCCTCGACACAATCTTTCCTTCCAAGAGCTTCCCACTGGCCCAACATTAATCATCTCGCTGGTCTTTTCAGACAACGGATTCATTAGTTCCTTACTGCTTCTTACTCAGCTTCGTGATAGAAAGGCCAAAAGCCTAACAGTCAGCGAAGGGAGGATGTTTTCTTCCCACGTGCCGAGGAATGGGTGTGTCTCTTCGTAAGTGTAGGAAGGCAGCTCCTGAATGGACCTTTGTCCTTATACCTCGGCCCAGTGTGCATTCCCACCCCGGTTCCCCATCGCTGCTCCTCGATTCCACAGCCCCGCCGCACCTGCTGGCCCCTCGCGCTCTGCCCTCTGAGCCGCTGCTGGGGACCTGTTCCCACCGTCACCTGGCTAATTCTGACACTCGGTTCTGGTCTCACGTTGGTCCTCACCACCGGTTTGTCTGATTAGCAGCCCAAACAATTGTTCCTGAAAGGACTGTGCAGACTTGGGGTGGGACAGGTGCTCCAGGAGACAAGCCTCCAGAAGTGGGGACTGTCTCAGAGAGAGAGATCAGAAGACCCCAAAGGCAGACTCTGCGAAGGCGGGTCCTGGTGGGTATTTTCTCCTTTTCTCGAATGCATAGAGTGGCCAAGTTTGGGCAAAGCAGGCCCGGGTTAGGGAAATCATACATTGTTGGTTCAAAGTAGTAAACTCTGTCTGAAATAAAACATTAGACTAAATATTATCTTTTAATATTATCCATAGACTTTTCTCTCCACTATTTAGCAGACTTTTCTGGGAGTGATTAAGAGTCTTCCCTCCACAGAAGACCGTAAATGTGTTTCTTGGTGGAAAAAAGAGAGCGATCCAGAGTGGAAGAGGGAACATCTTGCTTTGGAAACAGCTCTGCTTAAGAATCCATAGGAAATAAATTACATTTCCCAGGGTTCTGATTTGATTTTTAATGACTTACTGGCTCTGCAAAATAAGACACTGCTCAAGAGAAAGTACATGCAAATTGAAAGATATCTACATTTTTAAAAATCTGTTCCTTTCTTTTGGGATACCAATCAGAACACAGGTACAATTTAAATAAAGCCAAGGAAGAAGCATTTTCTTATAGCCTGCAGAAGTTCTGTGTTAACTATATCAGATGCTTTGCTTGCTGAGAGCAAAACCTCCTCCTTGAGCTCTTGACTGAGACTTAAGGCGGATGTATTTGTTCATATTACCCAGTTACTCCAAAGATTACCTGTAGTTGTTTTGTCTTGAGATACGGAAATCACAAAAACTCTTAATTTAAAATCACAGAACATGAACAAATAAAACAGAACAAGTGCAAAGATGAAAAAGATAAACTCTTTCTCTACCACAACGATGCTCTTTTGTAAGGAATGAATGACATCACGGTGATGGTGGGGGAAACTACTACCTGTTGCTGTATAGTCTGGGCAGAGTGAATCTCTTGGTTATGTTCCAGTGTTTAGTAATTGCTAACCTTTCTTTCCCCTGAAGCAGCAGAGGGTGCTGTGCTGACATAATTGCAGAGATGCTTAGCTTCTGCACAAGACCAGGACTTAGGGCTGCCCTCTTTCTTCAAGCCGAGCATTCTTCCCCAGAGAGCTGGGACTGAGGGAGTAAAATGAGTTACGAAGGCCATGCTAAAGGATCGAAGTGAAACAAGAAGTTCTAAGAGAACGTGGGAAATACTCAAGTTCTAAAACTCTTCTAAAATGATACTATTTTGAAATAGGTGGCAGAAGGCAAGGTGTGGCAAGCTTGAAGATATAAGGTGACTAAGGCTTTATCTGAAAGCAGAAGGCAAACTTTTGAGCCGATTCCTACAAGTAGAGAAGACTTTCGACAGATGGTGAAGCAATTTCTACCATTTCATTATTGTTCTAGTTTTCGAGTGGTTTGTACATTTCACGAGAGTCAGAATTTTACCAGTTTAAATTTGAAATATATTTTGACAAGTTCACCCCATGCATTTTTGTTTTAGAATCATACATTTTAGAGCTGGTCAGCTTTTTGGGGGTGACTTAAAACATTAAAATTGTACAGAGACGTTGGCACCAAGAAGCTAAATGACTTGTTCAGACCTACCAGCCCGTTAGTGGCGAGGCCAGGACTGGAATCCAGTGTCCTTACCCTGAGTCCAAAGCTCTCTCTTTTTGCTGTGGTGCTTTGAGTGTCAGTATTTTGTGTACTGATGATATACAATCATATTATACTTGCTATAATCATAGATCACTTTAGTCTTCAAGGCAGTTTACATATATTATCTCATATTCATGTACCAAGATGTCTATAAAAATATATTTCTTTTATTTTCTCATAGAAAGACCTGCCCAGCTTTATGAAAGACTAACAGAGAAATTAAATATCTTTTTGCAATGCTATTTACAATGTCCATTTATTCCCAATCAAGTTTCTTTCTGTTCAGCCTGCTTCTTCCCACCTGAAAACTGCCTTCGTGTCTGGTTTTTTATTTTTTAGGAGCAGCTGAGGCAGGCTCACCTGACTCAGAGTAGGGAGCCCTGGCCAGATGAATGGGGCTGCGTAACACCTTCAGGGAGGCCAAGTAATCGTGATGTTGCCGATACCACTGATGCTTCAACGTGAGGGTAAAAGTTCAGTGACCCGTCTTAAACCTCAGACCTGAGAAGCACGTCAGCTTATCGGAGAGTGGGGATCGTGCCTCCCAGAGTCTCTGTGCGTCTCTGACCTCACATGCCCGCTGCCGTGAAACGGGAAGAGAGTAGCCCTGTCCCTGGTAAAGCCTGGCCGCTGCCTGCGGACACAGTTAGAGGCAGAACCAGGTACGCCCAGGGTCGTGTCGTGAAAGGGGAGGTTTTGCATTTCTAGTCGACCCTTCCTGGGTGACTTGAGGTAAAAAAAAAAAAAAAAAAAAGGTTACCTTAAGTTTGCACAGTAAGGCTGAACTTGGAAACCATCCTTGGAATACACAAAGGAGCTGGGCCAAAAGCCTCCGAGGGGCCCTGAGATCCGTCTGTCTCAGAAGGAGGGGACAGGGTTGGGAGAAGTGAACCTGCAAGGACAAGGCAGGAAAAAGGCTCTTTTAAAGCAAAAACACCGCACTATACATACAGAATGGGGGACCAAACAAGAAAATAATCAATACCTGCAAAATATTGAGAGAGTTGATGGATATGACCTTGTTCACTATTTAATCCTTCAGGAGATACTCATGAAGCTCAAAGATTTTTTTTTAGTTAAAGGGAATACTACTTTATTTAACAGTAACACATATAAGTGAATTATATTATATTATAAATATTATATATCAAGAAAGGATATAGGCTAATAAACTTAAGGAGGAGTTTATAAATTTTATATCTCCAATAGATTAATGAAGAAAATCGGGACTAACTTTTACATTATCCCTATTTTCTTTACTACATCTTGGACTGATAGCCATTTTCTGTATAGAATGTGCACCTAATCTAAATATGAATATAATAACATGCAGTAATATACTTTCACAGATAAGTCTTTAATGTACAAATCAGTTATAGACTATGACGCCCTCCCCCCAAATTCCAGGGAGGGAGAATGGTGTATGTGAAAGCTAAGATTTTGGAGCCAGCCAGACCTGGCCTAACCTTCGCCGCCTAGGAGCTGTATGATAGTGAGCAAGTTATTTTAAATTGCTAGATCTTGTTTTAATCATTTGTAAAAGAAAAACACCAATATCTCTGCCTCATATTATTACTGTAGTTTTAAAATAAAAAATACATGTGAATGAACCTAGCAAATGATTATCGCATTGTCGTTAACTCCATGGATCTTTGCTTCTTCCATCCACGTGCCAAAATAATTGTGGCACCACCTCGCAAATATTAGTTATTTTTTTTACTGTCTCCAGAAAAGGTACCTAGACATCCTCTCAATTTCTTGTCTGGAGGTTAGATGGCTTCTGAATATGTTCGTGCAGAAATAGACTGCTCACCTAGACTTCAGGAAGCACATCATCATTACACATCTCTGGCACACATGTTTAGTCTTGTTTTTAAATTTCTGGGGTAATCTGGTTGGTTGGTTCTGATATTTGCTATCAACAGCATCAACTTAAAGGCGGGTTCGATAGGTGATGTATTACTACAGTGCACTGAGGAAAGCAATTTTCTTCCTAAAAATTTGGCAATCTTTTTCTTTTTCTTTTTTCTTTTTGTAGTGGTGGTAGAGGAGGATTCATTCACATAGTGTTGCTTCTTGGGAATACGATTCTTCTTAGGAATGTGCTGTTACGAGATGATCTAAGCACCGTGGCACTTCTTAGATAACCTACACTTGATGATTCCCATGAACAATACAACCCTACTAGGTCTATTATCAGTTAAATGATTCTATATACCTTGATGGGTTGAGCTCAATTCAATAGTCAATTTTAAAATGGCCTCGTATATCACAAGGCATTAGGAAGAAAAGCCTTACCCTTTCCCCAAAATTTGGCACTGTGGTTGTATAGCTTACTGATAATGATATTTCTGGGAAATCAAAAGTAGTTTCATATTATAAGATGGGAGATTTGTCAACTTTTTATGTACCCCTCTAGCAAATTAGCTGATGTTCTCAGTTCTTATCACCATCTTTCTAACCTTGTAAGGTTGTAAATATTAGAATCATGTTTACCGCCTGTAAAATCATCTGACAGAGGCGCTCTTTCATGTTTGTTTGTTTGTTTGCTGGCTTGTGTTTTACCTTCTCCACCACATCCTCTGATAATGATTTTCATGGGCTGCAAACACTGAGAAGAAAGAAATATTTAGTTGGATTTATTTGAAATGAAACTGATAGCTTCACTAGTGAGCTCATAACCTCAAAGCACTTTACAAATTGAGTAATCATTGAGGATGCTAAATATAGTAAGTATGATGTTTCAAATCTTCACAAATAAATCCATATTAAATCTTATTCTACCACTAAGTAGCTTTGCTTTTGAAGTACCTTTTAAAATCATGGATTTCTTGATGGAAGTATTGAGTTTGGTTCTAATAGTTGCTCTTTGTTTGATTTTTTTTTTTCCCCAGTTATGTAAGTTAAGCCTCCCTAAGACATTTCGTTATATGTGGAAGGGAGATGCTGCCGTGGCTAGAGCTCTGGTCTATGGACACGAAGGTCTTCCTTTGATTCCTAGCTCGATTAGTGAGTGAAAATCTCCCGTCCAGTGTTAAAATAACAATGAAATTATTTCTTTCTTTGTAGAGGTTTTCTGAATATAATATGCACATTATTATTTATAAAATAATATACTTTAGTAATGTAACATGAATAGGTAACTTGGTACTAAATAAGGATAATCCTTATTTAAGTGTATATATACACATGTTTCAATTGTTTAATGTAGCCATGGACACACATTATAATTTGTGAAGGTATTATGATAAAACAATTGTAGAAAAAAGTTTTTAATTTAAATATTCACTTTTTTAACCCATTTTTTTTTTTTTTGTTTCTGTGTATTGGTCTGAGGAGTCACTCTTAAAGTTACACCTACAATAATTGGCTTCAGGCATGGGAGACATGATTCCCACATATTCTCCAGTGGAGTTCTGGGATCACGTCTCCTGTTGGCCCATGCTCTCTGTAAGCTGCTGTGGTTGTTGAACCTGATGGTAGGGCAGCCCAGGAGAGGAAGAATATCCTAAGTTGTACCTTTCCTGTAGTAAACACGTTTTGCTTGTATAAGATTGAGCAAATAGTCAGCGGAGCCCCAGTCGATATTTTCAAGGGGTGCATTTCTCTTACATGACAGAGGCATCTTGCTGGAGAATAGCACTTCTCACTTTTTTATATTTACACATATCAGTAGTAGATGGAGCACTCTGCAGGAATAAAGACGATCCTCAGACACCGAAGCTGCCGCTGGGTTTATGGCCTGACCTCTGTATCAAAGCAGGACTAAAACCTGGAGACAAGATGCCTGGTAATGAGTACCACACTGAACCCCAATTAAGCATGGCCCTTCGGTACAGTCATTTCACTTAATAACCTTTCATGAGAAGAAGGTGATTATGAAATACGTTGGGCTTTGCCAAATGCTTTTTTAAAAACCACATGAAATAGTCCATGAGGTCACCTCTGATTCCTCTGTAAAGAAGGTCCCTCCTTTCTTCCCTAACTCATCCTATTCCACACCCTGTCCCGCACCCACCTCCTCTCCAATCCAGAGTTTAATTTTCCTTTCCAAAAGCAATGTACCTCAAGTTCCTATTCTTTGTCTTGTGTATTTTGGTTTCCTCTTTGATGTTCCCTTTTTCCAGGTTTCCTGTTGATACCAACATAGGTCTCAAGGGCTTCCTTTGGAAACAAATAAAGGAGAGATCAATCCAAAGCCTGTGGAAAGTGAGAGTCATGCAAAGGCAGCTATGGCACGCAGCAGGGCAGAGACCTGCTCACCCACCCTGCACTGCAAGCCTCCACCCTGGGAGGGCATCCTTGGAGCAGAAGCGGCACCCACCTCGCAGGGATCTGAGAATTGTCAGCGCTGAGTGATAAAAGGCTGAGTCATGGGCTGTCAATGCGCAGACTGCTCCTTTGCCTCTGCCTTGAGGGCGCGCAGTCCATTTTTTTATTGAATTGTTGGAATTTGATTCATTTCCTCTTTCCCCCTCTTTGCTCTCAGGTCTGGAATTCTGAGTTTATCTATAGGAGGGTTTCCAGGTCTGGGCCGGTCCCGAGGAGCCAAGATTGATGTCGTAGCTACATGAGCAGATGGTGGGTGGACCCCGAAATATCCCCTGCGGCTGGGCTTTGAGGACCCAGACCCAACGCCGCCCTCAGAAGGACGTTGTCATGATGTCGGTTGCCACTGATTCCGAATGTGTTTCGTGGCCAGTTCTTACCACTCAGCTTCTCCATCTGCCTCTCACAGCACTGGTGTGAGGGAAAAATGAATCAAGATGTAAAGTGGCTAAGTGATTAGAAATGACGGGATGAGTTCATTGGAACATCAGTCTTAAGGAGGTTTTTGCAAAGCCCTATGCAGAATTTCCCCACCTAAGCAGCTCCTCTGTTATTCAGCCAGGTCTCTGGTATCTCTGGGCACGCTGTATGCCAGCCCACGCATATTTTTACGTGGCGTTGTCTTCAGGCCTGAGATTTATGGCTGGGAAACCACAGACCGCCCCATCTCGGATGGTCCTTGTTGCAGAAAGCAGGCTTGTGCTCTGTAAACAGGTGGGACGCCAAATGGCACAGGAAGCAATTCATTGGTGGGGGATTGGCTTCCTCTGTTCTTTGAAACCATCCTGCGTGTTAGAGAATCTTGTGTTGAGCAGAGAGGTGTCTTGCTGAGGCTTGCTTCCGAGTGCTGGGAATTTGGCTTTTCTGCTTTGGAAGCCTGCGTTGGGATGTAGGTGTGTAGTGGAAGGAATGGGTGGAGGCTTCTCACTAATGGGGAAGGCATCTTTGAAATCGACTGAGGTGTGGATCTGGGATTCTGGGAAGCAAAGCACTGAACTTTGATGAGAAGATACTTTGATATCTGTGGTTGCAGAGAAAATATGATTCACCCTGGGATTCTGCATTGCAGTTAAATAAGCCTAAAAAGGCAAATAGAAAATCTGAAGAATTACCTAGAAACACATCTCGGTAGTTTTAGAAGAGCTCCCAAGGACATTCATTTCTTCCTAGTCACTATTTATTAAAATCTTCCGGATATTATCTCATTTTGGGTCATGTTCATGTAGCAGCTAAGAATGCAGGTCCTTGGTTTAGTGCTAAATCCGCCTCTTTTGAGCTGTAAACCCTTGAGAAAGCTACACTAAATCTCCCTGTGCCGCACTAATATCAACTGTGCAGTGGAGGATAATAATACTATGTATTTCATAAGGTTGTTTTAATGTTTAAATTAGGTTATAAGGCTTAATGTTAATTGACTGCTTTGGAGCCAAACATTGTTCTAAACTCTTTACAGTATTATTTTTATTGTCATCGTCATTATATCAATCCCAAGTATGATCTAGTATATTGTGTTATGTGGAGCCATACACAACTTTGATTCCACAAAGAAAGAAATTCAAAACTTAAGGAGGCATGAAAAAATACCCTGTTAAGTTTTTTTTTATCATCTTCTAGGGAGCCAGGCAAGACTGAAACTTAATTGCAAACTTTTGCTGTGCTTTTTAGCATTGCTAAAGGGTCAGGTAAATAAAGTCAAAATTAGCAACAGAATTAACCTGTAAAAGAGGGAAAAATGATGTAGGTATCAGGAGATATTGATTACAGTCTGAAATTACTTATTATCTATATGTATAACTTTGAATACATCATTTAATTTCACTAGACCTCAATTGAAAGACAAGTTTCAAAATAAAAAGAAATAATAAAAAACAGAGGCTGAATTAGGTGATAGCAAAGGTTCCTTTCACCTCTGTGATACTAAGTATACTCAATACCTGCCCTGTACAGAGCATCTATTTCTACAAGGTATCGTTGGTAGCCTAAGACTGGGTCATTGTCCTGTTTTGGAATGTGGCCACTGAACACAGAGATGTTGGTCACTTACATATTATTTATCCTTCGGCCTATATTAAGTCCATGGATGACTTTGTCCAGTTGGCATTCTCTTTCCCTTTAGACATCAGATTCTAGTAAACCAGCGAGGGACTCCTTGTACTGACCTGCATTTTAGCATAGCAAATACACTCAACGTGGAACTAGTGAGTCTTAAGATTGGATGTTTAAAAACTGCCTTAGAAACACAGAGTTAAAATGAAGATTATACTCTTAAAGTTCTGCAGCGGTAAGTCCTAAAGTTATATCTCCAAACTGTTTCATTTTAGGCACAATAAGGAATTTTATAAATAAATGAGAGATTGTTTAAAATAAAAAGAAAATCATGCTCAAGTCATATTGCTGATTGCAAGACAACTCTGGCAATGAGACAAATCCTTGAAATCTCAACAACTCGAAAATGTGCTGAGATTTTGCTTTCAATAGAACCTCATCAAAGAGGTCTTAGATATTCTGCTAGTCAATGGCATAAAATCATGAACCACAGAGTTCTCCAGCAGTGCACTGGACTAAACGTCTCTGACTGCTTGTCCTGTTTCAGAAGACTGGGCTTCCAAAAGCAGTGTGGTGCTGGTGAAGAGATGAAAGGCACAGGGTCCCTCCCCAATTTCTGCTCCTTTGAACCTGAGTGGGAAGAGAGAAGAAGCAAAGAAAAGTGATGCAACCTTGGAAAACCAGTGCTGTGCCAAGTTTTCTTCCATATGCTAACAATATTGACTTGTATGGCATAATCATGCCCAGATGCTCTAGTGACAGGGCAGCAGAAATTCCTGAGTTGTATAACTTAACATTTTTTTAAAAAAGAAAAAACAACAAAGAAAAAAGAAATCAGTCACATTGCTTTAGCATCTTGGGTCTTGCCCTGTTTCTGCCAGGGAAAGTTACAGTCTATCTATGCTCTTTTCTCTTAGACTGTACCTTAAAGACTGGTTTCAATTGGATAACATATTTTGAGAGAGACCCTGACACTTAGTATCCCAATCAGAAGGATAAGTAAGTTGCTTAGGATCTGGAAACCATCCCTATAAGTTATAGTTGAATTCTCTTAGGAAGGTTGCTTGGATAGAGAAGTAGAGAAATGGCAGATGCTTTCAAATATGTGAAGAGCTTCCTTGTTCTTTGTTTTTCTAGAAGGTAAAACAAATGAAATCTGAAAGGCAGATTCGACTCACCATATTGAAGCTCTTTCTAACAGTTAGAACATCATAGAAATGGGGCAAGTAATCTTATAAGGTGATAAGCTCCCTGTCATTGATGGGAAGCAGACAGAGGCCAGTTGAGTGTATGTCAGTAAAACTTTAGGTAAGATTTCCATTCTGCCTGGGAATTTGGAAGGAGGAAGAAAAAGCCACCAACTCAATCATGATTAGAGAACTGAATTGAAAATGGACTACCTGGGATTTTTGGAAACCAGTTACCTCTCTTAAAATCTCTAATGTGAGAAGGATGAAAGCATCTTAGATCTTCTTGAGGACAGAACAACTTAAAGAAGTCTACAGAAAGAAGTATTGTGTAGAGATAGATGTCCCAAATTGAGACAGCATCATTTGTGAACATGGTTATCCCTTTGGGTAGAGAGAATAATAATATTGGCTATTCATTTACCTCGCAGATATGTTGAGAAAATGTGTGACTTGGTGTTGTTAAAGAGCTTTGAATGACTGCTACGGTGAATGTGTCAATGCAAATGCTTTTCCAAGGTGATTATTTTGATCAGAATGTCATTCAGAATCAGTAGGCTACGCTCATGAAGCACTTGGGGAGAGTAATGTAGTTCTAATCTGTGATTGCCTGTCAAACATTAATAATAATAACAGTATATAGTATAATAAACAAATCACTTGGTTTTATGCCCTAATTTAAAATAATTTTGTTTTTTAGAAAAAGAAAACTTTGCTTACACTGAGGTCCAAGCTACTGTTCATAATTTCAAATGACTATGTGACATCAAGCCAGGCTATTTAAAGTTATATCAGGTCCTTTTATTTTTAGTTCATTTTGTAAAAAAAACCATATTTCCTGGTAGTATAGACAGCAAAAGCAAGACTATCACAAAAGTTGAATGTATGAAAACGACTGGTACTTGTTAGCACACTTTTTAGTGATTTCTTGGAGGACTGTAGTAGGGTTCTTAGACCGAATCCTGTGCTGCGTTGGGGTAAAGTCAAGGCTGGGTCTCCCCAGTGCACTGAGCACACTAACGGGCCAGGTGGTGGGGAAGCCTCATTAATCATCTCAGAATCAAGAATTCCTCTTAGCCATTTGACTTTGAATTCCCCATCTGCAGCTGAACCCTAACAAAGGCTGAATATGAACATAGAGTCAGTGCTTTACTGTGAGGTAGAAGAAAGTGACTTCTTACTTGGTAAAACCTCTGAAATCTATATATTGTCACCAATTATTCTTGCACTTATCAACCACAATATCAAATTGATTTTGTAATAAAACTTAAACCTCAAAGAACAACTAGATTCCAAAATATGAATCATATCTAGATAATGTAACAGGTCTATACATTAGTATCCATGCAGAAAAGTAAGAAAAAAAAAAAGTTTAAAAAACATATTAAAATTAGTGATGTCAGCACTCACAGCAATATTTAAAAAATAGAAAATAATTTGATGGGTGAATGAGTATTGATAGGTCAATGCCATGAAAAACCAACTCTGGATTGGTGGCTCTCAGTTCCGGTTTGAGGCTGCAGACGTAGAACTTGACTCTAGTCCCTCCTGGCAACTACAGTCTTAGTGACATTGTCCTGCTTAGGTCAACTTTTCTTTCATCCTTCTATTAAAAAGAAAGAAAAACAAACAACTTTTAGGCAAGTATTAATAAGAACACAAAATCATTCCAGGTTTGATTTTGGAGCTATATTTCATGGAAGTAAAGTATGTGATATAAAACAAAACTTCAGACTTCAGGAATTATTTTCTCGGTGTTTGCTCTCAGGGCTAATATTCCAGGCAAACAGAGCACTTAACTGAATGAGGAGTCAAAATTCTACGCAGATCCATTCCTTAGCAGCTGCACTGCCCCAAACAAATCACTTTGCCTTCCAGAGACTTGCATTTTCTCAGATATAAAATGATAGGCTGGATCTAGAGAGTTTCCTTAGATCAAGTTCTTTTGGAAACAGACTCAGAGAGAGAGAAATCTTAGTGCAGTGAGTTTAGTAGGGGGGTGTTTTAGGAACATCTGTGAAAGACTGAAGGACGCAGAGAAAAGTTGAACTGGAATTGATTTGCAAAAGGGTATTCAGTCGATTTCTACCAGCTCTAGAGCTGGGATGGAGATTCAGAATTGTCCTGAGCCCGGGCCGGTTTGACTCAGCGGTTAGAGCGTCGGCCTGCAGTCCAGAGAGACCCAGGTTCGGTTCCCGCTAAGGGCATGTAACTCGGTTGCAGTTTGTCCCCGGCCCTGGTTGGTCGAGCGGGTGGCAGCCACTCGATGTGTCCCTTTCACGTCGATGTTTCTTTCTCTCTCTCTTCCTCTCTCTCCCTTCCACTCTATCTGAACAAAAAATGGAAAAATGTCCTCGGGTGAGGATAAAAAAAAACAAAAACAAAACAGAATTGTCCTGAACCACATGGGTGTCAGCCTCTAGGCATTTGTATGTCACTTTGTCAAGTCTTGGGGGCTGCTCCTTAGGAAAAGCTGTGGCTTTGAGCAAGTGGACCTTGGAGCTGAGGGCAGTTTCTGGAGAAGAAGTAGGCTGTGAGTTGTCACCAGACAACATTTCCAGCAGTTTGTGAAATGAGTGACTGGGGAGGCTGGATCTGGGCTGTGTACCATGTCACCCACTGTGAGTCACAACATTGTTTTTGTTATCAAATTCTGTGATGATAAAGTGTTATGCATTCAGCGGTATCTTGGTACTCATGAAATTTATTCTCTTCTGTGTATACTGTTTCTTTCCCCACCTAAAATTCTAGAATGATTTTCTGCATTCTCGTGTCTATCTAGTTCTACAGTTTCTATTAGTCCTCCTGTAGGATAGATGAGCATTGCATGACCATTTCTTTTGTCTTTTCATGGAATATAAAAAAATCCATAAAATCATTATTGTAGAAGTCTCAGTGAGTTAGTTTCTTCCTTCAGCTTCTCTTACTACTGCTATTTTCAATCCTTATTTCTTCATTGGAAAGCTTCTTCCTACCTCCAATCCGTTGTTCCTCATCCTTCCAACCAACTTATAGCCAATAATTTGCCCGTTTACAGTGTAATATTCACGAACACATTTCTTTACCAAGAGAAAGTTTTCTTTTATCCATATTCAAAATCGTATGCCCTGGGGATCTTTGGATCTAAATGAGACCAAAGGTTAGAGTAATGGAAGGAAGTGTGAGTAGTGAGTCAGGGACTAGATTAGGAGGTGGGTAGGGAAAGTGGCATATGATTAAGAGATGATCATCACGGACCAGTTCATGATGTATGGTTATGAGAGCATGATGACCCAGCCTTGAATATCTGACTTAGGAAGTTACACGGGTGTCTGGACTTTTCAAAAAGTTTGCAAGCCATTGATCAGTATCTTAGGTAAGCTTATGCAATAAATGATGACAATGTCAAATGCAACTGAAACACATAAGGTAGGAGGAGGATGAAGAAAGTAAAAAAAAAAAAAATGCAGTAAAAGAAAAAGAAGGATAGTGGTTCTTCAAACCTCTAATGGTGCAGCCAACATATAAAGATTTTATTTTTTAAATGTGAACAATTTGCTATCTTTGACCCTATGGGAAGAATAAACAATAACAACAACAAAAGCCACAAGAATACCCATCATGGCCCCAGATTTATTCTACTTTGAGAAGGTTCCCTGAACCCCTTCTTGACAGCCACACATCCAATCAGTCATAGTCTTCCTTGGAGATTTTAATCATGGCACTTAGGACACTCTGTTATAGTTATTTATTTCATGCAAAAACAAAAAACAAACACCTGTTTAGGTCCTACTATGTGCCAGACATTAATCTAAATGATTTACAAATGATCATTTGTCTGATTCTCATTACAACTCTGTCAAGATGGTACTGTTATTTTGACCAATACAGATAAAGAAATGGAAGCATAGAGGGTTGAACACGTCCCCTGTGGTTTCATGGCTAGTAAGAGAAGGGCTAGGATACTAGCCCAGGGTCTGGCACCACAATACATGCCATGAGCCTCTGTGCTTTGCTAGCTTGTCTGTTATGCTCACTAGACTGTGCGAAGACACCCTACTTCTCATGGTCAAGACAGCTTTTTTGTTATAAAAATAATACTTGCCCATTGTAAAAATGAAATCAAAGCCTAAAATATACTGAAGAAAGAACAAGTTAGCTGGAGTCTCATTACCCTGAACTTGTAATAACCATCATTACAATTTTGGTTTTTATCCTTTTATGCATTTCTTTACTGTACCACCCAGCCACACTCATACGCAGATAATGAAATGGGTCCATATCATCTTCTTTTATCACAAACGTTCTCAGCCCTCTTTCTCCCAGAGTTGTCTGTCCTGGTAAGACTTGTTTAAAAGCCATGTGTGAAAACATCCATTTCTTTTTTTCTCTTATGGCCTCATAGTTCATTTATGTTAATGAAAATCATTGGTCATTCAAAAGTGTGATCATAGTAAATGTAATTGTTTGTATGTTGTTCTTCTGTATAATCTCTGCAACTTACTTGCCAAACCCTAATTCATTCTTTCTACTGGCTGTATGACACTTATTCCACCCACAGAGTAGAATCCCACATGCATTCAATATTCTAAGGCATTGCGTTGGTTTCTGGGCCTGGGCTATTGCAAATAATACAAGAACTATTGCTTTAACCCTGTATTTCTGACATTGTCCTGGCACAGTAGAACCTCCCCCACCCCGAATAAATATATATTGAATTAAAAAATAGAACATAAATTAGATTTTAGAAAAAGAGTAAACTAGTTTTTCCTTAACTTATGAAATGGGTGTGATCCAAAATGAATACTGAATAAATGAATTTGTAGTGAGAGATTTATAATTTAAATGTATAAGACGCGCTTACTATTAAAAAGCACCATGTGTTTTCAAAATTAAATAACTGCCCCCTTTTTTTTTTTTTTTTTTTTGACCAATGAACAATTAGTTTTTCATATAGAATATTGGCTTATAGTAGCCCACCTTGGGACACTGTTAAAACGTCGCTGTCTGCACACTATTCGTTCTTCAGAGGCCTTGTGCTTTGTGATCTGGTGCGTTTTCCAACCTCTTTTCCCGCTGCTGCTGTGTACAAAGTGCATGCTGTGCCCACACTAAGCTGCTTACGGTCACATAAACATAACAGATTCTTTCCAACAACTATTCCTGTGCATATGTCGACCCTCGGCTTAGAGTCACAGATCCATGACCACCGTTCCACTGTCCTTGCTGCTCACCTTGTCCTGGCCACCTCCTCTGCAGGTCGTCCTTGAGTCTCCTCTCCCTGCCACCCTCCTGCACAGTTAACTGTCATTCATTTGACCCCTTAGAATCTATCCTACACTAAAAGATGGTATTCAAAGCTTCTTTTTTGGCTTATCTCTATCACCTAAAGAATGTGATCTATTTTTTTAGAATTGCTTTGGAATCTGTCTTTTCTATCTCTTTCTCTAGTAGAGCCTTCATATTGAGCATATAGAAGAGGCTCAAAAGTATTGGTTGAATATGTGAAAATCAAAAAAATAAAAATGTTCTTCAGTGGAATCTTGAAAACTGTAACCTCTAATATTAAAAAACTCGTAGACACAGACAACGGTGTGGTGGGCACCAGAGGGAAAGCGGGGGGCGGGGCGGGGGGCGGCAGTAAAGGGTAAATGGGATCAGATATTAGCGACAGGAGATTTGACTTTGAGTGGTGGGCACACAATGCAATACACAGATGACGTATCATAGAAATGTATACTGAAACCTATATAATCTTATTAACCAATGTCACCACAATAAATTGATTTTAAAAAAACAACACCTCAGTGGCATTTTAGGAAAATAGTCTGGGAGCTCTGAGACTTTGCAGAGGGCACTTTCACGGAAAAGGAGGAGCAGGGACTCTGATCAGAAGTTGAGTAAATATCCTCTGAGGCCCCGACTATCCAGACCTTGACAAAAGAAAGGCTCTCCGAGGCCTGCCACAATTACTATAAGGAAGTCTCAGCTCAGATGATTCATACTCAAATATTTGCATGTCCTCTGGCTAAGAAAAATAACAGCCGTGACATTCCAGAGCCTTTAGGCATATAAGCTCTAGGGACTTTCCCAGTTATTTCTCCCTAAAAACTGGTAACTGAAGAGACTCTGGTTCCTAAAAGCAAGACGTGTGAAATGGGAAGTGAGGTCTGCTCAGAGTTCAGCGAGTATGCCCAAGCCAACAGGACCATTGTTAAAACTGAATGGCACTGCTTTGATATTTTGGTATTGCTGTTTTCTGTTCTCTAGCATAAGCTAGAAAGATGATGATGTGTGGTGAACCTTATGAATAAAGAAGGGCAAACT
This sequence comes from Molossus molossus, assembly GCF_014108415.1. Taxonomy (NCBI): domain Eukaryota; kingdom Metazoa; phylum Chordata; class Mammalia; order Chiroptera; family Molossidae; genus Molossus; species Molossus molossus. The sequence goes on from NW_023425403.1 coordinate 22,098,826, forward strand.
ACAAATATGTTATTCTCCCAAGTCCCCACAACAGGCTGATCTCACAGTCCTCTGACACCAGCAATCATTAAGCTCAGAGTCAACCTCAATCTCTCGGGTGGGTACTTTAAATGTATATCTCTCACAATAGCCTTGAAAATTCAACGTTATTTTTTTTCCATTTCATAGATATGAAAATGGAGGTTAAGAAAAGTTATTATCAATAATTAATATAGACAGGATTTGAACTCAGGCAATAGAGAAGGTGGCAATCTTCAGAGAATGATTTCAGAAATGCTCTGTAGAAACCTTTGCCTCTAAACATATAAACCTACTTCTTTATTACCTGAACATGCACAATTGCAGCTTTATTCTTGTGGTTTGAGATAATGCAGGCTTTCTATGTGGTTAATACAAACCTTTCCCAAATCTTCCAGTCCATTTACAATTCAATGTGGCTGAGTTTATCAAATCATTTCCAGAAAACAATTGTGATTAAGGAGCCTACAGTTTTTCTTTTTTTTCTTTCCCGTCTTCAAGCATGCCGTGACCTTAAAGCTTTGGGTAGCAACCCTTCACCAATCCGTTGGTAACCTTGCACCCAGACATTTCTCCTTAGGCCATAAGGATATAGTGTTCATATTTAATAAAATGTGTGTACTGTTTTAGGGCCTAAAGCCCCCCAAGAAGACTTTTTGAAAGCCTCCACACTGAAAGGCTCTGCAGTACTGGGAAATAACAAAGTATGTGAGAAAATGAATCAAGACCTCAGTGCCTCCCCCGTACGTCTTCCCTCTGTTTATTCCGTAGTAAGGTTATGTAAGATGGGCTGGTAGATGGAGCCCCAGGTTATGGTCCGGACTCTGGGAAATTGCTGTAGAAATGGTTCTAAGATACTATTCCTTACTTTTTTTGGTACTAACATATTTTGAACCTTAGTCACAATTCTTCCTTTCTGAACCACATCTGAAAAAATGCAGCCCAAGGAGAGTGATCTCTTCATTAGGCAGAGGGGTCTGTGGGTCCCACAGAGAAGCCCACGCAGCCAGATACGGCTAAAACTGTACCATCAGAAGGAGGCCACTACTAAGTATAAAGCAGGGCACCATGGCTTGCCCTTAGGGGGTGCTCAGTAACCCACATTTAGGGAGGTCTCCTAGTCCAAGGTACTCTCTTCACTTGATTCAAAATAAACACTTCCCCCCACTCTTTTTATTCTTCCATTACCCACTCCCTCCTTCTTTCTTCACGGAGGCTGACTCCGTACTGGTGACCTCCGTGTGCGCTGGAGATAGAGTGGTGGTCAGGAGAGGCAAGGTCTTTGCCTTATTCCAGTGCGGGGAGCAGATAATGAACCAAAACAGGCAACTAAAGCAGCGAGAGGAAACAGCGCTGCGATGGAACCGAGAGACACGAACCACGTGTGCTCAGGTCGTCTCAGGAAGCCTCTCAGGCCGACCTGAGGACGAAAGGAAAAGAGGGGTCTAGGCAGACAGAACAAAAAGTAAAGGGTCCAAGAGGTGGGAATGAGCCTAGCGTGTTTCTGAATTTTAAATTAAAAGGTAAAGTCTTTGTGGGCTCAAGGAACAAAGCAAAGCTATTCAAGAGACTGGCAAGGTGCCCAGGTCAAATTTTGTAGAAGTTTGTAGACCATCGTAGGAACAAGAGTTGATTCTAAATGCAATGGGACATCAGGGGGATCTTAGCGTGATCCAGATGGACGTTGTAAAGAGCACTAAGGATGCTGTGTGACCAGTGTGGTACCAGGGACAGTGACTGTGAGTCATGGCGGTGTCCAGGTAAGGCATGATGGCAGTCAGACTAAGGTGGCTTCATTGAAGACAGAGATGGTTGGACTTGTGAAACATTTATGAGGTAAAGCTACAGGGCTTAGGTGGACTTAAAGTTCTTTTGCCTTGGAATAAGGATGATGTGGACTTAGCTTTCTACTTACATGTAATTGATTTGTTCCATCCCTGCCCCAGAATCCAATTTTGATTAAGAGAAGAATCTTGATCAGAGTAGCTGAAGAATCAAAGGGACTTATAGCTAAATAAATAAATAAATAAACAAACCAACAAACATACATCGTTGAAACAGTAAAGAAAGGGAAACCTGAGCTGTCAAAAAGACATCCGCTATTACAAGCAGTATGAGAGGCCAAGCCTGCATAGCTTTGCAATCTTTGAAGTCTATTTTCTGAGAGTGTGGGAGCTGGAAAGATCTATAGGTATCACCTAGGCCATTCATCGTCTCAGAAATGAGAAGACGTAGGAAAGGAGATTGAAATGCCTCACCCGGGGTCACCGATCTAGTTACAGCCTGACCAAGTTTAGAGCTCTTGTCTCCAGATTCTCAGGACTATTCTTTCTTATTACTTTTTAGTATATAACCTAATTTGCCGCTAATAGGCTTCCAATACACAGTGCCTGAAATGTAAAGATTTCTCATGGTTTGCCTTGAGGCATCAAATGTCTCATTTGAAATTTTAGGACAAGTGTAACACATCATTAGAATTACTCTCACTTGTTCTATCCCTTTAACGTGAGTTTCTGTGAAGTGAAGGCTGTCTTCTACAGAAGAAGAGAAGAGAGGGGAGTAAATGAGGGAGGCATGGAGGACGGTGGGGGAGGAGTACCACGTGGAAGAGTTCATAATGTCTTTGCCTTGGACCCAGCTACATGTAGCTGTTACCTTCTGGTCTGACACCCTTGGACATTAATCATCTTTTTTCATTTTTGTTGAAAATGTGTGGAAATGTTAGCCTGGTCCCCTTCTCCTTTATGTAACCTTGTCTAAATTCTTTATTTTGGTTGAGATAGGTAGTTCTGCTATCTTAACCTGGTTTATGCCATACAATCATATAATATTCTGTGATTCTAAAATGTGTTTGGTAAGTGCTAACATATCCATGCTCATCATGAAGGCTAGTCATTGAAACCTCTCTGTGGATACTAAGGGGATGGTGGGAAATCATGCGATGAGGGGGATTTCTCTGGATTCTTTTCTTAGACAATTTGGACTCTCTTCTGAAATCTGGTACTGATTTAATGAGATCTTGGAAAAACTTTATTCTCAGTAAGGCCCCAACTTCAGGAAAATAGCAAAAAGACCTGATACTTTATGAGACATTTTTTCATCCTTAAATGCAGAGGCACTTTATAAATATATAGGTGCTGTCATTCTACAGTGAAATCTTTATTACCTGGTGAAATTATACTTTGACAAGTACAAACATGACTGGGTGCCCAGTCTACTCTCCAGAGGATGTTCTTGTTCAAGCTTGTTAGCATCTCAGGCACTAAGCAACTCATACCAGTTTCCTCATTTGACTTCAAGTCTCTAGGAGCCTTGGAAGCTCAGCCTTGTCAAAGGAGCTTCCGATCAGAACTCAGATCTACCAAAGAATGGAGAAATGAGAGAAAGTTAGACCCCTGATGAAGTAGATGAAAAAGTCAAATCCACCTCCAGTTTGAGTGACTGGCATAGAGAGATGGCAGCCAGATAGCTGTCATTTTGCAGAGTCATGTTTCAAAGAGAAGACTAGAAGCCTTTGTTTTTACCCCCTTGCAATGATTCCCATGTGCTCTGGTTCTCCTGCCCTAAGCAGTCTACCTGGATTTGTCAAGTTAGAAAGCAAAAAGAAAGATGAATGTGCATCCTGGCTTCTTACTCAATAAAAAGGACACAGACAATTCAAACAGTATTCTAATAGTAACCATAAAACCAAATTCATCACTTTCTCTCCTGCGTCCCTAAGCCCCACGCGCTCACCTTACCTCTTTACTTCCCAGAGTTAAAAACTGATGAGAATAAGCATCTTTGTCAATAATATACTTTCAATACGATAGTGTAGATTTTAAAAGGTAATGGAATTGGATAGACCACATATAAAAGAAGTCCACGTATGGTATGGGAGACCAGGTACTAGCTCTTGCTAGACAACCATCCAGGAAGTCACATAACTCTTAGTGTTGTGTTATGTCTGTTAAATGGGATGACAATGGCAATAAGTGACATTTAATTAGGACTCTATGTGTTAGACACTCTACTAAGAGATTTACATGCCTTACCTAATTTAATCTTCCAACCAATCTATGGAATGGGCATTTCCCAAAGAAAATGAGCTTCAGTAATTTTTCTGTGGTCACAGCCGAGATACAGTAGAGTGAGATCCTAAGCCAGGCCACCTGTCTCTGGAGTTGTCCTCATCCGGTCTTTGGAGGTTGAATGAAATACCATTTATCAGCATGGAAGTAAAAAATACTCTAGATATAAAAAAGTTTTATTTATAATTTCTAATTTAAAAATAGATTATAATCTTAATAAGGACCATCTTATCTAAACTTTTGCTTGGTGAGGTCTGAGGTAGTGGCTTTCAGAATTTAGGCAGAAATGATTTCCAAAAAAGTGGACATTTCTCCTTTCCGTCTGTTGCTGGGAGTAGGATGGAGGTGTTTCTAGGACCTCTGCCGTAGGAGTAGGTGTATGAGCGACAGAAAGTGAGAGCACATAGCACTGCCACACAGCGCTAACAGATTAATTGGTACTGAATGCAATATGCAGGTCCTATGATTTCATAGTGTGCAACATTTAAAACAATACATGTGCCTGCCGACATGCACATACACACACACACACACACACACTCTCTCTCTCTCTCCTTTTGTCCTACTTTGGGCTGTCATCTGCTTAGACTGGCTTAATGATAGGGGTGATTCTGGCCCAATTCAACCCTTCTTAAACTGAAAAGTACTAGGATCAGCCAGTGTGGCTCAATGGTTGAGCGTCGACCCATGCACCAAGAGGTCATCAGTTCGATTCCTGATCAGGGCACATGGCCAGGTTGTAGAGCAAATCCCCAGTGGGGGGCATGCAGGAGGCAGCCAATCGATGTTCTCTCTAGTAGATGTTTCTATCTCTCTCTCCCTCTTTTTTCCTCTCTCTCTCAAATCAATAAAAGAAAAAAAAATTTTTTATACAAAAGTATTAGGACAGTACAGTACCTGCCAAATCCTGGAGAAAAAAATACCTCTTTCTCTGCCTCATCTCTTTATGACTGTCTTATAGGAATGCCATTTCTATATCCCTTTGGTAACCAGACTTGATTTTTGTATTGCTAGAGTGCTATAAAATTGGTGTGAAGACATACCTCCTTCCAGCAAAGGAAGTTCTGGGGAAGCAGGAATAGAATTATTTAAAGGAAGGTATCTATACCACGGAAGTAGGCTGAGTGTGCCAGCCAACAAGCTGGGCACTTTGCATCTATTGTCTCAGATAATCCTCATCACAAACCCCTGAATTGGGTATTGTTATCTCCTTATCACAAAGATTGAGGAGTTTAAGAACTTTTTAAAGTAATTCAGAGAATAAATTTCAGAGCTGGGATTCTAACTCAGTTTCTTAGACTATATACCCTGTACTTCATCAGCTATCATAGGGGTCAGCTAGCCCCAACCAATAGACCAAATCTGACCTGCTGCCTGGTTTTGTAAATAATGTCTTACTGGGACAGAGCCATGCTCGTTTCTTTACCAGTTGGCTGTGGCTACTAGGATATTTTGCACTACAATATCCTAGTTGATTAAGTGCAACAGAAATCATGGGACCTGCAAAGCCTAAACTACTGACCGTTTGGCCCTATATAAAAAAAGTTCACCAACCCCTGGACAAACATGATACATCCCGCTCAGGTCATTAATCTCAGTGTATCTACGTTTTTACACGAATCTCCCAAATCTGACGGGTATAGGTGTGTAGATTTCCTGTCTTAAGCCCTGCTTCCTCAGTATATATTTGTTTTGTTCCAGGAGGCATGAAGAAACCTGAATTCTAAACAAATCCCTAATAATGAGTCATGATTAAAAGGATTCTACTCCATTTTATATTTCCGAAACAAGTTTCTTTCAAAGAAATTTAAGTATTTCCTAAACCTATTTGTTTAGCAGGCAGATGGAAAACCAGCATCCTTTGGCAGAGAGGAGAGATGAGTTATTCACTCGGGAGAAGTAAGACACCAGCCCGCTCAGGGGTAAAACCCCTGTTCTGTCATCCACGATTATACCCCGTAGTGCAAGACCATACAAATGAGGTCTTCAGCCAGCAGGTCTTCAACCTCTTAGATTTCTGAAGCATGTTGGAGGTTCTGCATGTCCTGCGGGTTTTGAGGCCCGAGGATCAAACCAGAAGTGTAGCAACACAATTAGAACTGCCTTTACTCCTGCCTACTTGCCCAAACCACACAGGCATGGGCAAGGTGATTTGGCTGATCTCATTTGTTTATTGTTTGTGTCCTTTCTCAGGTAGTGATAGAGGTGCTATAATCTCAGTTTTTAAACTGAACCATATTACAATATTAGAAAATAAATGAAGGAAAGGTGAAGACATTTTTAAAGGAAACTTGTGACTTCCAACTTGCAAATATAGAAGTATGTCTGAATTAGTGAATAAACTATAACAACATATTTTTTTAAAGGTGCCATTTTAGTTATAGTAGCTTATGTAATTCCAAATAAAGTAATTTATGCTATGTAAAAGTAAGGGCCTATGTGAATGAATGTATAAAACACTAGTATATCCATTTAATATAAAAAATGCTTGAAAATAATATATGCTATGTGCACATCTGCTTTGCGATTTTTAATGCCATTTGTTTTCTTATAATCCTCCCCTATGTTTTATTTATTAATGATATCAAAGACTGTTTCAGTCAAGTCCATTTCTAAGCCACTTGAGCTCATGTTCATGTATAGGATGTTTTTGTGTGTTAGGGATCCAGAAATGTGTACACCCTGGAGCAGAGTCAAAAATCTCTAAATTAACAGAATGGGAGAAAAAAAATCATTATAAACCATATATCTGATAAGGAGTTAATATCCAAAATAAGAAAGGAACTCCTACAACACAGTAGCAAAACAGACAAACAAACCAACAAAAACAACAACAAATAACCAGATTTAAAACCTGGCAAAGAACATAAATAGAAATTTCTCTAAAGACATACACAGAGCCAGTGGGTACATGAAAATATGCTTAACATCAGTGGTCATCAGGGAAATGCAAATCAAAACCACAACCTTATGCCTGATAGAATAGTTATTATAAAATTTTTTTTTAAAGTACTGGTGGGGATGAAGAGAAATCAGAACCCCTGTGCACTGTGCGTAGAAATGTAAATTTGTAAATTAGTGCATTCACTATGGAAAACAGTATGGAGGTTCCTCAAAAAAATTAAAAATAGAGCTGTCATATGACCTAGAAATTCCACTTTTATTTACTTATTTACTCAAAAGGACTGAAGTCAGGGTCTTGAAGAGATACTTGTACTGCCATTTTTATTGTAGCATTATTTACAATAGTCAAGATATGGAAGCAACCTAAGCATCCATCAACAGATAACTGGATAAAGAAAACAGTACAATGGAATATTATTCAGCCTTTAAAAGACAACAAATCCTGCTGTATGTGATAACATGAATGAACCTTGAAGACATGCTGTATGAAACAAGCCAATTCACAGAAGCACAGATACTGTATGATTCCACTTGTATGAGAAATCTCTGAAGCAGAGAGGAGGCTAGTGGTTTTTAGGGAGTGAGGGGAGTAGAAAATGGAGAGTTGCTGTTCAGTGAATAGAAAGTTTTAATTATACAAGATAAATAACTTTTAGAGATTTGCTGTACAACCTTGTGTCCATAGTTAACAACACTGTATTGAACATTTTAAAATCGATAGGGCAGATTTCATGTTAAGTGTTCTACCACAACAAAAAAAATATCTAAGTTAAGTAAAAGTCTGCTTCGAAGCAGCCAAAGTAGCTGTAAGAAAACTCATGCTCTATTAATGGTAATTTTAATAAACACACCTAGTTTCCCAGAATACAACAAATTGAATATCAGAAATGAAAAGTGAAAACAAGACTAGTCATCACAAGAGCTAAGATTTGTTGACGATTTACGTTGTGCTAGGCAATGGTCTAAATCTTTTGCCAGCATTTTGTCTTGACAACAACCCAATAAGTGTGGTACTGTTGTTGCTCCTTGAAACATGGAAACGAATCTGCAGGAAGTGGAAGTGACTGACCGAGTCTGCGCAGATGATATGCAGCAGAGGGGAAGCAGGCCATGCCTACTGCCTCCCCACAAAAGACCACTCCCACTTCCTTGCTTCTTGATGAGGTTGTTAAATGACTAATGTCCCTGGATGACCTTAGAAGGTTAGCTTATGTTTCCTTTACCATATTTGAGAATACAGGTAAATATTGGTGCATGTTAGAAATAGTTCCCTTACCTATGGTTTCATAAAGTAGATTTATCTTTTTAAAAGCAAACAAGCATCTGTTTTCTAGAAAACCTGACCTGCATTACTTCATCCCCTAACAATCACTGAGGTGTTACCACTGTGCATTTCAGTGTAGAGGGGCTTAGATTCCAACAGCGGGCATTGCAGTTATACAGGGCAGGCTTGGAAGATTAATGAATACTAATGGATGGTGATGAGATCTGTAAGAATAAAAGAAAAAAAAAGTTGTCTTCTGAAAGTGTTTCTGAAATACCCTACCACACCACTTTGAGGTTGTAGACAGGCATGATAGTTTTACAATGCCAAAATAATCTCTTCTGAAGAGAAAAAGTTCAGTCAACCATTTAAACTTCCTGATACTGCAGACCCAGTCACATATCACTTTAAAATTATTTTGACATCTTGTTTTGGCTATCTGTAAATATATCTTCCAAATAAAAACCTCAGAAAATGTCTTAAAGAAAAGTATGCAATTAGATTTGGTTTAACTTACTCTCTGCTTTTATTTTGCATTTTTATTCCAATTTGTTAAATCTTTGTGGTCATTAATGCTTGCTAGATAATAATATTCCATTTATTTTCTAATGATATATGAAGTTCAGGATCAGGGCTATTCAATATTTTTACATCTTCACCTTTAGAAACCTAGTATAAAGTTTTACATAGACTAGCAAATGTTTGCCGTTCATAATAGAAATTCAAAGAGTACTCTAGTTTGTTTATGCATTTGCTAATGGTCTTCCCTGCTATGAACTTTAGAAATGCTCAGTGAATAGGCTTAGAGCATGACATACACACAGCCTTAATGACCTAACAGGCGGATTTGCAGAGAAATAACCTTGCAAACTTATGTCAGCCAGAAGAGGGGGGATGGTAGCAGTGAATCTGTTTGTACGACTTGATGCGCAATCATAATGATTAAGAGGCTTTTATGAGAAATCTTTAACCATCCCATGAAAGCTGTGCTTGCCAAAGATAAACAGATTTCTGCTTTTCAGAAAATTTGTTTAGGCTCTAGTTGTGTATATGTAAGAGATTGTTTGTTGAAAAGTTTAACCGTCGTTTTGTGCTATATCAAATGTCACCCTGTTCCAAGTTCACTTTTCTGATGTCATCAAATTCTATAAAATGTGATTTAAAGAACTTAATCGAGGTCAAAACGCGTCCATTATAGGCAGTCTGCAGAGCATGAAATAGTAGTTCAAAAAATGCTCAGACTTTTCATGTAGAAGCTGCCTGGCCATGGAGACCTTTATGGGAAGGTCGCTGCAATGTTCAGGAATTCCTTCAGTGCATCATAGTTTAGCATCTAAAGCCTGAAAACACCACAATTACTAAAGGAACTTGAAAACACACTTGTCAGGCACCTCCTCAAACCGTATGGAGGTGGAATTCATGCAGATGGAATTATCTCCACTCTAACTGCCCACAGCTGGGTTTGGCAGCGGCAAGACTTCTGTGTACCTTCCTCGTTTCAGGGCGCCCCTTCGATGCACTTTGAAATCATAGCAGAGAGAGCGCATCTTATCCCGTAGAAAACGCCACAAATCTCATCTGACCATTCAAAATACAAACACAGCTTAGATTGTTGTCAGACATTGAATTAGTAGACACCTAAATTTATTAGACAATTGATTCTGCTGCTGATCTAGAAGGAGGAATGCTCTGAGACCCTGTTTCTGCTAGTGGTCTGCCGGGGACACCTTTCTAGCTTGTTCCATATTCGAGGAGCTCGCCCACCATAATGTCAGTGCTCTAGCCGCCATGTATTTAATTGGCCAGCCCTACGATTTGGCCTCTCCATTATTTCCTCAGCTGTGACATAGATATTAGCTCTGCTGACATCCATGTTGATGAAGGTCTATAGTTATCTACATCCCAACTACACGGGAAAGGGAAGTGGACGGGAAAGGCAGAAAATACCCGTTTAGTTGTAACTGCAGGTGTTATCCTTGCTCCGGGTGGTGCAAGCACTATTTGAGTTGAGGGAATAGTTAGATCGTGTCCTTTCCATTGGCTGGAAGCACCTGGTGAAGAAAAGCTTGATTCTCATAGTCTGAAAGTAGCCTGCAAAGTGATCCGCAGAGGACTTGGTTTTGGATACTTCGTGTGTGAGTGGTGGCCCCATGGTTGTCCTGTCTCTGGTTTCGGAGTTCCAAACACGTGAGGGAAATCCAGACTGCCGTGGCCACTGCTTAAAGTCATTAGGAACTGAAGGTCTCAACTGTTTCTTTGTTATTGTTGTTAATCCTCACCGGAGGATATTTTTTTCATTAATTTTTAGATAGGGTGGAAGGGAAGGAGAGAGCAGGAGGGAGAGAAAAACATTGATGTGAGAGAGAAACATTGGTTGGTGGCCTCCCGTGCAACCTGGACCAGGCCAAGGATCGAACCTGCAACCTAGATACATACCCTTGACTGGGAATCAAACCTGAGACCCTTTGATCTGTGGGCAACACTCTCTAACTGCTGAGTCAAACCAGCCAGGGTGAACCTCAACTGTTCTTACAAAAGAAGGTGGAGTCAGGGGCCTAAGTGCATTTTCAAACAAGTACAGTATATATTTTCACTACATTCCAATATAGGAGTGTTTCAACATATAAGTTAAGATTCCATGAAAAGTAACATATTCACATGGCAAACTCAAACAGTATGGAAGTATATATATTTGACATGGAAAATTAAAATATTTCTCCTAATCTTACCCTTTATTCTTTCCCTTTAATTCTATTGTCCTGTAGAAAGCACCATTAACATCTGTTATGCGCGTGTTCCGAAATATTTGAGTAGTCACAGCATGCGTATATGCGGAGATGATAGCTATAGCTAGAGAGCCGCTCACTGGAGCCCTTGCATGGAGATAGGACAGTTCTTCAAAGAGCGTCTCTTCTCTTAAGCGAACACTGGGGGAATTCTCTGGAAAAAAATCATATTTAGCTTAATCTGTTCTCCATTTAATTAACATAAACTGTGACAGACCTTTTCCCCTTTGAATAAATGAATGATCCACCTGTAATTTAGTGTTATTTTACATGTGCTTCTCTCTCTTTCTGGAGGCCCCAGTTTTGATAGGATAGGAACTCTGCAGGGTTGCATATGATCCCCAGGTGCCAACATTTTCCAAGACATATTAAGAGAGTTCATTGTCAACTCACAAGCACCTCATTTAGCAAATTGATCCAGGCAGCCCGGATTCCTGTGCTCTTCATAGTAACGAAATTCTGGTAGTCATAGAACTGAACTCGCCTTTAGTTTCACATACTTGTTGATTTTCTCTGTTTTTAAAACACAAAGATCTGCAGGCAAGGTTTCTGATAAAAACTGGTTTTCATAGTCTGCCTTAAATAAATTGAGGAAGGTTAGACAAAACAGTATTTGCAAGATTTCATGCTGAGAGGGTGATGAGGGTAATGGGTGAAATTAATGAGTCTGAAGTGGTTGTGACTAAAAGTTGTTTTTAAAATGTCATTTTCTCAAAGAGCACAGAAACTGGAAACTCAACAAGCATGACTATAGGAAGGTCTTTTCAAAGAAAGTTCGTGGGCATTCTCACTGATACACATTTGGCTTTTAAGGCTCACACCTAAGCTGCGGTCTTGTACATCTGCTTTCATTTTTTCCTTTTAATGATCTCTACACAGCTCATCTTAATTCCAAGAATCAACTCCATTCTCATATTTACCTAGACATTCTCTTTAAGCCCCTTCCAGAGGGTTTTTCCCCCCAATCTTACTTCCATCTGTTTCCTGATTCTTTCAGAAAAACCTCATCTCCCATGACTTTCTGGTCTGTTCCATCTTATCTCTCCTCTCTTGACCATAAAATAAAATTTGTCATGAATAAAGGTAAGTGTCTGGATGTCCCTAGAAATGTTTTAAAGTGGCACAAAGAAACCAACGCCATTCCTCTTTGAATTTGCTTTAATGTCTACTCAAATATCTGCCTTTATCTTTTCATCCCTCTAGAGTGAAATTTCCTTAGATTTATTTTTCCAGTCAAAATATGGATTTTTCTGCATTGTTCATGATGAATGATGTTTTTTCTGTTTTTTAAAAAATGTATCTATGTACTCCAAAACCACAATGAATTACATTTATAGGCAGAAAAAAACAACTTCATGGCTGGTTACATAAATTTTATAGTGTGTTTTGAAATTCTCACTATAATATCAATATCATTTTATGCCTTAATGTAGTATATGTATAGATTTTGGCTATATAGTAGGTGAAATAGGTTTCTGTGTTAGTCTAGACCAAGACGCAACCACTCTATACCATATCTTTTAAGGGAATATGTATTCCAAGGTAAAATCAATTAATTTAAAAGTCATATTTTACATAAGTCCAGTTCACATGTTGCATTGCTTCCATTTTCCCAACAATGATTAATTTGGGGGGATTGGGAAAGGAAAAATAATGATTCACCAAAGGCCACCAGACTTTTAGAGCAAGATCCAAATCTTGGGCATCTTTGTATCCTCGTAGATATACTTAGTAGGTGCTCAGTAACTCTATAAGATAAATGAGTTCAAGAGCAAATGAAGTGAGCATCAAAGACATTGGCTTCCTCTGCTCTGAATTAGCCCTGCGAGTGGGACCGCCTCCTGCAAGCTTGTTGAAAAGGAGCCACTGGCTCCCTGCATTCACCTTTTATATTTAAAGGGGTCACCAAGGTACATTAGTGCATGTCTCTAGGTATTTTATCATTATATATTTTTAATAGTTTTCCCATTTTTTTATTATTTAATTAATTAATTTTTGTCACAGATGTTTCTTCTTTTTTCCCCATATCTTTATTCTAAAGATATGTTATGATTCAGAATCCCACTGATTTGCTTCTGTGTTTCATCTATTTTTTTCTCTATATCATAATTTTATTTTCAAATATATTGATTTCTGCATTTTATTTTATTTTTTATCTTTATTGTTGAATTATTACAGATGTTCCTCATTTTTTCCCCATTGACCCCCTCCTCCCCACTCCTGCCCCCCTCCTGCCTTTCCCCACACTGTTGTCTGTGTCCATTGGTTATGCATATATGCATATAAGTTCTTTGGTTTATTTCTTCCCACCCCCCAACCACACTTCCCTTTGAGATTTGTCAGTCTAGCAACCAATTGGTACTTCTTAATCCCTTCCCCTTTTTCATGCATTCCCCCAACCCACCTCCCATCTGGCAACCAACAAAATGTTCTCTATATCTATAAGAATGTTTCTGTTCTGCTTGTTTATTTTGTTTGTAGATTCCATTGTCGACAGATATGCATTCATTGCCATTTTGTTTGTTCATATTTTTATCTTTTTCTTCAAGAAGACCCTTCAACATTTCATATAATAATAGTTTGGTGGTGATGAACTCCTTTAGCTTTTCCTTGTCTGGGAAACTCTTTATATGGCCATCGATTTTATATTTTTATTTTTATCTTTATTTATTTATTTTTTTAAATCTTTATTGTTGAATGTAAAATGTATCACAGATATTCCACATTTTTCCCCCATTGACCCCCTCCTTCCCACTCCTGCCCCCCTCCCGCCTTTTCCCACACTATTGTCTGTGTCCATTGGTTATGCATATAAGTTCTTTGGTTTATTTCTTCCCACCCCCCAACCCCTTTCCCTTTGAGGTTCATCAGTCTAGCAATGAATTTGTGCTTCTTAATCCTTTCACCTTTTTCACCCATTCCCCCAACCCCCCTCCCATCTGGCAACCAACAAAATGTTCTCTGTATCTATGAGAATGTTTCTGTTCTACCTGTTCATTTTGTTATAGATTCCATTGTTGATAGATATGTATTCATTGCCATTTTGTTTGTTCATATATTTTATCTTTTTCTTCAAAAAGACCCTTCATCATTTCATATAATAATGGTTTGGTGGTGATGAACTCCTTTAACTTTTTCTTGTCTGGGAAAGTCTTTATATGGCCATCGAATGACAGTTTTGCAGGATAGAGTAATCTTGGTTGTAGGTTCTTGCTTTTCATCACTCTGAATATTTCTTGCCACTCCCTTCTGGCCTGCAAAGTTTCTTTTGAGAAATCAGCTGACAGCCTGATGGGAACTCCCTTGTAGGTAACTAGCTGCCTTTCTCGTGCTGCTTTTAAGATTCTCTCTTTGTCTTGAACCTTTTGCATTTTGATGACGATGTGTCTTGGTGTGGGCCTCTTGGGTTTCATCTTATTTGGGACTCTCTGTGCTTCCTGGATTTGTATGTCTGTTTCCTTCACCAAGTTAGGAAAGTTTTCTGCCAATATTGTTTCAAATAGGTTTTCGATTTCTTATTGTCACTCTCCTCCTTCCGGCACCCCCAAGATGCGAATGTTGGCACGCTTGAGGTTGTCCCAGAGGCTCCTTACACTATCCGCATTTTTTTGGATACTTTTTTCTTTTTGCTGTTCTGATTGGGTGTTTTTTGCTTCCTTATATTCCAAATCAATGCTTTGCTTCTTGGCTTTACCTACTCTTCTATTGAATCTGTATAAATTATTCTTTATTTCAGTTAATGCCTCCCTCATTTCTGACTGTGCATCCGTCATTTCTGACTGGTCCTTTTTTATGCTCTTGAGGCCCTCACTAAGTTTGCTAAGGTTCTCATTAAGTTCATTGAACATCCTTATAAGCAGTGTTTTGAATTCAGCATCTGTTAGGTTGCTTATCTCCATTTTGCTTAGTTCTTTTCCTGGGGTTTTGTTCTGTTCTTTCATTTGGGACCTGTTTCTTTGTCTCCTCATTTTGGCTGCCTCCCTGTGTTTGTTTCTGTGTATTACTTAATGAGTGGTATGGGGCTAGCTGAGACCAGATGCTGCTTGTTTGAAAGAATTTAGGAAAACCTGAAGCAGGATCCAAGACAGGCCAATCCTATTGTTAAGCAAGTGGCAACAGCTTGGGTGGGCCTGAAAGTTGGGTGGGGTGGGGCGGGGCCTCAGGGAGTCACCAAGGCGGGGCTACCAGTGTGAGCCAGGTTGCTGGAGTCCCATATATGGCGGCTGTCTGCCGCCCCAGGGAAGGGCTCACCAAAGGAACAAAGGCCTCTGACAGCACGTTTGTACCGAAGAAAGCCCCCCTCCAGCCCTCGCTCCAGTGCCAAACAGCTCAGTTCTTCCCTGTATGTCTCTGGCGCCCCTCGAGCTGCCTCCCCTCCAAGCTTAGAGGGAGAGAGTCCGATAAGTCCGTGCGCGGGCCCTTTAAGGAGCCGCCTGGGGCTCCAGCCGCCTCAGCCTCCCTGAGTCTCAGTTCCCGCTGGTTTTTCCAGCCAGAAGTTATGGGGACTCTCTTCCTGGCACTAGCACCCTTAGTTGGGCGCCTGGTGTGGGACAGGGACCCCCTCAGTCCTCAGGAAGGACCTTTCCAGCCTAGGTGTCCTCCTGATTTTTATCCACCACACGTGGGTGTGGGACCAGCCTGTCCCCTCCGCCCTCCTACCAGTCTGGATGTGGCTGCTGCTTTAATTCCATAGTGTAGGACTTCATTCAGCTGATTTCAGGCGGTTTTGAATGCTGGTTGTTCTGTAGTTTAGTTGTAACTTTGATGTGGTTGTGGGAGGACACGGTACTGTGGTTACCTACCTGCCATCCTGACCGGAAGTCTGTGTTTCATCTTTTAATGAATCTGCATCTCTAGGGATAGGACATATCTTGGCAGACCACATAAATATGCAAATTTCTCATCTGCCCCTGAACACTCTATCCTTATGGAAATCATTGAACTTATGATTAATTTTCTTTAAAAAATTCATTCTCCTGATTCTGATACCAGAACTTTCCAATTTATAGTAGGGAACTGTTTGCACAGACAGGAAAGAGAAGAACAAGAGAACTGGTACAGCGCAAGGAGTATTTGAGGTACAACACACATGGTAAGCATGCAGGAGCGCTCCTTATCATTTTTTATGTCTCCTTGCAATTATTTTGGAAACTTTATAGATATTTCTAGGTAACCAGGGCTAGAGTGAGACGTAGGACAAGGTATTCAACATATAAGAAGAATAAGAGACCCAGATTCTCCAAATGGTACATTTGAGTAAAGTGCTCTTCATAGGAGAAACAGGCAGCTTTCGGAGGAAGCAAGGGATGGACAGGTAAGCCCTGGCCGGTTTGGCTCAGCGGTTAGAGCGTCAGCCTGCGGTCCTGAGAGACCCGGGTTCGGTTCCCGCTAAGGGCGCGTACCTCGGTTGCAGTTTGTCCCTGGCCCTGGTCGGTTGTGCGGGTGGCAGCCACTCGATGTGTTCCTTTCACATCGATGTTTCTCTCTCTCTCTGTTCCTCTCTCTCCCTCCCACTCTACCTGAACAAAAAATGGAAAAATGTCCTCTGGTGAGGATAAAAAAAAAAAAAAAAAAAAAGATGGACAGGTAAGCCTTGGTGTCCAGCAGCCAGTCACACATGAAGCTCTAATTAGGGGTCTTTCCTGACCCCTGAACTGACTCTATGGTAGGCTGCGGGCAAAGGCTCTGGCAGGCCTGTTGGGCACATGTTGGCTTTCCTCGTTAGCCATCCCCTTCCAATTCTCTGCCTTCTCGTAACCCGACTGCTTGCAGTGACAGGGCTAAGGCTGTCAAGATGCACAATTGATTTCGGAACTGATGGTACGAGCAGATATTCTCCCCTTTTGTGGGAGTCTGCTTGAATGGACACATCTTCTCCCTCCAGGGTTTGAAGGAAATGGGATGGAGCATTTTGGCAGAGAAGATGGAGGGCGTGGGCAGCAGCTCTTCCCTTCCTTGGGAGAAACCAGATTTCAAAGGATTTCAAAATGTGCCCTAAGTAGTCCCTGCTCACCAGCCTCTCTCCTTTCCCAATCCTGCTGTGTGATTGCAGGGGACTCCGAAAGTAAACAAGGCCATAAACAAACTGAATAATAAATTATAAGAATGTAAGAGAATGTGTTTTTTGCTTGAACTTTAGATCCAAACATTCTTCTTCTGTTCTTCCAAACCTCCAAAGTGTAGATTTTTGTTTTCTGGAATTATGAGTTGGGTACAGATCCTTTATCTATAAATTCATAATTCCTGTTGGGGAAATTTGGATAGAATTCTTTCCTTCTTACCCGAATAAGTGATGACTTGTCTTTGTTAGTTTATAACTAACCAAGCCCAGGCTCTGATGAGAAAGACACATGGTGGATGAACACCTGTTTACATTTAGTTAATAAAGATGTGGAATTTCTCCAACAGACTGAAAATTTACTCAAACAACATTTAACACTTGCCTGGCACACACTAGTTGCTCATTAAAAGTCTGATATGGAGACTAGGGTTCTCATCCTAGGTGTAAGAATATTTACCCTTTCTAGGCCACTGTTTTCTCCTCTATAAAATAATAAATACTAATAACTATTTTAGATTATATATTATTCCATATATTGGTATAGCTAATATACCAATATGTCACTCTCGGCCCTTAAATTTTATGTATTGATTTTTTGAGGGCAGTAACCACATCTGTCTAGAAAAGCTTTTTGTCCCCACCACTCAGCACTCTGCCTTTCCCATAGCAGATGCTCAGTAAATATTTATCGAATCAGTGTTGTTTGTGTTCAAAGAGAATGTTTGACCTATTACTGTCTCAATTTCCGCCTCCCCTTTCTTGGTCTCATGTCCACTATTAGTATATTGACGTCCACAAGTTCCGTTTCCAGGAATCTAATAGAAAGTTTTCTTTCAATACTAGGAAATGTAGTTCAGATTTCTCAAGAAAATATTTAACAGTAATTAGTATATCTTAGGTTAGACTCCCATCCCCACATTCACACATATGTACACATACTTTGTTTCTCCTCTTTTTCCTTACTTGGTACTGCTGTAGGAGCTGACAGATGACTCGTTTCTTCCCCAGGAATCCTGAGCTAGGAGCCCAGGAAAACCTGGGAGGGCTTCTGAAACCCATAGATGGTTTTCAAAGGATCCATATACTCTAATGTTGTATGAAATGTTTGTGCCTTTTTATAGAAAGAGTACTGGATTTTTTAATCAAATTTACTAAAGTTACTTTGACACATAAAAAGTTAAGATCCTCTCAATTAAATGAGTAAGGTCTAGTGATTTAGAAAATCCTGCACTCTCCCCTCTGTGATGGCTTCAGTTTCTCTAAAAATCTTTCACAAGATAATAAAAAAAAACCAATTTGCATCTTCTAATTTTACCCTACAGCAAGACCAGCTCAAGTGTGTACCTTAACGCTTTCATTTCTCCATCTGAGGGATCCCCACTTCCAGCCTACTCAGGCTAAGGGGCCCATAACAGCCATCAGGCAGTATCCTCTTACATTTCCATGTGCTACCATATCTTGCTACCCTGACACTGGGCAATTTCCCTGATATGTACCAAGACTTGTGAGTGGCAGTGAATAATGCATGTGAAGGTCACCAGTCTTACCGACGAAGAGGCCCATTTTGGGGGAATACTAAGAAACAAGGAGACATAAACAGAAATATAATAGAAGGGACACTAATGTAATAGTCAGGGACCACTCCTGAGACTGCTATTAACATCCTGTGGATATTGAAGGAGTGATTCAGCTCTTTGACTTTATTTTTTCATAAACTGGTGCATAGATTGAGCAGGATTAACTACAGTGTCTTCCAGTTTCAGTCTCCATAACTGTGATTTTTGTTGGCTGATCAAGTTAATGAAAGTCCTAAAGCCTTAAAGAACCAACATTTTCTAGTTTAATAAGAAAGTAAACAAATCCAAAATATTGAATGAATAAAATAAGCTATTTTAATAAACAGAAATACTTAAGTTATTAAATTAACTATAAAATATTAAAAATACTTAAAATATTAAGTATTTATTTAAGTAAATTATTAAACTTGTTATTTAAGTAAAAATCTCATTTTCCCCCAAATTATAAAAAGTACAACTTCTGATTTATTTTTTTAAATGATGCGTTTCTTTTAAATGATGAAATGAGAATAGCCTAGGCCTCCTTCCTTCCCACAGAATGATAGTTAAAAATAATAAAAATTTACACTATCTATGAAAAAATAATATAAAGCTACAAAGAGTAAACACATACTATATCACAAAATAAGTCAATGTAGTTGATTCAAGAGTACAAACTACTAATCATTAATAATAATTATGAAATATAATTATACCATTTTACTTGTAATTAAAATAAAATAGCAATTAAAAAATAACTAAATTAAATTATTTTAAGTTTAAAAGAATTGTATTGTAATAAAATGGCAACAAGTTTATAATTATAAAACTATAGTAGTGTTATAATATTATTTCATAACTGATCATTTATACTGAAAAAGTAATAATCATAATAATTAATAAAGAGAAAACAAGGAGCTCTATAAAAGCATAGGTAAAATATTTGAACATATGCACTTCATCACAGATATATGGACAACCAAAAGTATATAAAAAGATGTCAAACAGCAGTAGTCATTAGGGAAATGAAAATGAAAACCAAAGTGGGATCCTCTTATACACCTATTAGAATGTCTAGAATTTAAGAATCTGACTGTATCAAGTGTTAGGATGCAGAGGAACTGGAACTCTCGTACACTGCTACAGGAACATAAAAGGATGCAAGTACTTTGGAAAATATTCTGGCAACTTTTTAATGAGTTAAACATGCATCTCCCAGTCTTTCTACTCCTAAATATTTACTCAAGGGAAATGAAAGAGTCCATACCAAGACTTGTACACAAATGTATTATAAAATCTTTATGTGTAATAGCTTAAAATTGTAAATAGCTCAAATGTCCATCAACAGATGAATGGATAAACAAATTGTGTCATGTGCATACAATAGAATATCAGTAATAAAAAGGAATGAACTGTTGATTTGTGCTACAATGTGGATGATACAAAATAATTATGCTTAATAAAAGAAGCCAGACCCCCAAAATAGAGTATATACTATGCAATTCATTTATATACAATTCTAGAAAATACCAACTAAGTTATATGAAAACCTGACTTAGTTGTTGCCTGCACAGAGTAGGTAGAAAGATTGATTTAATCTAACAACTTCAAAGATAAAAGAAACTATTGAAAACTATGCAGTTATTTAGCTGATCTTAAAATAGAAAAAGCCTTTCTAAGCATAAAGACAAATTTTTTTTTTTTTTTTTTTTTTGCGTTTATCTTCAGATAGAGCAGGAGGGAGAGAGGGAAAAAGAGAGAGAGAGAAACATGGATGTAAGAGAGACACATCGATTGGCTGCCACCCACATGACCCCAGCCAGGACCAGGGACAAACTGCAACCAAGGTACGTGCCCTTAGTGGGAACCAAACCCAGGACTCCCTGGTCCGTGGGCCAACGCTCTAACCGCTGAGCCAAACCGGCCAGAGCAAGACAAAATTTTTTAAGTAGAAGGATGATTGATTTGATTTCATAAAAATGTTTTAACATTTACACTAAAATACATGATAAAATTATAAGTCATATAGAAGAGGGGTAATATTTGATATAATACAAGAGGAAAGTTTATATCCTTGGTATATAAAATGGTCTTATAATACAATAATGACTTACTGTTTTTTATATTGGCTATACCGGTTTATATTACCCTTAGCAGTGTTTGAGGTTTCCTTTTCCGCCACAAATACTTGTTATTTCTTGTCTTATTGATAATAACCATTCTAACAGGTGTGTAAGGTAGTATCTTATTGTGGTTTTGATTTGCATTTCCCTTAGTGCTAGTGGAGGTCAGCACCTTTTCATTTATGTGTCTTTTTGGGAAAAGTGTCTGTTCAGATCCTCTGACCATTTTTGATGGTGTGGTTATTTTTGTTGTTGTTGAATCATATTAGTTACTTATATATTGTGGATATCAGTCTCTTATTGGAAGTATCGTTCACAAATATCTTCTCCTATTTAGTTGGTTGTCTTTTGGGTTTGTTGATGGTTTCTTTTGTTGTGCAGAAACTTTTTAGTCTGATGTAGTCCCATTCATTAATTTTTGCTTTCACTTTCCTTGCCTTTAGAGTCAAATTTGTGAAATTCTCTCTGAGACCAAGGTCCATAAGTTTAGTACCTATGATTCCTTCTATGTATTTTATTGTTTCAGCTCATATATTTAGGTCTTTGATCCATTTTGAGTTAATGTTTGTATATGATGTCAAAGAGCAGTCTAGTTTTATTCTTTTGCATGTAGATTTCCAATTTTCTCAGCACTATTTATTGAAGAGACTTTCTTTTCTCCATTGTATGTTTTTGGCTCCTTTGTCAAAAATTAGGTGCCTATATATACGTGTGGATTTATTTCTGGTTTCACAGTTTTGTTCCATTGGTCTGTGTGTCTGTTTTCCTGCCAATACTATACTGTTTTGTTTATTGTTGCTTTGTAGTATAATTTGAAGCCAAGGATTATGATACCTCCAGCTTTGTTCTTTTTTCTTCAGGATTGCTTTGGCTATTCAGGGTCTTTTGTAGTTCTATACAGCTTTGTTGACATTTTTGTTCTGTTTCTTTGAAAAATGCCATCCTTCAAAAAATTAAGACTAGAGCTACCATATGACCCAGCAATCCCTCTTCTGGGTATCTTATCCAAAAAATTTTTAAAACCCTTATTCTTTTTTTTTTTTTTTTATCTTCCCCCGAGGACATTTTTCCATTCTTTGTACAGATAGAGTGGGAGGGAGAGAGAGGAAGGGAGAGAGAGAGAGAAACATCGACGTGAAGGGACACATCGAGTGGCTGCCACCCGCACGACCAACCAGGGCCGGGGACAAACTGCAACCGAGGTACGTGCCCTCAGCGGGAACCGAACTCGGGTCTCTCTGGACCGCAGGCCGACGCTCTAACCGCTGAGCCAAACCGGCCCGGGCACCCTTATTCTTAAAGATATATGTACCTCTATGTTCATTGCAGCATTATTCACAATAACCAAGACATGGAAATAATCTAAGTGTCCTTCAATGGATGATTGGATAAAGATGTGGTATGCATATACAATGGAATACTACTCAGCATAAGAAAACATGAAATACTGCAATTAGTGGCAACATGGATGGATCTTGACAGTATCGTGCTAAGAAAAATAAGTTAGATGGAAAAAGGCAATAACCATATGATTTCACTCATGTGGTATGGAAAACAGAAAGCAACAAACTAACAAACAAAAAACCTCATAGACACAGACAACAGAATGGTGGTTACCAAGGAGGTTGGAAAGGGTAAAAGGGGTCAATTATATGGTGATGAAAGAAGACTAGACTTTGGGTAGTGAGCACACAATGCAATATACAGATGATATATTATACAATTGTACACTTGCAATTTATATAATGTTATTAACCAATGTCATCCTAATATATTTAATTAAAAAGCAAGAATGACTTAATAAAACATCCCTATTTTAAAAGGACAAATCATATAAATTGGTGTTTTGCCAAAAAAGGAGGAAGAAAAGTAAGGGAAAGGAAGAGGAAGAGAGAAGAGAGATGGGGAGGAGAGAGGAGGAACGAAGAGGGGAAGGGAAGAGAAAGGTAATTTAAGGAGATAGGGAGGGAGGGAGGGAGGGAGGAAGGAAACATTTTTTAAAATCTTAGCACAAAAGAGATTTCTGCCGTCTTGGTGGTGTCTTTATAGGTTGTTTTTATCTTAATCTTTGTGTTTTCCATGTTTTTATACTTTTTACAGTGAATTAGAGGGATTATAAAAATAATCTAGAAAGTAGAGAAATCCAATGAATTTAGTAAAATGTTAATTTTCTTCTAGATGAAGGAGGTGTGGAATATGTGTCTGTTCAAATAGAAGCGAAGGTAGATGTGTGTCTGTGTGTGTGTGTGTGTGTGTGTGTGTGCGCGCGCGCTCACGTGAAAGAAACCCCGAGGAGACTGTGATTAGCAGGGGAAATTGGGGCCTTGGAGGGAAGCACAGGGTCATCACTGGAGGTGACTCCTGAGAGGGCAGTGCTTCCCTCCTTTGGGAATTCAGACTGTCCAACTACAACACTGAGAGTTGGGGGGCAGGGGTGGGGATCACTTCAGAAATGCCTGCTTAAACAATTGGTGAAAGACACTAAGGGATGACTGTATGTCATATTCAAATATATGAAGAGAAATGTTAAAATGTTCACTACAATCTACATTTGCTCACAAATCTCATTTGGGTTCAAAACACAAGTGGTAATTGGACATTGACTTTGTAATCAACACGATTATCAGGCTATAAAAAATTAGGGAACATCATTCAAATCTTTAAGGAATTTGAAGCCTATTTGTGAAAATATGCCTCATAGGGAATAATTAATAATAAAGTTGTTTCTTCCAGTTCATCATGCAGCAAAATGCATTCTAAAATGAAGAGATTAAAACCTTCACAGAAGCACACGCTTTCAATATCTAAGGAGACTTATTTGAAGACAGAACTACTAGGACCTTAGGAGGCCTTTAAATTGCAGGGGAGTTCTATCGGTGAAAAAAGCTAACATCTAATAGATTAAGTCAACATGTAAATATGTGTTTTTGGAGTCTACAATGATCTAACAGGATATTAAATGTTGGTTTTTATGACTATGGTTTAAAATCATGGCACGGTTTCTCAGTTTCATAAAGCTGGCTGAGTAAGAAGCGGAACATGAAGTTGACAGTGTTTGCTGGGGCACCTGAGCTTGCTCTTTCACGAAGCCACAGGATTGAAATTGTATTTTCTGTGTCCTTGACCAGAACACTAACTACACATTGTCATAAGAGAAGAAATAAGTGAGAAATAAAAGAGAGATAATTTCTAAAAGTCCTCAGAATCATAGTCCAAGCTACTAGCACAAAAATTTTTTAAACCTAAATAGAATAAAAAAGAGCCAAGATAATATTCTTCTGATGAAATGCTAACGGTTTAAAACAGGGATAAACGTTTAAGAATGAACATAATATATCTTCCATGTAGTCTTTGTCTTCACCATAAATAGACATGAGTTAACGTGTGTTTGAAGATTCATTTCCCTTTTATTGAGCTCACCCAGCAACTTTTTTCTTCCAGCATGTCCTGCTTTTATAAACCAAGATCTAATTTGACATGATTACGTGATTGTGTGGCCATTTGTGCCCTTCCTCCTTTCTACAAAGTAGAGGATTTCTTTCTTCCCAGAGCCTTAGAGAATATAATTCACTTTATAGCAATAATAGTTTTCTCACCACAACTAATTCCTCTCTGTACTAAGTTCTTAGTAAGGACGTCTTAGCTGACAGCCACTGTGGCAGGTGTTGAGGATACAAAAATGGATAAGACCCATCCCCTTCTTCTAATCTTTCAACCTAGTGGGGGCTTCAGGCAGTTAGACAGATCTTTTAAAAAGAGTGTGTGATAAGTATGCAGAAATGTGTGACAGACTGCCAGTTGCCTCTCCCAGCATAATATTTTCTCAATTTTCATTTGCGCCCGAACCCTTTAATTGTCTCCAATTAAAAGACCAAATCTCCCAGTCTCCTCTGTAGCTAGTGTGTCTAAGTGACTAAGTCCTGGCCAACACGATACAATTATAAGTGTTCAGTGAGATTTCCAGGAGGGCTCCTTAGAAAAAAAATGGCTTATCCAGAAGAAAGGTTCTTTGAACTTGCATCCCTTCCAGCTAATGAAAGAGCTGGAGCGACAGCAGCAATCTTGAACTATGAAGTAACCTTGAGAGTACTACAAAGTTAGAATACTAGTGACTTTGTAGACTCATTGTATCAGCCTTGGATAGTCTCCTGCTAACTTGTTTTACATGGGAGAATAAACCTTTGTGTATGTAAGCCACAGTAGTTGAATCTCTGACCACTGCAGCCCAAAATAATACTGACGGAATGACATTTAAGAAAAGACATGGGAATAGTTCCCCACTCTGGCTCGGTAGAGAGAGATCAGAGATGGTATTCCTGTAGGAGTCACATCTAAACTGAGACTTAAGGGATAAATGAAAGAGGAAGGCATGGAAAAGTGTCTAAGGAAGAAGGAGTACCATGTGAAGATTGAACTGGAAAGAAACTACATAAAAAACAAACACACACAAAAAAACTAAAGAAGGTCAGCATAACAGGAATAAAGTGGATTAGCAACCTGGCAGGGAAGATAAGCTGGGAAATCTCTTAGATGCTCCATTTATCAGAGACCATCTTGAAGATATTAATATGTAGCTGCAGAGTATAGCAGAGGTCTAGAGTATAGGTATAAATTTGGGAGATACCAATATATAGATGGTTTCTAATGTTTGGGAATTAATGAGGGCATTCAGGGGAAGTGTTTAAGTTAGAAAAAGACCAAGACAGAACCTTGACATCCAATAATTAAAGATCAAATGGAGAGCCCCCACTACCCACTGATAATATATATACACACACACATATATAGATACACACACACACACATATAAACACACATACATACACACACTTTTTAAAGGGAGAGAAAGAATATCAACATAATTCAGTGTCAAAAATATAGGAAATCAGCCCTGGCTGGTTTTGCTCAGTGGTGAGAGGGTTGGCCTGCAGTCCAGAGAGACCTGGGTTCGGTTCCCGCTAAGGGCACGTATCTCGGTTGCAGTTTGTCCCCATCCCTGGTTGGGTCGTGCAGGTGGCAGCCATTCGATGTGTCCCTTTCATGTCGATGTTTCTCTCTTCCTCTCTCTCCCTCCCACTCTATCTAAACAAAACATGGAAAAATGTCCTCGGGTGAGGATAAAAAAAAATATCTATCTACATATATGTATAAATGAAATATATACATGAAATCACTAGGACAGAGGACAAGAGTGAAGTGGGATTTCTTTTGCTTTGTTTTGTTTCTAAGTAGACAGAATGGATTATTATTGATGGAAGTTTTTAAGGAGAGTAAACAGCCCTCTTTACAGTTTTGTCCTCCTGGAGAGACTGGTGGGTGAACCATTAACTGAGAAAATATTTAAAACCAACGACCCTGCGACAAGCCCCTAAGATCTTCAGTTTCGTTATTTATAAAATGGGGATGATAACACTTACATTGTAGCTTTGTACGAAATTTAAGTAAGAGATGGAGAAGGGTATATAACTGGATAAGGAAATCCTTCACAATTGATGATCCTTTAGCCAGACTCACCAAGAAACACAGAGAGAATAAAATCAGAAACAAAGGAGGTGAAGTAACAACTGAAACTGCAGAAATACAAAAGAGTGTAAGAAAATACTATGAACAATTATATGCCAACAAATTGGACAGCCTAGGTGAAATGGAAAAATTCCTAGAATCATACAACCTTCCAAGTCTCTACCAGAAAGAGTCAGAAAACCTGAACAGACCAATAACAACTAAGAAAATTGAAGCAATAATCAATAAACTCCCAGTAAACAAAAGTCCTGGTCTGGGTGGCTTCACAGGGGAATTTCACCAAAAATTCAATGAAGAACTAACACCCATTCTTCTCAAACTATTCCAAAAAATTCAAGAGGAAGGAAGACTTCCAAGGTTTTGTTTTTTGTTTTTGTTTTTGTTTTTGTAATGAGGCCAGCATAATCCTAATTCCAAAACCTGATAAA
Organism: Molossus molossus; assembly: GCF_014108415.1. Classification (NCBI taxonomy): domain Eukaryota; kingdom Metazoa; phylum Chordata; class Mammalia; order Chiroptera; family Molossidae; genus Molossus; species Molossus molossus. The sequence goes on from NW_023425403.1 coordinate 22,125,559, forward strand.
GACACTACAAAGAAAGAAAATTACAGGCCAATCAATACTCAACAAAATATTAGCAAATCAATCCAGTAACATATATTTTTAATTATTAAAAAAAAACCAAGTGGGACTTATCCCAGGGATGTAAGAAGGGTACAATATTTGCAAATCAATAAATGCGATACACCACATAAACAAAATGACAGATAAAAAATGATATGATTATATCAATAGATGCTGAAAAAGCATTTGACAAATCCAACAACCATTTCTGATACAAACTCTCAGCAAAGTGGGAATAAAGGGATCATACCTCAACATAATAAAGTCCATATATGACAAAACTTCAGCCAACATCATATCAATTGGCAAAAACTAAAAGCATTCCCCTTAAGAAATGAAACAAGACAGGGATGTCTGCTTATGTTACTCTTATTAAAAATAGTACTGGGCCCTGGCCGGTTTGGTTCAGCGGTTAGAGCGTCGGCCTGCGGTCCTGAGAGACCCGGGTTCGGTTCCCGCTAAGGGCACGTACCTCGGTTGCAGTTTGTCCCTGGCCCTGGTCGGCTGTGCGGGTGGCAGCTACTCGATGTGTCCCTTTCACATCGATGTTTCTCTCTCTCTCTGTTCCTCTTTCTCCCTCCCACTCTACCTGAACAAAAAATGGAAAAATGTCCTCGGGTGAGGATTAAAAAAAAAAATAGTACTGGAAATCTCAGCAACAGTGATTAGACAAGAAGAAACAATAAAAGTCATCCAAATTGGAAAGTAGAAAGTGAAACTGCACTAATTGCAGATGACATGATATTGTACATAGAACACCCTAAAGATTCCGCACAAAAAACTACTACATTTGATAAATGAATTTGGCAAAGTAGCAGGATACAAAATTAACATCCAGAAATTGATAACATTTTTATACTGAACACTCAGACAGGGAAACTAAAATCCCATTTACCATACAACAAAAATATTGAGATACCTAGGAATAAACTTAGCCAAGAAGATAAAAGAACTGTTCTCAGAAAACTACAGGACATTGAAAGGAGAAATAAAAGAAGCTATAAAAAAGTGGATGCACATACCATGTGTATGGATTAAAAGAATCAACATCATTAAAATGTCCACACTACACAAAGCTATCTACAGATTCATTGCAATTTCTATTAAAATACCAACAGCATATCTCACAGATCTAGAACAAATCCCCAAAAGTTTTTGATGAATCAAAAAAGAACTCAAAAGGCAACCGCAATCTTTTTTTCTTTATTGATTTTAGAGAGAGAGGGAGAGGGAGACAGAGATAGAAACAGCAATGAGCGAGAACACCAATTGGCCGCCTCCTGTGTGCCCTCCACTGGGGATTTGGCCCACAACCTGGGCACATGCCATGACCGGGAATCAAACCAGCAACTTATTGGTTCATGGGTCAACACTCAGCCAATGAGCTACACCAGCCAGGCAGGCACAACAATTTTGTAAAAGAAGAATAAAGTTGGAGGAATTACAATACCCATATCAGGTTATACTACAAAGCCATTGAAATCAAAACAGCCTGGTACTGGCACAAGAACAGACATATAAATCAATGGAACAGAACAGAGAACCCAGAAACTAACTCAAGACATTATGCTCAATAAATGTTTGACAAAGGAGGCAAGAACATATAATGAAGTAAGACAGTCTGTTCAATAAATGGTGCTGAGATAATTGGACAGGTATATGCAAAAAAATAAATAAAACTAGACCATCTTCTTACACCATACACAAGAATAAACCCAAAATGGACTAAAGTCTTAAATATTAAACTCGAAACCATAAAACTCCTAGAAGAAAATGCAGACAGGAAAATCCCAGACATCACACGTAGCAGAATTTTTACTGATATAGTCTAGAGAAAGAGAAACAAAGAAAAAATTAATAAATGGGACTACATCAAACTAAAGAGTTTATGCACAGCAAAAGTAACCAGCATCAAAATGAAAAGGGAACCCACTGTATGGGAGAACACATTTGCCAATGATACATTAGATAAGGGGTTAATATACAAAATATATTAAGTTATCATACAACTAAGCAAAAGGAGGACATCCAATTGAAAAATGGGCAGGGGCCCTGGCCGGTTTTCCTCAGTGGTTAGAGCGTTGGCCTGTGGACCAGAGAGTCCCAGATTCAGTTACCACTAAGGGCACGTACCTCGGTTGCAGTTTGTTCGTGGCCTCGGTTTGGGTTGTGTGGGTGGCAACTACTTGATGTGTCTCTCTCACATCAATGTCTCTCTCTCTCTTTCTCCCTCTCTCCCTCCTGCTCTATCTGAAGATGAATGCAAAAACAAAAAACAAAAAAAATGTCCTTGGGTGAGGATAAAAAAAAATTTTTTTTTAAATGGGTAGGGGACCTGAGTAGACACTTTTTCAAGCAGGACATACAAATGGCCGAGAGACATATGAAAAAATGTTCAACATTTATTAATGATCAGAGAGATGCAAATTTAAAAGACCGTGGTATCACCTCACACCTGTCAGAATGGCCGCCATCAATAAATCATCAAACAACAAGTTGGCAAGTATGTGGAGAAAAGGAGACTCTAGTACACTGCTGGTGGGAATGTAGACTGGTGCAGCCACTATGGAAAACAATATGGTGTTTCCTCAAAAAATTAAAAATGGAACTGCCATTTGACCCAGTGATCTCACTCCTAGCAATATATCCTAAAAAGCCTGTAACACCAATCAGAAAGATTATATGCACCCTATGTTCATAGCAGTGCTATGTACAGTGGCTAAGATCTGCAGACAGCCCAATTGCCCATCAGTAGATAAGTGGGTAAAAAATGTTGTGGTACATTTACATAATGGAATACTATACAGCTATAGGAAAGAGAGATCTCTTACCCTTTGAGATGACATGGAGAGTATAATGCTAAGTGAAATAAGCCAATCAGAGAAAGACAAGTATCCTATGATCTCACTTATTTGTGGAATATAATAAACAAAATAAGTTGATGAACAAAATAGATCCAGAGACATGGAAGTAGGGACCAGACTGACAAACCTCAGAGAAAAGGGGGGGTGGGGTGGGAAGAGATAAACCAAAGAACTTACGCCATATTTTCTCCATAGAAAAAATATAGTACATTGCCCAGCCGTTGTGGCTCAGTGGCTGAGCATAGACCCATGCACCAAGAGGTCTCTGGTTCAATTCCTGGTCAGAGCACATGCCCAGGCTGTGGTCCCAGTCCCCAGTGAGGAGGCATGCAGCCAATCTCATAGATGTTTCTATCTCTCTCCCTCTCCCACTCTCTCTAAAATCAATAAAGGAAAAAATAACTTTTAAAAAATTTTGTATTTGGTATAGTACAAAATTGTTGATAAAGAGAATAAAAAATATTCATTAGGGAATAAAACAGTAGGGAGAAAACTATCATAAAGTTGTATCAGGTAGTTAATTAATAAAAATACTATGTTGTTTTTATAAACTTTCTCATATTTGTTGTTCGTCAGATTTTTACATTTTTTAATTGATGGAATTTTTTTAAATTTTAAATATTAACTTTTGTACCTCGTAATTTGTATTTATAGTTTTGTATTCTTCCTCATTTTTGAAGTGATATGCCTTTCATGTCCTACAAAATTTAAAGCACTGTGTTCCTCTGTGCTAATATTTTGTTGTCTTCTTACAGCAAGGCTCAAGCTCTTCTAAAAGTACCCCCATTAACCATATAAGTAAAGGTTTATTTCTGAGCTCTCTGTTATTTCCATTGATCTATGTGTCTATTTTCTGTACCAGTGCCATACTGTTTTGATTATGATAGCTTTGTGGTATAGTTTGGTGTCAGAGTGTGTGATACTTCTAACTTTATTCTTCTTTCTCAAGATTTTTTTTTTTTTTTTTTTTTTTGGTTATTTAAAGTCTTTTGTGTTTCCATATAAATTTCAGAATCATCCAGCCGGTGTGGCTCAGTGGTTGAGCATCACCCCATGCACCAAGAGTTCGCCAGTTTGATTCCCATTCAGGACACAGGCCCAGGTTGTGGGCCTGATTCCTGGTAGGGAGGATGCAGGAGGTGGCTAGTCAATGTTCTCTCTCATCAGTGTTTCTATCTTTCTCTCCCTCTCACCACTTCTCTCTCTAAAATCAATACAGGAAAAAAAGATTTTTTTTTAAATTTTAGAGTCATTTATTCTAGTTCTGAGAAGAATGCCATTGATACTTTGATAGGGATTGCATTGAATCTGTAGATTGCTTTAGGCAGTAGGGACATTTTAGTGATATTAATCCTTTGAATTCATGAGCACACTATACCCGTCCATTTATTTCTGTTCTCTTCAGTTTCTTTCTTCAATGTCTTACAGTTTTCAGAGTTCCCTCAACCATCCCAAGGAGTCAGCAGTTAAAGATAACATCAGCCTGCTTCCAATTCCAGATGGTTGGAATTGAAAACAAAGCCAATGCCAAAAATGTGAGGTTTTGACTGGCGATTTGGGGTAGGCTGGGCCCTGCAACCTCTACGACATACACAAGAACTGAAAACAGTGAACTGCATTTCAGAGGGTTCCAAAATCGATCACAGCTCTGCCACCTTATGTATAACCTTAAAAACTGAACTTGATTCTTCCAGGCTTCAGTGTTCTTATGCATATGGTAGACTCCTTTAGGCCAACTGTGAGGACAAAGTTAGCTTGTGTACATAAAGCACATGCTTTATTTTAAGGGGTTGTTCAAATATAAAATCTGATTTTTCTTCCTCTTCTCCACCATTACCAAGGAACCAAGAACTTACTGCTGCTCACGTACCCTTGTCTCAGAGAGACATGTGCACACCCTGGACAGGCGGTGAGCATTTGCCATTTCAGAATGGAGTGAGTGTAGTGCGGGAGGAGGCAGAAAAGGATGACTACTGGTGACAGCAGTCTTCTCCGGCTCTGAACCTGTGTATCTCATTGGACCAAATGGAAGATCTGCAGGCATCTAGAAGTCACCTACTTAATAGGCTGTGCAGCAAGCAGAGCAGCTGTGTGTCACTGTGCTCATGTATGCTGGAGAGGTATCAAGCCTTCACCCCTTCTGCCTACATACAGCACATTCCATGAACGGACTCTATAGTTTCTCATCCCGTTGAATTCCCAATGATATTTATGCATCCCTTCTTGATGGGCATCCTCCAAAACTGTCTGAGTATCTCTCCCTTATCCAGTTCTGATCACAAAGTTCATTTGTCTCACTTGGCTGTTTTATCTAAGCGATTCAAGACTTCTTAAGTAGCCTTAGGAATCCTGAGGTAGCTGCTGTGTCCATCCTCTGTCAAGACTTAGCAACCCATAAATGGTTTCCACTGCTATTAGGGGACAATCCAAAATCAAAATCTTAGCAGCCTACAAGGGCCTAGATGATCTCACCAATACCTAATTATCTAGCTTCATCTCAAGTTGCCTTCCCTTAACTCTGCTCTTTATTCCTGCTGGCCTGCCCACAGCTCTTCTTTCTCACCAAGCACATCCCTTACCCTCGCTTTACCCAGGCAGCTCTATGCCCAAGAAGCCTCCTGCCTCCCTTCACAAAACTGTGTTCCACTCTCTGTGTTCCAGAGATCAATCATACCCAACGTCATTTTCTTGGGAATGTCTACCCTGGCGATACATCTTCCAGATTTGGTTAGATTCCCCTGTTCTAGCCCACTGTAAACTGAACTATATTAAATTGCATGTATTAAGTTATTTTGACCTGTAAGACCATCAATAGCACATGGTACTCAGTCCCCTGTGTATTAAAACCCTCGCGATTGTTATTAGGTAATTACTTGAGTATTTGATTAATATCTGACTTCCTGATGGATAATAAACTCTGTGAGAGGAGACATCATATCCATTGCATCTATTGCTATTCAGCACATAATAAATATTTAATATATAATAAATGTTATTTACAGCACTGATATATGTTTTTAAATTTTTGACATCTGTGATATACCCAGAATGTGAAATGTCGTGGAGGAAAGTACTGTTTAGCCAAGTAGGGTTTTGTTGCTTTATTTTTTTAAAGGCTTCAGGCATTAAATGTCATTATCTAATATTTTGCAATGCTATTTGTAGTTCTGTGGCCCTAATGTTCTTTTTTGTTGTTGTTATGATACGGCATCGTGCCTGAGAAGTACTTTCTGAATGTACCACGAGGCTGCTAAGACAACCACAATCTTTTACATTTTCTTTTCTCTTAAGATAAATCTCAAGCAGAATTTTCTTCTAAAGAAGAATGGAACTTTTCACAGTCTTGTGCCAAGTAAACACTCTCGGATTACAAAGCAAAAGATGTTGCAAAATACTTGAAAAGTAGTTTATGAAGCAGAAGTTATACAGCTGTCACGTAAGGTCTAGTGAAAATTAAAAGATTGTGGCACAAATTTAACTCCTTTCAAGACAGCAAAGGGACTTCAGGTGTGATAGATGCTTGTGAGGACTTCGGGCGCACAAAGCCCAGCTTCCCAGAAGAGGAAGCCCAGCAGGTCTCCAACTACAGCAGAGGGGCCCTCATTAGACCAATCAAGGACCGCCATGCCCTGTGCCAGACCGAGAGCACAGGGGGTGTGCAATTAATTCTGCCCATGCTGCTGATGTCTCAGTCCATTAGTCTGCTTCAATCCTGATCATTTTTATTCCTCTCGGTCCTTCATCAACATGCCTCATTGTCTGGATCTTCACACTTGTTCTCTATTATGAAATGTCTTCTCAAAGTCTCATACGCTGAAAAGCCATGCCTGGTTAGGAGCAGCTGAGATGATATTGACTTCGACTAGCCTCTCAGGTCACCACCTTCTGTGTCTCCCCAATGGGAAGAACAGTGTGTGCCTTACCTCCTCTTCGTGCTGCTGTGAGCATCCCCTGAAATAATGGCTGTAGAAGAGCCCAGAATGCACTCATCAGTGCACAAGTCCAAGGGTTTCTTATAACTCATCCCCTGAAGAATTTCTTTCAACTCTGAAGAGATTGACTTACTTGCATATGGGTATAAAACTTAGAATACTGGTGTAATTTCTCTAATGGGAGCACCGAGTCACTAGTGCCAGAGTTTTTTTTCATAGATGGATGGGCTTTTTGATAAATAACACACCCCCAGTGTTTATTCAGCTTTGCAACTAGCCAAATAGGCCTTTACTGGGACAAGATTAGCAAATGATTAAAAAAAAAAAAAAATCTGTCTCTGTTTGCCTTTATCTCTCTCCTCTCTTCTTGAAAGGTTATTTCTGTTTTTTTAAAATAACTATGTCCCCATTAAAAACAACTCATGAATCCGTAAAATTAGTCCAAAAATATAGAATTCAAAGATGAGAAAGAATAAACTATAACTGAACACAGACCAATGGTTGCCAAGGTCTGGGTAGGGAAGGGGGTTGTCTACAAAAAGGAATAAATTATGAGGAATTATGGAACTTTTTTGTATTTTGATTTTGAAAGTTATACAACTGTATACTTCTGTTCACCTTGAAAAATTGCACACTAAAAAGGGTGAATTCTGTTGTGAATGTATTTTTTTTTTAATTGAACATAAAGAAACCTCTTTATTCCCATCAACTAATGACAAAGGTTATTAACACTTTGACATACTTCTGACTGGTCTTTTTTGTTGATAGTAGTTTTTAAACAAATGTAATTATGATCATATAATACGTATACAAATAAATAGCCAGATGGTAGAGATAGGTAGATGATGGATAGATAGATAGATAGATAGATAGATAGATAGATAGATAGAATAAACTTTAAAATAAAAAATATTAACTCATACAACCTGTACTAAATTCCAAAGTATAAGAAATATACTATGAAAAGTCTTGTCTCACTGTGTCCAATATTAAGACACCAAATTTATAATTCTACATCCTCCTTTTTTTTTTTTACTTAAAAAAAAATCTTAGAGATCATACATACACAGTGTTTTCATGATTTTTAATGCTACACAGTATTTCCATGTTTTGATGTACTCTGTTGTTTTATATTGGTAGCTCTCTGGGTTGTTTTCAGTCTCCTAATACGACAAACAGTGCTGTAATGAATATCCTGATACTAGTGACTTTTGCTTTTCAATGTGTGTTTCTGTAGCTATAGAAGAAATTCTCAGAATTGTAATTGTGTCTGAGTCTACATTTAAAATTTTGATAGATAAGGCTAAATTGCTCTCTTTAGAGTTGCACAAAGTTTTGTTCCAACAAATAATGCATGAGAGTGTGTGTTCTTACCCTGTGGTTTCAGACTTTTAATCATTTGACTATCTAAATGAAAGCTGGCTTCTCACAATCACTTGAATTTGTATTTCTCTTACTGTGACTAATTTTGAGCCTCTTTTTATGTTTAAGAGCCAAATGTATTTCCTTTCCTTTGAACTGCCTCTTCATTTCCGTGGTTCATTTCTATTTGATAGATTGAAATAATTAGAAGAAGGTTTTTGTTTTTTTCATAGATTTGGAAAATTAACCCCTTTCACTATAATAAGTTGCATATATATATATTTGCCACTTGATTCTTATCTTTATTTGGATTTTTTTACTTGCATAATTTATTTAATATTTACTTAGCTAGATTTGTGAGTCTTCTTCATCTCTGGACTTTTTCAATTCAACTGATGTAGGGAAAAAAACACTTTGAAATAATGAATTCTTGTACTTTAGGGTTTCTTTTTTTATTCTGACATTTGACCCATCTGAAATTTGTTTGGGCATAATAATGACATAGACTTTTAATATTTTATTCATCTAGATCGAGAGTCAGCAGACTTTTCCGTAAATGGCTAAATGGTAAACATTTGGGCCTTTGCGGACAGTACAGTCTCAGGGCAGCATCTCAGCGCTGCCCTCACCGTGATAGCGCAGCCGCAGACAAACTAAACCACGGGCCTGGGTGTGTCCAGTGACGCTCTCGTAACCCACACAGGACGCTGCCAGTGTTTGGCCCACAGGCCCCGTTTGCTGAGCCCCGGTGTGGAAGTCCACTTAATTATTTCAACATTTGTCAAATGAACAATGTTTCCCATCCATATACTATGGCCCACTGACCATACACTACATTTTATAGGTAGCTCTTTTTATAAAACTCCTGATTCGCTTTCCTTGTTCTGTCTTTCTACTCATAAGCCGGCACTACACTCTTTTAGTTACTATAGCCTTCTGTGTATTTTCAACATCCGATGAGGTCAGCTACTCCTCAGCTCTTATTTTGCTGAATTCTATGCATGTGACTGTTAGCAGACGAGAAAGTCAGAGCACAGCGATGCGCCTAGAAGCCATGGGGTGGGGGTGGGGGGGGATAGAAAGACTTTTAATGGGAAAAGCGGAAAAGTGTATTTTGATTATATTAGTTCACAGTCATTTTCACTGGTTAACATGAATAACGTCTGAGTAGTGAAGAGGGACTGGACCTCATTCCCTCTTCATTTCTCTGCCTCCTGCTCTTGCGGTTTAGCGCGAACAAGCTGGAAGGTGCCTCCTCACTCCCACCGAGTTGCCAGTGTGTCTTCCTTTTCTGTCTCTCATTCTTACGGGCTCAGTAGACACTAAATCACAGTTTGTTTCCTTGCATAGGATAAGTTTCATTCATGCCCTGTCACCTTTGTCAAAAAGTAATTTAAATTATGAAAATAACACACGAACGTACTTTAGAAAGTATGGAGACTCTAGAAAGTTATGAGAAAATAATTAAAATCACTGTAACACTGCGTTCAGAGATAAGCGTGTTGAGATTTTTTGGTATTTCTTTCTCTTTTGAATACACTTGTACCGTGCATGTGTGGGTACGATACATATGCAAACCATGCATGGTGAAATCTTCTAACCTGCTTTTTCCTTAATTACTTTATCATGTCATTATACTATTTTGAAAGACAGGCAAGGTTCCCAGAAATAAATAGGTCAAGCCCTTGTCCTTAAAAAGTGTTCTTTAGGAGTTTCTGTGGACATAGGTCTGTGCCCTCATCACCACTGCTCCTTCTGGCTTGCACTCTGTGTGTGTGTTTCTTTTTGAGGAGCTACGTTCTCTCTGCTCCTGGCTGCGGGCTGCGTTCTCCCTTCAGGCGGTCACTGTGAAGTGTGGGGGAGGTGGGGTCAGGCTGGAAGAAAGCGTCTTGCCAGCACTCAAGGTTTCACATTTTTTGCCATGTTTGCCCATGGCACTTGTCTCAGCATCCTCCTGTGCTTTTGCCAAAATTTGTAAAGAACAATCCTACTTTAGAAAGTCATTGTGATAGTCTTCTCCGAGAACAGGCATTTAGAAGAAAAAGTTCTCTCTTGGAACCTGCTCAAGTATCTGAGTTGCTGAAGTGCCCTAGACCCTAGGTCCTGGCTCTCTTGTACTAAAGGGCCAGCACCAGGGACCTTGAGGGCATCTTGACAGAGGAGTGCCCACATATGCCCTCTGGGAAAAGAGAATGGTGTAAGATCTAATTTATTAGTTCCACAGGTTGTCTTCATCCCCCCAAACCCTCCCCCCAAAAATTTTTTTTCTAATGGAATTTCAGATTTCCACACAGAAATGGTTTTCTCGCATAAAAATGCTTGCATTTGCAACATATCCGGATGGGACTATGAAGAAGTTTTACATGGTTTAAAACTCTGAAGAGAACTGAGGATTACGAAGATGCACTTGAAGAGACCTGAAGGGCTCTGACCCCAGAGTTGGAGACAAATGACAGACTCAGAGGCATAAACACCCAGAGTGGAGAGCCAGAGGCAAAATGATGTGAAAGACGGGGAGACTGACAAGTTTTGATTCAGAAAAAAAAAAGAGCAAAAAGGACATGGGTCAGGGAAGGAGAGAAAACTGATGTGGGTTGTTGGCAAATGGCAACAGATAAAAGCTTCATCCCGCTCTGGTGAGCGGGAATATTTTTAGTGTTTTTATTGATGTTAGTATAATCTTATTTTTTCTTTTCCTAAGTGAGCTTGAAAATTAAGGACTGAATAGAAGAGAAAACCAAAGAGTAGGCAAAATATTTTTCAAACAAGTTCAGAGAAGAGTACACATATGCTTGAAACGTATATTTTGTACATAATGGTGCACAGTAGAGAATGGAAAAAAATCAAGTGGCAGATAATGTGTCCAAGCAACATTGGTAGCAGATGGAGTGTTACATGAGCAAATGCTATTTTGCAGTGCTGGGAGCATGGCACTTGTCTTCAATAATACGAATGACTGTCCTACAAAAGGATTGGAAAAGGAAGAGCTGGAACTCACGGATGTGTGGTACATGTATTTTTGTTCAACAGAAGCAAATGTTATCAGTGTGCTATAACACTACTCTCATTACTATTTTGACTGTAGATAATAAACAGTGCCCAACAATGAGATGGAATGCTTTATGGACTAGTGAGATTTCTTGCAGTGAACTTGTTCAATCAAAAGTTGGGTGAACATCAGACAGACATGCCCCAAAGGAGCCTCCTGCGCTGAAACACGTGACTTCTTAAGGTCCCTTCCAGTGCCAGCATTCTGGGATTGGGTGATCTTTGCATTGAGTTTAATAATGAATCCTTACCCTAGCAGGGTCATTTTTTCAAAAGAAGGACTCAACAAATTATATTACCAATTTTGATTGAGACTGATATTTGTCTACCCAGTATCTGTCTATTCTCCACAGACTTCGTACCAACCAAAACTTGATTTTATCAGACATCATTGTACCCCAAGTTAAACACAGCATTTGTCAACTTCTGCCGCAGACAGAGATGGTCAAGAGAGTAGGGTCTAGTCAAAGAGATATACGTGGGAGTTGAAGGAACTTCTGGTGTTCCTGAAGAAGAGAGACTGAGCACACGGCACTGAATCTGTCCCTCCGCCTCCTCCCGCTCTCCTTCTTCTCTCCGGACCAGGATGCCTGGCCCTGCTGGGACACGAGGCAGTGCTAACCATAAAGCCTCAAGGTGGGCGTGGCAGTAACAGGAGCTGGTCACCGGGTTCACCGTGGGGCTGCCACGCCACCCCAAACTGCCTCCAGACTTCTCATTCCGTTAGAAAACTTAAAACCACGTTGTTTCAGCACCCGTTTTAAGTCTCTTGCTCGCAGCTGAACACAATGCTGTTCACCCAAAGCGATGGTGCTCCCGACTGTAACTTTTAACCCAGGCTCTGCTGCCTCCCAACTGTTACACATTCTCTGTCCTTCCTCATCTGATTCACTGATGGAAATAAAACAGTTGCTATCTCGATTTCAGAATTTTATGTAAATAGTTTAGAAAACAAAACAGGAAGGAAATGACTATGGGTAGGTTCAATCTTTGGTGCCCAAACACAGCTGTGCTATTTGGTATGTTCAACCTTCACCAAATTCCTGTACAAATCTGTGTGTGGAGCTGGGAGAAGGGGAGGATGATGACGAGAATGGAAAGAACAAACTGTCTACAAAGTTTTGAAAAACTGAGTGCAGGGGAAGTACCGCTCACAGTTCTCCACCATGATCTACATCCGCATTAGGGAGCCTGCTGCCCTGCCTGCGTTCACTTTCTATGCAAGTGGCAGGAAAGACGGCCTCGGGCAGCACGGGAATTATCTGCCACCAGAACTGCAGTTTCAGTCACTCAAATCCTGGTGTCATTTACATTGTTTCTACTGGGAAAGGTCAGGTGTCAGCAGGGACCATAAGCAAAGAAAAACCCATCCCCTGAATCCACAAGTGTAAAGAGGCCAGGGAAGCAAGTGGCAGCAGGTCTCTGTGCTGGATCACTTTCGGGGGTGGCAGACCACTCCGTCCTGGGGCTTTTTTGTAAAAAGGAAGCTGAAGGACAAACATCTGAAGGAGAAATTAATCTCTGTGAGTAGGTGACAAGCCACGATAAGCCCGCAGGGCACACGTCAGGGTAGCACAGATGTTCTGTGTGAGAACTATTACTTGATTCCAGGGAAGCGAGGAGAAGGACAGAGGAGGGGGAAGACGGCAACGGAAAACAAAACAACAAAAGTTAGAATCATCTTTGCTGCACAGCTGATTGTTTTTAAGGCCATATATCCTCCGAAAGAACAAAACATTCAAATACACCCATATGGTAAAGACGTGGTAAAACTGGAATTTTTATTTCTTGATTTTGACCGGGTACATTTGTTCATCCCATTTCAAGAACAATTGACAATATGATGTAAGAGTCATTAAATATGCACATCCATTTATTCAGTGATCTGGCCCTTCGAAATGTATCTAAAAGAAATAACTCAAAACTAAAGTTTTTGCAAGTTGTATGGCCAAGGTGTTTATTTTCATTTTTCTACATAGAGGAAAATGAGAGCCAAATGTCTGACACGAGATAATATTAATTCAATGTATGTAAATTTACCGGGATTCAACGCAACACTGAAAATTATAATATTTAAGATAGGAAAACATGGAAAATGCTTATAACATAAAGAATGCATAACTAAATCAATTATATGACTGCAAATATGTAATTATTACAACGGCATGTGGACAAGAGCAAAAATCCTTTGAGGCAAACAAATTGGTATTATGAGATTATGAGTAACATTTTTCCCTCACTTTCAAGTACTATTATTGTTGCTGTAACAGGCACATACATTTTTTTTTAAGTGAATTCAAGCAAAGGACTAAAAAGAATGCTGGAACTTGATGATGTAGAGCTTAGCTAGTCTGAACCTCTCATTTTATGGTTGACAAGTTGAATATAAACCTTATGTGGGATAGAACAGAGTCATTTCATCGGAAACAGTAAGAAATACTCATTTTCCCAAGTCTGTAGTCGAAGTGTTGTCACTTTCCAGGGGCCAATAGTAAACGACACAAGAAAGAGATGTGACAGCATGATCTGAGCTGTCGCTCTCAAATCCCCAGGCTCCCTTGCTTTCAACTGCTGCTTCTTCCCACGACGCATTGTTCACCTACATTAACCACCACACAATGAATAGAGCATCAGAATGACTCCGTAAGGAATGGGAGGGGAGACATTATTTTTAGATAACCCAAGAGTTTTAGAAACATCCTCCTCCTCCTCTGGTACCTGTCTGTGTTGAACTCACTGTTTAGGTTGTACAAAGAAAATAGTGACATTTAGGTTCCAGCTGTTTGAAGAATAACAAATAAATGATCGTGAAGTCTTTAGGAAAACAAAATAAAGTCTAAGAAAATAAGTGATTCTCCTTTTCTGCCTCCCAACATTCCACCTAGAGGGCCTTCTTTACATGTGGTACTTTTTCTCTCATTTTACTGTCTGTGTGAGAAAATAACCTTCCCGAGAGAATGGGTAGCCTTTCGGGGGGTGGGGTACAAATGGTGTTTATCTGTGGCTGAGGTTTGTTTTATCACAGGCTATAAGGCAAAGCTAGTAGGCAACCAAGTGGGTCTCTAACTTAGGGAAAGTGGACAGCAGGGCATCTCTGGGAGGAATAAGTGTCCCCACTTTTTCAGTGGGACTAAAGGAACCCTTGTTGGGAGGTGGGGTTGGAGCCCTTGTTGGCAGGTGGGGTTGGAGCCCTTGTTGGCAGGTAGCCCTTGTTGGGAGGTGGCGTTGGAACCCATGTTGGGAGGTGGCGTTGGAGCCCTTGTTGGGAGGTGGCGTTGGAGCCCTTGTTGGCAGGTGGGGTTGGAGCCCTTGTTGGGAGGTGGGGTCGGAGCCCTTGTTGGGAGGTGGGGTTGGAGCCCTTGTTGGGAGGTGGGGTTGGAGCCCTTGTTGGGAGGTGGGGTTGGAATGCAAGCCTGGCGTTAGGAGGAATGGCTGTAGGACAGATGTCTCGGGCCTGCACCACTTTTCAGTGATACTATGCCAAATCCTCTTCTTGAAAGACTTGAGTTTGTTGACTATTTCATAATAGCCTTGGATATTAGTTATCATGGAAGTTCTCTGAACTTCAAACCTGTTGCAGCTATGAGAAGGAGAGAAAGAGTCCAGAGGGGGACACAGTGGCATTGGGCAAAGTGGTGATCATTGTCTCCTGGGAAGGGAAGACCTCCAGTTGTGGTGTCCGGTGACTGGATCAACTCCTCTGATTTTCTGGGAGTTCTTCTAAACCTCTTCTCTCAGGGAGTTCTGCCTCTAGAGTTCATAAAGAAAGCTCTCCCCTGTAGCCCTTACAGTTTATTTTCTTCTCACATTTTTGTCTCTTATTGTGAAGATCTGTGTTTCATAATGTATGAAGGAACAGCTTCTCCTTTCTCTGTAATGAAGTCTCAACAAGGACACGACCTTCACAGGCTAATTAGGCACAAAACGGTCATGCAGTCAGTCCCGAAGGACAAGGCTGCACTCATTCCTCCCTTCCCTATGTAACAGACATGCTAGTCCCCTGCAAACTTTATTCTCAGTTTTATTTTTAAGAATAAAATATTTCTGCTTTCAGATGTGCATCTTAAGATTCACAAACTAATACTAGAAAATATTTTGTGAGATAATCTCAATGGTTTGTTGAACTTATTTGTCTTTTATTTCTTTTCAAAGTGACACTAAAAAGGCGGTAAGAACCGATAGAACAATAAAGCTATAAAATAAAATAGAAAACCAAAATCAGAGGTAAAACTGCAACTGATTATGCTGAAAAGTAAACATAACTGGTGTGGGCTTCATATTTGCCTATAAGCTTCCTGGTACTCAGATCCAAAAGGCAAACAAGCTATATGTTCTAGCTTTTTTCACACATGGCTCTGGCCGTTGTCTTCTGTTTGCCCTGCACATGTCCTCTTGCTCTTCTTCTGGTAACTGTGCTGTCTTTCCTTTACAGGAGTGTGTGTGGGGGGGGGGGGGGGAGGGGTTCTTCTCCACTCTCTGCCTGCGGCGCTCCATCAGCATGCCCTGTCACCTGTGCTTCTGCACAGCACCCTCTCCCCTTGACATTGATTTTCCGAGGTGGGTATCTGTCCATCTTGAGTCAGTATCAATGGGAATCTTCCCAGGGGTTGATACACAAACTTTGGGGGATTTTATTTCCCACTGAAGATTCTAAGCTGGAAAGAATATGAACCAGGAGCAGCTATTGGCCATCTTACCTACCCCGAGGAACAGGCTTGTGTCCAGCGGAAAGAAAGGAAACTAAGCAGAGGAGACAGGCCAACAGAAAAAAGAGAGAGCGAGTCCTCTGTACTGAGTCCTGGCTCCCGTCCCTGAGCCCTGAAGCCTGGTTGCTGCAGCTCTTAGATTCTGTCTATAACCCAAGAATCCTTCCCAGCAATGAGAACAAGTAAATTTCCTTCTTTCATTAGTAAGTCTGAGTAGAACTCTGCCACTTAAAACAGAAAAGGGCCCTAATTAATACATCTTTCATTATTGGAAAGGAATCAGAATATCAATTTAACAAGGAGCTCGTTTTGTTTCCTAAAATTAAGTTTAAAAGAATTTTCTCATATGGGACATAATAGCACATATTGAGTGATGTAATGGACAATGCCCTCAACCACACTTTTACAGTAAATGCCGAGTGAATTTCATGTGGTGGTTTCTGGTATATACCTTGAATAAAAGCCAATGGCATAACATTAAAGCAAAACTGAGTTAAAGCAATTCTGTAAGGACTAGCCCACTGCACGCAATGTGCTCAGCATTCTAGTGGCCCAAGGACAGAGCTTCAAGAAGGAAAGACACTTTATAACTTTGACAGTCTTCTCTAAGTGTCCCTTTCCCCCCCCATTTACCCAAGCCTCTGATAAGGGCTGAATAACAATAGTTTTAGATTCTGCTTTACAACCAAGACTGTTCCTGGGTGAGAAACGAATCCAAATGTTGTGGAGACTGGGTGAAATTAGAAGAACTACACAGTACAGTACTTTTATATAATACAAGACCATTTTGCCTTTGCATGGCAGTGAACTTTGTGGCCTTTAGGGGTACCTGAAAGATAACTAGATGTTTTTTCCCCAGAAATAGGCTTTGGATTTACAGCAGCAAGTGATTGGTTAGATCCACAGTCAGAGACCAGAATGGTTTCAACCTGGAATTTTCTCAAAACCAGAATTTGTAGTTACCTACTCTGATAGAGAAAGGCCACAGAAGAATTTGGCTTCCCGGTTTGCTCTCCAAGCTCAAATAGCTTTACAATGTTTGTTTTTCTTTTTCTCTCCTTCTCAATTCTACCTAGTGTCTCAACCAATGTATTTATCAAAGTGGTGTGATCAGAGTCTAACTAAAAATGTATTTAAGTTAATCATGACTAATATCAAGCCATTCTTTCTGAGATAAATCTGTACAAATCCTCTTGAAGTTACCTCTTACTGTGTCTGGTTTTGATCACCATTCCCAGTGCCTGGCATAATCCCTAGAACAAACTCTAAATATTTGCTGAACAAATGACTTTATTAATTATTCAAGTGATGGAATCAGACTTATGTTTTAAAAGGAGCATTCTGAATATGTTTTGGAAATTATATTAGACAAAAACAGAATTAGAGGTGGGGGGGTCCAGATAAAAGACTCTCATAACCAACCCAGATGAAGGCCCCCTGTGGCTTGAATTAAAGTCGTGAAAATGGGAACAGAGAGAACGGAGCTGATTTGAGAGATATTTAGGAGGTCGATGACATGGAGAGATAAAGGAGACGGAAGAATGAACAGGGCCAGCTAAATAAGTCACAGGGCCCAGTACAAAATGAAAATGCCAGGTCCCTTGTTGACAAATTATTAAGAAGTTCAAGATGGTGCACGAAACTTAGCTCTGTGCGTCCAGGAAGTGACGCAGGACATCTGCTCCTGAATCTGGCTCTCAGAGTGAGACAGCCTCCATTCACTAAGCAGGGGCACGACCCGGTGTTCCTAGAGTGCACACTGTGTGACAGGCACTGTGGCTAGCATTTGATTTTACTGAAAAGCAATAACATAGCAGTAGGAGGAAAGCCCGGATGAAGGAGAAATAAAGTGTAGTTCCATTTCATACTACCTGAGTGTTTTCATAGTATGGGTGAGATGGTTTCTGTTTGCCCTGATTCTTGAGGGAATATTTAAATATAGATTTCGAAGAGTTTCAGTAGTTGAGACAATGTTATTACTCCTTTACAATTTAACATACAGCTATTTGCCATCTACAGGGGTCAAAAAAAAGCCAATGAAAGATCAATAAAACCTCCAAACCTTCTTAGGTTCTTCTTGACTTTTTTTTTCTTCTATAAAGCAAAAGAGATTATAAGAGAACACCTACCAATAGAAGAGTGGTAATGCCTTAAAACCACTTCTGTGTGAGAAACTGCTCTGAGATCCTACAAAATGAGGATCACCACTTACTCTCCTATTAGGCTTTAGCCCTTGATGGTTCATTCCCTGGATAAAACTGTGTTATAGTCATGAATTGGTCCACCGTCCTACCTCAGTAGTTAGAAAATAAAACTTTTCACTGGGCATAAGTGATGAACTCATGACACATTGATAGCTTGAAATGACTAGTTTATCAAAATAAGTAAGAAGTGTGCAAAACAAGGTACACAGAAAATTCCTTTAAGAGGAGTATTTGCACATGATTGAGTTAACAGATTTTGATTCTGCATTTACTGAGCTCCAAATCGAGTGTCATCCATTGTGTCAGATCTGCACATACACGGGGTTAAGTTCTCCCTGTAAGACTAACATAGACTCATATCACTGTAAGAGATCAGTAGACTCTTTCAGGTGGCGGACATTCAGGTTATGAGTGGTAAAGTGGATTGCCCAAGGTTGTGTAAATATGTTCCAATATCTCACACCTTAAAAAACAAAAATGAAACAAAAGAAAACCCCTCTGTCTTAATTCATTCAGAATGCCAACTGCCATAGACGGTGGAGCTTATAAACAACACAAATGTACTTCTCACAGTTCTGGAAGCAGGGAAGTTCAAGATCAGAGTGTCAGCGGATTGGGAGTCTGGGGGGACCCTGCTTTCTCACAGGTGGCACGTCTCACTGCGAAAGGGGCAAGGAAGCTGTCTAGGGCCTCTATTGTAAGGACACTAATTCCATTCATGAGAGTTCTCCCTCATGGCCTAGTCACCTCCCGAAGTCCCTACCTCCTAATAACATCACATTGGCTATTAGATTTCAACATATGAATTTTGGGAAGACACACACGTTCAGACTATAGCAACTCCCTTTGATGCTCTGCTCCCTTTCACAGCCAAACTCCTTGGAAGAGCTGTTTGTTACCATCGTCACTGACTCACTCCCATCCATCTGGGGAATGTGTCCATCTGGGGAATGTGTCCATCCTTACCTTTTACTCTGCTTCCACATCGCCAAGTCTAAAGTCACATCTCTGTTCTTGTTTTATTGTGTCTCTGAGCAGTATTCAACATAATCAGCGTTGTCCATCCTCTTCTGCTTGAAACACGTTCTTCTTATGCCATCTGGAGCACCATGTCCCCTTCATGTCCTCTTACCACTATTCTTTTTGGTTTTCCTCTTTTCGTCTCTTACTTGACCCTGCTTGTGGAGTATTTTTGTTGGTTCTTCCTTCTCTGCCTGACCAGTTAAGGTGGAGTGTTTCCAAAATTCTTTTTCCACACATTTTCTCTAAGTGACCCCTCCAGTTCCTGGATCCCTGTTCTACGGATTTCAACCTCAGGCTCTCCCCTGATCTCCAGACTGACTACTCAACTGCCGTATTGACATATTCATGTAGATGTGTGAGCGATGTCTCATACTTTACACCAACAACCAGAATCCTGATTTCTCTCCTTCAATCCTCGTCAGCTCTCCCAGTCTCCTCCATCTTAGTAAAACAGTACAACCAAGAACCAAGGCAAAGGTAGGAGAGTTATTTTATTTTACTTCCTCATCTCCATATTAAGCTGACCAGCATGCCCTGTCACCTCTACCTCTAAAATATTCCGAGTCTGTTAACGTTTTGCCACATCAACTTCTATAACCCAAGTTAAAGCTATAATCATATCCTGCCTGGTCTATGCAGTGGTCTTGTTACTGCAGTTCATTTTCAGTGTAGAGCCTCTACATTAACTGTTTTCTCTACTAGGAACACTCTTCCCCGGTTTTTGCAAGACTGGCTCTTTCTTGTCATTTCATGAGAATCTCTTCTACTTACAAAGGCCTTAGCCAAACCCCTAATCTCAAGAAACCCCACAGTCATTATCACATCCAGTCTCTACAGGGCTTGTCACCATCTGATTGTGTTTGTTGGTTGGTTTGTATGTTGGTATATTATCTGGAATATAATCTCTCTGAGGTCAGCTTTGCATTTTATTTCCTGGGACATCCTCACCACCAAGACAGGGTCTGGCATAGAATAGGCCTCAATAAATATTTGATAAAGAAATAAATAATTCAGGTTGTCTTTTTGAATAATTCTTGTGTTCTTCATTAGATATTAGCTGTATCCAGGAGATTAGTAATTTGGGAACCAAATTGCCTTCTTCAAAATGGTATTTAGCCTCCTAAAAAATAGTTTCTGAATTACCAATGATAATACAAATAAAGATGAACATGACTCACTTATCATTATAAATTGGCTACAGTTTTATACATCCATAAATAGTCTAAAATAATCAAGAAAATGTTATGGATTTGGCCTTCAAATTATGACTTAATTGAGTTATACAAAATAGAAATAAAGAACAACTTCTCTAACATTGTTGCAATGTACTTTTTAATGATAAGTTAGTACAGTAATGGTAATTTAAAACCCGAAGTAAATGTATGCCAAGCCCTTGAACATATTTTATAAAATACAGACATCTAAAAATAAAAAGTCAGTTAAAAGTGAAAAATACCCTAGAGGATTCAAATTAGTATGGTGTTTTCACTTTTAGATTATGAATGGTATGGATGAATTGATAACAATAGTAATAACAATAAATTAATTATGTTATTATAACTCAAAAGACGATTCTAGAAGCTTTACACAAATTATTTAATCCTTACAGCAGACCTATGTACTGAGTATTTTATCATTTCCACTTTTACATGTGAAAATTGAAGTTTCGATAGGACAAGTAACTTGCCAAGGTGACAAAGTTACTGGATGTTAGAATCCAGTTCTGTAGGAAGAAACAAATAGAAGAGAAAGACGTGTCTGCTGGGAGGCAGATAATCATAATAATTAGTATTTGTATAATAGTTTATAATGCTCTTTTCATAACTGTAAATTATGCAACCTTGATGAAGACAAAATACCACAGCACTGCCCTGGCCGGTTTGGCTCAGCGTTTAGAGCGTCAGCCTGTGGTTCGGAGAGACCCAGGTTCGGTTCCCGCTAAGGGCACGTACCTCGGTTGCAGTTTGTCCCCGGCCCTGGTTGGGTTGTGCAGGTAGCAGCCGCTCGACATGTACCTTTCACACTGATGTTTCTCTCTCTCTCCCTCCTACTCTATCTGAACAAAAAAGGAAAAAATATCCTCGGGTGAGGATTAAAAAAAAAAAATACCACGGCACTTGTTTGAAAATGGGTTCAGAAGATAATGCCTTTTGTAGCAATAGAGCTGACATTTTGTCTAAAGAAAGAAGTTAGGTTGAAAATGTGGAGACTCTCTAACTGGGGTATCACACCAGAGAGATTCAATGACCTGTGTTCTCCACCATTCTCAGCACGTCCCCCTCGCAAGGGCCTGTCTTCTTGGAGATAAGATTGTTTGCAAATCCACTTGAGTAAATGCATCTCAAGATTTTAATTGACTTCTTTGTAATAATATTCATATTTGCCACCTAAGTTTTATACACCAGACTAGCAAGGAATAGACTTATGTTGCAGAATATTCACGGCCTGACTTGAAAAACCTAGATCTGTAAATCAACAGAGCTCTGCATACAATGGAGAGGAAAAGAACTCGTTTGTGACTTAAGTTGATTCATTCAACAAATACTTCTTGACTCTGTCCCATAGGCTGTCCTCGGGGGAAACGGCATAAAATAAAATAAAAACATGGTTTTTATTTTTCTAGACTAGCACCGAGGGCAGCCACGCGAGGGCTACCTACCATACCTGGGAGAGGTCATGGGACTCGAAACTTTCTCTGAGCTTTTCCTTACTCCCACCTGTGAACTAATTCACTGAGACGAGCATCGAGAATGTCTGCATGACTGTATCTAAATGGAGATGTAAGTTATCACCCTTGCCCCTGAGCCACTATAAGGAAGCAGGCGGCTCATGCTTGAATTCTAGCAGTGAGAGTATTATCTCTGGAGCCGTAAATCAGCGTCAGATGAATGTGGCTGCCAGCTTTTTTTTTTTTGGAGTTTTGTCAAGGAAAGTTGTCTTGTCCTAAAGATTATATTTAATGTTCTAAAACAAACATATCTGATTAAAAGGAAACCTGCCGGTGTATCAGATGAGGTTTCCAGCTTCCTTGCCCCCGGGCTGAGCCAAGCCTGTTACTTTGTTTTGGGGTTCCAGGAGGTGAGGTGTTTCAGCCAGGGCATGTGTTGGGAGGTGACAGCTTCAGGACACAGCGGAGAAGACAGCCGTCGCGTAAACGTGTGCAAAAGGACTTTCGGATTTGACCTAAACTCACAGAAAATGTTCATTTTACATGCCAGTGTCCTTTTCCACTGATCCCCTTGAAAAGCAAACATGCTTTAACCAGCCGGTACTCCTGAATTTGCCCCAAGACTTGCCGTGAGGGGTCTCTCCCTCTGCCCCTGGCCCCCGGCTGTAGAGATCACAGACTCGGTTCTTTAAGTTCAGCCTAAGTTTCTGCCTGATTCCATCCTCTTCCCGGGCTGATGAATCGCTCCCTCGTCTGAGACTACAACCCTCTCACTACCACCTAATGGACCGTAAACCCACAGTAGCAGAATGTTGGAGCTGAAGGGATCCTAGTGGCCCTCAGCTGTCCAACTGGCTTCACCAGGGGCCTTTGAAACGTTTAAGCATCTAGATTTCTAGGCCCAGCCACAGATTCGGGAGGCTAACCTGGAGCCCAGAAACCCACATTTCACAGAAGCCCCTTGAGGTGATCCGGAGGCACAGTCGGGTTCGGAAGCCGCCGGGGCGTTGTAAATCTCTCGTGTTGTAAGTGAGGAAGCAGATGTGGGGGGATTTGTCCACGGTGACAGTAAATTGCAAAGTCAGGACTGGGACTCGGTGCCTGTTCACCAAACTGCCCTGTGCTGCCTCCCGCCGCCTGTGGTCAGGATGGGCCCGCGGCACAGTGTCCGCGCGTGGGGTCAGCCGCGTCCTCGGGACGGCGGCGGGGAGGGGAGGTTCCTAGGGGAGCCGGCTGTGTGCCAGCCAGGTGACGTGGCTGCGTGCTGTGGTGCCTAGCCGACTCTCTTCATCTGGAGAACTGGGGTCACGATTTCTGCTCTGCTCTAGCCCCCGGGATGAGATGCATATAAAGTACCTTAGAACGTGTAAGTGAGGTTACAAGTATAAAAGAGTGATGCCAATGACAAATAAGAAATACAGTGAATGCACTGATGATACTAGTGAAGGTTAGAAGGGACTGTTGAGCGCAGAGGTCCCAGGGACGACCCGGCTCACGGCTGCCAGGCCTCCCACGCGTGTCTCCTGGGGGGCGGGGGGGGGGCGAATGCACGGGCTGAAGTCTGGTCTGTAGTCTGTCATTTCAGTTCGCTCCTCTGGCTGAGCTCTAGGGTGCTGACTAACAAATCTCCGTGGAAACGTGGGGAGTGAAGATTAAAGCAGATACACTATTGCCTTTTGACTCTCCTTCCCCAAACCGATGATTCAAATATCCAGATGTCTTGGGGGAGGGGAAACAAATGTCGGCTTTCAATGCTGGAGGGACGTTGGCATCATCCAAGAGCATCATCTTTTCCTAAGTCAGCTTTACCTTACACTTCTGAGGACACAGATGATTTTGTCCCTTACCTTTTAATCTTTATGGGTTTTGAAAATTACCCAAGTAATTTAATGACATTTAAAAGGCCCTTCATTTTAGGAGTTTTTTTTACAAGCTGTTTTATTTTATTTATTTATTTTAATCTTCACCCGAGGATATTTTTACATTTATCATCAGATAGAGTGGGAGAGAAAGAGAGAACTATCAATGTGAGAGACACTTCAACTGGTTGCCTCCCACACAACCAGACCAGGGCCGGGGATGAACCGCAACCAAGGTACTGGGCCTTTGGTCAGAATCGAACCCGCGACGACTCTCTGGTCTGCAGGCTGATGCTCTAACCACTGAGTAAACCAGCCAGGGCTACAAGCTGTTTTACAAAGGGTGTGTAACTCCTGCACTTTCTACTCTCCTCCATTTGAAGCAGTAGATTACTGATTCCCAGTCTAGAAAATAATACAGGAATATCCCCTTCTCTACAGTTTTGCTTCTCATGGTTTCAGGCAACTGCAGTTCAACACGGTCCAAGAATATTAAATGGGAAATTTCAGAAATAAACAATTCGTAAGTTTTACGTTGCACGCCATTCTGAGCAGCGTGATGACATCTTGCATCACCCCATTCCATCCCAGCCAGAGGTGAAGCATCCCCGTGTCCCGTGTCAACACTGCGCTCCCCGTAGGCACTGAGCATCCATCTGGGTTAGCAGGTGGACTGTGGGGATGGCACAGTGCTTGTGTTCAGGTCCCCCTTCTACTCAATCCTGGCCCAGAGTGCAAAGGCAGTGTTGCTGGCAATTCAGATGTACAAGAGAGAAGCTACAAAGTGCCGCCTTTAAATGAAAATGTATGTATGTATAGGTAAAACAGTATATATAAAGTTTGTATTACCTGGGGTTTCAGGCATCTACTGAGGGTCTTGGAAGGTATCCAAGGACAGGAAGGCACTACTGTGGTTTCTGAACATAGCCTCTCATTGTAGGGAAACCATTTCGGTATATAGCTCTACCGCCTCTCATTTTTGAGCAAGATAACAAGAAACAAAACAACCCAGAGCCTTATCATCCTCACCTTCAGGAAAAGCAGCCTCTCTGTGTACCAATGAAATCAGTGACTGACACCAGTCTTTTCCTCTGTGCAACTGTCAAATAGAAAAATAATAGAGTGCCATGTCGCTAATTGAGAACAATAACACATCACTCATTCAGATTACTTAATGAGGAGTTTGAGTTCTTGCTGCAGAGTAACCTCCTGGCTTTCATTCTTTTCTCTGTCCTGGTGCCTCGGGCGTCATTCTGCCGATGCTGCAATAGGTCTTCACCAGCCATTCAAGCTGCCACAAGAAGACAAGCCTCATGTTTTCTACAGAAGGGAAAACTGCATCCGTGAACTGAGCTAGGAGTTAGGAGATCCCGGGTTTCGTTCCTCTCTTGCCTCTGTGTTTGCCTTTGAAATAGGGGGATTAGACCAGATAATCTATAAAACTTCTACATGTCATTCTATAATGTGAAGTATTGCCTTAAGTGATTTTTTGGGGGGTTCAGTGAAAGATTGTTTCAGTCTTTTGTGTTTTATCAACAAATATTTACTGAGTACCTACTATGTGTCAAGCACTGTTCTAGGCATTGTGGGTACAACAATGAACAAAATAGATAAAACCACTTCCCTCGTGGGGTTCATATTCTAGTGCATAAAAAAAGAAGAAGAGGGAAAAAACACTGAAAATGAGTTCTCCCAATTTTCATAGAGGCAGGACTTCCGCAGGGTCTGGAGCAAAGGGGAAGAATGAAGCAAATGAAATTCATGGCACATTCCTTTTGTACTTCTCCTTCTGTCTCTCTTCACTTTCTTCTTTTTGTAATTAAAACATTTTTAGTTCTCACACGAAGATCTGTTTATTGATTTTTATTTATTTATTTATTTTTACTTTTCCAAACTTTATTAAAGAAAAAGAAATGATGGCAAATCTCTAAAATATAGTTAATTTTCTGGGATTCTTCCCTTGAAAATGTGGTGTTTGACTTCAAAACACATACCAGGGAGTGCATTATTCCCAACTGTACTAAGTAGGCAAGAGGCTGAAATCCTAAAATGTTCATCTTCCACCTTTTCCCAGTCTGTGATCTGTCTTTGGATTGGCAATAATTGCCTGAACAGCTCCTATGGCTTCATTAATTTTTGTCTGTAGGTCTCTGAGCTCTTCTATATGCAGCAATCTCAGAATTTGAGGAGCTTTATTAAGAACTGCATTTCCTGTGTCAAAACCAAGAATATGCTTGTCTAAAGCGACAGGCAATCCCTCTTTTGCTTGACTTGCTTTAGCAATTGCTTCTTGTGTCAGGCGCTCTTGGACCAAAATGCGAATTGCCTTAAGCATTACAGGTAATCATCATGACGCTGAATCTGAAGGTTAGCCAAAGCCGTTACACAGTCTTAAAATCAGGATTATTAACATCCAAGTTGATCAATGGCTCTGCATTTTTAGCTGCATTGTCAACATTTTTTGTATTATCAGCTACTGAGTCCTTGTATTTTTCAGCATTATCTCCATATTCAAGTCTAACAGTAAACCAAGAAGCCAGTCAATTGCTTCTTGTTGATCTTGAATCTTGAAAGGACAGTTAACATCTGTGAGATACTTTTCAAAGAACTTGGGCCAGTCACTGCTGTGGATGTTTCTTAAATTACCTCTGTCTTCAATCTTGTAGTGTCTGATTTTCTGGTCTTCAAGCCAAACAATAAAGTTTCTAAATTCTGTTTCATCTTTGCAGTTGAAGCCCGCAGGGTTGTGGTAGTCGAGGGCCGTCAGCTTGCGTCGGAACATGGTCCCCGCTTCTCGCTCTAGGCCCCAGGCTTCGGCAGGGAGCAGACAGGCGAGAAGCCTGTTTATTGATTTTTAAAGAGAGGGCAACATCAGTGTGTGAGAGAAACTGATTGATTGCTTCCCATATGCTCCCCACCCGACCAGGGATCGAACCCCCAACCTAGGTATTTTCCCTGATCAGGAATCGAATCTGCAACCTTTCGGTGCAGGGGAGGATGCTCCAACCAACTGAGCTACCCTGCCAGCCCTCACTTCCTTCTCCTGTCCTAGCTCTAGAACAACACAGATCAAAACTGTACAATGTGTGCTACCGGAAAACAGTTATCTCCTATGTAGTTAACGTGCTAGGTGCAGGAGATGCAAAGCCAACCAAGACATAGCACCTGCTGTCCAAAAGCTGGCAATTTAATTTAGAAACAAAACCTCTATATAAAACAGAAAATGCTTATTAAAAATACCATAAGCTGAGAGCCAGAGAAGTGGCCCAGACAGTTACGAGCCCCATTGGAAGGAGAGACCTCTCTAAGGTTTGGTTTACTTAAAATACTTACGTAGTGCATGTAGACTTGGATTTGAGAAATAAAGGCGGTTTCTAGATTTAAAAAGACAATAATCACAAAACTCGAAAAAAAGAGAGTAGGATATAGTGCAACAGTTTCTTTTTCTGTCGATAAAGTACACAGGGCGTAGCTTTATTGACAAGATGTATTTATGTGACTACCACTGTGATCAACAAGGGCTTTGAAGTGCAGACATGAGAAGGAGCTAATGGGAGAGATTGACTTGAGAGACCTTGCACTTGAAGAATGATGAGGGGCTTCTAATGTATTATTAAATAACATCCAGCAAAAACACCAAAAATGAACGTTTGAAAAGATGTACACGGGACGTCTGCCTTGGACCGGGTACATTCTGATTTCAAAAGAGAACCTACTTGCCGTGGTGGTGGTCAGAGTATTCTGAGCCGCAGCTAGGCCCATACTCATGACCACCTCTGATCCCCAGGAATCTTTGTAGGAAGCACCCCCCAGATGAACATTTAGCTGCTTGGCCTCTGGAAGAATGCCCTCAGGTTCTTAACCCCAAGGAAGTCCGTGTCCCAACACACACCCTCTTCCTACAACAATTAAGTTGGTTTCTTTTTACCATTGCTTTCAATGGTCACATGATGAAAGAAATTCTTTTATTTTATTTAAAGAAAAAAATAGGGCTGGGTGTCTTGGTTGACTTTGTAAAGTTCCCAGCGAAAAGATCCTGAGAGCTTCCCGAGTCTCAGTGTGTTTCCTCCGAGGTCTGTGTAAACGGAGATAAAGGTGGCAGCCGTTGCTGGCGTTGGTGACATTCAGTTACACAATCGCATTGAGCTGGGATCAGGGAACCACCTGTCTCTCCAAACTTGCTGCAGTTCAGTCACTGGGGGGAGAAAAAAAGAAAGACTTTAAAATGAGAGTGTTAATGCCCACTAGACCTGGGAAGAAAGGTACAACTTAGTCGATAGGCACTCTGAAATGAAATTTCCAATCAGAATTCTCATTAGCCTCAGTCAGCACCACCCATATCAATGTTTCTTTTGATGTGTTTGCCACAGCATCTCCAGCTGTGTCAATATTGAACATCTTACTTCTTAGAATAATTTGTAGAACTTTGAAGGGACACAAACATTACCTCTGTAAGCAAATAAAGCGTATTTGGAAAGGCTTTCTTGTGTCATGACTAATTAGAGTATTAGACAGAGATCTGATCTAACCACTTTCTCAGTGTATATATTCATCCAAAGCCAAGAGAGGATGTGTCACTGAATATAATTAAGGAAACTTTCTAACATGGGGATTTTGCTCTTTATCGTATGTCACATTCCTACAGCCTAGAACTATGCCTGGCCCATGGAAGTGTTTAATAAATGCTTGCTCAGGTAATGACTATATCCACAAGCATTTTCGGGGTGCCTACAATGACATTAACAAGTAATATGATCACAGAGTGGGGTTGTGTCCTCCAGTTCTGGCTCCAGATGGAGGGACCCAGAGACAACCTGTCAGGAAAAGGATACATGATATATTTTTTTAGACTTTCAGCTTATCCATTTGGCTAATTATTGCAAGAGTGTTTTTCTCTCCCTGTCCACACCCCCCACCCCCAAATGTTTCATTTCTCAGAATACTATTTCAGTATTACTGGTTTTTTCCTCCCCAGTTCTATTTTCAGCTCTCCGCCTTTTCTCATAATGACCTTTAGGTGATAAATTAGTAATAATAAAAATCAATAAAGAAAAGTAAAGTTTTCTTTTTTGGAAAATAGAAATGAGTTTTATGTTAGGGAAAAAGGAACATTGAAGATGGAATGTCCTCTAATTTTAAATGTACCCGTCTGGCTTCTGGGAAATTACAAATGTTTATGGACCTCCCTCGATTTAGGGCAACCTAATCCTGCACCCTTGAAAACTTATATTAGGAATAACCACCCGTTGGCCCTCTTGAACCCACAGTGTTCATTTAGCAATTAAAAATATAAAAGACATTTTATTTATTAGTCATGTTTGAAATCGATAATCTCTTTCTATTGTGAAGTCATCTTAAAATGTCTGCCCAGCACATTATTACAGCCTTACCATCCCTCCCTTTGCTCTGAAGAGGCACAGGTCCGGAGGGGACACATAAGGAAACGTAGACCAAATGCCATTTCAATAAACTCTAAGGCATAGTCATGCTTCTCTTGTAATGCTTGGTATGTTTTGCTTACAAAATCGTCCTACGAAGAAGACGGTCAGTTAGGATGAGAGATTTTTGTATACAAAGATGAGAGTTAATATTGATATTTGCAGAACTGGGTTCAACCTGTGGAAGACCTAATCACTGGTCTTAGAGAAGTTATGGCATACTGAGATGTTTAAATTTTCACTAAAGTGTGATTGGCTCGTTCCTGCATGCCTTTCTGAGTATATGCCAACTCTTTCTCCTTATTTCTCTTGCTGGCTAAAAGAACAATCACCGAGTCTTGTTGGTCCTATCTCCTAATATTTCTCGAATCAGTGTTTCTTTCTTTTTTTTTTTGGTACGTGCCCCTAGCGGAAACCAAACCCAGGACTCTCTGGTCCACAGGCCGATGCTCCAACCGCTGAGCCAAATTGGCCAGAGTTCAGTGTTTCTTTATGTTTCTGTTGTGTTACTCTGGTTCAGGCCATCATCATTTATCATCTGGTTTTTTATATTTCTACCAAATCGGTCTTTCTTCTTCGGGCCTTATGCTCTTTCGACCCTTTCTCTGCAGTCAGGGGGTATTGCTTCGGATGTTGCATGGGGAAGTCTTACCAAGTCCTGCCTGTGGTGCTTCCTTCCGGTCTTACTACTCACTGCTTTTCACCTTGTCCTTTCGCCCCCATCCCACCCCCATCCCACCCCCCTCCCAGACTGCTCTACATCTTCACAGATGCTATATTCCCTTGATGTCTCTGTGTCCCCAATTCCCAAAATACTCTCCTGCCTCTTCTCCCTGAACCACATCCTTCATATAATTCCTGTTCATCCTTGAGATTTCATTTTAGGTGGCAGCCGTTTTCCCATAAAACCTTTCCTGATCTTCCAGGTTTGGAGTAGGCACCCTCCTGTCTGCTCCCAAACTGGCCACCTCCTGTGCTAGCTGGCTGTTGACTTGTCCAGTCCCTTCTCTGTTCAAGAAGCTCCTAAAGGACAGACTCTGCATTTATCTTGTTCTAGTTGTATTGTCAGCATCCAGCACAGCGATGGCCACTTAGTAGGTGCTAAATAAATATTTGCTCAATATTTTTAAATTGAGAATTCAATACTCCCTTAAAGAAAGCGTAATATATATGAGGGTGTTCTGACAGCTATTATAAAATGTCAAATATTTGAAATAAATATGTGTTTTAATTATATGTTCTCAATAGTATAGATTTCTTACACACACACACACACACACACGCACACACACAAACTCATTTTCCCTACAGTTACTCAAGCTCTGAAATAAGTCCCTTGTTATAATAAATTAATTAGCTTGGTGTGTATGTATATTCTTTTTCATTGACGTAAAATAATAGCCCACAAAATGACTAAGAAAGGGAGAGATTCAGCTGCTGATATTTTAGTCATAATTTTCTCAAATTCAAAGGATAATTTGGCCAACTGAAAATAGTCATTTAAAAATGTGGACTGCCCCAGCTGGTGTGGCTCAGTGGTTGAGCATCAACCCATGCACCAAGGGGTCGATTCCCAGTCGGGGCACATGCCCAGGTTGTGGGCCCGATCCCCAGAGGGGGGCATGCAGGAGGCGGCCAGTCGATGTTCTTTCTCATTGAGGTTTCTCTCTCTCCCTCTCCCTTCCTCTCTCTCTAAAAATCAATAAAGAAAAAAAGAAAAATGTAGACAGAATTTTTGGATGTCAAAGCACGGATCATTAGGAGGTATTAAAACTTGAAAAACAGCCCTGGCCGGTTTTCTCAGTGGTTAGAGCGTTGGCCTGCGGTCCTGAGAGACCCGGGTTCGGTTCCGGCTAAGGGCATGTACCTCGGTTGCAGTTTGTCCCCGGCTCTGGTCAGTCATGCGGGTGGCAGCCACTCGATGTGTCCCTTTCACATCGATGTTTCTCTCTCTCTGTTCCTCTCTCCCCCTCCTACTCTACCTGAACAAAAAAAAACTAAAAAAAAAAGGAAAAATGTCCTCGGGTGAGGATAAAAAAAAAACAACTTGAAAAACAGCCACAGTCTATACAAGAAAATAGCTGTTGGGCCCTTACTGCTAACAGCCAGTTTAACAAAACAGTGAGGTGTTAAAGATAGCAGTGAGGTGGTGCGTTTGGAAAAAAAAATTAGAATACCAGTTAGGAGGATTGGGAAGTTGCTGGTCAGCTGCTGGTCACCATTAGTAAGGTGGCAGGCTGCAGCAGTCAGTAGTAAGTGTTCAAAACCGGGGGACATGTAGAACCAACCAAATGACGACTTGGTGAGTACACCGGTCTCTTCACAGCCGCTTGAAAGTAGAATCCCTTTCTTACTCTAAGTAGTTTTAATATAGTAAAGTTCTTTTTCTGAAACATTTAGGAGCCGATGTGAACTTTTAAAGATTCTGACATTCAACAGCCCCAAGAACTGCGCCCTTAGTTCATCAACATGAAATGAGTGAACACCTGTCATAGCAGGACTTCCTGCCTGTTCTGTTTCACTTGACGAATCTAATACGCTTCTCTCTCACTTGTTTACTTCAGTAAAAGACTGCTTGTTGAGGCTGATTTATTTTAATATGCCCAATTACATCTTCATCATCATGTTATTGACATAATAGTACCTTATAATCACCTTAGGCGTTGAGCCCTATTTTATAGGAAAGATTTTATGTCTTTATTCAAGTTATTTTCTTCTTTTTTAGAATTAACCTGGCAGAGGGAATTCTTAGGATCCACTTGGTAGCATAGATTCAATAACACTTTTTCCATGTTGGTATTTCAGTGTTGTTTAGTTATTTAGTCCTTTACCTTATCATAGTATCAGTGATTTGAGAGTGATAAAATGAGTCTTAAGTAAAAATCTTTGTATTAAGGCAAAGAAAAGATCAGCCTTTATGGGAAGCCATTAGTCAGCAGTGGTTCAAGTCAGAAGGATGCTTGTGTGGAGAGATGGAGAGAGAGCCCCAGGTGTCTGGAGGTTATAAGGTCGATGCCCCCATTACCCTAGCGGAGCAGGGTTCTCCCTTCCTCCGACAACACTTCATCGCCCATTGTTTCTAATGAGAAGCTTGCAGATATTTTTGGGAAACAGTAGTTTGCCCTGACTATCTCCCTTAGAGCACAGGAGCTACTTTGTTTTGTTTTTCAAACTAACTTTATATGTATACTTCCCCCCTTCTTTATGCTTGAATTGTAGCATGATTTTCTTCTCCCTTGTGCCACAAAATATCATCTTCCTCTTATGGGGTATGAGACTGTATTCTTTAAAGCTAGGATTTTCTGCCCCAATGGGAGAAAACTTTTTCCTACTCTTTATTCAAAATCAACTGAAACTTGGTCTCTAGTTTCAAATATGTTACATCCTCATTTCTCCTATCCAACTCACTACCTTTGTAACCAGCTGCTTTTCCTAATATTTGCCTTCTTTAGTTCTTATTCTACATTCCTTAAAGCTTCACCTCCCTTTCATTTCTCCTAGTCCACTCTCCTTGCCTTTATTTTCCTACTCCTTTCAATGTATCAGACACAGAGTGATCAATTCAAAGCCATCTAGAATAACTATGCACGCCTCCTTTTATCTGCATCTGTTGTTTGGCATTGCTGACAGTGAAAACAGCTACAGCACGCCT
This sequence comes from Molossus molossus, assembly GCF_014108415.1. Lineage (NCBI taxonomy): Eukaryota > Metazoa > Chordata > Mammalia > Chiroptera > Molossidae > Molossus > Molossus molossus. The sequence continues at coordinate 22,158,354 of NW_023425403.1, forward strand.
CCTGTCTCCTTGCTGAGCAACTGGTAATCCAAGGGATAGAATGTTTCCCAGATATTCTTGAATTTGTTGCAGTTCTTTCCTATCATTCATCTCCCTTGATCTCCCTTCTTGCATCCACCTTCCCCTTTGTGTCACTTAAGCCATGTTTTATCTGTGTCTTCTCTGTCTCTGACCTTTAGTCACTTGAGACAGGCACAAAAAAATGGGACTTTGACATACACCACATTTTGCAGGCCCCATGAGATCTTGACTCATCCTTGACAGCAGCCTAAAAAGTGGGGCTGTGGAAAATTCTCCTGTTTCGGTCTTTTCTATCTTTTGGAATTTGGGGGTGTTTTGACAGAGTGAGTTACCAAGAAAACATTCCAAATCCTCAAGGATCACATGTGGGCAGTTCCCAGGGACCAAGCTTAATGGGACACTTTTGCATTTCCTTCTTCCTCCTCTTCCTCTCATGCTCTTTCTTCTCCCCTTTTTCCTAAAACTGACTTCAGCTTAGTGTCCACGAAACCCAGAGATGTAGACCATCCACTTGACACGAGTGTTCAACAACAACAAGTGTGAGTTTTACAGGCTGACATAACATTATGAACATAGTTTTTTTGTTTTCTGCCCTGCTGTACTAAGGGTGAGTTTTTTATACAAGAATAAATTGTCAGATTAACAAGATGGTTTCTGATGGTATAAAATAATCAGTGAGTAGAATGCCTGTATCCTATGGATTCAATAACTGCTGTCACTTTCAGAAGAAAAGAGTTTAAGAAATATTTATTTCAACCTGTGGTAACCTGGTTCTCCTTCCCATGCACACTGCTTTCTAAATAACAGTGGCTTCTGTACGAGCTTATGTGGGGAACATAGCCTGGGTGAGCTTATCAAATAGTGCAGGACATTTTATTATTAACAATAATGACAGTTAACGTATGCCAACTGCTTGCCTGTTCAAGATCAAACAATTAGTAAGTGATGGAACTGGGATTGGGTCATATGGTAGGTGTATGCATAATGTTTTAAGATATTGCTAAATTATTTTACATTCCTAAGAGCAGTGGACACAAATTTGGATGGAAGTGGAAAAGAGCATAGAGGGGCTAAATGGTGATGGAAAAGCTAAAATGGAATTAAATTTTTAAAAAAAGAATTCCACTAAATCCATACTTTATATTGTATTTTATTCATTTATTTATTTTTTATTAATTAATTTTTGTTACAGATGTTTCTCCTTTTCCTCCCATAGACACCCTGATCCCACCCCACCCCTCACAGCATCATTCATATCAGTTCTTTGGTTTATCTCATCGCTCCTCCCATTCCCTCCTTTGAGGTTTGTCAGTTGAATCCTACTCCTTTCTATGTCTCTATGTCTATTTTGTTCATCAGCATATTTTGTTCATTATATTCCACAAATAAGTGAGATCATGTGGTATTTGTCTTTCTCTGACTGGCTTATTTTGCTTAGAATAATACTCTCTAGGACCCTCCATGTCATCTCAAAAGATAAAAGACCTTTCTTTCTTACAGCTGCATTGTACTCCATTGTGTATCTGTACCACGGCTTTTTTATCTACTCATCTATTGATGGACACTTGGGCTGTTTCCAGATCTTAGCTATTGTAAGTAGTGCTGCTATGAACAAAGGGGTACATATATTCTTTCTGATTGGTGTTTCAGCCTTCTTAGGATCTATTCCCAGAAGTTGGATCGCTGGGTCAAAAGACAGTTTTGTTTTTAATTTTAGAGGACACTCCAATATGTTTCCATAGTGGTTGCACCAGTCTGCATTCCCACTAACAGTGTACTAGAGTCCCCTTTTCTCCACACCCTCGCCACACTTGTTTGATGATTTGTTGATGGCAGCCATTCTGACAGGTGTGAGGTCATACCTCATTGTTGTTTTAATTTTCATCTCACTGATGATTAGTGACATTGAGCATTTTTTCATATGTCTCTTGACCATTTGTAGGTCCTGTTTGGAGAAGTGTTTGTTTAGGTCCTCTGCCCATTTTTTAATTGGGTTCTTTGTTTTCCTTTTGTTGAGTTGTTTGAGTACTCTACATATTTTGGAAATTAACCCTTTATCTGATGTATCAGCAATTATGTTCTCCCATGTAGTGGTTTTTGTTTTTTTTCCCCCATTTTGATGCTTGTTTCTTTTGCTATGCAGAAGCTTTTTAGGTTGATGTAGCCCCATGTATTAACGTTTTCCTTTGTTTCTCTTGCCTTAGGCATTGTATCAGTAAAAATTCTGCTGCATGTGATATCTGAAATTTGTTGTCTACATTTTCTGCTAGGATTTGTATGGACTCATGAGTCACATTTAAATCTTTTATCCATTTTGAGTTTATTCTTGTGTATGGTGGAAGTTGGTCGAGCTTCATTTTTTGCATGTAGCTGTCCAATTTTCCCAACGCCATTTATTGAAGATGCTGTCTTTACTCCATTGTATGCTCTTGCCACATTTGTCAAATATTAATTGAGCATAATGTCTTGGGTCAATTTCCAGTTTCTCTGCTCTGTTTTACTGATCGATATGCCTGTTCTTGTGCCAGTGACAAGCTGTTTTGATTACAGTGGCTTTGTAGTATAACCTGATATCCAGTAGTATGATCTCTCCTACTTTGTTCTTCTTTTTCAAGATTGCTGTGGCTATTCAGGATCTTTTTTGGTTCCATATAAACTTTTGGAGTACTTGTTCTAGTTCTGTGAAATATGTCATTGATATTTTAATGAGGATTGCATTGAATCTATAGATTGCTTTGGGTATATGGACATTTTAATGATGTTAATTCTTCCAATAGATGAATATGGTATATGCTTCCACTTGTTTATATTCCACTCGTTCTCTATTTCTTTTTTCAATGTCCAGTAGTTTTTTGCAAATAGGTCCTTTACTTGTTTGGTTAAGTTTATTCCTAGGTATCTTAATTTTTTTTTGCCACAATGGTAAATGAGATTTTTTTTAGTATCTCTCTCTGTGAATTTATTATTGGTGTGTAAGAATGCCATAGATTTATTGATTAATTTTGTATCCTGCTACTTTGCCAAATTTGTTTCTTAAATCTAGTAGATTTTTGATGGAGTCTTTAGGGTTTTATATGGACAATATTATGTCATCTGCAAATAATAGCAGTTTCATTTCCTTATTTCCAGTTTTAATCACTTTTATTTTTTCTTCCTAATTGCTGTGGCTAAGCCTTCCAGTACTATGTTAAATAAAAGTGGCGACAGTAGGCATCCCTGTCTTGTTCCTATTCTTAAGGGAAATGCTTTTAGTTTTTGCCCATTGAGTATGATGTTGGTGGTAGGTTTTTCATATATGGCCTTTATTATGTTGAGATATAGTGCTGAGCATTTTTTTCAGAAATGGGTGCTGGATTTTGTCGAATGCTTTTTCCACATCTATTTTTGTGATCATATGGTTTTAATCTTTCATTTTGTTTATGTGGTGTATCACATTTATTGATTTACAAATATTGTACCAGCCTTCCATCTCTGGGATGAATCCCACTTGGTCATGGTGAATAATTTTTTTAATGTATTACTGGATCCGATTTGCTAATATTTTGTTAAAAATTGTGGCATCTGTGTTCATCAGGGATATTGGCCTTTAGTTTTTCTTTGTAGTGTCTTTATCTGGTTTTGGAATTAGAATTATGCTAGCCTCATAAAACAAGTTTGAAGTCTGCCTTCTTCTTCTTGAATTTTTTGGAGTAGTTTGAGAAGAATGGGTGCTAGTTCTTTGAATGTTTAGTAAAACTCCCCCATGAAGCTGTTCTGGTATAGGCTTTTATTTGCTGAAAGTTTCTCGATTACATCTTCAATTTTCTTTGTTGTTATTGGTCTGTTCAAGTTTTCTATCTCTTCCCAGTTCAGTTTTGGGAGACTGCGTGATTCTAGAAATTTGTCTATTTCTCCTAGACTGTCCAATTTGTTGGCTATAATTGTTCATAATATTTGTTAATGATCCTTTGTATTTCTGTGGTGTCAATTGTTACTTCTCTTTCATTTCTGATTTTGTTTATTTGGGTCCTCTCTTTTTGTTTCTTGGTGAGTCTGGCTAAGGGTCCATCAATCTTGTTTATCTTTTCAAAGAACCAGCTCTTACTTTTAGTGATCTTTTGAATTGTTTTTCTTTAGTCTCTACGTTGTTTATTTCTGCTCTGACCTTTACTGTTTCTTTCCTTCTACTTTCTCTGGGTTTTTCTTTTTGTTTACTTTCTGGTTCTTTAAACTGTAAAGTTGGATAGTCAATTAGAATTTTTTTGTGTTTCTGAGGTAGGCCTGTAGTGCTATGAACTTCCCTCTCAGGACTGCTTTAGCAGTTTCCCATAAATTTTGTGTTGTTGTGTATTCATTTCCATTGGCTTACAAGAAGTTTTTATTTTCATCCTTGAGCTCCTTGGTAACCCATTTGTTGTTTAATAACATGCTTTTATCCTCCATGTTTTCAAATGACTTTGCATGTTCTTGTTGCAATTGATTTCTAGTTTCATGCCATTGTGATCTGAGAAGATGCTTGATAAGATTTCAGTCTTCTTGAACTTGTAGATACTTAGTTTGTGCCCTAACATGTGGTCTGTCTTTGAGAATGTCCCATGTGCACTTGAGAAGAATGTGAATTCTGCAGTTTTGGAGTGTAATTCTCTGTAGATATCTATTAATTAAGTCCATTTGGTCTAGTGCTTCATTTAGAGTCTGTGTTTCCTTGTTAATTTTTTGTCTAGAAGATCTATCAGGGATGTTAGTGGGGTATTGAAGTCCCCTGCTATGATTGTATTGCTGTCGATTTCTCTTTTGAAGTCCTCCAGAAGTGTTTAAATGTATTTTGGTGCTCCTACATTGAGTGCATATATATTTACCAAGGTTTTATCTTCCTCTTGGATAGATCCTTTCCATACTATGTAGTGGCCTTCTTTGTCTCTAGTTATGGCCTTCATTTTGAAGTCTATTTTATCAGATATGAGTATTACTACCCCAGCTCTTTTTTCCTTTCTGTTTGCTTGGAAGATTTTTTTTCATTTCTTCGCTTTCAATCTATGTGAGTCTTTTGTTGTGAGGTGGGTCTCTTGTAAACAACATAAACATGAGTCATGCTTTCTTATCCAGTAAGCATTCTGCATCTTGATTGAAGCATTTAAAATATTTACATTGAAGGTTATTATAGATGTGTACTTATTTATTGCCATTTTTGTTTCTTGTGGTAATATTTTTCTTCCTATTTCTTCTGCTAATTACAGCAGTCCTTTGAACATTTCTTGTAGTGCTGGTTTGGTGCTAATATATTCCCTTAGCCTTTTTTTTTTTTTTTTTGTCTGGGAAGCTCTTTATTTTACCTTCTGTTTTGAATGATCACCCTGCTAGATAGGGTGGTCTTTGATTCAGATCCTGTTTTTCATTAGCTTGATTACTTCATGCCATTCCCTTCTGGCCCATAGTGTTTCTGTTGAGAAATCAGCTGATAGCCTTATGGGGGTTTCCTTGTAGGTAACCTGTTGCTTATCTCTTGCTGCCTTTAGGATTCTCTCTTTGTATGTAAGTTTTGGCATTTTAATTATTATGTGTTATGATGTGGGCCTGTTTGGGTTCTTCTTACTTGGAGCTCTCTATGCTTCTTGAATTTGTATGACTTTTTCCTTCACCAAGTTAGGGAATTTTTTGTCACTATTTCTTCACATATATTCTGTAACCCTTGCACGTTATCTTCTTCTTCTAGAACTCCTATGATATGGATGTTGTTACATTTTATGTTGTCCCACAGTTCTCTTAAGCTGGCTTCCTGTTTTTAATTTTTTTTTTTTCTTTTTGGTTCCCTGATTGGGTGATTTTTTTCAACCCTGTCTTCTAATTCATTGATTTGATCCTCGGCTTCCTCTACTCTGCTGGTTATTTCTTCCAATGTGTTCTTTATTTCTTCTATGTCATTCTTCATTTCTGCTTGGTGGTCTTTCATTTCCATACGGTTGATTTTCAATGTTTCTATATCTTTACTCATGCTATTGAGCTTCCTTATTATCATTACTCTGAACTCTACTTCTGATATCTTACTTAATTGCATCTCATTTATCTCTTCTTCTGTAGAATTCTCTTATTATTTCCTTTGGGATTTGTTTCTTTGTTTCACCATTTTGGCTGTCTCAGTGGGTTTTGGAGCCTGCCGAATATTCCCTGTGGGTGTCGGTGTTCTCTGATTGTGACTCCCACTTCTGGGTATGGATGAGTGTGGGAGGACCCATGTTAAACACCACTGTCAAGTTTTACTTTCCTGGGTAGATTTGCAGGCCAATCAAAGGTTCAGTTTTCCTCTAACTTTTGCCTGCTAGCTATTAGTCTCTCTTACTTGATGAGCCTTGGGTTGTAGCGCTCAGCTGAATGAAAAAAATCCCTCAGGTGTTCAGGGTAAGAGGATTTCCAGAGGGTGGGACAGATGGTTGCTGGCTGTCTCTAGCTGTTAATGAGCTTCAGTTTGCATTTCTCTGGCCTGTCCAGGTGGTGTTAAATTCCTGCTGGAGGGGCTGTTGCTTCTCCCCAGGGCTCTGGGAAGGGGCTCTTTGAGTATGATGGCTACTGTCCTATGAGGGAGTAATTCAGCACAAATCTCCCAGTACCCTCCCAGACCCCTCCCAGCTCTCCAAACTCCCGACTCTCTCCTCACAGTTCCAGTCCAGTCTGCCCTCTCTATGCCTGAGCCCAAGGTGAGTGATTGTAGCTAATACAGTGCTCTGTCCCAGCACTCTGGGCTCTAGAGCCAGCTTAGGATTTTAACCCCGAGTGAACTGTTCACAACTAAATATTCTCCAGCTGCTGTCCATGGGCTCCCAGCCGACCCTCTCACGCCTCCACAGTTCCTATGGTACTCAATTTGGTGTCCTTTTTCTGTCCCTAGTTATACAAGTTCTCTCCAGCTGCTTTTCTGTTGTTCTTTTCCCAATGATTTGTCTTTATTTTAGTTGTAATTCCAAATTGGTCCTGGGAGATGGTCTGTGGGGTTTCCATTCACTCTGCCACCATTTTTCTGACTTTAAATTCATACCTTTGACAACACTTGGTATGGTCAGTCTTTTTAATTTTGGATATTCTAATCTTTGTTAATGGTTTCTCATTGTGGTTTTAATTTGTATTTCCCTAGTGACTAATGATGTAGATCATCTTTTTATATGTTTACTTACATATGATATGTTCTTTGGTAATGTGATTATGCAGATATTTTGCCATTTATTAATTGGGTTGTTTTCTTATTGTGCAGTTGTAAAAGTTTATATGTAGTCTTGATACAAGTATTTTCAATCAAACATGTTATTTACATATGTTTTCTGCTTGTCTGTGGATTACTTTTTCATGTCCTAAACAATATGTTGTGCAAAAAAATATTATATTTTATAAAGTCAAATTTATCATATTTTTTCCTTTGGATTTTGCTTTTGTTTCTTTTTGTTTTGTTTCATTTTGTGTGTGTGTGTGTGTGTGTGTGTGTGTCTACGTGAATAATTTTATTTATTTGTTTGTTTTGTTAATTAATTAATTTATTTTTGTTACAGATGTTTCTCCATTTTCCCCCACTGATTCCCCCCTCCCTCTCCCTCCCTGCCCTGTCCCCAGCTTTGTTGTCCATGTCCATTGTTCATGCATACAGGCATATAAGTTCTGTGGTTTATCTCTCCCCCACCACCCCCTCTACTGGGGATTGTCAGTCTATACCCCACTTCCACATCTCTGGGACTACCCCATTCCTCAGATGTTATGTTCATTATATTCCACAAATAAGTGAGATCATATGATACTTGTCTTTCTCTGTTTGGCTTCTTTTGTTTAAGATAATACTTTACAGGTCCCTCCTTGTAGTCTCAAAGGATAAGAGATCTTTCTTTCTTACAGCTGCATAGTACTCCATTGTGTATATGTACCACAGCTTTTTTATCCACTTGTCTACTGATGAACATTTGGGCTGTTTCCAGCTCTTAGCTGTTGTAAATAGTGCTGCTATGAACATGGGAGTACATATATTCTTTCTGATGGGTGTTTCAGGCTTCTTAGGGTATATTCCTAGAAGTGGGATCACTGGGTCAAATGGAAGTTTAATTTTTAATTTTTTGAGGTAACATCATAGTGTTCTCCATAGCAGCTGCACCAGTCTGCATTCCCACCAGCAGTGTACTAGAGTCCCCTTTTCTCCACACCCTAGCCAACACTTGTTGTTTGATGATTTGTTGATGGCGGCCATTCTGACAGGTGTGTGGTGATACCTCATTGTTGTTTTAATTTGCATCTCTCTGATGATTAGTCATGTTGAGCTTTTCTTCATATGTCTCTTAGCCATGTGTATGTCCTGTTTGGAGAGGCGTCTAGTTAGTTCCACTGCCCATTTTTTAATTGGGTTCTTTGTCTTCCTTTTGTTGAGTTGCATGAGCACTCTATATATATTGGAAATCAAACTCTTATCTGATATATCATTGGTAATTATGCTCTCCCACACAGTGGGTAGCCTTTCCATTTTGATGATTGTATCTTTCACCGTGCAGAAGCTTTTCAGTTTGATGTAGTCCCATGTGTTCATTTTCTCCTTTGTTTCTATAGCCTTAGGTGATGTGTCAGTGAAAATTCTGCTGCATATGATGTCTGAAATTTTCTTGCCTACAATTTCTTCTAGGAGTTTTAGGGATTCATGAGTCACATTTAAGTTCTTTTATCCATTTTGAGTGTATTCTTGTGTACGGTGAAAGTTGACGGTCTAGTTTCATTTTTTTGCATGTAGCTGTCCAATTTTCCTAACACCATTTATTGAAGAGGCTGTCTTTACTCCATTGTATGCTCTTGCCACCTTTGTCAAATATTAATTGAGCATATTGCCTTGGGTCCATTTCTGGGTTTTCAGTTCTGTTCCACTGGTCTATATGCCTGTTCTTGTGCCAGTACCAGGCTGTTTTGATTACAGTGGCTTTGTAGTATAACCTGAAATCTGGTAATGTGATTCCCTCCAACTTTGTTCTTCTTTTTCAAGATTGCTATGGCTATTCAAGGTCTTTCTTGGTTCCATATGAACTTTTGAAGTATTTGTTCTAATTCTTTGAAATATGCCATTGGTATTTTGATGGGGATTGCATTGAATCTATAGATTGCTTTGGGTAGTATGGACATTTTAATAATGTTAATTCTTCCAATCCATGAACAGGGTATGTGCTTCCACTTTTTTATATCTTCCTCTACTTCTTTTTTTTATGACCTGTAGTTTTCTGCGAATAGGTCCTTTATTTCTTTGGTTACGTTTATTCTTAGGTATCTTAATTTTTTTGCCGCAATGGTAAATGGGATTGTTTTCTTAGTTTCTCTGTCTGTGAGTTCATCATTGGTGTATAAGCACGCCATTGATTTCTTGATGTTAATTTTGTATTCTGTTACTTTTCCAAATTCATTTATTAAGTCTAGTAAATTTTTGATGGAGTCTTTGGGGTTTTCTACGTATAGTATCATGTCATCTGCAAATAATGACAGTTTCACTTCCTCCTTTCCAATTTGAGTCCCTTTTATTTTTTCTTCCTGTCTGATTGCTGCGGCTAAGACTTGCAGTACTATGTTAAATAAGAGTGGCGAAAGTGGGCATCCTTGCCTTGTTCCTGTTCTTATTTATTTATTTATTTATTTATTTTCATCATCACCCGAGGACATTTTTCATTTTTGTTTCAGGTAGAGTGGAAGGGAGAGAGGAAGAGAGAGAGAGAGAGAAACATCGAAGTGAAAGGATACATCGAGTGGCTGCCACCCACACGACCAACCAGGGCCGGGGACAAACTGCAACCGAGGTACGTGCCCTTAGCGGGAACCGAACCCAGGTCTCTCTGGACCACAGGCCGACGCTCTAACCGCTGAGCCAAACCGGCCAGGGCCCTTGTTCCTGTTCTTAAGGGAATTGCTTTTAGTTTTTGCCCATTGAGTATGATGTTGGCTGTAGGTCTTTCATATATGGCCTTTATTATGTCAAGATATGATCCCTCTATTCCCACATTGCTGAGCGTTTTTATCAAAAATGGATGCTGGATTTTGTCAAAGGCTTCTTCGGCATCTATTGATGTGATCATGTGATTTTTATTCTTCAGTTTATTTATGTGGTGTATCACGTTTATTGATTTGTGAATATTGTACCAGCCTTGCATCCCTGGGATGAATCCCACTTGGTCATAGTGAATAATTTTTTTGGTGTATTGCTGGATCCGATTTGCTAGTATTTTGTTCAGGATTTTGGCATCCATGTTAATCAGGGATATTGACCTGTAGTTTTCTTTCTTTGTAGTGTCTTTTTCTGGTTTTGGAATTAGAATTATGCTGGCTTCATAAAACGAGTTTGGAAGTCTTCCTTCTTCTTCATTTTTTTTGAAATAGTTTGAGGAGAATGGGTGTTAGTTCTTCTTTGAATGTTTGGTAAAACTCCCCCATGAAGCCATCTGGGCCTGGGCTTTTGTTTGCTGGGAGAGTCTTGATTACATCTTCAATTTCTTCTGTTGTTATTGGTCTGTTCAAGTTTTCTATCTCTTCCTGGTCCAGTTTTGGGAGACTATGTGTTTCTAGAAATTTGTCCATTTGACTTAGATTGTCGAATTTGTGGCCATGTAATTGTTCATGGTAGTTGTTAACAATCTTTTGTATTTCTGTGATGTCATTTGTTGCTTCTCCTCTTTCATTTCTAATTTTGTGTATTTTGGGTTCTCTCTCTTTGTTTCTTGGTGAGTCTAGCTAAGGGTCCATCAATCTTGTTTATCTTTTCAAAAAACAGCTCTTTGTTTCATTGATCCTTTGAATTGTATTTTAGGACTCTATGTCGTTTATTTCTGCTCTGATCTTTACTATTTCCTTCCTTCTTCTTGCTCTGGGGTTTCCTTTTTGTTTGCTCTCTAGTTCTTTAAGTTGTCAGATTAGATAGTCTATTAGAGATTTTTTTGTTTTTTGAGGTAGGCCTGTAGTGCTATGAACTTCTTTCTCAGAACTGCTTTCGCTGCATCCCATAGATTTTGTGTTGTGCCTTCATTTTCATTGGTTTCCAGGAAGTTTTTAATTTCTTTCTTGATCTCCTCGGTAACCCATTCATTGTTTAATAACATGTTATTTTGCTTCCATGTGTTCGAATGTCTATGCATGTTCTTGTTGCAATTGATTTCTAGTTTCATGCCGTTGTGATCTGAGAAAATGCTTGATATGATTTCAATCTTCTTGAACTTGTAGAGACTTAGTTTGTGTCCTAACATGTGGTCTACTTTTGAGAATGTTCCATGTGCACTTGAGAATAATGTGACTTCTGTAGTTTGTGGTGTAATGCTCTGTAGATACCTGTTAAATCCATTTGGTCTAGTGCTTCATTTAGAGTCTCTGTTTCCTTGCTAATTTTTTGTCTAGAGGATCTATCCAGTGATGTCAGCAGGGTTTTGAAGTCCCCTGCTATGATTGTATTGCTATCGATTTCTCCTTTGTAGTCCTCCAGAAGATTTTTAATATATTTTGGTGCTCCTATATAGGGTGCATATCTGTTTACCAAGGTTATATCTTCCTGTTGGATAGATCCTTTCTATACTATGTAGTGGCCTTCTTTGTCTCTAGGTACGGCCTTCATTTTGAAGTCTATTTTATCAGATATGAGTATTGCTACCCCAGCTTTTTTTTCCTTTCCATTTGCTTGGAAGATTGTTTTCCATTCCTTCACTTTCAACCTATATGAATCTTTTGTTGGGAGGTGGGTCTCTTGTAAACAACATACAGATGAGTCATGCTTTCTTATCCAATCAGCTACTCTGTGTCTTTTTATGGGAACATTCAGTCCATTTGCATTTAAGGTGATTATTGATATGTACTTATTTATTGCCATTTTTGTTCAGTGTGGTTATATTTTTCTTCCTATTTCTCCTGCTAATTACAGCAGTCCTTTTAACATTTCTTGCAGTGCTGCTTTGGTGCTACTGTATTCCCTTAGCCTTTTGTTGTCTGGAAAGCTCTTTATTTGATCTTCTATTTTGAATGATAGCCTTGCTGGGTAGTCTTAGATTCAGATCCTTGTTTTCATGACCTTGATTACCTCATGCCATTCCCTTCTAGCCTGTAGTGTTTCTGTTGAGAAGTCAGCTGAGAGCCTTATGGGGTTTCCTTTGTAGATAACCTGTTGCTTCTCACTTGCTGCTTTTAGGATTCTCTCTTTGTCTTGAATTTTTGGCACTTTGATTACTATGTTTCTTGGTGTGGGCCGGTTTGGGTTCTTCTTATTTGGGGCTCTCTGTGCTTCTTGAACTTGAATGCCTTCTTCCTTCACCAAATTAGGGAAGTTTTCTGTCACTATTTCTTCAAATATATTCTCTAAACCTTGCTCATTTTCTTCTTTTTCGGGGACTCCTAAGATGCGAATGTTATTGCGTTTCCAGTTGTCCCATAGTTCCCTTAAGCTGTCTTCCTGCTTTTTAATTGTTTTTTTCCTTTTGGTTTTCTGATTGGTTGTTTTTTTCTACCCTATCTTCTAATTCACTGATTCGGTCCTCAGCTTCCTCTACTCTGCTATTTAGACTTTCCAATGTGTTTTTTATTTCTGATATGTCATTCTTCATTTCTTCTTGGTGGTTTTTAATTTCCAACTGGTAGATTTTCAACATTTCTCTGTCTTTACTCATGGTGCTCATGTCCCTACACATGCTGTTGAGTTTCCTCAAGATCATGGCTCTGAATTCTAGTTCTGTTAACTTGCTTAACTGCACCTCATTTATCTCATCTTTGGTAGAGGTCTCTTGTTCTTTCATTTGGCTTTTGTTTCTGTGTTTCACCATTTGGCTATCATAGTGGACTTTGGAGCCTGCCAAATTTTCCCTGTGGGTGTTGATGTTCTGCTGTTTGTGGCTCCCTCTTTTGGGTTTGGATGAGGCAGGGAGCACCCACTTTAAACTCCACTGTCAAGTCTTACTTTTCTGGTTAGAGTTGCTAGCCCAGGGAATGGTAGCTATCCTCTAGCTTTTTTGCCTGGAGGGTATTAGTAGGGGTCACCTGAAGAACCGTGGTCTCTGAGTTGAATGAAGAACTCCCTCAGGTGCTCAGTGTAAGAGGATTTCCCGAGGGTGGGGCAGATGCTGGTTGTAATGGGCCTCAATTGGCATTTCAATGGCCACCGGGTGGGGTTGAATCTCTGAGAGAGGGGCCGCCACCTCTCCCCAGGGCCCTGGGAAGGAGTAAGATGACCACCGTCCTGTGTGGCTGCAACTCAGCAAAAGCTCTGAGCGCCCTCCAAATCCCAGTGTCCCCACACAGTTCCAGTCCAGTCTGCCCTCCCTCTGCCAGAGCCCAAGGTGAGTGGCTGCTGCCAATTTAGCCTCTGTCCTGGCTCTGTGCTGTGGAGCCACTTGGGACTTTAACCCGAGGGCGCTGCTCCCAGCTAAGGGTGCCACTCCCAGTTAAGGCCAGTGGCTCTGGCAGAGGCTGTGGCAGCTCCCAGCTGAGGGTGTAGCACCTAGTCGAGGGCACAGGTCCCAGCGGAACCCGCATGTCCCAGCCCAGGCAGCTGCAGACCGCGGGCTCCGGGCCCCCTCTCGTGTCTTCGCAAGCCTACCAGGATTGAGTCAGTGTCCCTGGTTATGTGGTCCTCCAATCGTCTTTTCCTGATGATTTGTCTTTATTTTCTTTGTGATTCCAGTTTGGTCCTGGGAGATGGTCTGTGTAGCTTCCATTCACTCCGCCCCCATTTTTTCATCTGGATTTTGCTTTTGTATCTAAGAAAATTTTGTCTAACCAAGATAATAAGGATTGTCTTCTATTTTTCTCTAAACATGTTATGGTTTTAGGTTTCATCTTTATGTCTGTGATCCTTTTTAGCTTAATTTTTATATTAATGCAAAATACAGATAAAAGTTCTTTATTTTTGCATGTGGCTTCCAGTCATT